>NC_133661.1:218176879-219376879 GCF_037893015.1 Macrotis lagotis
TACTGAGATTGAATGGGCGCTCTGAGACACAGTGTGCTGTTTATCATACAGATTGGACACCTCATTCTAGATCCAAGATCTTTTCCTCAACGCTGGGAGCTGTCCTTTCAGCACCACAAATTATGCTTGAAGTTGCATTGCAGTTTTTTGTTTCCCCACCACCACCACCCCTTTATCACCAGGAGCTTTTCTTTCAGCACCACAACATTGCAACTAGACTTTTTAAAACGGCTGCCTTCCTCTTTGCACTGAAGACCAATTTCGTCTGCACTTCCAGTTATTGCTATTACCTATAGGACTTTCAATCCTATTTCACTCCACCCACCCCACCCACCCCACCCCACCCTTAAAACAGTTTTAAAAATATATCTATTTCTGTGGAAGTCATTTTCTCATTGAATGATCAGAAACAAAGATAAATTCTAACCTTTAACGGCTCATTCTGACTCATTGCTTACAATAGATCTAAGCTCTTTTTTCTGCTTATTCGACTCCTTCAAGCTTCCCATCACATCTGTAACAAACTTTTAAAACAATATTGCCACACCACCATGCACAAGCCTACCTGCACAGGAGAGTTAGTTTATTCCATCGCATTCAGATGGTTAACAGAGGTTAGCAAGTCCTGTATTATATATTTATATCGCTTTCTAAGAAAGTGCATCTTAATGTTTACTTTAAGAATGTGTAAATGGTGCTATCAAGAATCTGATAAATTTTATCCCAGTTTTTTGTGTACCACTTCGAATGTATGAGATTTATTTTTCTATTGCAAAAAAATAAACAGTATAAAAGCATTAAAATTGGTAGATTTTAGTAATTTTAACAATGAATGGAATCCCTATGTTATAGATCCTAATCTGCCTTGGAGATTTTATGATGGTAATACAGATTTCAACATCTTCATTGATAGTCACATTTCTGTTTCTACATTTTTGCTTCACAAGCTGATTCCTCACCAAATTCTCTTATGTAAACTTTATCTGCTATGAGGTTTTTACACAAAGGGCATCACTGAGGCAGCAGGTGAAAGAAGATGAAGAAATTTAGTACTCTTTCTGCACAATTATGATTTGTGACTAGTTACTTTTGAAATAGAAGAGATGCATCACTCATTAAACAAATTCAACTTCACAGACTAATTTCTAATGCAGTGCAGTCCCTATAAATTTAATAGACTTGCATTAATTAAATGATGGAAAAAGCTCTATTGAATTGCACATGATTAGAACATAAGATGAACTCAACCATTTTGCTTGATTTCTCATACACACAAATATACATTATTGTTATATGACTTAATACAATATTTTTCACATCAAAGGTAAGTATCAAATTATTTTAATGGGTAATGATTAAAGTTTTGCATATCTTTTTAAATTTTCTCAGATGTGTACTAAAATTAAATTATTCTTTCAAAGAAGATGCCAGTATTATGGATTGAATCATTTAAGATCTCATGCTGTTAAAATGGAAGGGAGGAGGAGGAGGAAAAAAATTGAAGTGTAGCACATAGTTTAAGATAGAATGTCATCCTAATGGTCTACATTAAAAAGTCCACTGTTCTTGAAAATTGAAGCATTCTCTTGTGTCATAAAATAACATTAATTGAAATTTGTAAATAAAATGCTGTTTAAATCTAAAGTATTCACTATTTTGATTAGATTATTTTTAAGGAAAAATTATTTTAAATGTATGTGCTGGATTTTTTAAAATAATTTTCTATAATTGCAATGGAAGGGCATTTGTTTCACTACAAGTGGTACAGAAATTAGTTTTGGGGGTTAACTTAGAAATAAAAGCAAATTGAACATGTGGAACAAATTTTAAGCTCATTTTGGAAAACAGTTCTGTAGAGATGCATATTTGTATTTATTTCTCTAATAAATCTGCAAATAGCTTTAAACTCAAATTAGTTTTAATTATTTAAATCATTAGTTCTCTTAAATGTAAGTAATATGGCACCCATTTTGCCTTTCATTTTTTGAAAACATCACACAGAAACTATTAGAGACTGATAGTGGAAATTCCAGGTAGGTCTTCATTTATTTGAAAATCTTAAGTTATTTAGCAGTCTAAATATATTTACCTCCAGGAAATGATGTTGGAGTCCATATTTAAAGAAGTTTGACTCTTTTGATGCATATCTTAAAATATAACAATGCAGTCACCTGAAAAGGAACAGTTTACATTATCTACAACAGAATCAAGAAGAAGGAAGAAGCAGACATTAAGCAAATGAAATCATGTATTTAAAAAGCTGGCAGTATCGTGATGATTTACTTCTCTAAAGGTAATCTGTCCCTAAATAATGACAGCCCATAACAATGAGAAAAAAACTGCTTGATGAAACCTCTAAATATTTATGACTTTAAAGTATTATTTGAGCCATAGCCTTAAAATTTACTTTTTTCCCCCCCAGATAGATTATATAATAGTTTGTACATTTTGGTTATTTTAATCAGAAACACTCTTGATTCCATTGAAGATTAAAGGGACATTTCACAGAGTCATAATTGGTAGAAGTAAAAATTCTATGAAACTGAATTATTGACAAATTTTCAACTATTCTGCTTGGGCAGGGGGAATCTACTATGCAACTGGTTGACATTTCAAGTGAGTTGGTCAATCATGGAATGTACAGTTCAGTGATTTTAACTCATTTCCATAGTTACCCCTGGAGGCTTTTTAAAAAGAAGTAGAATGTTTCACTGGATTAGATTTATAATTAGAACATATATATGTGTGTGTGTGTGTGTATATATATATATATATATATATATATATATATGTATGTATATATACATACATATATATATATATATATATATATATATATATATATATCCCATAGATGTGAATACCTGGCAATGTTCTATTGGAGCTTTGGTTTAAAAAATTAATTTACTATTTTCTATATTAATATTTAATTTCAATATTTAATAATTGTTTATTATATTAATATATTTTGTTTCAAGTGATAATACTAACATTAAATCTTTAAATAAAACATTTCTCATTGCTGAGGTAATCTAAATATATCTTAATGTATTCATATCATTGAGCTAATATTTATATATTAATCATAATAAAGAATATGATTGAAACATCTTAAAGGTAAAGGTACACTAAAATGACATGATGTGTCCTACATAGACTCTTGCTTATATTTTATTCTAACTATTATAGTTACATCAATTTTTATTACTTGCTTTTGGAAACAAAAAAATCTACCAGATTAACTCTGTAGAGTCTTAGTAATATATCCAAACTAAAAAATATCCTAGCAAAAATTAATCATTGATGTCATGAACATTTTGTTTTGGTTTAAGGTCAGGTCTTCAAATGAATAAAAAACAAAAATTCTCATGAACTTTATATTCTGAACACTGAATGACATTAAGCAAATATATATATATATATACATTTTATATACATATGTAAGTATGTTTGTATATGTGTATTGTTGAATTACAATTTCAGTGTTATTTTGGAACTTTGTATCATTTTGTTGCTTTTTTAAAAATCTAATAAGATTTTTTAAAAAATTTACTACATACACTCAAACAAATACAGAACATCAAAATACCTTCCCAACTCATCTTAATCCAAACCAGTATGTGATTTTTTTCAAGTCACTGCTTAAAGGTAAATAAGATTACCCTGCATCCATAACTCATGGGATGTGTTTGTGGCTGATAGAATCATTTGTTATTTTCATTTTTAATATAGTTTAGCAGTGATGTATAGACAAAATGAAATAGAAGATAGATGTAATTAGCAGTGTAATTAAAACCCAAAAATAGATTGAGAAGAAAAATATTTAGGGAAAGTATCATCAGTTATCCATATTAGGCACATTGTTCAACTTTTGACTTCATTTGACTAATATAAAATTAGCTTTTCTCTAGAATTGCATGCTAACTTTATTTTCATATAATTTTGAGAGAACACTGCCATATGCTTCTATTAACCCATTTTCTTCCCATCTAGATTATATTCTGTACACCTCCCTGCTTTCCTAATACAGAGCTCTAATTTTTTAAAATACTGCTGCTTGTTTTTTATCCCAAAGCTTTAAAAAATGGATTAAATCTTCCCAAGATGATTTGAAATTTTTTTTCAATGTGGAAGCTACTTTATGTATTTAAGATAGTATAATTTTAATTCCTTTCTGTGTAAATTACACTATTTTTTCCTTTCAGTTAATAATTTATGTTATGTTTTAGTTTGGGTTGGGATTTTGACCTTTTATCTTACCAGAATTGTGTGATTTCACATTTTAAATATTTGGACATTTTTATTCATTATATTTTAGTATATAGAGGTTTTTTTTGATTTTGCAGAAGTATTCCATTCATTTTGTTTCCCCCAAAATCATAAAATGGACCATATTTTTTTAAAATCCTGAAACTGTATGAAAACCATTAAATAAAAGCTCTCAAATGTATTCATTTGTTGATAGTCATATCTTAAAAACCAGTATCAGAGATCTTAAAAGCAAAGTTTCAACAAAGCAAAAATAAAACAATGCAAAACACAGAACCAAAATCTGGAGAAAAATAAGAAAATGTTTAAATAAAATGAATTAACCATTACCTTTAAAAAATTCATCCATCTGAAACCAGGAGGGGAGTTGCTTATTTTGTGAATTCAAATGAGACACTTGACATGTTTTAATTAGTTAATTTTCTTTGAAATAATCACTTAATAGTTTATTAGTGAACATAGATATAATGTAATTGAGTTATCAAACTAGTAATAGGTATTACATTGTATTGCTCTGGAAATTATATGATTTCAGTGTCAATGCAATATAGTATTTTGTAGAATAGAATTATTACAGATTGATATTCTTCTAGCTTTTTATTCTAGTACCTTGTCAACATAATTTTTACTGTAGAAGTTGGGGAGATATCACCATATTTAATTTATTAATATAAAAGGTTTGTACTCCAGTACATATTCATGTTAAAAATAAAAATTATTTGAGTATTATAAAATTCACTACATTGGTAATAAAATTAAAGTGAGTGGGAAGAAGTGTAAAGATTTACAGAAGGCAGAGTATTATTATTATTATTGTTGTTGTTGTTGTTATAAATGTAAAGAAAAGTGTTTCAGTTTTAATGAGTAAATTTTTTAAATTCCATAAAGGAACAGGTCACTTCTTTATCTTAGCATATGAAGGATTGCCCTCATGGCATCTTTTTTCATATCAATTCAAAAAATGTGAAATCATCCAAATTTTTCAAAATTTTGATCAAAAGAAACCTCCCTTTTTAAAATAAATCCTCAATATATGAAATTCAGCATAAAGATGTGAGAAAGTAGAATAATGGGAAGAGCTGGGAGTTAGAAGATCTGTATTCTTGGATTGTCTGTGCCACTAACTTGAGTCTTCACCTCTTTGGGTCTCAGTTTTACATTTATGAAATGTAATTAATTTCTATGGTATCTAAGATCCCTTTTAGCTTTATAAGAAGACAAAATGTTAAATCCTATTCTAATATTAATTGAGGGCATGTGTATGTAGAAATATATTTTCTTTCTTTTCCTGGTAAAATAGTTATCCCTTTGGGATTGACATTTTCACATTGGGCTAACTTAAGGGTGCTGAGTGCATGTTAGTAAATTACATTCTTCCAATTTGCCTAATATATTTGGATATGATTTGTGTACATAGGTATGATTTCATTGATATGAGAATCACCTCTACCAATGAAGAACACAGGATTTGAATCCAGGTTTTCTTAACTCCAAGTCCAATACTTTTTTTCTGTTACACTTCATTCCAGGGTCCAATACATGAAGATACAAATATGCAGTAGCTAAATTAGGGAATGATTATTCATATTATAAAAAAAGTTTTCATCATAGATCTCCTTAAATAGAAAGTTCTCTTGGTACATTTAAAATGTAATTCATAAAATTTGAAATATGATAACCTGAAGGAAACTATGACTCAACTCCCCCAAGTATAGATTAAAAATGAGGAGGATCATTCCCAATGGGCTTTCCCCTTAGCAACTGTTTCCTGTGAATAAAATCAGTATGCTAACTCCTTCAAGCTATTAGTGTACCACTTAGTTCTTTACTATTGCACAGCATTGGGCACCATTTATTTTGGTCCTTAGCACAGTTCTTTTACAAATGGGGTATTTAATAAATGTTTCCTGAATTGATTTGTTCCTTTAAAAATTGCAGAATTTAAAATTGGAATATAATTTAGAGATCTTCTAGACAGAGAATCATAAATCTAGAGCTACATTTAAGGGACTTCTGAAGATACCATCTAACCCAGCTCCTTTTCTCACATTTTAAATATGAGAAAAACTGGGGCTATGAAAAGTCAAATGAATTGGCCAAGCATAAGAGGTGACAGACTAAAGACTTCAAAATCTTTGTGCTTTTCACATAATGTTATAGCTTTGCCATGGTACACAAAGTTCCTGGATAAAATACATGTGCCTTCTTTTGCACCTAATGTTCTTAAAGAATTTAGGGAATAGGGAAGAACAGACTCCTTACATAGGAGTCTTGATGCTTGTTGCTGTACCAAATTATATTGATCCAACTGATAAATGGAAAAAACTTTTTACATTAAGAATTTTTGTTGTCCATTACATGGGGGTAAGGGGAAAAGTCAAAGTGTTTTTTTTATATTGCTCATGTAAATTAATTTAAAATTATTGTTATCCATCTGATAGTTTCAAAACTTTAAAAGTTGTTCACTTTAGGAAGTTAATGAAATGTTTCCCAAATTCATTCAGTTTTGAAACGTTTCAAGATCTAAACTATATTATTTGATTTGACATACCAATATGAGAGTCTTTGGAATATAGAATATTTATTTAATAAAGAAGAAACATAATTTTTAATTCAGCCTATTTTTTTATATGGGAAATCTACTTAATAAAATATTTGGGTCCCAGCATAGTTTAATCTTCTCTATTCTAGAAGAGGAAATTCCACTAACACTGAATTGTTCTCATAAAGCACCAAAATTCCAAGAGATAAAATCTGTAAAAATACTAAATTAGTATATTCAAGATCTGAAACCATTCCAATAAGAACTTTCTCCTGACCAACTCATCAAAAAGGAAAATTATTGAGACATGTTCAGAAAGATTTTAATAAATTTAGGTAAGTAGGATTTTAAAATATTTTAAATGACTAATAAAATTATCAATGAACTCTTCTAAGTCTAGCATGATAAAAATTCTTAATCCCATAGAAATAGTCTTAGAGTGTAATCAGTTGGAGAAATTTATGAGGCACTTGGTTATTGTTTTGTGTTTAGGTTTTATTAGCACATATGCTTAAACTATACAGTTTTATAACAATGTATTAGAGTTATATTCCCCCTAAAACAAATTTAACAGAAGCCTTTAAGTCAATATTTAAGCCACTATCTGAGTAAAATCAGATGAGGCAGGTGTTCAGGAGATAAGAATTCAAAAAGATATAATACAAAATGAACTAGAACAAAGTTCTTGTATCTTTCAGTAGGACAATTAATCTACTTCTATGAAAGAAGAAACAAAAGACATCCGCATGGTTTAATGGAAGGAAAACTAGACTGAACAAAGTAAGAGGATCCAGGTTCAAATTCCAGCTTTGCCACTGTCTTCTGATGTTAGTTATTTTACCTGTCTGAGACTCTTTTTCTTTTACCTCCAATTTAAATGATAGTCAAGGTTTCTTCCAAATTACAGGCTCATAATTCCCTTTATTACAAAACCTAAATAACCAGATTTTTAAGATTAACATAAAGGTTTGGGGGGAGAGGGGTTGTTTGTTTTTTTAGTTTTTTCAAGGCAATGGGATTAAGTCGCTTGCCAAAGCCACACAGCTAGGTAATTATTAAGTGTCTGAGGTCACACATTTGAACTCAGGTACTCCTGACTCCCGGGGCTAGTGCTCTATCCACCAGGCCACTTAGCCTCCCCAACAAAAAGTTTTTTCATTCGCTTTAGAAAATAAAATGAAATGTCTTGTTCTAAGTTCAGTCAGCTTTTACAGTTTTTGATCATGAAGAGCATTATGAACATTATATAAACTATATGTTCAATTTGGTTGTGTTATTTAATATGGTCAGATTCCTCCATCGTTTGACTTTTTAAAAAAACAAAACCTAAGAAGTAAATGTACAGATTTATTTTAAAGTAACTAATAAACTTGAATTATATGCTCCCCATTCATTTTTTAACATGTCTGAATATATTAAAGGAAAAGGAAAAAACTCCTTAATTCTCCTAATCAAATCTACTCTTCTAATTGGGAAGTAAACTTTTGTACATTAATTATTATTAATATATCCATCTTTGTATTATTATAGGTCTTCAAGAAAAGCCACCATGATCATCACTGAAAAAATAAATCTTATGGCATTCCATAAGATAGGCAGTCAGGGATGATAACAGTAGTTTTATAATCCATGTGATCATTTAGCAGTATGACTGCAGTGTGATTCTCTTACCTGGAAAAAAAACAACTTTCTATGATAATATTTCACACTAGAAGCATAATTTCTAAATATGATTTTCTTGGTTTGAGTACTTCCAAAAAACTGCCTTACAAAAAAAAAGTCCTGATGCTTATATGAAACAAGGTTTAAAATACTTTTAAAAATTCAAAACAAACTCAGTGAATTAAAAGGTTCAAAAATGCTTTATAAAAATAGTTATGTTCAGGCGGCTAGGTGGCGCAGTGGATAGAGCGCTGGCCTTGGAGTCAGAAGTACCTGGGTTCAAATCCGACCTCAGACACTTAATAATTACCTAGGTGCGTGACCTTGGGCAAGCCACTTAACCCCATTGCCTTGAAAGATCTTTATAAAAAAATAGTTATGTCAGTACAAATTGATCTTACAGACATTAGCCAAAATGAATAAAAAAGGGAAAATAATCCTATATAGGGAAGAAAGTACTTTCCAAAATCAATTAAAGCAATAGTCAGGTTTATGAATTTGTGGAAATGGAAATTCTAAATATAGGTGCACAGGAAAGAGTAGGAACACTCAAGGAAGCTATTATGCTTAATGTGTTATATTTCAGCAACAACAGAATTCAAGACAGTGAATGAACATTCAAAGGTATAATGTTCTTCAGATTTATAATAGTGAAACAGCTATCAAAAAGATGTGCTGAAAACAAATGAACATCTGGCAATTAATTGCTTTCAGCTGTTGTTAATGAGTTTGGTGAACTGACACCATGCATACCAAATCAGTTATTAAAAATGCTTTTGTCATTTTAAAGGATCCATAAATCCAGGAAATTCTGCTATTGTTTCATAATGTGTTTGAGAAAGTACACTATAAAGAACTGGGTGTTTATCAATGATTTTAATACAGTCTCATTAAATACCATTGTAGAATTTTGACACACATGCAAATTGCACACTAAATTAATTTACTATGAGACATTTGAATATCATTTGCTAGTAAGACAGTACTTTTTTTAACAAGTTTTATTCCATATAAATTCAGTTTCTCACATAATATAAATAGAATACAATTAAAATAGAGAATAAATTATTCCTATTGGAATGAGGTCAAAAGATGATTGTCAGTGTAAGAAAGCAAGTTAAAAATCAAGCTAGTTAACTGATTGGTTGATTGGCTTCTATTCCTAAGAAGGAAAGCTTGAAAGTATTAAAATTACCTGTAGTAATAAAGTTTCTTAATTCAGTAATTATAAATTAACAGGTAAATACTCAAGTAATGCATAAACTGTAAATTAAAGATACAGAAGAAAAATGAAATGACTTAGAATAATGAGCCAATGAAGTTTTGTTGTTTTTTATTTATTTAAGGCAATGGGGTTAAGATCAGTGTTCTTTCCATTGCACCACCTAGCTGCCCCAAGCCAATGAATTTTCAACAAGCTAAGTGGTGAAAAATTCTGATTTGGTGTTGTCTGAATAAATTCTATGCATGATTCTCCAATTTTCTATCATATGGCAAGTTGACATTTGCCCTGACTGAGTCAAGTTTGGAATCAGTAACAAAACAGCAGTGGCTAAGTCCACAATTAAGAAGAAAGATAAAGTAGCTATGATTCTTGATCAGTTGAATTATCCTTTGGAGGAACATCACAAAATATTCTTGATTAAATCAAATGCTAAGTTTTAAAGATAAAGACACTACTTTCACTCTGGAAAGCAGAGATACCGAGACTAAAGTAATAAAGTTTAAAAGTGGGGAATTAAGGAAGGCCTTGGGGTTATTTTGAATTATACTAATCGACTAAATTAAAAGTGAATTAAAATATATTTAGAATGCTAACAAAAATAGGTAATTTCAAACTATGCTCTGTTACACCTTTCTTCATTTAAGAATTACATAAAAGGTTTGGTAACTGATTTAGACTCAGACCCCATATTTACCAAAGAAGCACTGTCATAATGCATCAAATTTGGGCACTAATGCAAAAGTTAGCCAATCAAATTCGACAAAAGTTTACTCGGCTCATAATACATGGAAGGTACAAAAGGACAAATGGTTTTAAATGATAACCATTCTTTTCTCTCAATAAAATTATAATATATTGACCAGCTTAGAAACACTATCAACCATTAAGGAAAATAAAAGGTTTCTATATGGTTTAGGCAGTTACCCACTAACCTAAAGGATTTGTTAACTGTGTTCTTAGAAATAAGATTGCTATTTGTGATATGAGGCTTTCCAAAAAAAAAAAAATTCTAAGTAAAAATCAGGACAAAGATGCATTTTCCTATGGTTTTGAGACAGCCAATATATTAATGAGTAGAATGATCAAAACTTTACCCAATAATGGACATATTTAGAAGTCCATGAGAGAGACCCCTGTACTCTGTCAGCAAGCTGTCAAGAATAACCAAAATAGGAAGCTACTAGCCTAGCCCATTTTCTTCTCCATGATGACTGGAACCCAAGTAAGCACTTCACCAGTCTACCTTTGACCTGCTTCCACATTATCAGCAATAACAGCAATTTTTATCTTTTCCTCCAGTGCTCCAAAGTCAGTCCCCTCCCTGAGTCCTTAGATCCTGTAGCCTAATAGCTTTTTCTTATCTTCATACTCAAAAAGTTTGAGTGTATCATTAATACTCCAAGCTTTTCCCCAATGGCTTGAAGTAAAAAAGTATCACTGTTGATACATATATAATATTTAATTACTACATAGATATTGGGTATATATATGGACTAGGAACCTCAGTCAGGTTTATCTGAGTATAAGTCCTTTCTTTGAACAGACTTGGACCAAATATCTTAATCTTTCAATATCTTTATGAAATATTCTTAAGACTTAAAATTTCAGAAAAACGACTTTAAGTTGCAAAATCTGCATTTGCAGAGGGAATTTCTCTAGCAAGAGTTCCCCTGTGAAATTACAAGAACAGACCAAAAAAAAAATGCTGTGATTAAAATAAAAATAGAGTTGGAAGAGTCTTTGGTCATTTAGTTCAATCTTTACATGTTATAGAAGAGAAATGTGAAGGTCAAGGAGGTTATGACTTGACCAAGGTCACAGGTATAATAGAAGAAAGATTGAACATAATAAATCTCAGTAATATAATTCTCAAGAGCATACCATGATAAAGGTATCTATAAAGTCCTTAAGATGCCCTCTCAGGAAAAACTATAATAAAATATAAACAAATGTGAGAAAGAAGATGAGGGAATAAGAAATATTTCTGAAAGTAAACTAAATAGCAATAATCACTCATTCTTTGATAATTAGAGTATGTTACATCACTACATGGAATATTCTAAACCATGCCAAAATTTCAAACGAGCTATTCTTGAAATCAAAAAGAAAGCAGTAAAAATGCAAAAGGCAGAAGACAATAGCCTAATAAAACAAATTGATGTGGAAGGTTAATTGTAAATGTATCATTTACTCACTCTCTAGATGAGTTTTGGTAACTAATAGGAAAACATTTTAATTCATTAATGACATACTAGGAAGAGCAATGATGTTTAGAGATTGGAATTTAGATGTTATTTTTTTAACTTTTAAAATACTAGAACTAAAAAAAAATGTGCTCTTGGCAACTAGAAATTGAATCTATTTACTAAGTCTTGTCAGTTACTTCCAATAAAAGTAATTCTGAAATACTTTACTTTTCAGAGATAGAAGCTGCATAAAATAAAATATTGGATTCCAAACAACTCATGATAGACTGTGCAAGGTGATTTAACATATAGTAATATGAGGGAGTAATAGGTGAGCAGAGAATCTTATTTTGGCTCAATTGTCCACTAATGCTGTATGTTCCTACTTAATGCCATTTAAGGGTATAATTATTACGTCAAAGAAAAATTGCTCTATGAAGGTGAGGGGAAGGGCAGAGTGACATTTAACATTTAGAAACCTACAATATTTTTTTAAAAGTATAACTTTGGTGAATTTAAGAGACTTCTTTTGTTAATTTTATTCAGGTTTAGAACCCCTTCATGTCTTTGACTTTGGAAACTATGCAAAATACATGAAACAAAAACATTCACTCTGGGAAAACTTTCCATGTTGAGTAGAAAATGTCCTTTATATACTAACTTCTAGGGGCTATTTCTCTTACTATCTTCAAAGTTTAACTAGGATATGCAGTGATGTGGCTATTACGGTAATATTTGTCAATACTATTAAGCAAATGATTAATTACTATATTACATAGCAGTCTAATTTTATTATATTAACAAGTAGGAAACAAACTTGCACCCATGAACATTTGCATGATATATGGACTGATTTTAAGTCTGCCACTTTCCTGTTATTTTGCTATAACTTTGAAAACTTAGAGAAGATTATATACAAAGAAGGCAGAAATTGGAGCAGGTTTTATTGACAATATCAACCAAATATTGTGCAGATAATGAGAAACTCAAATTCTTTTCCTGCAGAATATAGTGACCAAAGATAATGGATATAATGTTTGTTCAATGATAAAGAATATTTTTAAAAGCATAGATATCACACTTAATTGCTTTTAGGCTCAGAAATTAATCTACAAAGCCCAACATACTTTGAAAATTTCTTCCTACATATTATGCTTTCTAAACAATGTATCAACAATTGCTTTGCTCCTTCTTGTAGTTTTAAAGGTATGCATGAAGTCTGTGTGTAAAGCTGTCAAGTGACAAAGAAGATTTTCATGTGTCTACAAAATAACTTGACCTTCACTGTTATGCTTGAACACTATTTAAAGTAGAAGAGGAAGAGTTCAAAGAAAAGAAATTTTATGGTAGCCACTTTTCATACTTAAATAAAGGTAAACCAAAGTGTGTCTGGATAAAATTACCCTACCCCCTCAAAATAATCCACAGAATCTTTAGTTGTGAAAGACCTCAGATAATCTAGTCCTATTTATATAACTCATTTGGAATCATTCCCTCTCCCCCAACATCATCACCAAGTGGTTAATCCAATTTTTAATTTGATGACCTCTGATGAGGGGAAGACTACTATTTAATAGGGTAAGTTTGGTATCTACTTTGCTTTATCTTTACAGCCTGTATCATAATATGACTTTCAGAGCAGAAAGATATCTTTTGTGGCCTATTCAGGTAGTCTACTAACAACAGATTATTTGTGCTTCAAATAGTTGGAATTATTCTGCATTGAGACTAATGAATTAAAATGATAGAAAACTAGAGGGAAAAATCACAGTAAAAACAGGTTATGGTGCTTCATTTTCTGTTTACAGATATACTAGAAGTTTCACAGATTATATGTGATTTGAAAATGTGAGACAAAAAACAGCATTTACAACAACTTAATGAATATATTTTAAATATGTACTAACTTCAGTATTTCAAAATGTGGATTTGCAGTGTGTGCTGTCCTTCAATGAATACAGAATACAACCTTCTATGACTTAATAGATGGGTTTATGAGTTGCTGTAGCCAAAAAAGTCCATCCCTTCATAAGCAATCTTTTTATACTGAATTTCTCCAAACCTCAGTGGTTTCATTCTTGGCCAATAGAAATGCAATTCATCTATTGCTAGACTTATCTATATAGGAAGACTTGCCAACTCTGTTATGCTTAGCAAAGCTTATGTTCTCTTATACCTTTGAGGAGTCAGGATCATTACCATATCACAATGAGATCACAGTAAGTCTTAACTGGGAGTTAATATGTATAAATGAACTCAAATCATCCCTGGGTTTATCTTCATGTCAAAGTATCACCCTATAAGAAAATCAACCCTGTCTCAAAAATCAATGGTAAAAAAAAAATAAGCTATCATTCTTATTTCAAATCTTCAGGTTCTAGTTAAAGATTTGACTCAGCATATACCTGGCAATTGGGCAAGAAAAAGCATTAAGGTATTATCTTTATCAAATACTTAAAATGTGATAGGCCTTTGACTCTTGCCTATGGTAAACCAGCTAATGGAATAAAATTTAAAAGTCAAGGGAAAAAATGCTTCTGGTCTCCATGATGCTATCATATAAATGATGTTATGACACAACCTAGAGTTTGACCAGGTAAGTAAAAGGAGAATTGTCTTTCATTCATTGTATTATATAGTTAGGAGGACTTCAATTTCCAAAATTTTATTACCTGGACCATGAACATCCATAGTTTATCTAATAAAAAAATGAGAATTCTTTGACTTAGTATAATCAGAATAAGGTAGATAATATTAGTTATTGTTTGTGTATATAAATTATATACATATATAGATGTAAGTATACATAATGTTTACATGAGTATACTTACATATATATATATATATATACATATTTCTTGGAAGAGTTGAGTATTAAAATGTTTCAAGAATCTAATATAAATGAGAATATATAACATCCTTTAACTAGATCTCTGTACATCTATTTTAAAACCTTTCTTAAAAAAACTCTAAAAGATGACTTTTTTCCCTTTTGTGACTGTGTGATAAAGGCAATTATTTTAGAAAAAAAATTATTGCTACACAGAAGAGATAGTGTTTGGTTTAGCACTTTTCCCACCAAAAAAGCCAAAAATACATTATGCTGTCCTGGTTGACGGAATTGGTCAGACTCATTATTGCTAGTTTGTGAGTTAATTCTAATAAGCATCATATTTGAATGTCACTGGCTCAAGTTCTTTCCTGGCTTTTTTTTTTAACACACACTTTAGTGATAATCAATTTGCAAATATTAAGTGCATTCTATATGTGTATCATTGGCTAGGTTCTGAGAATATAAAATCTGAAGTTATCCCTATACATGCCAAGTTTATATTCTAAACTTTGTAGATAGATAATAAATACCAATACAGAAGTTTCAAGTAGACTGTCCACAATCTTCAATATTCCATTGTTGGGAGAAACATAGGTAAAGGTCACAGTAAATGTCATATGGAAGAACATGTATGTAACATGTTATATAGTGAGGTGTGATATAATGATTAGTCTGGAAGAACTAGAGCTAAGTCACAACTCATGACACACATTCTTGGCTGTGTGACCCTGGAGAAGTCACTTAACCTCGCAATGCTCCAAGAAATTTTTTTAAGACTGCAAAGTGAAGATAACTTGCATTGAATCTAAAATGTTTCTTCCCCCTGGATTTCCTTGTAGAAATGAAATTAGAGATTTGATCTGAAATGTATAAATTCAGACACTGAGTCTTATATAAACACATATACAATTATCAATCATAACATATTGAGAGCCAGCATGGTACAATAGATAGATAATGTCATTTAACTAGTATTCTAAGCAATGTTCTAAGACTTTGTTTCAACAGAGTTGCTGGTCTGCATCTGTGGAAGGAGTTTCCAAACTGGGACTTCACAGTGCTGAAATCACAATAGCCCCTCCCTTTCACCCCCTCCAAAAAAAAAAAGCAAAAACTTTTTTATCTGGGTAAAGAAAAACTGAACCTCTGGGAAAAAGACTTATCCAGACATTACACAGTTGTGCTGAAGTTGAATAGTATATTAACAAAGACTCTAATCCTACATATTTCACCTTCAAGAAGAATATGGGTGCCTATCCAAAGTTGTGGACCAGGAAATTTTACTAAGAAGATGACTAACACACAAGACCCTGTCTGAGATGACCTTATATGGGGACTACTCTTACTATCTTAAGAGGTGAGGGGAGGGAAGGGAGAAAGGGTTAGATACATTCTGTAGCCCCACACTCCTGGCTCTCAAAATGCCCAAGAAGTTCATACTACAATCATATAAACATAAGGAGAAAAATATGTTTGAAATTCCATTGAATAATGCACACATTGTACCTTATGACACACAAACTTAACCACAGCCTGTGTTAAATGCGAGTCCTTTTACTTCACTGGAAATGCCCAGGAAGTCCATACTACAATCATATAAACAGAAGGAGAAAAATATGCTTGAAATTTCATTGAATAATGCACACATTGTCCCTTATGTCCCCAAACTTAACTACAACCTGTGTTAAATGCCAGTCCTTTTACTTCATTGGAAAACCTGGCCTCCACAGATCTCAGAAAAGCACCACTTGAGAAACAATCTGAGAAAGATGGTATGAAGTAATCGTTTTTTATAAAAGTTATTTGTAAGTACACCTAAAAAAGGGTGGAGTTAACACATTAGGCACAGAGAAGTACTCACCAAAGATGTTTTAAATTTTTTTTTACTTGATATATTTAGTCCCTGGTATCCTGTATATCTATATTGAAAACAAGGTCATTTATTGAGTAACTTTCTAAAAACTCTCAGTGCCTTCTTTTGTACCTTATTATAGGGTCCTAAAGTTATCTCCATCTAGTAATAAGGGAAGCTCGTTGATCCTTCAAATCATTAAGGGACCCAAGACTGAGGAACTTTCAGTCAGTCCATACACCACACACAAGATGGCAGCAAAATGGCAGCAACAGTGCCTATTTTCAATATCTTACTTGAGGAACATTACAACTGTGCATACTGCATTTACCTTAGGTGATATTCAATAAGATGTTTGTTCGGGGAACTGGAGGCAACCTAAGATGCTTTCTTCCTAGCATGTAAACTTCTGGCATGAGGAGGAAAGGAGGTCTTATTATTTGTTCCTTCAATGAGGTAAAGGAAGGTCAAAGATTATAGGTCCCATTATATAGATGGACAAATGGACACAATGAAGTAGTGGTTTCCCTAGGATCTCTGAGTAAGCTACTGGCTGAGCTGCAGCTAGGATTTGGGTTTCCTGGATCCCAGCCAAGTATGCTTTCCACCAGAGCAAAACATTTCCTTAAATTGTGCTTATGAAGAAAAAACTCACTCTGATGTAATGCTTCTATAAAAAGGAAATCTCCTTTCAATGCTCAGCAGGCACATAATAATCCATGAAGCAATGACATTAAAAAAAAAATTATAGAACAGCCAGACCTCACTGCTAGTTTTCTTGATTCTGAGGGTAAAAGTCAAAAATAAAATTTCATCAACAATGATCAATAAGCTCATTTTATTGAAGCATTTTCACCATCTTCATCTGAAAGGTAAGAGGCAAATTTACCCAGAGCTGTTGGAGCTAAGAAGGTCTGGATTCAAGATCTTTATCTGACTTATCCTGGATGTATGAACCTGGAAAAGTTATTGAACCTATTAGGGAGGTTCTCTTAAACTCTTTAAGTTGCAGAGAAGGTGCCAATCGGAGAGGGAGTTTGTTCTTATGGGAAGAGTTCCTCATACTAATGAAATTACAGATCCCTCTGAGAGAGCCTACAAAGTAGCAGTAGCTAAGTATCTTTAGTCATTAGTAGTGTCTGCAGTCTACACAGTTGGATGGGGTATGGATTGAAAACCAGAAGCAATGAGAACTAATATCAATTATCTGCCTTCTTCAGGATATATTCTCACTGCCAAAGATAACATGAAGCTATAACTATTTATCTATCTAATCTGTCATCTATTTCTTATCATCTATGTATCTCTTATCTATCTCATCTATCATCTATATTTATCATCTAATATATTTCTATATACTTATCTATTTCCTTACTAACAATAAATCACATGGGGTTGCTTCCTAGAATGGACTGAGAAAGGAAGAACAACAAAAAGATTAACAACCACTTTCTCTGCTTGAGACAAAGGTCACCTGACCACTGGCCCCTGAAATTTTCAAACAACTTCATTTTGGGCTAAATAAAGGTCTGTTAAAATGTATGTTTTGCTCTTAGAGGAGATCTTACATTTAATCACTCACATCTTAGTTTAATTTGAAAAATATTGGCAATTCAGTGTTACAACTCAATAAACACTAAGGTTGCCACGTCCAAGGCATTGTGTCAGATCTAGAGATACCAAAACAGAAAACATTTTCTGCCCTCAAGACACTGGCATTCTATGTGGGGTGGAGGATACAATATATAAGTAAAATACAAAGTTAACTGAGCAGTGAGAGACATTAATAGCTGTAGGGAGAGGAGAGAAGTGAAGCCAGTGGTAGTTTACAGGGAACAATCATGGTATAGCAGAGTGCTGGATTTGGAATTGGAGGACCTGAGTTCAAATCTTTGCTCTGCCCTTTATTAACTGTGAGACTTTAATCTCTCCAAGTTCCATTTGCCTTATCAAATGAAGGAGATAATCTTGTTTAATCTATGAATTTATAAGTAGTCTAGAACATTACACAAAAGCAAATAAAACATAGACCACTACCCTCAAAGAGCATTCAATCTGTTCAAATACATTTATGTTGTGTCCTAGAGAGATTAGGGTTCTAAAGAAATAATCAGTAGCTGTTTATTAAGCATCTATTTTATCCCATGCCCTGAGGCTACAAAGACAAAAGTGAAATATTCCCACCCCTCAAGCTTTATTCTCTCATTGCACAGATAAGATTAAAAGAGGTAAAATTAATTAGAAAAAGACATATGACCATCCTAAACCTCTCTTTTACCTGGCAAATGCTGATTGAAAAGAGTGGAGTAAATTGCTTAAAAAGAATATGAAGAAAATGAATGGAATGAGGTGGGAAATTGGAGGATGCCAAGGATATATTTGACCTACTTCACAATTCTCCTTAAATCATGCACCTCCCTTGATTGTCCTATCCTTTTACCTACTAGCACATTTATTCCTTTCCTTCTGTTCTATAATCTCCCACATGGCCTTCCCTCTCCCTTTATATACTCTTTTTTGCAAGAAGAGAACCTTATCTTGTGAGTTCCCAATCTCAGCCCTGAGAGATGGTTAGTCAGGGAAGTGGGTTGGGGAAAAGAACATCTTGAGAAAGGCATTTTTAAGAATTTTCCTATGCTGAGCCTTCAGTAAGCTTTTTCAATTATGCAGTTGAACTGCAAGAATCAGAGAAACAAGATATTTACCAATATAAACCCTTAAAATCAATTTTTCAATAGATCAAAATCTAGACAACTACCTGCAAAGACTGCAAAAATATGTTTATTGTAGTCCTACCTTGTTAGCTTCAAACACATTATTAGGGGGTGTGACCAAAAAAAATGAGTACAATGACCCTTTTGTGGGATCTCCAATTTTAATGGATCTGAAGAAATAGCATAAATATTTTGGTTCTGGCCTTGCATATATCCTAATTTTCTTGCCACTAGAAAAGGAGTCAGGCACTAGATCTCTGGGAAGATGGTAAAAACTGTATCACCATTATAAAACACAATTCCAAAGTAGGACATGGTCATGTTCATTTAAAATATTGAGGTTAACATGTAGAGGAACAGGGCAGCTAAGTGACACAATGGATAGAGTGCCAGGCCTGGAGTCAGGAAGACTCATCTTCCTGATTCTAAATCTGACCTCAGACACTAGCCATACGAACCTGTCATTTAGCCTTGTTTGCCTCAGATCCTCACCTGTACAATGAGTGAGAAAGGAAACAGACAACCATTCCAGTATCTTTGCCAAGAAAATTCTCAAATGGGGGTCACAAAGAATTGGACACAACTGAAATGACTGAACAACAAAATGTAGACTACCCTTTCTACTATCCATACAGTTCAGGTTACAAAGGTCTAAATAATTTGGGAGAATGAGAGTAGGAAACCGAACCCCAATTATACTATATTACTATTGAACTCCTTTTACTACTGATCCAAATAGAAAGAAAAACTGGAGAAGAAAAAGGAGCCCTGCAGCCATTTTCAATCATTTGGAATTTTCACCTTTGGAGTTCACCCCCTTTTGAAAGCTTGAGGAATAAGACACCAGAAGAGCAGAGAAAGAAATTTCTCCTAAACAAGGTTCAGTATAGGATATTCCTACTATACTTTGCCTTGTTTAAAATAAGATATCTGAAGGACTACCATCTCTAGCTAGCCCTCCACCTCATATCTCCCAAAACTTATCTCTGGGATACCACAATTTGCCATCAGAAGTTAAGTAATATCCCCCCCTTATGAACTGCCGATTTTGATTGGTTGTTTTAAAGGGTTGATAGTGTAATAAGGAACCATCATGTGGAAGGAGTTCAGAGTAACCTTAATGAAAAAAATCATTAAGCCCAAATTAAACACTTTCTTCAAAGGTTGAAGGAACTTGGTGGATTATTTAGTTCAGAGAAGCCTGAAGGTGTTTTAGAAACTAACCTGAAGTCTAATAAAAAAAACCTTTTCAAGAAAGATGGTAGGTAATTGTTATCTGTTTCTGTTAAGAATGGGAGGAGAGAAGGACATAAATTATATCCAGGAGACATTAAGGTTGAGAAGTAGAAGCAATTTCATGGCCATAGAGGCCATGTGACTCAGAAATATAGTATTAAAGAAGTCTTCTTTAGAAACTTTTAAAGAAGAAATAGATTATTCTCTCTGAGATAACTTGCATAGAGTCCTAGCAAGGGACAGTGATAGACAATAGGTCCTCTAAAAAATAAAAATTCTCCACATAGAATACTTAGGACTCAAGGAATTATTCACAGTCATTTTGAAATATATATATATATTCATCATATACAGATATATAATATATATTCATCAATAGTGAAGGAAATGAAATAATTTTTAAAATACAATACAGTGACTAGTTCATAGTAGGTACTTAGATAATAGGTTCTAATTCCCTTTCCTCCTTCCTTCATCCTTCCCATTCAAAAGGAAAGGGAAAAAATATTTATATAATAAATTTTTCTGACTTAAAAGACACTATTGTCACTTATGTCCTACTCAAATGCTTCATAATGGGTAGAGGTGAAGCAGAGTCAAACTCTGGTAGGTCCTATTATACTAGAAAGACTTCTAAAATAGGTCTGAATAAACAGAGGTTTTTGAAGGACCTGTCCAGTTCATTTTGGAAACATTGATTTCCAAATTTTTGACCATCATGTGATTTAGTTGTTTGACTAAAATTATCTATGGAAACTATACTAAGATATGGAAAGAATATTCATAGCAATGAAATCAAGAATCCCTGAGAATATAAGACTTTGTGGGCATTCATAATAACTGATCTTTATATAGTACTGCAAAGTTGTGAAATTCTTTTACATACCTTATCTCAGAGTCTTGTTACAACCCTGCCAGGCAGATATACTGAGTATAATTATATTTTTTTTACAGTTAAAAGAAACTGAAGTTTAGGGAGGTTTATGACTCAGCAATGCTCATACAACTAACCAGTGTCAGAGGCTAGATTTGAATGCATGAATTCTGGAATCCAGGTCAAGTACATACTACCTTATTCTTACTCAGGAGATCAGGTCTCTAAGCAAAATTTCCCCTAATTCCCAAAATGCCACAATAATAAGAACTAGCATTTTTACATAGTACTTTGAAGTTTGCAAATTACTTTACATTTCATTTCATCTTCTCCTCACAACATCCCTTTCAGGTGGATATTATTATCCTCATTTCATAGATGAGGAAACCAAGTCTTTGAGAATTCATATAATTTGCTCAGGGTCTCATAGTTAATAAGAGTCTGAACCAGGATTGGGACTCAGGGTTTCCTCACTCAGTGTGCACAGTTCTATCCAAGAGGCCAAATAGCTCTCCACAGAATTAAAATGCAACATTTTATGCTTGAGATCAGGGAGCACCTAACAGAGTTCCTCACACGCAGTAGGTGCTCAATCAATGCATACTGAAAGAATTCATTGGAAAAGTTTTTTAAAAAAAAAAGGTCAATGCAGAATCTACAGTTTAATTGGGGTTCTTAAAAATAAAGGCATGCTTCCTATTTTTACCCAAGCAAAGCTATGCAACAAGAAAAGTGATATTTCTCACTTTTTTTGTTGCAGGCTGGAATTGTTCCCCTAAAAAAGAAAAAATTCCCAAATGAAAGCACTCATAATAAATTGCTTCTAGGAGAAGATTGTTTTTACACAGAAGTCAGTGTGGTAGAATGCTTTTTCAGTATTCTAATAATAAAAACCTTAAGACACTTGGCAAACACCAGGGATGCTTTTTTCTGACCCTCTATCCTGGCAATGCTTGTGTGTAATGTTCCCATTCTGCTCCATCAGGGTTTGCCGAGCCACCAAATTAGCATCCTTTTATTAAAGCTTATTTTATTAGGAAAGCAATAGAGTTAAGTGGATAGTCTACTGGAATAGGAGTTACAGAATTTTAGAACAAGAAGAGGTCTGAAAGGCTATCTGGGCCAAGCCTTGCATTTTGTAAACAAGGAGGATAGACTGGCCAAAGGTCACCCAGCCCATTAGTGGAAGAGCTACAAGTAGAAACAAGATTTCTTGCATTATACTTTGTTGTCCAAATCCCATTTCTGATGCTGAAAATGCTGGGAAATGATTATCACTTGCACATATATAGAATGATGAAGTTTGCAGAGTGCTTCAAAAATAAATTTGTTACTTAACTTGATCCTCACTTTAGAAGTAAATTGTTTTCATTTAGATGAGAAAACTGAGACTGAAGTTATATGACTTGCCCATGATCACATAACTAGTAAGAGTGTGAGACCAGATTGAACTTCTGGTCTTACTGACTCCAAGTCCAGGGATTTCTGCACTGCACACTTAACTTCCTAGTGTCAATGGCCGCAAATATATAGAGCAGAATAAAAGTCCATAAATGTTCACCAGTCTCTTGGTGAACAAACAAGCTCATGCTATCAAAATAGAAACTTGTCTTTTTTCTCCTTGGAGATGTCTAAAGAATGGAAGTTCGAGCAACTCACCAAACTAGGCACTGGGAAAATTCACAAAAGAATTTTCAATTAAACTTTAAACTTTCAGTTATTTTTATTAGAGATCGAGACAAAGAGAGAGAGAAACAGAGAAATAGAGAAAGAAAGAGACCAAGAAACAGAGACACAGAGAAGACACAGAGAAAGAGACAGTTCAGACACAGAGATAGAGACACAGAGGGACAGAGACAGAGACATAAACAGAGACAGGGACAGAGAGTCAGAGACAGAGATAAGAGTAGAAGTAGCCAGAGACAGACAGAAATAAACACAGAGAAAGAGACACAGGGACAGAGATAAACAGAGGAGACAAAGAGACAGAGATAGAGAAAGTCAAAGTGACAGAGAGACAGAGACAGAGAGAGAATTTCAATTCATGCAGATATTTTCAAAATAAACAAGTAATTATGCTATTAGAAAAATCTATTAATATGAGTCTTTTTAAAAAGTAGACAGTCCAAAAATCAATTCTGTTTGGTCTTGTATACAATAATATGTGTATTCCTGTTTACAGTTTCTTTAGACTGATTAGAAGATTCTTTTAATCCTCAAACAGGCATGCCAGAGATACGCTTGCTATACTACATAGGAAAGAGAACTCAGTCTCTAATCAATGATCTTCTGCAGCTAATTCACACAGTGAACACATGAGGCTTATCAGAAGGGTGACGAAATTTCTTTGAGAGTACTTCGAAATCTTCTGAGTATAGGTTCTGTGATTAATTAGTAATAAGACCTTCGACAAGTTTCTTTACTTTTGAAAAATGAAGAGAGTAAATTAGATGTTCTTGAAGGTCCCTCAAAGCTCCAGTATTCTCAAGTTCCAGGAACTTTGGATTTCCAGCACAATAGAACATCATCAAACACATGTTTATTAAGCTTCAACTGTGATACAAAGTCAGAGACAGGCAGACCTCCCTCTTACATTAAGAACTCTACTGTGCAGCTAAACTGACCCACCCCCACCCCCCACTCTTCATACTCTGTGCCACTGCATGGAGGAAGCTATAGAGAGGCAGCTGCATGCCTTTTTTTGGGTAGAGTACTGGATTTAGAATTAGAAAGATTTATTCAAATTCTTGCCTCTTCAACATATTAACTTATAGTGGGCAAGTCAATTAAACTCTAAATGTTCTAAGCAATGCTCTGAAATCTAAATTGAAGAGGTGATGATATTCTTTGGGAGAGGAAACTTCCTTACCTGATAGTTCTCTCTCCCTAAGAAGTCATGGGTCTAATCCCATGCATTTCCCTTGATGGATTTTATGGAAATGAATCATTCTAGTTTCATCTTCCCATCTCCAGGGCCTAGCATATCACTTAGTACATGATGATGATGATGATGATATCAAGGATGATGAGGAGGAGGAGGATCATCATGATGATGATGATGATGTTGATGATATGGTTGATGTTTGTCCTTCATTCTCAAAGAAGACCATGACATCAGGGATGTCATGGTGCCATGACAAACATGTGAATTGGATCTGAGTAAGGGGAATGCTGCATAAGTCACCAGCCTCACTTTCTCCTCCTGAGCAATCTGGGTTCAGTGGCTAGATATGGATCAGGGCGACTAGAGATAGCCCTGATATGAAGCAATCAGGGTTAAGTGACTTGTCCAAGGTCACATAGCTGGTAAGTGTTAAATGTCTGAGGCTAGATAGTATCTACTGCCTTTTGCTCAGCACATAGTAGGCACTAAACAAATATCAGTTCTACTGAGGGAATGTTACTTGCAAATAGACCAGTATGCATGCTAATTGGAAGATGGAGAGATCACTAACAATTATGGAGATAAATAGGTAGTATGTGAGCTGAGCCTTGAACAAAACAAAGGATTCCAAAGTAGGAGAAAAGAGCATTCCAAGCCCTGAGGGAAGCAACAGCAGATGATTTGTTTTTTAGACTCCACAAAGTTTTTGTGTTTCTGGCCCAAATGAAAAGGTAGAGCAGAATGGTCTACTCTTGTTAAGACCAACTCTCTGGCATTTGAATCTGACATATTGGTTGATCAAACATGATTGAATTTTTTTGTCAGCCTAATGAAGTATATGCTTTCATTCTTCCTTAATCATTGGTTTATGAAAACTCCTGCCAAAAACCACTTATAGCCATTCCTTTGCTAACTCACTGAACTATGAGGTCTCCTGATGCATTCTTGTTTCCCAAGAGATGATTCCACTCCTTGGAATTACAATTCATTATCTTTTCAATCATATTGCTTCTTGGGTATGCATAATGATGTGCCCAAGTTTGCATATACAGTGTGTATTTCATTCCAAGTAGTTAGTTGCTATGGAATACTCTAAAAAAAATAACATAGAGGCAAACCTTTTTGTACATTTGATTTTTAAACCAAAATCCATATTTTTCAATATTTTCTCTAGGTACTATCTTAAAAATGGAAAAATTCCTTTTTCCAGAATAAACTGGTGATGTATTTACTCCTTTAATAGAAAGATAGAGTGGTAAAAGAAGGATTTTGATTGAATTTGAGGTCAGAAGAACTGGAGTTGAATATAAAATTTTATTTTTTTAAAGTGTCCTTGAGGGGACCACTAGGTGGTGCAGTGGATAGAGCACTGGCCCTGGAGTCAGGAGTACCTGAGTTCAAATGTGACCTCAGACACTTAATAATTACCTAGCTGTGTGGTCTTGGACAAGCCATTTAACCCCATTGCTTTGCAAAAGCTAAAGAAAAAAAAGGTATCCTTGAATAAATCAACTAATCTGAATGGACCTTAGTTTATTCATCTGTAAAATGAGGAGGTACACCATGTCAATGATGTTAAACTCAAATAGAAATGGGCTCATTTAACCATGTATAAGGTTCCTTGTGTGTGTTTACTGACTTAGATAGCCACAAATTAATATTATCTATGATATATTCTATTTTGATTTATTTTGTTGAACAGTTTCCAATTGCATTTTAATCTGCTGGGCTGCTCTGCACAGTTTTGTGGACAAACCACAGGCCAAAGTTTGACAATTCTAAACTAGGTGACCTCACTCTATAATAATAAAATATCAGAGATGAAAGGCAATGTTCAGCCCATTTTAATCCAACCTCCTCATAGAGTATGACCCTAGTAGACTCATAAACTTGAAACTATAAGTTGATCTTAGAGGTCAACTTGTCCAACTCCCTCATTTTACAAAGGAAGAAATTGAGGCCAAAAGGATTTAACTGATTTGTCTATGATCACACAGGCTACCAGAGCTGGGATTCTAAGTAAGTTTTTCTGACTCAAAAGCCAGCACTCTTCAATGCTAAGGAAACTGATGTTTAGAGAGGAAGAAGTTACTTATCCACAGCCAAGCAGCAGGCCATGAATCAAATTGAAGTCTACCAGCTACAAATTCAGCTTTCTACTAAACCCAGTTGCCCATAATCCTTGACTCCCCCTTCATCACAATAACCTTTAGTGAGTAGGCAACTCAAGCATTTTGATCCCTACTTTACAAAGCCTCAGAGATTTGCCCACAAGTCAAAAAGGTGAGACTTGGAGGGACTTTGATCTCCTAATTTCAACTCTATACAATTCAATTCACTTTCAATTTTTTTTTTTTTTAGTTTTTGCAAGGCAATGGGGTTAAATGACTTGCCCAAGGCCACACAGCTAGGTAATTATTAAGTGTCTGAGATCGTATTTGAACTCAGGTACTCCTGACTCTAAGGCCAGTGCTCTAAACACTGTGCCATCTAGCCACCCCTACTTTCAATTTTTTAAAGCAATTTTATCTTAAGGTCTATATTCTCTCCCTCCCCTCTTCACCTCACCATTGAGAAAGCACGAAAAGCAAAACCATTATAAACTCAATTTACTTCAACCAATATTTATCATGATCTGTGTAAAATTGTCTCTGGGGATGCAAAAATAAAAACCAAACAACTCCAATTCTCAAGTTCACATTCTATTGGGGAGGGATAGGACTAGGTTGTAAACAGCTTTATATCAGAAGGTTTTCACTATGGTCATAGATGTGACTGGAGTTTTGGAGTTTTGGAGGGAGTGTCAGGTTGGGGGTCAATTGTCCACATCCATGCTCCTGAATCTACATCAAGGAAAAATATCACTTTTGTGGTTTACTGGTGGAAGAATTGGAGTAATAGGAGACTTAAGGCAGAGAGATAATTACAAGGTGCCATAGTAGTTCAAGAGGTGATAGGGACCTACACTAGAGTTAGAAATAGTAAGGGGTGTGTGGTGTGTGTGTGTGTGTGTGTGTTGTTTGTGTGTTTGTGTGTGTGTTTCTGTGTTTCTGTGTGTGTGTTTGTGTGTGTGTGTGTTTCTGTGTTTCTGTGTGTGTGTTTGTGTGTGTGTGTATGTGTATGAGAAAGAGAGAGAGAAAGAATTAACATTCATTAAAGACTTTGTGGTGGGCCCTATGCAAAATAATGGAGATTCAAAGATAAGCAAGCAAGATAGTCCTTCTCCTCAAGGAGATTACATTCTTTTTTAAAAAGAATATTTATTTTATTCAGAATTTAAGAAATAAAATAAGCAAACCCATGGCATAATAAAATAAGAAAAAAGGTGGTAAATGGTGACAAGAAGGGATCGAGTCTTAGGAGATCTCTGATAAAACTCATAAGCTAAGGACTCTAACTAAACTTTTGAGAGACAGAACCCATAAAGGGACCCAGAGAGGCAGTTCTTCTACTCAAGGTAACCTGGAAAAGAGCAGAAAGGCTCTGCTCCCCGGGGTCAGAGGGGGGGCCGCCAGAGTGGTGGCCCGCCAGAGCCAAAGAAATTCAGCCTCCCAGAGGCAGCCCCAGGGTACTGGGAGCCTCAGCTCACAGCAGCGGGGGAGTCTCCTGAGCTGCACCCCGGGGGAGCACCGGCACAAAGTGGGGGAACATGGGGGGACCTCTGCCAGAGTGAACGCGTGGAGCCCAGCCCTCAGGGCACACAGCCAGCCCCTTGGTCTTTCGGCACCCCAGACCCAGAAACAGAAACAGGCAGAGCCGGTAAGCAGGAGCCCCCAGGGCATGAGCCCATTGAGCTGAGGGAATGGAGTGAAGAGAGACTGCAGAGCTCTGTCCTCTGCCTCTGGAACAGGACTCTGGGGCTCTGACCACATTCAGATCCTGATCGTAGTCTAGGCCCCCCCATAGAACAACAGGGCCCCCCCACCTTGGCCCCGTGGCAGAGGGGGGCGCTTATGGTAATTCACAGACCAGGAGGGAGGACAGAGCCTCACACACTGAGACCCTTGTGGAAGTGTCCCAAAAGCTCAGGAAGCACCCCAAAATCAGGACCAGGCTGGGAAAATGAGCAAGCAGAGAAATAAGAGGAAGACTATTGAGAAATATTTTGCAAATGAGCCCAAGAAGGATCAAAATACTCAGTCTGAAGATGAGGAAGCACAAGCTCCTGAATCTAAAGACTCCAAGAAAAACAGAAATTGGGCTCAGGCTATGACAGAGTTCAAAAAAGACTTTGAAAATCAAATGAGGGAGTTGGAAGAAAAACTGGGAAAAGAAAGGAGAGAGATGCAGGAAAAACATGAAAATGAAGTCAGCAACTTAGTCAAGGAAATCAAAAAAAATGCTGAAGAAAATAGCATGCTAAAAACCAGCTTAGGTCAAATGGATAAAACAGTTCAAAAAGTTGTTGAGGAGAAGAATGCTTTAAAAAGCAAAATTGGCCAGATGGGGAAAGAGATAAGAAAACTCTCTGAGGAGAACAAATCCTTCAGACAAAGAATAGCATTCAGGGAGATTGATGAATTTACCAGAAGTCAGGAATCAATACTTCAAGACCAAAAAAATGAAAAATTAGAAGAAAATGTGAAATATCTCATTGAAAAAACAACTGATATGGAAAACAGACTTAGGAAAGATAATTTAAAAATTATTGGAATACCTGAAAGTCATGATCAGGAAAAGAGCCTTGACATCATTTTCAAAGAATTACTACAGGAAAATTGCCCTGATATCCTAGAAGCAGAGGGCAAAATAGAAATGGAGAGAATCCAGCGATCCCCCCGAGAAAGAGATCCCCAAAAAACCAACCCCTAGGAATATTATAGCCAAGTTCCAGAACTCCCAAGTCAAAGAGAAAATATTACAAGCAGCCAGAAGGACACAGTTCAAATATCGTGGAGCTGCAGTCAGGATCACACAGGACTTAGCAGCAGCTACATTGGAAGCTCATAGGGCTTGTAATACAATATACCAGAAGACAAAAGAGCTTAGAATGCAGCCAAGAATGAACTACCCAACAAGGCTAAATGTCCTCTTCCAGGGAAAAAGATGGACTTTCAATGAACCAGGGGAATTTCAAAGGTTCCTTTTTGAATGGCCAGAGCTGAACAGAAGGTTTGATCTTCAGATACAGGACTCAGGTGAAGCACGGAGATTGGAGGAGAGGGGGGAAATATGAGGGACTTAATGATGATGAACTGCATATATAGAAAAATGATACTGATAATATTCATATGAACCTTCTCAGTTAATAGAGCAGGTAGAGGGAGCTTTTATAGTTGAAGCACAGGAAAAAGCTGAATTCGAAGATAAAATATGGTGTAAAAAATGGAGTCAATAGAAAAAAAGGGAAATGGAATGGGAGAAAGAAAAAGGAAGAGGGGGAATAGTCCAAGATATTTCACATAAGATTTTTTTTATTACAATGAGCTATAGCAATGATATGGAAGGGGGGAGGCAAGGGGGAATGAGAGAACCTTTGCTCTCATCAGAGATGACTAGGAGAGGAAACAGCAAATATACTCAATGGGGTATAGACATCTGGAGTAAGAAGGAGCGGGGAGCAGGGGGAAGGGGTGGGGGATGTGAAATAAAGAGGAGGAGAGGTTATGGACCATGGGGGGGACAGTGTTCCAGATATAACACATTTTCCTTTTTTACTTCTTTGCAAGGGGCTGGGATTGGAAGGCCTGCTCAGGACCATAGGGCCAGGTGGATTCTGGGCCTAAGGGGTGGTATGGGGGCCTCAGGGCTTCTTGGTCCCAGGACCAGGGATCTGTCTGCTGCGCCACTCAGCCACCCTACAGCAGAGTCAGAGTGAAAGGAGAGAGAAAATATAGTTGCGATCAGCAATGGCAACGTTGGAAAAATATGGAAGTAACTTTTGTGATGGACTTATCATAAAGAATGTGATTCACCCGTGACAGAGTTGTTGGTATTGGAACAAAGACTCAAGCACATTTTTTGTTATTATTATTTGGGGGAGGGTGCAGGGCAAGTGGGGCTGGGTGGCCTGCCTGGGGCCACATAGCGGGGTGATCTTTGGGTGTCTGGGGCCGGATTTGGACACAGGTGCTCCTGGATCAAGGGCCAATGCTCTGTCTGCCACCCAGCCACCCCTACTATTATTACTATTTTATTTTATTTTGGGTCTTTTTTTTTTCTTCTTTTTGGTTTTTGCAGGGCAGTGGGGATTGGGTGGCTTGCTTGTCACATGGCTGGGTGATTGTTGGGTTTACAAGGCTGGATATGGGCTTGGGTGCTCGTGGCTCCAGGGCTGGTGCTTCGTCCATTGTGCCACCTGGCCATACCTACAATTATTACTATTATTTTTTTATTTTAATTTTTTTTCTCTCCCCTTTACTTTTTTTTGCCCAAGCAAATCTATCTATATTCATGGGGTATTTTGTTTACTTGTAAACAAGAATATTTTATTAATGTAAAAAAACATTTGTACAAAATGAAAATAAAAAATAAATAAAAAAAGAAAAAAAGAAAAAAGGTGATTGTATATGAAATTGCAAATCTTGTATGCACAATTTGCTATTCCTTTTAAATATATAATCAAGTTATCAAGTAATTTTCTCCTCAAACCTCTCCCCCCGCCCAAGAAATGGCAAGACTACATTCTACTGGGGAAAGACAACCCTTCTTGAAGAGTTATAAAGAGGAAAGAGGATAGACAGAGGAAGGGGGCATAGAAAAGGAGACAGCAGGGAAATGGATTGGTTCCAGCTCACTTATAGACACAGAGAGGCAGAGGACAGAGGTGAAATCCAAGTTTCCATTTGGACTGGGGTGAGTACAATGTATGAAGAGTAAACAACATGGCAAGAAAAAGCAATGACTACAAATGAGGAGAATGAGGACTCAAAGACTGGAAAATATAAAAGGGAAATTGAGGAAAGAAGTCTAACACTGGGGCAGAGGGTAAACTTCAAGTAGGTGACAGCACCTGAGTGGAGCTTTGAAGGAAGTAAAGAATTCTGTGAGATGGAAATGCATTTGAGTTCATATGATCACACAGAGAAGAAGGATGGGTTAACAAATTCAGGAAATAACTATTTGTTCATTTTGGGGAAAATATAGTTTATGAGGGGAAGAGAAAAGAAAAAAGACTGAAAAAGCAAATGAAACCAGATTGTGGAGGACCTCCAATGCCAAGTTAATAAGTTGATATGTTATCCCAGAATTGCTAGTGATCTGCCTCTAGGCACCTATGTTCTTAGAGCAGAGGAGTAACATGACTAGACTTTTGCTTTAGGAAAATCATTTGATGCTGTTTATTAGATGGATTGTAGAGAGGGGAGACTGGAATCAGGAAGATCTATTAAAAGGCTACTTGAGTTGCGATATGATCTAGCAGCTACAAGCCTCTTCAGAATATGAAACTCATGTGATTATAATTAGGATGTGCTTGCCATTCTGAATTACTTATCTTTGTAGCATTAAATACCCTTTCTTTTTCAAATAATACTGGCATTTAGATTCTAGATGATTATGTGGTGTGGAGCACTTAAAAAATAAATTCAGGAAGGAAATACTAACAGCTTGGTTTAAGAACTGTAACTGTTTGCTTTGAGTTTGGCAAATGTAAATTGGTACAATATTTCATCCAATTTAAAACACTGGGCTTTCATGGTTTTGTAAATCACCAGAAATGGCAACATGCAGCAGAGAAAGAGGGTCCCTCACTTAGAGTCAGCCTTGCTAGTAGTTAATTTGGAATTGTTCTTGTCCATGATAATTCACACCTAGAGCTACCATTGAGAATGCAATTGGGGGGGGGGGGGGGCTTTAGAAGATAGAGACCTCTTCCTTAGCAACAATTTTTTTTCTAGAATGATGTTTTTCTTCAGCACCAGTGTCTTTATAAACTATAGTGGTAAGGGGAGGGGAGGGGCATTTCCTGGAACTACCCCCAAATGAGGTATTTCATATTTCAGTTATAATAGAATATAATATAATAGAAAAAAGTGTTTCTGATCAGTGGTTTGCTGATTAAAAGTGTCCTTGACAAAAAGGAGCCAAAGAAAACCTGTTTCCTTAATATCAACTCCTGGAGAGAGCATACATAGAATCAACATATCAAATCTATTTACTAAGTAATTAATGATTTTTAAATTACCAAATCTAATGGCCTTTTCTTGTTCTTCTTGATCTCTTCCCTTTGAAACTTGACCACCTTCTCCTGTTTGCTCTCTCCTATGTAGTTTTTTTGATAACTGCTCTCTCTCTCTCTCTCTCTCTCTCTCTGTTTTCCTCTTACTTTTCTGACTACTCCTCATTCTCTTATGCCAGATCTTCTACTACTAACTTCCAGGACAGATCCAGAACATTCTTCTTTCTTCTTCCTTTTCTTCTTCCTTTTCTTCTTCCTTTTCTTCTTCCTTTTCTTCTTCCTTCCTCCTTTTTCTTCTTCCTTTTCTTCTTCCTTCCTTCCTTTTCCTTCCTTTTCTTCTCCTTCCCTTCTTCCTCCTTCCTTCCTTCCTTCCTTCCTTCCTTCCTTCCCCTCCTTCCTTCCTCTCTTCCTTCCCTTCTTCCCTTCCCTTCTTCTTCCCTTCTTCCTTCCTCCTCCATTCCTTCCTCTCTTCCTTCCTTCTCCTCCTTCCTCTCCTTCTTCCTTCTTCTTCCTTCCTCCTTCTTCCTTCCTCTCCTCCTTCTCTCCTTCCTTCCTTCCTTCTTCCTTCTTCTTCCTTCTTCTTCTTCTTCTTCCTTCTTCCTTCTTCTTCCTTCTTTCTTCTCTTCTTCTTTCTTCTTAACATTCATTTTTTTTAGATTTCTTCTTCTTCCCCTCTTCCTTCTTTTTTCTTCTCTTCTTGCCCCCTTTTCTCCTCTTCTTCCTTCATCTCCTCCATCTTTATCTCCTCCTCTAACCTCCTCCATTGATTTGATATCATCTCTACACAGAAGATTCCAAGATACATGCATACATGTACTCCACATTATTCCCTTCTATATACTTCACAATCCAGCTACACTGGTCTGCTTCCTGCTCCTCCCCTCCCTCTAGTCCTACATTTCAGAAATGTCTTCTTTCCACTTTTCCACTTCCTAGCTTCCCTAGTATCCTTCAAGACTTAGCTTAAATTCCAAATTACTGAATGGGAGTTGACTCAGACAAACCCAGCTTTGGGAAAGATCTTAGCTTAAAAAGGTCAAAGTTTCCTTACTACATCTAGGTTCACTGATTCTGTTGATTCTGTAAGAGAGAGTGGCTTAGGACTTTGCACAGCTAAGCCTCACTTACAATTCAAGACTTCACCCTCCTGATAGCATTAGTCCTCTTCCAGAATAAAGGATGAACAATAGCTCAAATCCCACCTCCTGAAGGCCTCTTTTTATGATCCCTTCCCTCCACCTCTTCCCCTTAATCACCCGGTGATTATCTTCACTTACACTCTTTTATGTAAATAGCTACTTGCACATTTTTCTCCCCTCTTACAATGTAAATTCCTTGAGGTTAGGAACCACCATGCTTATTGTTCTCTTCTGTTGACTAGAACACAGAAAATATTGAACAAATGCTTGTGGATCAACTGATCTAGAAGTAGGTAAAGGATAATGTAATGAATGGCAGAAATATAAGAAACTGTTCAAATAAATCAGGCTTGCCTGGAAAGACAAAGTGACCGTGCAGAAAGAGAACTGACTTTAAAATCAAAAGATTCCAACAGTTATCTTATTTCCAACATATCTGTGTAGCCAGTGAGTCAGTTTTTACTCTTGGAGCATCACAGAATCTCAACATTAGAATTCCAACTCTTTACTGAATAGAAATCCCTTCCATAATGTCTCCAGCAAGTTGCCATAAGATCATACAATCATCGATTTAGAACTGGAAGGGACCTTAGAGTACATGCACACACCCATGCGTACACACACACACACACACACACACACACCTACCACCATTCTGTTATTTTAGAAATGAAAGGAAAATAAGAACTTAGCGAGATTGTGACTTGTCCAAAGTCACATAACCACTAAGTGTCAGAAGCTGAATTTCAGCCAAATCTTCCCAACTCAAGGAATAGCACTATATTCACACACAATGCCTTATTGTGTCATCCAATGTGATCCATCATCTGCAATTTGGGATCAATACAGCATAGGATTGGGAGGATGTACTTTGTAAAAGTTAAAGTACTATGTAAATGTGAGTTATTTTATTATCTCAGGTATTTCCCCTTACAGATAACTATTATAGTAGTAAGGTATTGAAATAGGTGTTCAGGAAAACCTGAGTCTGAATCCTAACTCAGACACTATTCTTGTTGTAGTTCCATATTTGAAATGAATAACTCAGAGCCTTAGGGTTCAAACTCACCCCAGTAGTGCCCACATGAGAATCATTTTCCAAGGCAGTCAACAGCAGCACTGAAAGTTAAAAGCTTCAGGCTAGAAGGTTAAAAGCAGTCAGTCTAGGTGGTTTGCTGATATCTCAGGAGCTCCCCACAAAAGTCTTAACCTAAAAAAATTGTTTTAATATACTTGTTTTCCAAAAACCCAATAGTTGAGCCCCAAATGAACTTATTTGCAAACAAGGTTAATCCAAATTACCCCAAGTCTGCAACACAGGTCCAAGATGTTGTTGTGAGAGTATGGAGTCTGTGAAGAAGAGATTGTTAATTCCCTCCTCCCAAGTTCCATCAGTAGCCTCACCCAGGATAGGGACTTACTAGCCATGTAACCCTAGACTAGGGGAAGCTATCTTGGTGCAGTGAATAGAGACTAGATTTGGAGTCAGGAAGACCTGAGTTCAGACACTGGGCAAGTCACTTAACTTTGCATCAATTTCCTCATCTGTAAAATGAACTGGAGAAGGGAAAAGTAAAGCATTCCATTATCTTTGTCAAGGAACCCCAACATGGGGGCCAGGAAAAGTCTGAAACAACTGAACAAGCAATAGAAAACTAAGCAAATCATTTAGTTTCTTCACCTCATCAATAAAAAGAAGTTGACTTTAATGGCTTCTAAGGTCTCTTCTAGCATTAAATTTATGTCTTAGCAACCATTTTCCCCTGTGAAATATCCCTTGGTGTTATTATTAGAAATAGAATAGGATTCTACAGGAGACTATTCTAACTCAAATTAATATTTGAAAGCAACTAAATGGCAAAGTGTCTAAAAAAACTCTGGGCTTGGAGTCAGGTATTTTAAATTCTGCCTCAGATACTTTCTGTGTTAGCCTGGGCAAGTCACATAACCTTCGCCTTCCTCAGTTTCCTCAACTATAAAATGGTGAAATTGTAGGTAGGTGATTAGTAAATGTGCTGAGTCCCAGAAAAAAGTAATAATGGTAAGATTAGGGAAAAAAATTGTAAAACTCAAAATAAATAAAATCTTTAAAAAAAGTTGTAATGGAAACTGTAAAAATCTGATATGCATGTATGTAGTAAATATAAACATTTTTTAAAGCATGGTAATTAATAGTCCCATCTAAGAAAACAACTTAGAAAGTACTGCCTAAGTTGTAAGTGGTCAACTTGAATCTGGAAGGGGCCTTCCATCTCCACCCTGATGAAATCTCAAATTCTTTTCTTATTCTTGTATACTGGAAGACAATTAAAAAAAAATCCTATCCACCTTCAGTAAGAGAACTGATGAACTTAGAATGCAAGTTAAAGCACTTTCTCCTTTTTTCTTTTCTTTGCTTTTTGGAGGTAGCTAATTCAGACATTTGTTTTGCATATCTTCAAATTTGTAATGGATTTTGTATTTCTTGCCTTCTCAATCAGTGGGGAAGGAGTGAGGAAAGGGAAAGAATATAGGACTGTTTTTATGAACTTTTTAAAAAGAAGATAGTCAATTTATTTATTTTCCAGGACTTAAAGCATCTAACATTGGAAAAGTGACAGGCAACAATCCTTTTCATAAACAATAGTCCCTTTAAACATAAGAAGACTTTATTCCAGCCATATGCATGTCAAGTAGATGCTGAGTTACTAAAGCATAGAAATGCTTTGAAAACTTGAGTTTAACTGCAGGCCCCAAATCCATGAGTTTCACTACATTATTTGGCTTCCCCAGACAATGAATTACTTTCCAACAACATAATGAACAATGAGTAAAAATAGATGTCATCAGAGTAAATGGTAAGCCCTCCCACCAGTACTCTATCCCCGTAACAGTACAGTTTGAAAATAACGGTGATAAACACAATCTGCCACATCTTTCTTACTCTTTTAATGGAGCTGATGACTCTCAGGAAAGCATTTTCCATTCATAGCTTCTGGTGAGTTTCAGACTCTGCTCTTCTAATACAAGCTATATGACCCTGAGAAAGTCACTTAACCTATTTTATAAGATTTAAAATTGGAAGCAGCTAAGTGAGGCAAAAGGCAGCTAAGTGGCACAATGGACAAAGCCTGGAGTCAAGAAGACCTGAGGTCAAATCTGAGCTCAGAAAATTGCTATCAGCTTGAACTTGGGCAAGTCATTTAACCCTCTTAGTCTCAGTTTCTTCTTTCCTTCAGTTTCCTAGAGAAGGAAATGGCAAACCAATCCAATATCTTTGCTAAGAAAACCCCAATGGGATCATGAAGAGCTGGACATGACTGGAAAACAACTTTGCGAAGTATATGATTTATAATTGTTTTCAACTCAATAAACATTTATTAAGCATCTACTGTTTATGGGGCACTGTGCTGTGCCAGGGAGCCAAGGGAAAAAAAAAACCACACTTCTTCCATTAAAGGAGTTTACAAGCTAATGGAGGAAAATAATACAGAAAAGAAAAACAGAAAGGAGGAGAGCTATAAATCAGGGAGCTTCAGACTAGAGCCTTGATGTTCCTGGAAAGTTCAGAACTTCTATAAAAGAAGACTTTAAGAGAATTTTTATCACCTTTCTCCTTGCTCTCATCACCCCCTTTCTCTTCTTCTGAATGGTGAAGTGGATAGATAGTATTCTTAGAGTCAGGTAGACTCAGGTTTGAATTTAACCTCAGACATTAGCCTCTCAGTCTCCCTTTCCTCATCTATAAAATGGTACTATTATAATAACATCAGGACCTACGGATTCAGTTCCTGTTGGGAATATTCCCTCTATCAAGGAAAATTTGCAACTCAAGTTAAAAACTAAGATAGTATCTGGCTATAATAATGATAGCTGACATTTATATAATGCTTAATATGTCCTGAGCACTTACTAAATACTTTATAATTAATTTCTCAAATGATCCTTTGCAACAATCCTAGGAGGGAGGTGCTATTATATTATTAGCCATATTTTACAGATGAAGAAACTGATACAAACAGAGGTTAAGTAATTTGCCCAGTGTCACACACCCTAGGTTAAACTCAGGTTTTTCTGACCCAGTGTTTCTGCAGCCCAAGAGAATTGTTTGTGGTCCTGAGGGATTATGTGACTTGGTCAATTTAAAATAGTCAGTATGGATCAAAAGAGAATTGAATCCCACTGTTCCAGAAGATAACCAATGGATGCTAAACCTTCCCCTTTCCTGCTCCAGGACTTCTAAAAGTCCAATAGAAACAGGTTTCAGAGAGCCTCTCTCTCCTTTCAGCTCTAATGGCTCTATCTGAGTGCCAGATCTCCCTTCCCACATACATGATGTACCCTTCTCCTCACAATACTCTGAAGTGCCCTAGAGTCCCCACTCCAGACCAACCCTCAGGCCCACTTCTACCCCCTTCTCAAAAGTCACTCATCATTTAGGACACTGCCTTTTCTCCCCTCAGATCTCCCAGGTCTGCCCTGTTGCTCAACCCTTTGGATTCCTGGGACTTTTCATCAGTGGTACAACTGAACCCTCCTATACATTATGTTTCCCTTAATATGAGCTCCTTTAGAACAAGAATTTTCTTGTATCCTCCCCCCCCCCCCAATCTTAGCAAAGTGCTTGGTACATAAATAAGTGCTTAATAAATTGCTTTGCTATTCCATTCTTCTCAGAGAAAGGCCTACTCTCTATCTTTGGCTCAAACTGATTTCTCTACAGAGTCAATGAAAGAATCAAATGGAGTATAGTACTTTCCAAACCTTAAAGTGCTAATGAAATGCAATTATTATTATTCCTTAAACATATACAGTGTTTGCAAAGACAAATCAGTCAAGAGTCATGACAGCTGCCCTTTTGGCAACTTGAAGGATGAAGGATCCTGCAAGTGGGCTGGGGAGATAAGCAGGTTTGCCATTGGCTTAAGTGAGTGATTACTTCTCTGCTGCCTTGGTCATAGTAAAGAGAATTTGTTAATCCTGAACATTTAAGGCCATTGTGCCCCATTTGAAGGACCAAAACAAATTTATAGATAATTTTTTAACTATGTGAAGCATTATTACCATCATAAAGTCATCCAATGTAAAGTTGGGAGGCTATCTTGTCCCAAAGCATAGATTCCTACCAACAATGTACCAAAATAATAATAATGATGATAATGATAACAATAGTTAACACGTCTATAATGCTTATTGAGTATCCAACTTCATTATTTCATTTGATCTTAACAAAGAGAATTTAAGAGACAGTGTCCAGGATCACACAGCTAGTAGGTATCTGAGTCAGGGTTTATACTCTGGTTTTCCTGACTCTAGACTGGGTACTCTATTCAGTACACCATCTAGACATTTCCTTAAAGTACTATATTGTGATTTTTTAAAAAGTTCTATTAGGAAGGTTCCCCCCCCCCTTTCTAGCATCTATCTCTTTATAATTCCCAGACATTAATCTATCAGTCAATCGATAGGTATTTATTAATTGTAAATCACAGTAATATGACAAAAAAGGAAATGGTTCTTAACTTTGAGGGGCTTGAAATTCTATCAGGAGAAATACATACAATATAAGCTACAAATTTGCCCAGGATCATATATCTGGTGTATCACAGGTAAACCTGAATCCAGATCTTCCTGAGTAATTCTCTGTCTCTTTCCCTTCTCTTTCTTTGTCTACTCTCTTTCTGTCTTTGTTTTTGTCTTTGTTTCTTCTCTCTCTCTCTCTCTCTCTCTCTCTCTCTCTCTCTCTCTCTCTCTCTCTAATCTGTCTGCTCCCTCTACCTCACTGTCTCTCTTTGTTTGCTATCTACTCTCTGTGTCTGTCTTTGTCTCTATTTCTTCTCTTTCTTTGCTTGCTGTCTCTGTGTCTTTGTTTCTGTCTCTGTCTCTTTATTTTGCTTTCCATCTTCTCTGTCTTGGCTCTGTCTCTGCTTCTCTCATTGTCTTTGTCTCTTTTTAATCTCTGAATTTTGTCTCTGTCTCTGTTTCCTCTCTCTTTTTTAAATCTGTTCTTTATCTACTCTCTCTATCCCACTCTCTATCTCTGTTCCTTTTTCTTTCTTTGCTCTCTTCTACTCTGTCTCTATCTTTATCTCTGTTTCTCTCCTTTGTCAACTCCCTATAACTGTCTCTGTGTCTGTCTCTCTTTCTCCCTTTTCTTTTTTTGTTCTCTGTTTTGTTCTCTGTCTTGTTCTCTCTGATTGTCTCTTTCATTGTCTCTTTTTATCTCAGTCTTTGTCTCTGTTTCCTCTTTTTTATCTGTTCTCTGTCTGCTCTACCTCACTATCTCTCTCTTCCTTTCTTTGTCTGTTCTCTATCTACTCTGTCTTTATTTTTGTCTCTATTTCCTCTCTTTGTTTGCTATCTATCCCTGCTCTGTTTCTATCTCTCTTTTCTCCCCTCTCTTTTTTTGCTCTCTATCTGCATCTCTGTCTTTTTCTCTTTCTCTCACACACATGATAAGATAGGTTCAAACTGTTTTCCAACCCTGTGGAGGCTAAAGCAACATGAAATGCACTTGGTTTCAGCAGGAACATCCTAGATTAGGCAAATAGGATGGATCCTAGACAATAAGTGTCAGGTGAAAGCAAGTCTATAGAATTTCCTGGTCTGGCTGACTTCTAGAAGATGGTCTTTAAGGCAGAGGGAGAGACAGAAGGATGAGTTTAGACTGTTCCTTGTATATTTATTCTGAGTTCCCTGACCTTCTTCAAAACTTCTTCAAAGCTTCTTCAAAACACTTTAGGCCTCATGCAGAAATCACAAGTGACCTTGATTTCCAAAGTTATTTCTTTAGATTTATTATATGAATGAATGAAACATCATTAGGAACCTACAGTGTACAAAGCACTGTGCTAAATAAGTGTCCTGTACACAATTAGACTTACCAGACAGTCACATCTCTACTCTTCAGGGACATACAAACTATTCACATTCTCTGCAAGTCAAATATAAATATCCTATCATCCTGAGGATGTGATGGAGAAGACGGTAATGCTTCATGTTTGGTGTCATTTCTAATGATAAAGCCCTAAGAGTTTCAGATGTTGAACCATTTGACAGAACTGAATATTTTGGTGATCAGAACTTGCTTTTCTGGGTCATTGACAGCCATGCCCATATCATCTATAGCAGCCATTGGTGGCCTACAATTTCACAGATGTTGTTTTCTAGAATGGAGGGAAAGGATAGATGACTTTGGACCCTGAATAAAAACACTGTTATTCCCAGAACTCTTTGCTTCAGAGTCTTGGGCTGTTTCTAGCACTGTAAAAAATTCCTTTGGAAAATGCAAATACCCCTGAAAGGTATCTGAGGGAACATCTTGTGAGATAAGATACTTAGAACATGAAGGCTCACAAGATGACAATATTTTTGTTTTTGTGGCAATGTTTTTAACTCACAAGTATATAAAAGTATGTGGTTCCCTCACCATGAAGACCAGATGGGACACAATAACATAGACAATGGTTTGGGTACATGGTGGACACATACCCTAAATTAGAGCTCAGATTTCCTTGTTCTCTACCTTATATCTATTTGTTGTTGCTGGGTAGAGTCAAAAGTACTGGATGGAAAGGAGAACTTTAAAGGCAGTAAATTATCTGGTGGTTTGAACTCCAATTCCCTTTCACCACCACAAATTTTCTGAATTGGATGAAGTTTGCTAAAATAATATGCTGTTAACCTTGCATTCCTAACCCCACAAAAAGCTGACCATTCAGTCATTGGGTACAGAGGATCTTCTAGTTATATAAATGAATCAATCACTGATTCAACATGGAATCATTTTTATCAGCTAAGACTGTAGCAATAGACCATTTCTCACAGTGCCACACATTGAGATCCTCAGATAAGATGGAAGTTTTCCATTAGGCTCCTTTGAAGGGATTACTTGAATTAGAAGAGAACGGGAATAGGAAATAGAACTAATGGAAAGACAAACTGGAATAGAAGTGGGAAATAGTAGGTGAGTTTTAGAAGAACAGGATTGAATGAATGAATGAAAAGAAATTCTTTTATTTATTAAACACCTATTATGTACAAATCACTGAGGCATTCAAACACAAAAGCCAAGACTATTTCTCCACTCAGTTTGTTAAAGACAATACACTCACCCCATTGGTGGCCAGGTCTAGACCAGATTTTATAGAAATTTAACCCTCAGAGTAGAACCATCCCTTTCAGGAAGAATGGCAGATTTTATTTGATCATAGCTCCTGAACTAGAGTTTGGAGATAGGGATTGGGGGGAGGAGAGATAGTTAGCAAGACTATTAAGAAGATAATCAAAGACTAGGGAGGAAGTAGGATGGCAGAAGGAAGGAAAGGGATATTGATAAGAAGGATTTCCTCCACAAGGTTGAGGAAGGGAAATTGATTCAGCAGATACTGATAGAATGTATAGACTAAACCTTATAAAAAAGGATTTAGTGATTTAAGCCAAATTTGTAATATAGTTTCACCAACTCATTAAAGTCATTTGGGAAAGATTCTAGGTTTTGAATGCCCATTATTATAAAAATCATAAAAGGAAAGCCTGCTTTTAGAAGAAGGTAAGGAGGAAGAACAATGATAATATGACAAGAATAAAAAAAAAGATTAACTGTCCTAAATTTTAAGTATTTTTATTACAATTTCATTTCTAGAGTAGATAGCATTTTCGGGTAGCTTGAAGGCACAGTGGATAGAGCACTGGGCTTGGAATCAGGAAAACTTATCTTAAGGAGTTCAAATTCAGCTTCAGCCAATTACAATGGTACTTCAATACTAAAAGTTAATTTGTTTCAGAATTCTTGAGTGATGAAATTGACAAGTAAGGATTGAATTTTTTCAATAGAAATAATTCATAAAAGTTCACCAAAACTTTCACATGTTGCTAAAATATTGAGGTTGTTTTTGTAATATAGAACCTTAAAACTAAATAGGCATGGATAAAAAAGCAATGAATTACATAAAAGTAAAATAAAATTTAGCTTCACTTTTACCAATACTGAGAGTGATGACAGTGAATTTTGTGCAGTGGTGTCCCAAAGAGCTCTAAGATAAGGATTCTTATGTGAAGAACTCACAACTGGCCCTAGAGATATGAAAGCTCATGATTTTTATTCATAAGCCTGCAAAGTTCACAAATTAAATTTTTTCTGGAGAGACAGTAAGTTACTTAAAGACAGACTGAAAAACAAAGGTCTAAGAGAGAATGGCGAATAAAGGAAAACATAAGAATTGGTTGGCCTTAAACTTAAGTGAGCTCAGTCTGAAGGGGAATGTGCAGGGAAGAGTCAGGGAAAAGGAGGTTAAAACTGGACCCTACCTCTGTACATGTCTGGGGTTGATTCAGAGAATTATGGATATAAGAAATTTGTAATTAGAAATAAATTTTGTAATCTTTTATACTGTTAAAATTTGTTAAAGTATAGAATACTAGATGCTCCTGAGATGTAAATTGACTCCTCTTGTTCCTTTGTTAAAATGTAAAATTTGTACTCGGTCTCCTCATTCCCAAACCCCAGCTTCCAACCTTCTACCTGATTTCAGTCTTGTAAGGGCAGGGAGGGATTTCATCCTTGCCCCCAGTAACTTTGCCTAGCCTTTTGTTATTCACTTCTGTTCTCAAAGTGCTTGGAGGAGAAAAACTTTAATCTGTATAGTTTGCAGCAATCTATAATAAATCCTGAGCAGTTTTAAATTCCAGGGAGTACATAAATTCATTCATTTTTCAAAGAAACTCTGAATCTTCAATCTCTATTGGAAACCCCTAATTCTCATCCACTACAAGGTCTGGTACCCACTTTGGAAGACTGAGAAACTTTTAGGAAACTGGAGGAGGGGTAGAGGGATGAGCTGAGTTTGTTCTTATCTTGGTGAATTTGTATTTAACAAAGAAGTTATATTGAACAATTGAAGGGAATTTCCATCTGCTCAGGGCTTATCCTTCAGTGGAATCCCTCAGAAAATATCACATAGGTATAGATAATATTTTCTTAATATTAAAAAACTAGACAGATATTTTTCCTTCAATAAGAGGAATTCCAGGCCTATTGGATTGTTGTTTGCCCTTCACCCCTGAAGAAGACCATGACACCAGAGAGGTGATGCTATGCATATAAGTGAGTAGGTATTGTACAGAGTTACAAACTTCATTTTCTCCTCAGGAATCATTTAGGGCCAGTGGTCAGATATGAATCAGGACAACTGGAGATGAACTTGGATGCAGTGGGAGACCTTTGTCTTTTAAAAGTTAAGGTCTTCCCCAAGTCACAATATGACTGAGGCAAAAACCTATTCAGTGATTAAAGCTAAGTAAGAGAAAAATGAGGTAAAGAGGTCAAGAATGACTACTTTTAGGGGCCTCTAGGTGGCATAGTGGATAAAGCATCGGCGCTGGAGTCCGGAGTACCTGGGTTCAAATCCGGTCTCAGACACTTAATAATTACCTAGCTGTGTGGCTTTGAGCAAGCCACTTAACCCTGTTTGCCTTGCAAAAACCTAAAAAAACAAAACAAAAGAAACAACAACAAAAAAAAGAATGACCACTTTTGCTTAATCTTTTAAAAAACCCAGTTAAAGTGGAATGGCAAGACCCTTAAAGTTTCTGAAAGATTAAGGTAGGTAAGTAAGAAATGAAGCAAAGGATAGTCTTCTTTTTTTTGTCTGAAAAAATCAATCTGGAGGGGAGGCCCTCGAGGTTTCTGACCAACACAGAAACAATTGCTATTGACATTCACTCTGAACAATCAAGAGCCAAACAAGGGACAAGTGGGCTTAGCCTGGGGTTTTCCAGTATTCTTGAGCTAACTTAAGACTGAGGCTCTATTTCATTGGGAGAGAGGGGAAGGTGTGGCAAGCAAGCAACATGTGCCTAAGCATTTTGTCTTGTGGGGTGGGAGTCCTGACCCTTATAAGTTATAGCAAGTGTAGAATGCAGAAACATTTTTTCCTTGACAAAATGAGATGAGTAATGGATTTGATGAGTTATGAGGCCATGGAGAATTGAAGTATAGTGACATGAGGTGGGATTCATGATGGGGAGAGGTAGAAGAATTATCAGAGTCAGGATTTACACTGTATGAGCCTAATAAAGGTAGCACTTGTATTCTCCCTTCAGGGAGGCAGATGTACTGACTGCCTCATCTGGTGGTTTTTTTGGGGAGCCAAAATCAATACCAACTATACTAAATGTACACATAAGTTAAATACATCATCTAGATTATAGAAAATAAGTATATATAATAAAAGAGTCTACAAACATTACACCTGTGACATACAGAGAATTAGCAAAAAGCCAGTGATTTTTGTAGGCTCTCAACCCACTTTGTGAAGGATTAGGCAATCTGGGTGAAGCATAGTTTGCAACTGCCTCACCTCATTTCTTTCCCAATATTTTAGGCTAAAATATGCAAATTCATCTGTTTTTGACTTTGAAAATGACTGAAATCCTGCCCAAATTACATATGCAATATAGATTGGTAAAGTATTAATATTTATTTTATTTAATTATTATTATTATTTTTCAAGGGAGACTGATGCTGGGGAAAAACGTAGCTGGCTAAATGTTCCAGTAGAACATGAAAGGATTCATGTAAAAAACTGACTCTGATCCAGAAGAAATCTTGGGGACAAAAAAGTTTATTTACATATTACTGTAATATATGTAGTATATATGCAGTAAAGCAGAAGCTAAGGAAGAGAAGGTGAGGGCAGTTGAAAGCTAGCAGCAACATAAGTCACCATGAGAAGATGAGCAATAAGAAAAAATAAAGGAGCAACATCAATAATATAGCTGCCATGAGAGGAAAAGTATAGGGACATGAATCATGTATCCCAAGAGTGGATTGTTCTCCCAAAGGAAGTTGAGCAATTAGGGGATAAGTAGTAAAGGGATGTTAGAGGTTATTTGGATCATATTTAAGGATCATTTTTAGAGGATCATATTTTCCCAGAGTGGGCTGCCCTCCCAAGGAAGAAGAGCAATTCAACTGAGGAATGAGTGAATGTTTAAGGGGTCAGGAAGATGAAGTAATTAGGAATATATACAGATGAGGAGTGGTAGTGAAAGACAATCTTTTCAGACTAAGGCAAGGATCCATTCTTTTGTTGATAGAGACTTGGTTTGTGCCTGGTAGGGCAGGAATTTACAAGGGCAGTTTGTAAAACTTGCTTTACTAAAAGTTTATTGACCTTATCTCATAGCTTGGACAATGGGATGGTGGGGAAGGCGGTCCTTGTTATTACAAGGTACATGGTTAGTGCAGAGGGGATAGATTTAATTATAAAACATATTTTTCTATCCAATATTTCTGCTACTTCAGTGCATCCTCTTTCTCCCCTGATGGCACATCCCTTCAAGATACCACTGTACTAGCTGTGTGAGCCTGTGCAAGTCACTTAGCCTCAGTTTCTCATCTGATCAATGGAATGGAAAAGGAAATGACAAACTAATATGTTCACCAAGAAAATACCCAAATAGGGTTACAAAGACTCAGTTTTGACTGAAATGACTAAACAATAACAAAATGTTGAATTAAATGGAGATAATCAACAGCATCAAGGCCCATTTGATAGTATGTTTTTTGGAGATTGTCTAGTATTCTTGTAAATACTTGCAGCAAGTGACTAGCTCAGAGGAGAAACTATTACTATAATGGGGGAATTTGGGGAGTATAGTACCATGATTCCTCTTTCCTGTTGATTTCAGAATATTATTTTTATATGGATCTCAGTGATTTTTTCAGTCTTTGAAAAATGGTTCAGGATTTTAGGAGTTTTTCAACTTCCAGCTTTTCAAACATGATTAAAAATAAATATCTGTTTGCATGTGAAAAATGGGAATAATAATAGCAGGAAATAAACAATTGAAATTTGCAAAGTGTTTTGCAAATCTTAAAACATTATATAAATGCTAGTTTTTGTTTTTATCATTATTTTTATCATTTTAATTATTGAGTTCCTGCTCTCAAGATGCCTACATTCTAATCAGAGATATAAAGCTAACCTTTGAAATCATTAGCAAAAACAGTTTCTTATGATGTTGGTCACATTTAGACCATGATAAGAAATCAAATTAAGACTTCAGTGAAAAATCAAAAATGTGTCTCTCTAAATAAATGTTTTCTATGTTAACAATGCAATTTCTTTGTGGAAATTTTGTCTTAATTTTTTTAAAAATATTTTTGCAAGGCAAATGGGGTTTAGTGGCTTGCCCAAGGCCACACAACTAGGTAATGATTAAGTGTCTGAGGCCAGATTGGAACTCAGGTACTCCTGACTCCAGGGCTGGTGCTCTATCCACTGTACCACCTAGCTGCCCCTGTCTTAATGTCTTAAAAACAATTGTTTATTGTTTATTAATCCCTTCTTCACTTTTAAAGACAATATTTTTTAAGAAAGACTACTACCATGGAATCATAGAATCTGTAAGCTTCTAACATTTTAAGAGATGACCACTTTAGTATTTATTTGCTAAGTTTTTGAGCATACTAATCCAGTTCTTTAGCATCCATTTTCTTAAGCTTCATTTATCATTGATCTGAGAAGTCTGGACCTCTCTTGTTCTGTAGTTTCAGACTTAAAATAGTCAGGTCCATAGCTGCCTGTCAGAGTGAGGTTTTTCTAATTGGGTTCATCTAAACTTTTAACAATCTACTTGGAGAAAATTTAATTGATAATTAAGAGCAATCTAGATCATTATCCTATGAGATTTTTTTTTTAATACATGAAAAGCTGATGTCTCTTAGCCTGGAATTTAAAAAAAAAAAAAGGATTTTTTAAATAAAGGTACACAATTAGATAGAAAGGAAATCTTGATTGCCTAAATCAAAGCTTACTGTGTTACAGAGATGAATGAAATCTGTTACATGAAGGTTTCTTTTCATGTCTAAATTAGATTTTAAAACACCAATTTTGGTCACCCTATCTGGAGAAGCAGTACTGCATGCTGATGAGAATCATCAGCCTAAGCAAAACTGGGCTGCAAAACCCAAGGGGCATATGTCAGTGCTGGAAGGCAGCCCTCTTTTGCCCTGTTTTCAGAAAGTGAATTACTTCTCATGGACATTGATATTTATTGTAGGGCTACAGGGCCACAGAGCAGAGTCAATTCAGAGCACTGAGAAAAATGACTCATACTTTCAGAGGGCTTACAGTCTAATTGATGTTTATTCACATTCTCATCTCCCTGGTTTATTCTATATTCTAGATTGCTATTCAGAAAGTGTCATCAAACAAATATAAAATTTCATGTCCAGTACCAATTGATGCATCTCATAGGTTATGACATCAAGGCTTAATAAATTTCTAATATTCAAAAAAGACTATGGAGAGAGCAGCATGGATTAAAAAAAGCTAACCAATCAAATATTTTGAGTTCCTTCTCTCTCTGTCTCTCTCTGTCTTTGTCTCTCTGTCTCATCTCTCTTGTCTCCCTGTCTCTGTCTGTCTCAATCTCTCTCTCACTCTCCCTATATCTCTTTTTCCCTTTTTAATGTCCCTCAATTTGTTTGCATGTCATTTATTCTTGTTTGTATATAGTTGATTGCATGTTTCTTCTCCCATTAGTTGGCAAGCTATAGATTATAGTCTTTCATTTTTCTTTGCAGAGCTTAGTACAGTGTCTGACAATCCACCTTGTCCACTAGTATCTATTGATCTATATATTTATACATACAAATACATATAATATATATGCATATATTCTTAGGAAGCAACAAGGTGGCTAGAGTGTCAGACCTGGAGTCAGGAAGATTTGTCTTCCAGAATTCAAGTCTAATCTCAGACATTTACTGTGCTACACAAGGAAGATCACTTAACCCTATTGACCTCAGTTTCTTCAAAATGGGACAGAGAAAAAAAATGTTGAACTGCTCCAGTATCTTTGCCAAGGAAACCCCAAATGGGGTCATGACTCAACTGAACAAGTATATATTCTAGTTTAGTCATATAGTTAAATATCTTATAAAGTATACAGAGTAGGTATAATATATGCTCACAAAATGATTATGTTGTAATAAGAAAATAAAATTAATACTTAAAACCATTAACAAAAACAATGTCAAATGATACATAATGCTGTTATATAGAGTACAGCATACAAAAAAAGTCATTATGAGCTAAAGAAGTTAGAGAAAGTTTCATTGAAAACATTGTCTTTATGTTCATAGCAGTTCTTTTTGTAGTGGCAAAGAATTGGAAATTGAGAAGATGCCCATCCACTGGGGAGTGACTGAACAGGTTGCAGTACATAAATGTAATGGAATATTGCTCTATAAGAAATTATGCACTAGCAAATTTCAGAAAAATCTGAAGTTATATGAACTGTTGCTGAGTGAAGTAGGCAGAACCAGGAAAACATTTTACAAATAAACAGAAACATTGTGTTATGATCAATTATGATAGATTTAGCTTTTCTCAAAGATATAGTGAACAAAAGCAATTCTAGAAGACCTGTGATAGAAAATACCATCCACATCCAGAGAAACAACTATGAAATCTGAATGCAGATCAAAGTACACTATTTTCACTTTTTAAATTATTTTTTTATTTTTTTTTTTATCTAATGGTTTCCTCCTTTTGTTCTGATTCTTCTTTCACAACATGACTAATATGGAAATATTTGTAATATAATTGTATCCATGTAAACCTATATCAGATTTCTGGCTATCCTAGAGAGGGGGAGGGAAGAGTAAGTAGGAGGGCAAAAGTTTCACAAAAATGAATGTTGAAAATTATCTTTGTAGGAAATTGGAAAATTAATTAAAAAAAAGAAAAAGAAAGTTGTCTTTAAGGATTTATTTATTCCTGCTTAGAACTTAGAAGTTAACTTTCTTTCATCCCTCACATGTGGTTGTTGAATCTGGTTGATTTGAATACCCTACAAAATATCTCTTACACTCATCTTCACACTTTCTACTACCCTCTTAATCCCAGATCATCAGTTATATCTTACTTGGACTAAGATAATAGTCTTTTAACTGGTATTGATGAACTTCTTTAAATTTAATTGGATAGGGTGGCTAGGTGGTGCAGCACCAGCTGGCAGCACCAGCCCTGGAGTCAGGAGTACCTGAATTTAATCCAGCCTCAGACACTTAATAATTACCTAGCTGTGTGGCCTTGGGCAAGCCACTTAACCCCATTGCCTTGCAAAAACTAAAAAAATTTTTTTTTAAATTTAGTTGGATAATAGACAAATAATCAACATAATAAGCATATGATCAGACCCATGTCTGAAAACTTGCCAACTGTATTGGTTCTACTAGAGTTGATGCCCCATTGTCATAGCTCTTGAAAATTCAGTGTCATCTCTATGCTGTGATGAGACATTGATGTAGGACTTCAGTGGTATGGCATTATACTTATCTCTATTGAATTTATATTTTTGGATTTTGCCTAACATCCTACTTAGATGATTTTGTCATCCATTATATTAGTTATCCTTCCCAAATTCAAGTCATCTACAAGTTCAATATATTTGCTTTTTATGCTTTCACAAATGGCCAAGAACACATATTGTGTTACTAATGTACTGAAAAGCTCCCTTTAAATTGATATTAGCTACAATTCATGTCATTCAAGTTCTCTTGAAGCCATATAACGTTACTGTCTTCAATTATATATATATATATATATATATATATATATATATATATATATATATATACACACTGGATCTGCTGTCAGAAAGACCCAAGTTCACATCTACACACAGAAACTTAACTAGCTCTGTGAATCTGAGAAATTCACTTCACCTCTATCTGTCTTAGTTGCTTTATCAGTAAAATGGGGTAATAATATCTACCAGAGTTGTTGTGAAGATCAAATGAGATAATAATTATAAAGTGTTGAATACCTGGCATAGGGTATATAAAAATATAAAATATATAAAAATAATAAATATATAAAATACATAGCAAGGGTATATAAATAATAACTAATATTATTGTAGAGAAATCTCAGAAGGAAAAACTTTTACCTATGGAGGTCAAGATTTTCACTGCAACTTACAGTTACCTATATCACTGACAGGTTACATGACTTATCATAGATGTTTTCTTGCCTCAAAGGTCACCTCTCTATACACTATACACAGTCCTCAATTTAAAAAAAAAAGAGTACCCTTTGATTGTACTGAGCTTGTATCTCCACCTAAAATTTATTCTGAGCTTTAACAGTTTTGATACTTCTCAGTGGACATTCCACTCACAATTATTATCAACTATCTGCTCTAGCTTCCTTTTATTTTTGGCACATGTCTTTTTTTTTTAAAGCTCTATATCTGTCTGTCTATACACACACACACACACACACACACATATGTTGCTTTATGAGTCCCCCATATATAATAATGTCAGTCACTTTAGAATCTCCTTTTTGTTTTCTTGACTATCAGAATTATTTGTATTTTTGTCTTTAAAATTCCATTCTTTTTAGTTCTTTATTCCTCTTGGCTAGAATTCCTTATAGGATTTTAAGCTATGGGATTCTACTTATCCTTTCTTTCATTTCTTCAAAATCCGAGAGGATGTTGTTTTCTGTTCAGTTTCTCCCTTCTTAGCTATAAAAAAATTTCTAATTTATTTTCATCACTTTCTTCCAAGGTTGCACATCATCTCTAGTTTAGCAATCTGTTCCACCAAAATATGGTCCAAAATAACGATTCCACTGGGTTCTTCTCCTACTTGTTGAAAAAATAATTATATTTAGGAAAGTTAAATAAAATCAACTTCTATGTTTTAAGGAGAGACAGAAAGCTAGATTGTTAAAATTCCCCATCACTACTCTATCTTGACTCCATACCAAATGAATAATCCTTTTGCCTGCATTCATCTCTTTCTTCTTTCCAGCAGAGTTAGTGATTAGCAGTGGTGTCAAACTCAGATAGAAATAGATTATTTTAGATTGCATAGTAACTTAGAAAACCATAGATTACCATATCTATGTTGCATATACTGTATATTATAACATTATCCTTATTACACTTATTTTGTTAAACATTTCTTAATTATATTTTAATTCAGTAGTTTTGTAGATCATGAGCTTGATAACATAGGTGTGTATTATAATTGCACCACAATGTCACTTTTATTTCTTCCACTATTAGTCATCACTCAAATACTTACCACCAGGTAAATTTTCACCTGTCATTGGATCTTTCATTTAGCTTGTTCTTTTTGAATGAAATATATTCCCCTGTAAAAGCAGTATGACATCATATATAATGCAGTGACTTGGGTCAAGAAGACAAGAGTCCAGATCTCATGTCAGTCATTTACTACCTTTTTTTGATCTTGGATAAATCACCTAATCTCTCTGGACCTCAGTTTCTTCATGTGTAAAATGAAGCAGTTGAATTGATGACTTGTAAGATCCTTTTTAGTTCTAAATATTTTTTAAGGTTTGTAAAATCATAATAAAGTTGTGAATGATGACCCATAAAGTTTTAGTTGTACCTATGAGTTTTAATTTAAATTATTAGCTTTTTCTTTTTGGAGAGAGTTTGAAAGGGATGGGATTAGAATTAGAGATAAAACTTAAATGATTACATTTAACTCTCAGAGCTATTTTTTTTAAAATAACTCCACTATTTGGTTTTACACTGACTTCTGAAGCAATAAGTTTTTGTTGTTGCTCCTTGGATGATTGATTTTCATCATTGTTATTTTTTCCCTGTCATTTCACTCTTTTTGGTGATACCTGTCTTGGGTTAGGTTTTCATTCTATAACTCTTGAATAGATTTTTAAATTTCCAGGCTATTATTTTTATTGTCCCTCATTAGAGGACTTACTGACACTTTTGACTTGATTCTTTTTTCTTCTTTGCTGTTTCCTTGCAATATTACGTTTCCCTTTTTAAAAAGTAATATTTTTCTCCCTGATAACCTAAAACAGGGCTATCCAAAATGTAGACTACAGGATGCATGCAAGGTAATTGTATGCAGCCTGTGGATTTGCTAAACGCTTTAGTAAAGAAAGCCAAGCCACCACATAGCTCTCACTAAAATGGCAAATCAAAATATATTGTCTATTGTTTCAATAAAAACTTTTAAAAGTTAAGTTGCACAGCCTTGACCAGGAGAATAAAGAGATTTTTCTCTATTTCATCTTTTCCTCCTGTTCAGAGATTAGTCAGCATATTTTTGTTCATGTTCTTGTTAGTAGTTCAACATTTCTATTTGTTAAAAACTAGTTCTGAAATCTAAATACTTTTCTCATATTCTGTCTTCTTAATTTGCTGTTTATTTCCCACATTTTCTTTTCTCTTCTAATGTTCTTATATTTGACATCAGTGATTAGGGTACCACCTGTGCTTCAGAAATTTTTCTTAGGACTTCCTAATCCCTAGAGCTATTTTCTATATTCCTTTTGACAATATAATTTTTTCCCAATCAAATAACCAGAATTTAGTAAAACTTGTCATATTCAACCTTCTTGATCATAACATCCAGAGACCCCTCCACACTAGGGGAGTTCATTTTCTCAGACTAAAACTCTGCTCTACAGCTCAGCTATCTTTATTTATAGATGAACCAGTGAAAACTCATCTAACTCCCTGAATCTACTAGTCACATATCATGCTTCACCTTCTACTCATCCATTACTTAGTACACCAGGGACTTACTGCCAGAGACTTCATCATGGAATATGTAGTCATTTTCCATCTTCTCCCTTCACCTTTTCTACCTCTTGCTTTTGTTCCAAAACAATAACCAAATCAACACTATAATTGTCACTAGAAAGGATGCAGCAATTTATTAAATTATGACTCCACTCATAAATCTCATAATTTCCTGGGCTAAAATTTTCCTCTAGACCTACTATTTTCACCTACATACACATATATGTGTGTGTGTGTGTGTGTGTGTGTGTGTGTGAGTATTATATTTCAACATAATTGAATTGCTTTATAATTTTATATATTTTATTTTATGCACTTAAAAAGCATTATATTGAGGAATTCATAAACTTCTCTTTACTAGATGACCTAGAAAAGGTTGATGGCATGTTGAAAGTTAAGAACTTAAAGCTCCTTGAAGGTAGGAACTACTTCACTTTTGGTACTGGTTAAATACATGGTTCATTGATTGATTAAAAAGTCTCTGGAATTTCCTTGTCACGTCTCAGATCCATCCCCTGGGAACAGTAAATCTCTCTACTGTTCATATGTTCTTCTAAGTACTTATGAGAGTTGCCAAGTACCATTATTTATATCTTTTGTTCCTCTGAGATATCCTGGATGACTTTAATACTTAGTGGCATCTATTTATTCTTTGAATTCTTTGTAGCATTCCTTGGAGCAAGAAATATTTCCTCGTTAAAGGATGCAGGTTCACCTTCCATATGAAGAATTTCAAATCTACTGTATAGTTTAAAAGGTTCAATGATCATTTTATTCAACCTCATCTGTATTTCTTCTACCCTTCAACTTTCTTGCATAGATTAGGATTCCTTTTTGCTTTTTTTGCTTTCCATTTTTCTTTCTTAGGTGTTTTTGATCTGTTATGGAAAGATTCCTGAATGTAAACAATCATTGCTCTCAGTTATTATCTAGAAGGTCTTGCATAGGAATTAAAAGTCCATCTTAAAACTTTTTCCCATTTCTTATACTTCTTCCTGTAGATTTTCACATATTATCATATCCCTTTTTCTGTTTTGGGATTTTCTGTTAAAACTCTCTTGCTTCTTGAAGGCCTCAATCAGACATAACTCCTTCCAAGAAATATTCCCAAATCCCCAAACTTGAAGAGATTCTTGCCTCCTTGCCCTCTCCTTCACACCTAATCATATCATAATTTACATTAATTTTTGAATATATTTTATCACACTAACACATCCCTCCCCCATTGTGGAACATGCCCTCTGGATCAGATTCTTCATCTCTCAATATGTTGGAAGGGATGATTTGAACCTTAGCTAAACATTTTAGGACTTGAAATTTTTTCTCAATTTTTCTAACCAAAGAACAACCATGAGACTTGGTACTAGATTGTTTGTGTGTATATTGAAGTAGGATCAGATGACTAAATTCCTGAAAGAAGTTTGAGAGAGGAAAAAAGTATGAAGAAAGGAATACAGGGCTAAGTCCTGAGATGACTATGACATTAACTAAGGGGAGAAATGAATAATTTCCAGCCTCTGCCTCTCAATGAGGGACCAAGAATACTGTCTGTGTGGTTTCTGCTTTTAGGAGGGACCTTATTAGTGGTCTCTTACTCTCCTTGACTATGTACTCCCTGATTATTGTATGATACAAACCTTTATGATCTATTCTCTACATATGTTTTATCTTTTATTTAGTTTTTTTTTTTTTTTTTGCAAGGCAAGTGGGGTTAAGCGGCTTGCCCAAGGCCACACAGCTAGGTAAGTATTAAATGTCTGAACCCAGATTTGAACTCAGCTACTTCTGACTCCAGGGCGGGTGCTCTATCCACTGCACCACCTAGAAGTCCCTTATCTTTTATTTAAAAAAAATTCCAATTGTTCTTCAGTTAAAACATGGGCTTGACTTTAAACATGTGTATTAATATTGCAAATAATGTGAAAAACAATTCAGAGCATTTAATGTTATAAGCTTGGAAGGGGGATGATGAATTAGAAAGCGGGGGTATGGTTTAAATAGATTGAACTCTCCCTCTCTAGAACTGATGATTTAGAATACTCTTGAGAACAAATTGAGCAAAAATTGATTTTATATTAATTTTACTAACAGACTGATAAATTCAATAATGGGCAGAAAATCTTCAAATGGAGATTGGGGTCTTCCTACCCCTGGATACATAAATGAACCTAGAGTCTTTAAATCATATGTTATCATCATGATGCCAGGGACTCTAAGCTAAATTCTTTCATAATCTCCAGGCACCAAAGTGAAAGGGCACAGAAGAAAGGAGACAGAGACAGCTAAATCCCTCCTTAGTCAACATAATAGGTGAAAGTAAATATAGTCTGTAAAACTTTTCACTCTTCCCACTCATAGGGGGAAAGGCAGGTGAGGAGTGCTTAGACTGCTAGCCACCACAATGATACTAAGCTCTTTGAAGGCAAAATCTATGCCATTTAAAAATAATTGTATATGTAGTACCTATCTAGCGCAATACCTTTTACCTTCTAGGTACTTGATAATTGTTTGGTGAATAGAATTTAATGGAAGGAAGATTGGACTTTGGATCCAAGAAAAAAAATGTGGTAGAAAGCTTTGGTTTGGGGGAATATAATGATCAAAATCAAGAAGCAAGAATGAACGTGGCATGCAGGTAAGAGAATGAAAAGATAACCTCCTTGGAGCTTAGGATTTGTGTTGAAAAGATGTAGGAAAGAAGGATACATAAGAACATTTTGTTTTATTTGGCCAGTTGTAATTAATATAATAACAGCGTATGGAATTTTAGATAAAGGGTGACAATGGCACACAGAGATAGATTTTAACAAATTTTCTTGCTACTCACAAAGGGAGGAGGAGAATGACTGCTAGTAGAGATGACAGTCTCAGTATGATGCCCCTACTTCCTCAGTGGGTGGGAAATATCCATGATTTAGTCAAAGACCCAGAAACCCTCTGGGCTCAAAATGATGAGCATTTTAGACAAAGGTCCAGCATAACATCAAAGGGGGACTGCCCTCTTGCCTATAGGACTAGCAAAGTGAGAGTATTTCCTTAATTGATTTATAAGGTATGAAGGGGACATGTGGGACTTAACCAGAAGGCCTTTAGGATTCCATTCCAGCAAGAGGCCAGAAAAGGAGGTTTATTGTCCATCTCTGAGTTTATTGGTCTGTCATAGATGAATCCTGGCTGACAATAATTACCATCCAAATGAAAGAATAGCCACCACCATCCCCGCTTAAATGTGTAGCATCTTTATAAAGCTAAAATGAAATGCATATTGGGAAGATTTAATTGTGCTTCATGGAAAGATGGTCAAGATACAGCACAGAATTATAACTCATACAATTATAAACCTTGAAGTTGAAAGGGACCTCAACACAACCTGAACAGAATTCTTTCCACAATATAATCCACAAAGGATTGACTTGATGATTCATAGTGAAAGGGAGTCTACCTCCTCCTGAGGCAGCTTTTGTCACTTTTGGTCAACTCTCACCAAGTTTTATTATCTTTTCTTGTATGATTTACTCTGTTTTTTTTTCCAGAATCTTATTCAATAACCTAAATTTAAGGGGAGAAAAAGTAAATGAGCTACATAAATTAACTAAAAACCAAACAAACACCTAGAAAATGCACCATAATTCACATACCAGGGGGTGAAAAAGTCAATTAGTAATCTTATTAAGGAAGTTAATGAGATTAATTTCAGGAATACACATTCCCTAAAGTTAAAAAGTGTTCCTCTATATTTTATGTCCTGCTGTTGCTGGTCAGTCCAGACAAACAAATGGAAGTCATTGATGACATTCATTCATTCAACTATCAAACAAATATTTGTTAAGTGCCTACTGTTCACAAAGTATTATGCTAGGCACTGGAAGAAATACAAAGTTTAAGCAAGACCTGATCTTTCCCTATTTAGTTTATATTTTAGGATATAATTATACCTGAGAAATGCATTAAAACCTTGTGAAAGTGTTTGTTGGGTGATATAATTACTGTATTATTATTACTACTAGATCATTAGTGAAAATATTTTAAGTGAAAGAGCTTTAGAAGATGATGAATCAGGCTGGGTCAGATCTTGACCATGTAAGCCAGAAAACTTCCCATTGTGTTCAGTTCTTTGGCAGTTTCCTGGAGTGAGAAGAAACTACTTCTTTCTCCTTCAATAAAGACTTGGGCAATATAACAAGAAAAGTCTTTTGAAGTTATTTAATTCTACCTTTTCACCTTGCAGATGCAGAAACGGGGAGCTAAGTGACTTGCCCAGGATCACCCGGAGAGTTAATGGTAAGATCTCAGATCCAACTTTCAGACTAGGGACATTTCTGTTCTATTATTTTGAAACATGAGAAACTGAGCAGATGGCCCCACAGGCGACCAAATGCCAAATTAGGCTTCCAGCTACTCATGTTACTCATGTGACATGTGTCACCCCTATTGTCTGCCTTCAAGTTGCACTTGGTCCATCTGAAGATTTGCCTCATTGTGTGTTCACTTTGAATTTGTTTCTGTCCTAGTCCTAGAATTAGGGATAGATAGAGTGTACAACTGAAGAGACTAAGTTCCCCAATTCCAAGAACATCTCACCATCTACTTCAGGGAACAAAATTCTGCCTAAGCATCAGCTCCTTGAAAATTGTAGATTTAGAACTGAAATTTCATTACAGATGATGTCGTGCAACTTTCTCATTTCATAGATGAGGACAATGAGTACCAGAGTTTTAAGTGCCTGACTCAGGTTCATACTGTTATTAAATGACAGAACCAGTTTTTGAACCTATATCCTTCAATTCCACATCTGTTATTCTTTCCTCAGAATCCTAGCATGTTTTACTTCATTATATCCTGGCACTGAGTGGAAAGAAAACTTAGAGTTGGGAAAACTTGGGTTCAAATCCAACTTTTGACATATTCTGATTGCGTCACCCTGGTCAAGTCACTGAACTTCTCAGGTAACTTCACAGCAACTTTCTAAGACTATAAGTTAGAGTATAGGTACTCATTTGAATTGGTAGAGGAATTTTCTAAATGGTGACTTCCTACATCTATGACATTTGTCTATTTTTTCTTCTTTTTTATGCAATATGGTTAATGTGGAAATATTTTTTCATGACTTTGTATGTATGATGAGTATCATATTTCTTGCCTCCTCAATGGGTAAGGGAGGAGCAGAAGAAAGGGGAGAATTTGGAACTGAAAATAAAAATTAAAAAAAAATAAGTGAAGGAGAAAGGAGAGAATAAAATCCTTAACAAGGACAGGATTCTGAACCAGTGGAACAGTTGAGTTTTCATAGAACAGAGCTGAATTTCTCTTGTCCCCAGTAGGGGGCCTTGGGTAGCCAGTAGAGTCCTTGGCAGGGCACAAGGAAGGGAGGGGAAAAAAGAGACCTGCTGGGAGTAAGGGTGTGCTAAAAAAGGAGAGGGTGGGGGGAGAAAGGCAGAGCCAGATGTCATCTACTTAACAGCTTTGCCTGGAGCTGGCTGCATTTGTATGTACCTACAGAGAAAGAACTGGGGGTTAGCATATACAAAAACAAGGTCAAAGTTTACTTGAAGGAGGACGTGGCTACAGCACACACAATGAACTGACCAGAAAATAACACCTCATCCTGTGGGAAAGATGTCTTTTTTTTTTTTTCAGAATTTGTTGTGCTATTAATTAGCTGCTGTTAGGCCTGGCATCGAGTTCATTTTGGTTCAGGGGAAAGGAATGTACACATGGGTGGCTTGTTCTTTTAAAATATCTGTTTACAGGGCTTTCGATTTGCAAGGACATCATGCAAGATGGAGCTCCCAAAGTGAGATCCAAGGGGGGATGGATTTGTTGGGCTGTAAATTTGCTCAGCACAGTCCAGCTCCTGGCCAGGTGCCGATTGACGTCAGGTACTATGTTTGACTTCTCCAGGAGCCTGGCTGGTGTATGGAGAGTGGGAACAGCCCCAGAATGTTACTTAGAATTCGGTCAGAGTAGTGTTCCCTGAGCAAGGTCTATTTCTCCTCTTCCTCTGCATCCCACAGAGATGATCTGAGCCTGGAGTCGGCTTTGATGTCAGTGAGAACTTGGCAACCTTAACAGTTTCATGGAGTGCAGAATAAGACAAAAAAGAAGTTAGGAGTACTAAAGGGGGGAGATCCAACTGTGGATACTGCTAAAATGTGACTGAAAGAGATATACATACACATACACACTCTCTTAGAGATATAATGTAACATCACACATATGTACATTTTTACTGGAGTGAATCCAGATCCCTCTAATGGTCTCAATTCTTTTTGTAGCTCCCAAAGGGAAAAGATTCCGCCAAAAGATTTAGAAGAATATAGATAGAGTTGGAGACGAATAAATTCATCTTACTAAAGAAAAGAAAATAATTTTCCGTCTCTTATAGGCTATGCGGTGGCGGAGCAGGATGAGAGATGTTGTAAACCCATTAGGAATGCATTGCCTGCCTTCATTCCTGTTTAATATTTCTTAAAGCTATAAAATTGTATTATGTTAATGTAATGTACAGGCCAAGTGATAAAGGCAGCTAATGTGATTACCACTTGCTGTGCTCTAAACCATTCAGTAGAGCTGCAGACAGATCGCTATTCAGCTTGGCTTTTCATGACCGAGAGAAATGAACGTATTTCAGACATGATTGTGAGCAGTCAACAGATACACCTCAGGTTCCAGGGGGAAAAGACCCATGTCTATGCCATGCCCTCTGCTATGTCAACACAGCAAACACTCACTGAACTACAGGACTGTCTCTAAATCTCCAACTCAACAAAAATAAGTGGATAGGAATTGGAAACAGCTCTGGATTTGGAAAGAAAAAGACTTGATTTTAAATACTGCCTTAAACACTTCCTACCTAAGTAGTTCTGAGCAATTCACTTAACTTTCTCTGAGTCTCAGTTTTCTCATTTCTAATATAGGGATTATAATGGTACCTATTTCAATATTTTAAGAATCAAATGAGGTAAAAAGCTTTTTGCAAACCTTGTTGTTGGTTATTTTCATTCTCATCTGACTCTTCGTGATTCTGTATGAGGTTTTCATGGCAGAGATCCTGAAGTGGGTTTCCATTCCTTCTCCAGTTCATTTTTTCAAGTGGCAACCTGAGGCAAACAGGTGAAGTGACTTGGCCAGGGTCACATAGCTACTAAGTTTCTGTGGTCAAATTTGAACTAAGGAATCTGGGTCTTCCTGACTCCACCCACTGTGCACCTAGGTGTTCTTGTACACCCTAAAATGCTTTATACAAGTGGGCTAATATTATTGGTTTTTTTCATATATTTTCCCCTAGATTCTAAAAAATGCATTCCTATGGTGCAGTATATAATTTAGTCAAAGGACTGTCATACCTAGAGGGGAGCTTTGTAACAGGAGGACAGGATCATAGATCTAAAGCTGAGAAGAGGCTCCAACCCCCCTCAATTTAAAATTGAAGAAATTAAGATTTGGAGAAGTTAAATGGCTTTCCCAAGGTCACATAATTTTTACATGACAAAGCTAGGTTCAGAATCCTAATTTCAAATCCAACACACTTTCCACTGATGGTAAAATAGGAAGCTGGAGTCAAAGAAGCATGATGGTGTCATGGAAAGAATGTGAAACCAGGAGGCAGACAGATCTAAGTTTAAATCTTACATCCTCAGACACTTTTTAGGTCTTTGATCATGGACAAGTCACATCTTCTCTGTTGCTTAGTTTTTTCAGCTTTAGATTGAGGGAACTGGTAATACCGAAACTACTTTCCAGCTCAAAATATATGGTTCTATGTATGAACCACTAGTAAAGTAGGGATGACTGCTACTACCCTCCAGGGTAGTGTGTATATGTATATATATATATATATATATATATATATATATATATATATATATATATGTATATATATATGTCATATTAATAGATTTATAGGACACTGGAAACATTTGAAGTTCATCAGAGTATAACAGTTAAAAATAATCAAATAAAATATGAAGTATAAGTTAATCTCAAGATTGATTATGCCTTCTCTGCTTTACCCTTTCCCAGAATGGTCTCATCAGAGTCCTACTTCCTTCCTTTCCTCATTCAGCTGAGGGTTACTCCAAATTTTGTCATTGATTGAACCAATAGGTAAATAATAGATTATGAAGGATTTTGAATGTCAGACTAAGGGATTTAGTTTTTATCTTATATCTATCAGAAACCATTGATGGTTTTTTTTTTTTTTGTTAGGGGTATGAGCTATACAGGGTTTTAGAAAGATTATTCAGGGAAAAGTTTGTTAAATAGATTGAAGGGAAGGAGTCAGATTACAATAGTTTGGTCATGAAGACTTGGACTCTGGAACCCTTGGACTAGGGTTAGTGACCATGAGAATAGAAAAGAAAAGACTTATCCCAGAAATATCTTAGAATAAGCATACTGGATAATCATAATCATTTTTATTTTAAAATTTCAAGGTTTAGAAAGCATATTACAAATATTATTTGCTTATCCTAACAATTATTGGGTGTTATTATTATTTCTCTTTTACAGATGAGAAAATCGAGGCAGATAGAGGTTAAGTGACTTTTCTCAGGATCAGATAAAAATGAGATATCTGGAACTAAATTTGAACTCAGGTCTTCCTTTCCCCAAGAGCAACAATCATAGCCATGATTTCATTCCAAAGCCTTCTTGTGAACCTTATAATATACTGGTTGAAAATATAAAGACAGAAACGAGAGATTTGCCTTCTTGACCTTGAGACTCTCCTAGCAAGGTCTGGAGATCAAAGCAATCCCAATTCAAGTTACAGCACCTTGGAAGGATGCCATCTGTGGTCCTGAAAGGACAATACTTGACTTGCCCAGTTAACAGAAAAGCCATTGCTGAGAGCTCATGAAGGGTAGCACCCTGACACCTTCTGTCTATTTATCTTCCTGAAAAGACAACAACTCTCAACACTCAAGAAGCAATGACCTCTCTAAAGGCCACTCTACCCATGGCTCCTTACACAGATGAGCTGAAATGAAATAGCAAACAAAAAAAGGGGAGTTGGATTTTGTATTTATTTGCAGGAGAAATGTACAGTTGAGAGACTGATAGATGGTGGGGCAGAATATTTTGACCCAGGGTTTTAATTTTTAAGAGTAAACCATTGAATTTCCTCTTCTCCCCGCCCCCCCCCCCCAAATCCAAATCAGGTGTTTCTTCTACAGACCTGGAAATTAAGTTGACTTTTCTTAATTTTTTTTTCAAGGTTCAAAACGAACAGGCCCCCTTACCCTCTCAAACTTGGATTAAGTGAACCTCTAACCTCTTGTAGCTTATTAGATGTTTTAGTAAACAAATAAGACTGTGTAGTGATTCAGAGAGACATGAGACAAAGTGTGCAATAATATGAAATATAGGAAAATTGCATTCTGAAAATTACATCCATCAACTTCACCCTCCCATCCAATCCTAACTGATAGAATCATACATTCTACCTTGGAAGAATCTTAGAAAACTATCAAGTCTAACTTCTTCATTGTATAGAAGAAAAAACTGGGACAAAAAGATAATTTTGTAACCTGCCCAGGATCATAGCCTAGTAATTAATTATCTGAGTTACTAATTGCATTCAAATCTGGTTGAAATCCAGGATTCTATTCAACTATTTCAAATGCATAGGCTGCCTGAACTAAAGTGTTGGGAAATATTTAGCAAAATAAATAAAAATGCAATAGAACATAGTATCAACATGTGATTTTCTTAGTCAATATATAATCATTAGTAATATATGATTTAGTGACTCTGATTCTGTTTCTTTTACATTACTGCACTATATGACCTAGCTGCCTAATCAGAGAATACTGGTCCTGAAAGTCACCCTAGAAAGGGCTAGCAGGGACTGATCTGATTGCAATTTTCTCCTTTTTAAGATAAGGAAACAGATCCAGGGAGGGGGGGGAAATAACTTAATACAAGGGCTCACAATTATCGGCAAAACTGAGATTTGAATTCATGTCTCTTGTATTCCAAGGCATGCTCTCTTCTCTATGTTGTTGTTGCTTATTTTCCAGATGTGTGTACACATTTAAGGAACAAATATTCTTTAGAGACAAACAACCTGATAAATATTAAAACATGGTATACATATGAGATTTTTAAGATTATTGTTTTCTTATCTATAAAATAGATAAAAAAACATTTACTCTACCAACTTCATAGAAGTCTTGTAAGGAAAATGTGTTTATAGTCCTTTAAGATTTACATAATTGTTAGCTAAAATGACCCATTTTTGTTATTTTGTTTGCTAACATTCATATAGATTTTCCCTTCTCGCATTCTTTTATTTTTTTTAAAGGCAGATTTACCAAACATTTGCTTACTTCTAAAAATGCTATTATAATAGTGCTGTGGTGACAAACTCAAATATAAATGGGTTGCTAACCATACATAAGGGTCCCAACAAGCAGTATATTGACTTAAAAAAAAAACAGATGTTAATATTGCCTGTCTTATTGTATTGTTCTTTATTTTGTAAAATATTCTCCAGTTATATTTTAATCTGTTTTGGGCAGCACTTGGGAGGGCTTTTGACACCTCTGCAATGATAGAGTCTTGTGTGTGGAGTGAAAAAAGATCTGAATTTGGAATCCACTTCTGACATACTTTTGGGTGACCCAGGACATTTCACCTAATCTTGCTAAGTCTCAGACAACTCTTTAGGATTTAAAAGTCATAGACAGGTTGTGATCAGGGTTAGTGGAGGGAATGCCATCCATTGAGATCTTTTTTATTTACTCAAGAAAGATGAGAAATGAGAAAGGATCATAAGATTTGATCGTTAAATGATCAACTGATAACTTTTGGAGAGAAAAGTCTCTCTTGAGTGATGAGGTCCGAAATCAAGTTGCAGGAGGGTTTAGAGGAGATTGATAGGAGAAGGGGATATAAATACCCAGTATTAATGACTTTTTCAAAAATCTCACTCGAGAAAGGTAGAAGAAAAATAGAATGATAGCTAGCAAAGTGTTCAGAGCTGGAGTGATATTTTTAGTTTGTTTCTAAGAATGATTAAGACTTGGGTATGAATGTAGGCAACAAGGAAGAAACCAACAGGAGAGAGATTAAAGCATGGAGCTGGGAGAAGACAGTAGGAAAAATTTGCTGGAGAAGTTAGGAAATGATGGAACACATAGAGAGGTGAGTGTTGGCAAAGGGAAGTACCACATCTTTTATGGACATCGAAGTAGAAGAAGCTAAGTAATTAAATTAGCAAAGGGAAGAATCATTTATTGAACAACTACTATGTCCCAGACCTTGAGTTAAGTACTTTACAAACAACTCATTTGATCATCTGAAGACAAGTTGTATCAAGTAGCACTTTGTATTATATTTGGATAATACAGAGGATTTCTCAAGAAAGGAAGTAGACATGAACTCCACTAGAGATATGCAACTCTGTTTACTATCTTCCTCTCCTTATTGCTAGCTTTAACTTTATAGTCATTTTACCATTCCAAGGTGGGTTCCTCTCTCAACCCCATATTCTGTGTATACTAATTGCTGTGGTTTAACATAAATAAATTCCATACTGGCCTTTAGAAATTAGTATTAAATCTGCTTTCATTTGATTCAGATTATTGAGATATTTGCCTTATAATTCCCAAAGTAGAGTCTAAAATAACATTTCCCCCACCTTCCAGATGTGAACAGATGAAAACTTTATTTGAGGGGGTATATACATCCAAGAGGCAAAGCTCTGAGGAGTTGTAGCAAATACATATCTGTAAGAGGAACAAGAAATAATACTTCTTGAACAAATATTATAACTGAGCATGTTAAACTCTGTTAAACTCGGTTCAAGCTTGTTTAACATCATTTACCTTGTGGCTGTCGGTATTAAATTCTGAGATGCAATTCAAGTCGACAATTTGAATTCCAAAAGAACATGCTTCAAACTGATGTTCTTTCTTCATAATGCAATTTTTCAAATTATTTTTAATTGTCCTACAGAGTGGCTCTCTGAGATGAATGGCTAATAACCTCCAACAGAAATGGTGATAAACCTTGAGCTTTCAACCTCATGGGGGAAAATGTGATCTCGATATGTCTATCAATTTGCTAAGAAATAATGCAAGATGAGGGAGATCTTTTTTTTTAATTTTAGAAAAATGAATCTAATTTCCATGAGACAATTTGAGGCACCATTTAATAGGCTGTCACCTGTCAGACTGCAGTGCTGAAAGAAGTTTCTATTCTTGGCTTCACTCATCCAAAAAAATTTTAAAAAGAGGCTATTTGCTAAACATATAGTTCATTTCACTGGTATTTAATGCTGAAGTTGAGCTAGATGTCCCAGACAGTTCGACTACTGGTCTTTTCTCAAAGGGAGTTAGAATGGCCTGTCCCTATTCTCAGGGGAAATAATAAGCTGGCATTAACTAGTGGAGGGAAGCCTTATATAGGTATATGTGAAGGGCAAGGGGAGGGATTGGGGGGTGCAGCAAAATCCTACCATACCCTATATAAAGGAATCATCTCTAAATTTGGCCTTGACATTGCCATCCAAGACATACAAACTCATTTAGGATCACTTTCTAGGGTGTCCTGAAATGTGAAATCACAGAATCCTATAATTTCAGAGGTAAAAAGTATCTCAGTGACATTGTTGTCCAACCCTTATCTAAAAAAGAATTCTCTTTACAATATATTTAACAATTGGTCATCTAGCCTTTCTTTAATGAAGAGAAACCAAACCCATACTTCTGGAGGTCTTATTATACTTTTGGATAATTCCAATTGTTATGTAGTTTTTGCTTTATATACTACCTAAATCCATCTGTTTTGAGATAATGCCTGTGGTATCAGCTTTTTTTTATTCATGGATAGGATTTTATTAAGTTGCCATGTAAACTGAACCGTGGATGATCACAGGGAAGACCAGTTCTCCAAATTTTCTCAGTCAAATTTGGGAAATATATAGAAGAATTTTCTTTTCTCTGCTGCTGCTGCTGTTATGTGTGTATACATCATTGAAATGAGGATTATCAAAAAGTAATGCTTTTATGTACAAAAAAATAGTAGTAAATATAGTAATCTCTTTTTTGATTAATCCATAGACTCCAGTTTCTAGGATAAGAGCTCACTATTTGTCAAAAACTGTTGGGAAAACTGGAAAGTAATATGGCAGAAATTAGGTATAGACTAACATCTCACACTATACCAAGATAAGATTGAAATAGGTACATGATTTAGACATAAAAGATGATACCATAAAGCAATTAGGAAAGCAAGGAATAGTTTACCTAGAGAGGAAAAGAATTTGTGAACAAACAAGAGATTGCTTACATTAACGGATGATTTTGATTACATTAAATTAAGAAGTTTTGTACAAACCAAACCAATGTAACCAAGATTCTAAGCAGAAAACTGGGAAACAATTTTTACAGCCAGAGTTTATGATAAAGGCCTCATTTCTAAAATGTACAGAGAATTGAGTCGAATTTATAAGAACACAAATCATTTCCCAAATGATAAATGGGCAAGTCAAATGAAAAAAATGTCCTAAGTAGCTATTAATTAGAGAAATGCAAATTAAAACAACTCTGAGGTTGTTTTATGCCTATCAGATTGGCTATTATGATAAAAAGGAAAAATGGTAAATGCTACAGGGGAAACTGGGGCATTGCATTGTTGGTGGAGTTGTGAATTGATCTAACCATTCCAGAAAGCAATTTGGAACTATGCCCCAATGGACTATCAAATTGTGCATACCCCTTGATCCAGAAATATCACTACTAAGATTGTAACCCAAGAAGATCATAAAAAAATAGAAAAATACTCACATGTACAAAAATATTTATTGCAGCTCTTTTTTGAAGGCAAAAAATTGGAAATTGAGGGATGCTCACCAACTGGAGAATGATTGAACAAGTTGTGGTATTATAATGTAATGGAATACTAATGTGCTATAAGAAATGATGAGCAGATAGATTTCAGAAAAACCTGGACAGGTTTCCATGAATAAATGCTGAGCGAAGTGAACATAACCAGAAGAAGAATATTGTATACTTTAATAGTAATGCTGTGTGATGATCAAGTATGATAGATTTAGATCTCGACAATACAGTGAACAAAGACAAATCCAAAAGATTTGTGATGGAAAATGCCATCCACATCCAGAGAAAGAACTATGAAATATGAATGCAAATCAAAGCATGAAATCTTCACTTTTTTATTCATTTTTTCTTTCTCATGGTTTCACACTTATTCTTTCACAACATGACTAATATGGAAAAATTATATGTATTATATAATATATAATATTGAAATATTAAACATGTTTAACCTATATCAGATTACTTGCTGTCTTGGGGAATGGGGAGGTAGGAGAAGGAGGGAGAAAAGTTTAGAACTCAAAATTGTACAAAAATGAATGTTGAAAATGACCTTTATCTGTAATTGAAAATAATAAAATACTATTTTTTTATTCAATGAATTCTTACCATTCAGTAGAATAAACTGTGACTTTTTAAAAAAAAATTATACTGAGGGGGGGCAGCGAGGTGGCACAGTGGATAGAGGACAGGCACTGGAGTCAGGAATACCTGAGATCAAATTTGACCTCTAACACTTAATAATTACCTAGGTATGTGGCCTTGGGCAAACCACTTAATTCCATTGCCTAGCAAAAACCTAAAAACAAATAAACAAACAAAAAAAACCCCATGACTCCATGCAGGTGATGTTGGACCAAGGCCAATTGGAAGATCTCTGCCTGGTGAAAAAGGGTCATGTTCCAAGCTATTATCTCAGAAGGAATAACTGGAGAACTTACTGGGAAAAGGCAAAGTTTATGAGAATGTGAAGTCCAAAGGAAGAGGCAAGAAGCAGGAAATGAAGTGAAGGTATGAAAATGAGTGAGGAGTTGAAGAAATCAGAATACACTAAAAAGAAAAACTATGTGTTGGAGAAAGGATGTTTTGTCTGATGCAACTTCCTTGCCTAAGACTGTAGGACACTTACTTTCTTCCTTCCTTCTTGATATGCTGAATGGACCTTCATTTGGGGTCAGAAAGAAAGGACCTCAGGGGATAACTAGTTTATCCCTTACCACTTTCATTCAAATGTCTCTAGAACTTCTAGATCTGTCACAATATAGCATAAGATGAAAAGTTCTCAGGAAAAGAGACCTATTGGATATTTCTTTTAAGATATGTATGATATTATCTGAGCTGAGGAAGCTGCAAAGACTGAGTGAGCTACACATTTCAATATGTTTCTAATCATGATTAATTCCTTTTGTATTCATTTTAGGAACATTAATCATGATTAATTAATTTGGTATGAATGTGGATATAACATTTAATTTCTCTCAAATTTCAGGGGAGCCTATTTCAATGAATAATTGAACAAAAATGAGTTATGGAAGGAAAAGAAGGAAAAGTTTGCAATGCCAGCCATAAATTGTAAGATGAAACAGTATAATCTAACACTACCTTAATGCTACATTAATAAGTGATGGTTTCAGTAGGATATAAATACAGTACATATGACTTTTAGCAATGCTTTTGGTGAAGCAATGTTTGTAATGATACAAGGAACTGCACAGATTTCTGTTAGCTGAGGATACAACACTTATCAAGGATTCAGGCAAAAATGTTGTTAAATATACTTAGTACCCTCATACCTACATCCCATACCATTTTAAGTTTCTAAAAATCTGTCATGGTGATTTTTTTTTTCATTCAGTAGGGGAAAACATTCTCCTCTCAGAATGAAAATGTCTTGTCATATAGAAGCTTTCAAGAATAGTTTGTCATCTTCTTCCCTTGCTAATATTGGTATTAAGGTAAAAAATCAACTTCTGGGAGAAACTTAAATCAATTTGTTCCTAGAGTTTCAAAGTCAGGGACTTAGGACTGCTTTAAGAAGTAGGGTTCATTTGTTTTGGGTAATAACTCAAGTTACAGCAATTTAATTAGGAGATGAGAACCAAGAAAAAAAAAATATATATATATAAGATAGATATATAATAAACTTATAATATACAATATATGTATATGCAATTTGTATACACACACACACACACATATATATATATGTATATGTATGTATGTATATACATAAGCACTCATTTCTTCAACTTATTCATTTCCCATTTCCTACTATTCTGTCCCACTGGCACTACTCACAAAGTTGGTTATACCCTTGATCTTACTTTGACTCAGAAATGCACTTTTTCCTTGTCCAAGAAATTCAAAATCCCTTTTCTGTTGGTTTTTCCATCTCTTCCTCTTCCTTTCCTTACCACATTCTGTTCTCCAAGTCATGGTAACATCCAATTATCTTCCAAACTATTACCCCTGCACTAGTTCAGTTCTACATTGTTCTCATCTCTTGATTCCCTAGCCCCTCAATTGTATTTCTGGAATGTAAACTGACAAATCCTAAGCCCTGAATCTCTCCCATCACCATTCAGTTTCATTAACATATTATTATATGAAAGTGAAGAAATTCAAATAACCATTTTGATTGGGTCAACTATAAATAAATTTTATCCAACTTCAACTAGACCCTTAATGCTGTTAGGTAATCCTACAATATCTCCCTTATTAATTCACTATCCCATATTCTACACAGTTCTTCCAAACCTTTTCATCCCTCCTTAAACCTTCCTTTGCTCTACTCTCCCCACCCTCACAAATAGGAACTTTGACATATTTTATAGGTGAAAAAAATGAAGCCATGTTCTGAGGACTCCCTCTTTGCCCCTCTTCTTCATCTCATATCATTCATCTGCCTTCTACAACTGTCATTTCCTTTAATCCTTTCTTACTTGAAGAGGTGGTCTTACCACCTAATCCTCTCTACCTGTTCAACAATCCTATTCCACCCCATATACCCCAAAAGATTGCCCCTCTCTCTCATCCCTACTCCATCACTTATTTTCCATCTCTACTGGCTCCTTCCCTGCTACCTATAAACATGCTTCATCATCAAAAACATTCATTTTGATCTTTACATCCTTGGTAACTGTTATCCTATGTCTCTTCTGCCATTTGTGACTAAACTCCTTGAAAAGATTTTCAAGAAAATATACCTCTATTTTCTCTCCTTTCTCTCTCTCTCTCTTCTTAATCCCTGATAATTTGGATTTTGATCTATTAAAACTGATCTATTAAATCTCTCTCTCTCTCTCTCTCTTCAGAGTTGCCAGTCATCTCTTATTTGTCAAATCCAAGGCCTTTTTTCTATCCTTGCTTTCCTCCATATCTTTGAAGCCTTTAACATTATTGATACCTTGATACTTTCATTTTTCTAGGTTTTTGGAACACCACTATCTTTTGGTTCTCTTCCAATTTATCAGACTACTCTTTCTCAGTCTCATCTGAAGGATTTCCTTATAAATCATAGCTTCTAACCTGGGTGTCTCATAGGGTTCTGTCCAGAGTCCTCTTCTCCCTCTACAACTCTTCACAAGATGATTTATCAATTCCCATTGATTTGATTACCATCTTCATACTGAGGATTCTCAAATCTGTCTTTCCCTAATCTCTGCTGTCCCTCAAATATGAATTTCCAACTACCTTTCAGACATCTCAAATGAGATGTCATCTCAAACTCAACCTATTCAAAACTGAGTATGCTTTCTTTTTCCCCTAAACTCTTCCATTACCACTTTCCCTATTAGTATAAGGAGTATCAGACCCAGACCTTCTTTAGGCTTGCAACGTGTTGTCTTTGACTTTTTATTATTTCTCTTTTCCCATATCCAATCTTGCCAAGCCTTACTAGTGTCACCTTTGCAACATTTCTCAAAAACACCGTCTTTTCTGATACTGCCTTCACTCTAGTGCATGCCCTTATTATTTCTTGCCTGGACTATTGTAATATCTTACTGGTGGGTCTACCTGCCTCATCTTGTTCACTACAAATCTACTCTGCATTTGACCATCAAAGTGATTTTCCTAAAGTACAGGTCTAACAAAGTTAACCTTCCCCTCCCTGGAACATTCAATAAACTCCAGTGACTCCCTATCATCTCTACTATCAAGTATAAAATCCTTTGGAGTTCAAAGCCCTTCATAACCTAACCTCCTTCTACCTTTTTAGTCTTCTTGTACCTTATAGTTCCTGCTCTGTGGTACAATACCACTGGTCTCCTGGCTGTTTCACTGAATAAAAAACTGCATCATTCAGTTTCTGGCACTTTCTCTGTTTCTCATGTCTGAAATGCTCTCACTCTTCATCTCATCCTGAATTCTTTTGACTCCCAACCCAAACTTCAATATCTACAAAAGTTTTCTCCAACCTTTCAATTCTAGTATCTTCCTTCTTTTAATCATTTCCTATTTACTCTATACATAGTTAGTTTGCTTGTACATAGTTATTTACTTTTTTATCTCCTTCATTGGATTTTGAATTCCTTGTGGTCAGGGATTGTCTTTTGCTTCTTTTTGTTAACAGAGCTTAGCTCAGCTATTGTTACATAGTAAGGGTTTATTGACTGTTTGTTGACTAATTCATTTTTCCCTTTAGGAACAAGAACCTTTATCTTGAGGCAAACAAGTGGAAATCTTCTTGGTGCTCATAAGATAAATGAGAAATTCTAAGTAGCACTTGGTGTTGAATAGGATAGTGAGAAGGGTTTCTCAGAAAAGTTTAAAGAAGTGTAACTTACCTGTAAATGTTTTTCTCTCCTTATTGTTAACTTTTGCTTTGCAGCCACTTCACTATTCTGGGCTGAGTTTCCCTCCCCAACCTCACATTTTTTAGCTCTCATAAATTATGTGGCAGTTTCTGAGATCAGCATGCCCACCTGGGACAAAATATAGTTCTTTACATTAACTACCAAAGGAATAGCAGTATATCTTTTTCTCTTCTTTTTTTTCCCCTATCCCTGTCATTAGCTGCCACTTTATCTATAAGAGCCCACAAAAAAGTTTAAGGGGAAAGTTCTGAAAGTCAGGAATCCTCATGTTAAAGGATGAACAATCACTTATTTTGTTTATCAATCAATCTCAACCATTTCTTTGACTCTAGTATCTACCAGTCATGATCCCACCTTAGCATTCTAGAGCCATCAACTTTATCCAGACCCCTTAAACCTAATCTTTTCCAGTAGTGTCAGCTATCCTCACTTATCTCCTCCTTTCCCAGACCATTCAAAATTCATGGAAGCTAGAGTTATCTTCTTTCAATAGCTATTCCTATACCATTATCAAGAATAAATGAAAAAAAAAATCAGTATTTACTATGTGCCAAGAAGAACTATACTAAGTATTATGGGTACAATAACAGCCCCTGCCCTCAAGGAACTCATTCTAATGAGATAAACTATACCCAAGGGAGTATTGGCCAGGAAAGAGAGTTATAGAAGTCACAGAAGTACTGTGATTGGAACAAGAGGGCAGTCTATTAACACAGCCTTAATAAAGGCAGTGGCAGAAGTTGATTACATGTAATTCTCAGCAAGAGGGGTAAAGAGAGGGAGAGAAGGGGAAGGAGGCCACAGTCTCTCACCATCTCTCCATGCTGCCAGACTTCAGCTCTCTATTCCCATGAAACCAATTTACTTCCTGGCTGCTTACAAAGCTAAATAAATTGCTTCAGCCTATTTCCCCTGTCTTGTAATGCTTTCCTTCCTTACCCCCACAAACTATTTCTTTCTTTAAAAACTAGTTCAAAACCTCTCTTAGAAGAAGCCTTGCTTGATATCCACCTCACTTCTCCTGACCCATATCATACTTTTAGTCTACCCTTTTGTATTCAGGTTGTAACCCTTTTCTTTTCCAAATATTTACCATTGACAAAAAGTTTCATTAGAGACAACTAACTAGGCTCAATGGAACCGTGGAGTCAGAAGGATCTAAGTTCAAATGTGACTTCAAACACAATCCTCACTAGTTGTTGACTTTGGGCAAGTCACTTAATCCCAATGCCCTACAAAATAAAAAGGAAAAAAATGATTCTACAAAGTTTTCATTGCAGAAATGATTTTCTCTGTACTTTACTTTTCCTAATACATCTAATTATAACTCTCCTATGCTTCACACATTCTACCTTGTACTTTCTTGTGGAAGTCATATTCCATTTTCCTTCCCATTAGGACATAAACTCCTGGAGGGTAAGGAAGTTCTGTGACTCATTTTTTATTATTTTGTTCCCAATATTCACCACAATGCTTTTCATTTTAAAAAAAAGTATATATATATATATATATATATATGTATGTATATGATGTATATGCAGAGAGAGAGAGAGAGAGAGAGAGAGAGACAGACTTGTGATTTCATTGACTAGGGAACTCCTCAGGCTGGCAAGCCCCTCTATTGATGCAGATACATAATTCATCAATAATATATAATCTTAGAGATGCCAGGGGGCACTAATAGAGAAATATCTTGCTCATGGTTTCACAGCCAGTAGGTAAAAGAGATAAGACTTGTCTTATGCACTGAGGTCTTGCATACTTTATGGCTGACCTTCTATTCCTTATCACTATGCTATGCTGCCTTGAATTTAATAGATGTTTAATAGTTTATTGAATTGAATTGACTTCTATGTATTTTGTCTCTTCAAGATGCCCCCTAAGGAAAGAGAACCTTTATTTCAAGTGTAGATCCAGAAAAGTCCTCAAGTGCTCTGAACAAAAGAGGTATCAATGACAGCCTTTTGACTGATGAATATTAAAAGGAATTAAATCATTACTGCAAAGCTGACATGTGAATCCCTTTTTTTCCTAGAGAGGAGCAGCTTGTGCAATGGAAAGAACAACTGAGTATGGAGGAGAGGGCCTGAGTTCAAAGCCTAACTTTGCTACCTGTGTCCTATGTGATTCTTGGAAAAATCATTTAATTTTCCTGAGCCTCAGTTTTCTCAGCTATAACAGAAGTGAGTTGAACTAGAATCTTAACTGTCCCTTCCAGTTCTAGATCTATGATCTATTTAAGATCTGTGATCTTAAATCTCTTGGATAGCACAGAGTTTTCCTTCCCATTTGACAAAGATTGGTGGCATTTTTGCCAAGTTGTGACACAGGGCCATTTTTCCTTCCTCTACTGAACCCATCTTGTTCTTGAACAGTATCTTGTAAATCAGAGGAAATCATCTTAAAGAACTTGCTATAGAAAATGAATATGTCAGCTAATCTCTGCACCATGAATTTCCAGTTGCACAATTTACAAAAATTATATTAGGTCTTTCCCTGAAGGGGGGGTAGAAAACTGTACAATGATTTTGAAGCTGCTACCACTGCAAAAGGAGGGAAAAGATATGTGTGTGTACATAACATACAGTATATGTACACACATGTATAACACACATGTATGCAACACACCTGCAAAACATGTAGTTTTGCAAGTGGTACATCTAGTACTATGCAAGTACTATACACGTAGTACATGTGAACATAGATGTGTGGATGTGTGCATATATTTGTGTATGTATACTCTTGTATAGGCATATGTCTGTATCCATATCCCTATCTATATAGCCCGATAAAAGGCAACTGTGTTTGTGATACTGGAAATATTTCTGTTATGGAGGCTCTATTAAAAAATTGAACAGAAACAACCTTGATTTTAAGCTCTTGTTGGCAACACAAACAAATGCTTCATCCTCCTATTGCCAAACAGGGGGAAATGTAGCCACTGCCTTCCTTGATGAGAGGAAGCCAGTGATCACTAGCAATATCAGGAATGCTAAGGGGCAGATTGCTGATTGCACAATCAGGAAAGATGAGCAAGGCATTTATGGTCTTCAGCTGCGAAAGACTGCAAGGTGCTAGGGAGCTTCCTTCTTGCCCAGGTTTATCAGATGGTTTGTCAGCAAATGTTGTAACATTTTCATCACCCAGGCTGACATATTGCAGAAATCACGGAAATAACTTGTTTTGAGGCAAGCCCAATGCTTGTGAATGTCTTGTAAACAATCTGGGGGGTGGGGGTGGGGGGAAAGTGAACAACAAAGGGCAGCTTTGCAGATCACAGCCCGTGATGATCGTTTGACAGGCCTGTGCCAACTGAGCTGGCAAACAAATAGAAAAAACCAGTCCCAGCCCTCCTCCCAGGGCACTGTATTTTTAAAGGGGGATAATAAATGCAAAGCTGTGAAAAGCCTGGCTGGGGGAAATGTGAAATTCATCTACTAGCATTTGCATAACCTAATCAGCAGTGCTCTGTTAATCAGGCTTGGGGAGCCAGTGTGAACATGTGTTCCATCTAGATGTAGCTAAGCAGGCTGAGGGTCTCTGCTACACCTTCACCACCCCTTCCCTTCCTTCCCATGTGAACATTACATAGGGGTCACCTTTGCCCCATCCCCCAAGAAGTGACCATTTCAATCCACTGAACATTAATATGCATCATGCATCACAAATGTATGTGTATTTAGAGATAGCTGGGACATCTCACAATGTCTCCTATACTGGGCAGTAGCGATTCATTATGCTGAGATGCAGCCTTTGCCATTTTAGAAGGTGTCTTGAGACAGTGGCACTTCTATATTATTCTAATTCTACAACCTAATGTGCTACAGGGTCCACCTTGAAATTAATGTTTCCATGGCAATCAGATACTTGACATTTTATTGCAAACTATTAGTCTAGAACGGCTTGCCAGCCTATTAGAGGAGAATCAAAGCCAGCAATTTATGTGCTAGAACCAAGAAGGGCCCAATAGGCAAGGCAGACAATTAACTTTCCCCATTTCAAAAATCTACAGTAGAAGGAAAATTCAAGTTAACCCAGTTACAAAAATTGCCCACTGTCCAATGACTCCCTTTGGGGGGTCTCTTTTCCTCACTCACATTCAAACAGGACTGCAATGCTTTCCCATGGCCCTCCTCCCCACCCTAGAGAGATGCACACTGAAATTCTAGAACCAATTCAAGCTCTATATGAATAAAAGAGTGAAATATTCCCCACTGTCACTGGGCAATTTATTTGTGAAAAAGATTTAATGAAGGATTTCAAAGCAGCCTGAGCCCTACAAAGAAAACTCATTTATGAATCTCTGTGTTCTCTCCTCTGCCCTGAGTAGGTCTGAGGGGAGGAAGAGTGCTGATGCCCTACAACTATAGTCAAATTCATCATTTGTGTCTTTTTAAAAATGCACACACACGTACTCACAAACCCTGGAAACCTGCACTTTCTTTGGATTATCCAAACAAAGTATAAGAACAACTCTTTATTTTTTAGAGTGTAAGCTTTCTGCCTCAAGCAAAATCATGACCGAGTTTGAGTTGGTCTTTATTATAAGTTCTTCTGTTTTGTTTTTGATCTTCTCCACTCATCCTGACAGATAATGTTCAGATGCTGTCTTCAGAAAGTCAGGGTTTCCCATTGCATAGCTTTACCTGGGACTGGTTTCTGGGTCAGTTAATTTATGTTTCAGAATTTTCTCTTTCTCTGACCCATCAAAATATACTTGTCTTGTGTCTCTTTTCAACTTTGAAACAATTGTTGAAAGATATATATATATATATATATATATATATATATATATATACACACTAAAGTGTTAGTTAATGATATGATAAAGGTATGAGGACTCCCAATTTATGTACCTTAAGCTAAGGGAATAATTTTTTAAGGCAGAAGAGCTTAATCTTTTTAGTGTTATGGACCATTTTGGTGGTCTGGTGAATTTAGATCTCTTCTTAGAATATTTTTAACTGATTAAAATTAAAAATATTGTACAATTAAAAATGAAGGGAAATTATATTTGAAATACAGTTGTAATTTTCTCCCCATTAAAGTTTACAGGCTTCCTAAAACTGTTCTTGGACCCTAGTCTATACATGCCTGAGCGAGGGGCTCTAAGGATAAATGTCAGGTCTTCGGAAAGATCTTTTGTTTCAGTAGCAGACTTTTGGTACTTTGATCATAAGATTTAAAACTGAAAGCAACCTTAGAGATGATCTCATCCAGTACTTTCACTTTGTAAAAGAAGAAACTGAAGCCCAGAGAGTTTAAATGAATATTTGAATGATACACAGATAGCAAATGGCAGAAGTGGTATTCTAATCTAGGTTTTTTTTAACTTCAGAGTCAGTGTTCTTTCCATTATATATTATATAAATCCCTTGAGTGGTTGCATACCATATCTGGCCTTTGTGACTATCTCAGACCTTGGCACATCATGGGCTCCACAGTAGCACACATTAAGGACCTGTAGGATCTCCTTCTACAGTCTATAATTAAAGTGGGTTGGGTCAGGTTCAGAGAGTTGAATGGCTTTCCAACAGTTTCTCATATTTGTTAGCCTCAGTTAGGGTTTGAAACCCGATAATATAGTATTGTAAGACTGCAGATTTAGAGCTGGAAGAGATCTTTCATTTCACCTCATTAAATTTCTCTGCCTTCCTATTTTATTTTATTTTTTTTAACAGTTGAGATAGATACAGAGAAGTTATATGATCTGATCCAGGTCATACAGGTGGCAAGAGTCTGAGTCAGAATTTGCTTCCAAATTTAGATCTATTGTTATTGTTTTATCACATTTCCAATTTTTCTCTGAGATATTTGCCATATGTATTCTTTTCTTGAGTTAGATCCCTGAAGGTAGGAAGCAAAATAATTTTCTAGACCTCCCGTGAAATAAGGTTTCAATTGGGCATGGTATATAAATTTGAACACAACTCTCAGGAGCAGGATCAAAGCTGAAATGTCTTCAAATGCATTAGAATATACCACCTCTAACCCCCCTCCCCATGTTTCAGATATAGAAACTAAAGATTAGGCAGCATTAAGAGAGTATCAAATGCTTATTCAAGTTACAATTATCAGAGATGGTATTTGAATGCAGGTCATTTGATCCCAGAGTCAATATACTTTCCAGTGTACCATAATGCCTTCTAATTTAATAAACTGATGTTAATGTGGCTTTTATCTTTGAGGAATGGCCTATTAAAGGCAATTATTAAAGTCCTTAAGAAGCAGTATGGTTTATTGGAAAGAATACTGGTTCTGAAGTAGGAGGACATGGGGTAAAATTCCACTTTTGTAATTGGGCATATTGGCAAGAATAATGAATGTAGAATCAGAGAACTTATGTTTCAGTTCTAGTTCTATCTGCTATGTACTCTCATTGTGTCTTTAGAAAAATCATTTTTCCCTCTGATTTCAGTTTCCTCATTTGTAAATTGAGAGGGTTAAGATAATCATCCAAATCCATCACTTCTTTGAGATGAATCATAAAGATGATAGCAGTTGACATATCCTCTGTAACTTTTCAGACCAAGCAGAGCTTTAAGAATTTTATCAGGCAAATTTTGTCTTGACCCTTACTGAGTTTTTTTTCTTTTGGTTTAAAAAAACAAAATGTTCTTTTATTTGTAAATAAAATAAAATAATTGTACATTAGAGTCATTCTCCCAAATATACTTTCCCCATTTCCCTTGTAACAAAACAAAACAATTAAGCAAAAGCAACCAAACAGACACACAATTATCTGATTTATATGTTGTATTCTGTACTCCTACATAGTTCCTTCCTTCCAAAGGAAGGAGATGCAGTTCTGATCTTTTCTCTGGGGTCAAGATTGAGTCATAAATCACACAGGAGTTTTGCTTTACTGCTCTTTTCTATATCTTACTGTTAGAGAAAATTGAACAGTTTTGTGGGACCAGATTTTTCTTCAAATTGCACATCAACCATCATTATTTTAATTTCCTAGATAATTGGTCAATTTGATCTATTATTTTGCTTGTATATACAAAGCTACAATATTTCATTTACAAAACACATTATAAAATAAGGATGTAAAGGCAAGCTGCCAGAGACATCTGCCATACCATTGATTGCCAGGGTTGACTTTAGTTGATCTGCCTGATTAGGCAGGTGTCCCTTTCTTTATACACCACTCAAGAGATATCCCACCTGGAGTTGCACACCTTAAGAAGACAGCTGCTACAGAGCAGTATTCTCTTTGGTCAAAGTTTACAAAAAAGCTGTACTCTGTTACTTGAACTGACAAACTCACAATACTATTGTTTCTCTAATCATTGGTTATTATGCATTATCGTGAAAGAATAATTGGAAAATTCATGAATTAGTGTTGTTTACCATTCTGTTTTGCAAAGGTTTATCAATGAATGTTTTACTCTACCAAATCAATTAGATATGGGATATTTTATTCTTTCAGTTGTTTACAAAATAGCAAACTTGTGGTCCTTTGTTGAATTGTTTTGTGAAAAGCTATTTATTCTTTTTCAAATATTTTATTTATTTGTTTTTCCAATTACATGCAATGTAGTTTTTACCAATCTTTTTTTTTGCAAGACAGTGGGTTAAGTGACTTGCCCAAGGTCACACAACTAAGTAAGTGTTAAGTGTCTGAGGCTGAATTTGAACTCAAGTCCTCCTGATTCCAGGGCTGGTGCTCTATCCACTGTATCATTTAGCTGTTCTAAGCTATTCGTTCATATGACCTCATCTAGGATTCCCTGGACTCATGTATAGATGACTCATACAGACATTGTGTAGTAGGAAAAAAAGTATATATGTATGTGTGTATGTGTTTATAAAATGAAGATGACGAAGAAACACAGGTTAAATGTGAACAGTCTTCTATATGAAACGCATAAGGAACTTTGCAGAACAGGAGGACAAAGGATATTTATAAGGAAAAGAAGATAAACTGGCCTTGTGATAAGGATGAGGGATGACAACTGGACAGCTAAGTGGTTCTTTCCTGATGTCAGGACAAACTTCTAGAGGGAAATGGAAGCACAGAATGAATAGGCATGGATGAAAACAATCCACATCAATTTAGGAAACTTTCAAATTGATGAGATAACAGATTCCTTTAAATATTTGAGTGAAGGTTAGTTACTAAACTTTAACAATATATATTTAGGACTAGAAGGTGCTGAGGCAAAGCATCAGGTAGAGTGACAGGAAGTAGGCTACAAAATACAAAAGTTTTGAGGTTAACAATGATAGCAACATGTAAATATATTTTCATTTGCTCATAACCTCTAAAGGCCTTAATGAAGGTGTGGCATCCTTACAACATATAAAAATATATTAGTCTTGACAAATGATGTGATGGAAACCTAATTCAATAGTTTGCTTATTTTTTTTTCTCTGACAGAAGTTCCCTTTTTTGGTCCAGGCATATTTTTATAAAGCTTGTAAAGAATAGTTATACTTCCCTCATTTTCCCCCATTCAAAAAACTAAAATAAAGCAAACAAACAACAAAACCCATACAAGAAAAGTGAGTGTGGGGGAGGGGGGATGGAGAGGAGGTGGTGGTAAGTAACTTTTCTGTTTCTACACACAAATAACACCATATCCTCTACTCCAAATTCAGAGAGGATGGTTTTGATTAAAGAAGCTGAATGATACAATGGTGATGAATTTAGAGCCAAAGGAGTTGGGTTCAGATTCTGTCCTGTGTGACCCTGAGTAATTTTTTTCACATCTCTAGAGGTGACTTTTCCAGAGTATGGACTAGGAGTGCTTTTTTCTACTAGTATTAATAGATTGCCTCCTTACCAGTACAACATTATATGTGGTCTCTTCTGTAATCACAAACACCCACCCCTGAGGGCAGTCTTTGGAACAGTTCAAAGATAGTGTAGTCTTTCAAGAATGGAACAAGGGGCATATGCCATATAGCAGCATGTTCCATATAGTCATCTCCAACCATAGTTGGCATTGACTCCTAAAGATAAGTCAAATCATCCCAACTTTGTAATCATTTACTAGTACCTGCTGGATACTACACAAAGTACTGTTCTAGGTTCTGGAATTGAAGTTAGGAGTGGAAGAATCTCCAAGAAGTAGCTTTACTTTTTTTTTTTTTTTTACACCTAAGTTGGGGCTGTTTGGAGACCTTACTATAAAACCTTTAAAAGAAACTGATGGGTTCAAAAAGAAAAGAAAATTCTATGAAATATCTACTAAAGGCAGAAGCCATAGGGAGAGGAGGAAATAATCTGTGATTTGGGATAGACTCCTTTGACAGATTCATTGATCTCAGTGACTTGCTGAATGCTGATAGCACTCTGGCCTGAGGGCCAGGATCCTTGCCAGCTTCCAGATCAAAGGAGTGCCTAGGTGCTGAATCCCTGGCTTACTCCCAAGCAGAAGTGCCTGGAGCCACATTGGCTAATTACAGGTTGTGTTCTGCTGTTTCCAAACAGGGTGAAAGTGACAGAAGTTTAACTGTGAATAATTACACACTTGAATAAGTATGTGATTAGCACTATTTGTTGTGGTTGGGGCTTGGAGTGACAGGACAAGAATGGAGTGATTGCAATATTTACAGCTTAATTGTAGAGAAGTAATTGCTTACGTCAACCAGTGTGGTGGGGGTCAGAGAAGACCTCCAGAAGAATGCGCCTGAAGAAAGTCACCTTCAGAAATCCACCCTGCTCCCCAGATGGAGAAAGAGAACAAGCTTGGTGTTTCTGATTTGAAAAGTTCCAGAATGCTAAATGTCTTGTTCATTCTAAGCAAGGCATCAGCAGAAATATTTTAAATCCACGGCTCCAAAAGTAATAAATCACAAATGCCACCTAGTGGTCCCTAGTATCCAGTGGTTCACCCTAACTAGAAATGTATCTGTTGCCCAACTGAAGTTTATGATTTTTGTTGGCTTGGGCTTGGAGAAGAGTCAATTGAAATAGAACTCAGTTCCTTCCGTGGTACTCCCTGAGTCTCCTAAACCCCTTTGCCCTTTCTTTTCTTCCCAACACTGTTTTTTTCCTTTTGCTTCACCAGTCTGTGAGGTTAGTATTTCAGAAAATAATCACCACCTTTTAAACAGTCATTCCAGGGGCTCATTAGAAAATCTATCAGCAAAGAACTCTGCAGGCTTGCCTTTTGACCCACATCAGCAAGAATCCTCCAATATGTCCAAAACAGAGCATCTCTAATAGGAATCCTGGATCTTTGATCCTGAGTGATCTATTTTTTTACATGCATTCAATCATCACCTTTGTTCCTCCACTCCACCTTGCAAGAGTTAAATTCTAGTTTTGCAGTGGAGTAGATCTCAGCCTTGGCACTATTGTTTGCCCCAGGGCAGTTGTAAGCTCAGAAGGATAACCCTGAGCATCATGGGGGCAGATAATTTTTTTTAAACAGTAAAGTCTATTTCTTTCAGGGAAACAGCTTGTTTCATGATGACATTAAATGGCAAGGGGACAAGTCAATTTTCTTTTAACAGCTTAACACTGTACCAGTAAAATCCTCTGAAAAGGGCACAGTGGATAGCATAATAAGCTGAAAGAGATGAAACTGAGATGGGAACAGATGAGCTATGTGACTCCATTCAAGTTATCAGATCTTTCTGGTATGAATGCAAAACAAACAACAAAATGGCAACATCCTCCTCCCTCTCTTCTCTAGCACATATGTTGATGAAGTATATTACCCCAATGAAGGGTTGAGGTGGGAAAAGAGAGAATGATAAATCTCTATGAACTACTGGATAAAGCAACCTCTTTCACTGAAAGTCAGCTATGATTTATATTGTCTCATCACTATTCCTTTTCATTTCCATTCCTAATTCCCAAAGGATAACCTTCTCTCCTTATGGAATTATATTCACAGCCTCTATAATTCTATAATTCTCTCCTCCCCACCCTGTATCCTATGTACCTTTGGACATTCTGGAATATAACAAATTCAACAAATATTCATTAAGCACCAACTTTGTGATAGATGCTAATCCTCTCACCCAAGATTAAATTTAATCCTGTCAAACACAAAGACTTCACAGAGATACACAATTATATATATATATATATATATATATATATATATATATATGTATGTATGTATCTTTCACCTGGGATACTCCTCATTGGAATTTTTATTTCAATATATCTGAGCATGCCCACCACCATTTTAGAATTCTCTCTCTCTAGATTCCCATTAGAAAACATCAAAGGAGGGTAGTTAGATGGTGCAATGGATAGAGCACTGGCTTCTGGAGTCAGGAGGACCTGAGTTCAAATTTGATCTCAGACACTTAATAATTGCCTAGTTGTGTGACCTTGGGCAAGTCACTTAATCCCATTGCCTTAAATAAATAAAATTTAAAAAAGGATCATAGGAGAGTCTCCCATCTTCTGTAGCACCACTTTTCCTTGTTCCTGCTTTTTTAACCACTTGTTTAGTTTTTCTTCTTTTCTTCTTCATGAGTGTTCCTACTGAGAAAGAGTACCACATCCTCCCATTCCATGTTCCAAACATTCTACTTAATCCTGAATTGTGTTCCTTTTAAACAGGAATTTTTCGCATCTCATCTAATCATCTAAGTATACCTTCTTGTCATCTTAGTCATCATATGGTAACTACGGTCACCACAGACTACCCTCTTTCCTTTCTCTCTCCCTTCAAGCTCTAGGTTCAGTAATTAAACCGGCATTGCTTCTGGAAAGGGTTTGTCAATCAATATCCCATAAATCAGTTCACCATATCTCAGACACTTATAGACTAGATCCCTCTTTCTAGTAGAAGTCCAAGAAGACTTGAAGGGACTGATGCAGAGCAAAGTGGACAAAAGCAGGATATCAACTTATACTATAATAACAATGTAAAGATTTCAAATTTGAAGGACTTTGTAACTCTGAGTAGCACAATGACCATCATAATTCCAGAGGATTCATGACAAGAGATGCTGTGCAATTGCAGATAGAGAGCTGATGAACTCAGATTGCAGATTTAAGCACATTCTCTCTGTTTCTTTCTGTCTCTGTCTCTGTCTCTGTGATTCTCTGTGGCTCTGTGTCTCTCTCTCCGTCATTCTCTTTTTCCTTCCTTCCCCTCCCTTCCTTTTGTTATGAATTTTATTTTTGTTGCCTTCTCAAAGCATGCAGAAAGGGTGAGAATTCAGGAATAAAATAAAATTGAATAAAAATAATTAGCAACAAAAATTGTAAACTTTTGACAAGGACTATCTTGTTTTTGTATTTGTGTTTTTAGCATTCAACATAGTAGACATTATAAGCACTTAAATGATTTTTAATTCATTCATCAAGCTCCAATCCCTTCTTAATTTAGAATTTAAGCCTTGGACAATACCCGGAGGTATGTACAATTTTCAGATTGAGATCTCACATAAATTCTATCTGAACAAACATATCAAGTACTTACTATGTTCAGAGCATTGTAATGGATTTTAAATGCTAAAATAAGGTGCATGCTCTCATGGAGTTTATAATCTAGTAGGGAAGACAAAGCACAGACTCAAACAACTATAATGCATTTATATAGAAATTCATTAGAGTTGTGAAATAAAGTTTTATATTGCATCTGAAGGAGAAGGTTTTACAATGAGCCCAGTAGAAAGATTCTGAACTTGAACCTTGATTCAAATCTTGTTCTCAACTTATTAGTTATGTAACTTGGAGTTAGTTATTCCATTTCTCTAAGATTCAACATCCTTATTAGTAACCTGTAGGTTGATACTTATACCATCTGCCTAACAGTCTTTTTCAAGTCTATACAACTTGGCAAGCATTTAGTAAATATCTACACTATTCCAAGCACTGTGCTGCGGATTTACATTGCAAAGGCAAAATAGAAACACTCCCTACCCTTAAGAAGCATGCTTAAGAACAAGGATATAAATTTTAAATACAAATGTATCTATGAGGGGAGAGCTTGGGTCTAATTTGAAGAGCAATTTATTACAACAAAAGGACTGTGATGCAGGGAGGAAGGCATAATGGAAGAGTAGGGTTGAATGGACAGGGATATGTGAAGGATAGTGCTGATGTGGATAGGGATGAGAGAGCATAGAATTTTGGCCAGGGAAGGGTATTTCTCTTAAGCAGACTAGAAACCAGAATTCTGAATGGACTTGATAGTAATAGCTTATCATGTTTTTCACTAACAAAGGTATGGTTGCTGCCATTATACATAAGTTTCATGATGGCATGTTTGCACAGGTTCTGGATGAAAGAATGCTCTCATGCTTTTCCAGTCACCAACAGAGTGAAGCAGATTTCCTTGCTTCCATTCTCTTCAGCTTGATATTTTCTGCAATTTTGTATGTTGTCAGATTCTTTTGATAACTAAAATGATATCAAGATCAGTTCCTGCACTGATGATAAACTATTTAACTTGAAAAGGTCATATAACCTAAGACCAAAGTGTAGGGGGAGTTGGTATCTGATTTTTAATTTGCAGATGATTGTGTATTCAATGCAGACTCCGAAGCAGATATACAATAGAGAATGAATTGATTCTCTGCCACCTGTGCTAATTTTGACCAGACAGGCAACAACAACAAAAAAATAGAAGTCCTCCATCAGCCACCACTACACCATCCATATATGGAGTCATTGGTCATTGTAAATGGAGAAATTTTGAATGCTATGGATAAGTTCACTTGCCTTGGCATTACACTCTTCAAGGCTGTCCACATAGATGATATTGCCAGAGCTTGCTCAGCATTTGGGAGGCTCTAAAAGAAAGTGTGGGAGAAAAGTAGCAGGCTGTATTCCAAACTGAAGGTTGTCATGCTGACTACCCTGTTGTATGTCTGTGAAACCTGGACAGTTTATCAGTGCCATGCCAGAAAACTGAAATGTTTCCACTTGAATTGTCTCAGGAAGACCCTGAAGATTACCTGGCAAGACAAGGTCCTTTCTAGAGCTGAGCTGCCAAGCATTCAAATTCTATTGAAGAGAGTTCAACTCCGATGGACTGGCTGTGAAGTTTGAATGCCAAGCACATGTTTTATAAAATATTAATTTACAAAGAACTCGTACTTGGTAAGCACTCACATACATAGTGGTCAGAAGTCATATAATGATATTCTTTTTTTTTTTTTAGGTTTTTACACGGCAATGGGGTTAAGTGGCTTGCCCAAGGTCACACAGCTAGGTGATTATTAAGTGTCTGAGGCTGGATTTGAACTCAGGTACTCCTGACTCCAGGGCCGGTGCTCTTATCCACTGCACCACCCAGCCATCTCATGTAATGATACTCTTAAAATAACTTTACTTTAGTATTGACTATAAGACATGGGGAAACTGGCACAGCACTTTCCAGAATGGTTTGCCTGCAGCAAAGAAGGTGCTATACTCCAAGAGCAAAACAGGATTGTAGAAACACAAGGGAAATGTGAGCTACACAAATCCAGAACCACTTTCACTCTTAATTGTTTTTTAATAGACTACTTGTGCCTAATCTGTGGTAGTGCCTTCACAACTCATATTGGTCTGATCAGACATAGCTAAACCTTTGTACCCTGACTCCAACATAGTTATGTCATTGGTCTTCAAAAGTGATAAAAAACAACAATAAAGGTAATGCTGATTTGCTGATCAATTCCTGAGCAAGAGAGGAGTTAGTAGGGTAAGGCATAAGAAAGCATGAGGAAGAAGGTGGGAATTGATAATGCAGAAAATGTTTTGCTGCGGAGTAAGAGGATCTGGGTTCAAGTCCTGTCTCTGTTACTACCTGAGTGGTCTTGGATAAGTCAATCTCCCTGAGTTTCAATTTACTTATCTGTAGAATAAACTATTTTACAATTATTTTACTTTATTTTATTTAGCAATATTTTATGTTACAATTTTATTGTAATTATTTGTATTGCAATACAAATTTATTTTACAATAAAAAAAATTCTGTAAACCACCTATCTGTGGTTAAGGAAGGTTTGGGAAAGCTTTGTGTCCTGGTTGTCAATAGATAGATTTTTCTTTTTTTAACTGCTTCATGCTACTCTAAAGATTACAAGCAAGAAAGTTAGTTGCTGATCTGAAGGAGTTTATAGTGTCATGTTGGAAGATAATATGTAAAAGATGGAAGAAAGGGGATTTTCAGGTACTCAATGGCTGGGAAGGGGCCTGGAGATGGGCAAGATGAGGCTAGGTACCTACTAGAGCAAGAGGACCAGGAACTGGTCCAAGCTTAAGGTGAGGGGAAATCAAGGATGATGGTCTGAGAGTAGACAGCATGATAAGGAGATGTTCAGGAGGAGGTTAATATGGGGAAAAGATGCATTTGAGTTTACCCTCCATTACTTTCTTAAGTCTAGACATTCAATGACACAATAAATCAAAACTGACTTTGTAGTGATGGCTAGTTTCTATGTGCAAATGCTGTCACTGAAAATTTTACAACTGATTTGTGGTTTTGAGCTGTTTTCAGCATACTTCTGCTTTTACTTTACATCCATCTCTGCTGTTACCCTTGAGACTTTATTTTAATTGTTGATATCTCCTCAAAACCCTTTATTTCCCACCTCATCTACCTTAACCCCAATGGATCTACATCTTCTCTTTAAGTCAACCACAAAAGTTATACTTTTGATCATGAGATTTTCTTCATATGTTCCACCTTCTTTCATCACTCTGAAATTTTATATACTATCTGCATATAATTTCCTATTTTTCCATAAGACTCAATGCTCCAAAATCTATTCTCTATCCTCAATCTGTTTTCCACTTACTTCATCTTTCCTTGCTTCCTCAGGACTTCCCTTCCTGCCTTAGTCTCACTTTTTGCCCTTCAAAATCCTTACTCTTGAGTTAACCAGTTTCACCTTTTATTGTTCTCTACTATTGAGTTTCTTGAGTCATTATTCTATTTCAGTTTATCTGTGATCTAGAATCAGAAACAGATTATTATCTCCATACACTTTCTCCTCTTTTGATGAAGGATTTCTAAATTTCCCTAGATGAAATCACTCATATCCACTACAAGTTTATCTTTCCCATTTTCAACTAAACCTTCACTATGTATGCAAATATAATCCTTTTATTATTCCCTGGTTGATTGTCTATCATGACCTCTAGCACCATTCCAAACTTTCTCTGTTCACATCATTCATACCACACTTCTGTGTCAGAAAACTTGAATTGTTGTTCACTGAAAAGAAGTTGAAACCATTCTCTTGAGTCCTGATTAACATTTTCAACAAACTTTATATAGGTTTTAGTTATGTAGACATGATAGACACAATGAAATTTTTAAAAAAGGCAAGAGAGGAAGGTATATATATATATATATATATATATATATATATATATGTATGTATAAATAGCTTATAGAAAGGGAAGATCTATATCAGGTAAAACAGTAAACTACTCAGTAAATACCAGGGATATAAATGGAATTTTCACACTTTAACCATTAAGAATAGAGTGAAAGTTGATTTTCAACTTTCATTTTGCATACCTTGGATATTTACCTGAACTGATCATCTTCAGTAAATGAAGTTAAGAAAGTTTAGCCAGAAATTACTTTTATCACAACCTCAAGGTCACATTGCAACTGGACTGATAGAGGTTCTCAAAGTAAAAGAAGGAAGTTTGGAGTTTAGGTTGGGAAGTATAGAGCAATTTAAGAGAAAAGATAATGAATTCCATTTTGTATATGTTGAATTTTAAAACCCTATGGGACATCCAGAAGATATCTAGCAGGCACTTGACTATGTGGTACTAGTGTTTAAGAGAGGGATTAAGGCTAGATAGATTTGAGCATTAAATTTACAAAAACTGAAGAAATAACCAATGAAAAATTGTAGACACATCATCAATAGGTGATGGACATGTGTGTTTCACAATTCCACAAATGACACACCTTATATATGTCTAGGACATACATTTGTATGCATGTATGTAAGCATGTAATATTAAAGTAAAGGAAACATTGAATAAAAATGTTTTATAATTAATCGACTCCCTCTGTACTATGTACCTTACATTGACACTGACTCCCTCTCAGGACAATCCATTGTCTGAGCTAAGAGATGAGGTCAATGAACTTTTTTTTAAATCTTTTTTCTAGGTTTTTGCAAAGCAATGGGGTTAAGTGGCTTGCCCAAGGCCACACAGCTAGGTAATTATTAAGTGTCTGAGGCTGGATTTGAACTCAGGTACTCCTGACTCTAGGTCTGGTGCTCTATCCACTGTGCCATCTGGCTGCCCAGGTCAATGAACTTTTAGTAAAGATATTTGCCCCTCCCTAACAAGGGCTCCTAAATTCCTGCTCCCAGCACAAAACAAGCCTCAATCAATAAAACAATGGATTTCTGCCTTAGCCTGAAAAGATTAAGTCTCTGATCTACCATCCTTCATCTCTGCCCTTTGAATACCCCACAACCATCTATGTCTCCCTACATTCACCTTAAAACCTCACTCACTACTCAGTTGAGTTACTTGACTTCCTTTGGGAGGCCAACCCACTCTAGAGGAGCATGGTCCCTCAAACTTTCCCACCCTCTTCACCATGCTGCTAAATTCATGTTGATCTAAGCCCAGTCACAGTCTCATGACTGTTTTCCTCTTTCCTTTCTTTTAACAGCTCTTGATGCTACAGCTCAGCTTGTAACTGTTTCTTCTTTGCTTAACTTCACTACTTCCACTGAAACTCACTACCTAACTTGGGAACTTTTTGTAATACACTATGAACTCTTTGCAGTTACCTCTGAATGAAAACTTAAGCCTTTTCTTATCCTCCTAAGTCCGAATCTCGTGATTTCTTCATCCAATATGAACTCATATTCATAATTTAAGCCCCCTCCCTGAGACTCATTCATCTGGTTTCAGGATGTTTATATATTTTCTTCTTCTGAGTTACATAACCCAGACTATATAATGGAAGAGATAAAGTGCTTTGTCTAAGATCAGGTAACATGTATTCAGATAGGATATTTATTTGTTTGTTTGTTTATTTGTGTATGTATGTATGTATGTATGTATTTTTAGGATTTTGCAAGTAAAATGGAATTAAGTGGCTTGCCCAAGGCCACACAGCTAGGTAATTAGTAAGTGTCTGAGTTCGGATTTGAACTCAGGTACTCCTGACTCAAGGTCAGGGGCTCTATCCATTGTGTCACCTAACCACCCCCAGATAGGATATTTAAATTGCTATTATGGAAAAATGCACTGTTAGCATAGCCATTTACAATGAATCAAAGAAAAAGTATCTTTTTTATTAGCTAAATCAATATTTGTTAAGTCCCTACTACATGCTTTTTTTAGATAGATAAAGAAGCTGAATCTAAGAGATACTATAGAAAGAAAAAGAATATTACAGGAAATATAGGACAAACTTGGGTCAGTTATATTCTCCCAAATATTCACTTTCACAAAGTCAGAGGCAGAATAAATCATGAAACTGAGTTCACTTCATCTGCTAGCACATGTGCTAGCAATTTTGTTATGAGCACAGTACTATGCAGATATTTGTTGGTGTTTGTCCTTTACACTCAAAGAAGACCATGACATTAAGGAAGTGATGTCATGACATACAAATGCCTTGGATTTAAATGAGGGTACTCTGTGCAAAGTCACTAGATTCACTTTCTCTTTTGGAGCCATCTGGGTCCAATGGCCAGATATATATCAGGTTGACTAGAGATGACTGGATGCAGTGGGAGACCTTGACCGTTTTAAGTTAAGGATTTCCCAGGTCTTAATTTGACTGAGTCATCACCTAGGTAAGAAGAGAAAAGAAAAGAAAAGAATGGCTTCTTCACAGTAAAAACAAAAATCAGTCTGTGAGGTGAAGACTTAGAGTTTCTAACCCCCAAAAAGAAATAATTGCCATTTACAATCATGGAGTAAATCAGAGCCCAAATAAAGTTGGGTTTGACCTGAGATCTGTTGTTGGCCAATCAAGGAGATCTTGAGTGATTTGGGTCTCTAAACCCTATCTCTTCCAGTTTTTCAACTAAGAGGGGAGAGAGGAGACTGAGGGAGTTGAGTTAGCAGCATGGTGATGAAGTTAGAAGTGATGAGCTTATCCTGGGAGGAGCAGTTTGCTCTGTAGAGTTAAACTAGACAGGGCAGGAGATTCACAATTAAGTTATTTTGAGGCATAAATATCAGTTATTTTATTATTATTTTGTGATCAGGATCAGAAAGAGAAGTGTTAGAGCTTTAGTCTTTCTACTCAATTTGATATTTGTTGATGCACAAGGATTTAATTTAATATAATTCAATAGGCAGTTGTTATAGTTAACATATTAATAAAAATATTAAACATATTAAATATGTGTGAGGTACTGTACTAAGTACTAGGGACACCAAAAAAATAGTAGACTCTCTAGGAGCTTACATTCTATTAGGAGAATTGCTTAAGATTAGCATGTAGCTGATGCTACTTTATTGCCTTAATTCATTATTACTGTGGTCTCTATTGGAGAAGTAAGCTCCCCTCTTAAACTCCTTAACCATGCTATAAATATCATCACCACACACTTCTTATTGAAATTAAAAAAAAAGTAAAACTGACAACAGTGATTAGGCCTTGCTTTCAAATTCTCATTAAATGCAATAGAGTGTTCAGCCATCCTTATCGAAGGACACTCATGCTGGCTGGTTAATAAATGCTTACAATATCAATCTCTTTGTGATATTTTTGGATTGGTCTTTTTTGCCCTCAGGACTATTAGAGCTATCTGAGGTTGGCTAGATCCCATGATCCATCACAAGGAAAGGTCTGAAGATAATAGGAACATCCATAGAAGAGAGTATATGACCAGAGAGTTTAATGATTAAGGGCAATTAACTAAGGAGCTGTACCCGTACTTTGCCACTTTAAGAGCCTTATTTTGTGAATATTTAAGAGCCTTACCTTGTGAAAATGAAGATTTGGGAGAATATAACTGACCCCAGTTTGTCCTATATTTTCTGTAATATTCTTTCTCTTTCTGTAGTGTCTCTTGGATTCAGCTTCTTTATCCTATCTAAAAAAGCATGTAGTAGGGGCTTAACAAATGTTGATTTAACTGAAAAAAAAAGATATTGTTTCTTTGATTCATTGTAAATGGCTATGCTAACATTTTTCCTTAATAGCAATTTAAATTTCCTAATTCTTGCCTGACTACATGTTACCTGATCTTAGACAAAGCTGCTTTATTTCTTCCATTATATTGTCTGGGTCATGTAACTCAGGAGAAGAAAATATATAAACATCCTGAAGTAAGATAAATGAGTCTCAGGGAGGGGGCTTAAGTTAAATGTGGGTTCATTTTGGATGAAGAAATCACGAGATTCGGACTTAGGAGGATAAGAAAAGGCTTAAGTTTTAATTCAGAGGTAACTGCAAAGAGTTTGTAGTTTATTACAAAAAGTTCACAAGTTAGGTAGTGAGTTTCAGTGGAAGTAGTGAAGTTAAGCAAAGAAGAAACAGTTACAAGCTGGGCCATAGAATCAAGAACAGTTAAAAGAAAGGAAAGAGAAATATATGGGCAATTCATTTTCCCTAAGATTGGAAAATTGTCTGATTTAGATTTATCCTTATTCTTTCTGGATCCTTTATTCCCTCAAAACCTACCCATTCTAAAGTTTATTAGTCTTCTGTTTTCATCAGAAGCCCCCAACTTAAATATAAGCAGGAAATACATCCTTAGTGAAGTGGTGGTTGTAAGCTAAGCTTCAGTAACACAGGATAAAGTGGTGAAAGCAATCATTTACTTACAGTTCTCTTTGAAAAGCTCTCATTCTTTCATAAATGAACATTTTTAGTTCAGAATTTGTTTCCTTCCGTGTAAGAATCTAGCATTTTTCAGCTGAACTAAAATAACATACCCTTTCAGTAGTTTCATTCACATTGATATGAATGAAAAATATGGCAGCCTTGGCTGTAAAGTTAATTTAAGATTACTCTGGCAATAAATTGTGTAGTTCCCAGATTTGTACAGTCTTGATGATCTCACTTATGTTACAATTTTATTAATTAATTGATCAATGTAATTCATTCTATAAATATATGCTGTTCTTGATGTTCCTAGAAATCAGAGGAATGTATGGGAAGTTTAAAGAAGACTTGCTAGTGAGGGCTTGCCAAGTTTTTTTCAGGCTGTCTATGCACTTTTATTTGTCCATCTCTCAACCAACTCTCATCTGTGACTCCAAGAATCTATAGCATTTGTGGTCAAATCCTGGTAAGATTATCTTGACTGATAGGCTAAAGCAGGTAAAGTGTAACCTACAGGCCTCAAACCTGTTGGTGAATACCCCAAGCATTTGAAGATTTCCATTGGTGAAATGGGTAGATGAGAACAATTGGTTCCAATGACCATGATATGACTGAAGTAGGTGCTTGGTCAGGCATTGAAGATGCCAATGTTGTCCACTGCATCCTGTGCTATTTTGATGTGATTCTGAAAGAAAGAATGAAGTTGACAACCTTAAGCAACTCTGCTTCACTTAAGTCCAATTCATTCAAGAGTCAATATAGACCTTCCACGTTTTCATTAGTCTGCTTTGAAAATGAAGGACAAACAACAATCACAGAGTCTTGGAACTGAATGCTCTCCCAGCAGTCTTCTTGAATTTATCTTCAAAGTAAGATAGTATCCTTTAACATCCTCATAAAAATGGTCTTCAGTGTATCCTGGAAGAACTCCAGTGAGAGCAAACTGTATTTCATTATACTTTTGAATATTCTTAATTCTTAGGAAGTTTTGTTTTATAGAGATTGAAATCTTTCTCCTTACAACTTCAACAGAATATTTCTGGTTTTATTTAGTATGAGTAAGCACAATACATTCTTCTTCCACACAAAAACTCTTTAATTATTTTTAAAATTACATTTATCTCTTTATTTCATTATCTCCCTTTGCTTCAAGGTATACTTCCTTCAAATGCACTGGCAGTAATTCACTTTAGGCTTACCGGCCTCTAGTGGAAGGATTTCTATGCCTTCCCCTTAGTTTTTTTTTTTTTTTTTACAGAAAATAATTTTAGACTAGTATGATTTACTTTTCTTAAGTAGGTTCTTAGTCCTCATTCCCCTTCCTATAGTTACACAAAACATATCATTAATAATATATCATAGATATGTCATGTTCACCAGCTTATACTTTATAGATATTACACTTACATTGCTACAGTTATGCAAGATTTTCCCCATATTCTATGACATTTCTAAGATCACTAAATAATAAATATATATATATATATATGTATATGTATATCTTTATATAGTACATAATCATATCTGTTAGTTCTTTCAGTACTCTAGTATGGCTCATTTCAAAAAACCTCTCCTACAGGGGTTATAGAACTATTATTGTCTTTTTTTAAAGCATAGAAGACAAAAGTAATAATTTAACTGTCATTCTACTTCATAAAATACTTTTCCTTATGAATTCTGAAAATGAATGTGTTAACATTAATCTGGGAGGATCTATGAGAGAAACCATGGAGAAGATAGAAAGAAATAAGGTTAGAAGAAACTTATTTCTTGTTAGAACTATCTTGACTACTGTTCTATGAAGAAACATTAAAAATAGGTCTTTATGAGGAGTCTGAAAGAGAGATTGTTAATAATGATTGTATGAGAAAAGCTGAAAATATCCTTTTCTTTCATGACTAGAGAGAAACTAATAGGAATGATAGAAGTCATATTGTTATTGTCCATTGATTGTGAAAATCCACAATGAGAAAAAGCTACTATGAATTAAGTAATGATTTAAAAAACAAATCACAATATCGATGTAATTTTAAAATATTAATATAGTAAATAATAATAGTATAAAAATCAATAGTGTTTATTCAGGATATAGAAATTAATGTTTGCTAGAAGAATTTTGTGATCTTACCCCAAAGTTTCCTAATTAGGGATAGATTGCTGTTTCCTTTGGCTGATTCTTTTATTTTAACTTCAAACTTTAATTTATTGTATTTAGTGCTCCCTCTACACCCCCCTCACCAAATCTGATCATCTTTCCTTAGTCTTCATCCTTCTTGACTACTGTGCTCTGTATCTGACTCAGTTTGTCACCTTCATTTCCCTGACACTCTCTTTTCTATGGGTTTTCTCATTGTTCTTCAATATATATGAATATTTTTCTCAGTCTTTAAAATGTCTTTTTTTTTACTTCCCCTATGGGATATCTTTAAGACTCTGACCTAAGTCTTATTCTCTTCTCTCTCTATATATTCTGACTCTTTATGATCTCATTACTCCCATGGGCTTAATCTCCTTTTGTATACAAATAAGTTTCAGAGATACATATATATGTATATATATGCATATGCATATATATATTTTGTTATGTGTACCTGCACATATTTTGTTATGTATATATGCACACTCATATATATATGTATATACAGCTTTGATGCATACATATAAATACACCTCAAAATATATTTGTATGTATATGTATTTAAGTACAAATATGAATATATATATATATATATAACTTGATATATACATGCAAATACATATAGTTTACATAAGGTTTATTAGTCTTCTGTTTTCATCAGGTCTATTTTGACCATCAGAGCCCCCAACTTAAATGTAAGCAGGAAATACATCTTTAGTGAAGTGGTAGTTGTAGGCTAAGCTATACATATGTATATACATGTATATATCAAATTATGTATCATATATATGCATATGTATTACAGATATGTACAACTTTGATGTCTACACAAAAACATATACACATACAAACCTTTTTATCATTTAGTCACTTTTAGTTGTGTTCAATTTTTTGTGATTCCATTTGGGGTTTTCATGGCAAAGATACTAGTGTTTTTCCATTTTCTTTATCAGTTAATTTTACAGATGAAGAAACTGAAGCAAACAGGGTTAAATAACTTACCCAAGGTCACCAAGCTAATAAGTGTCTGAGGCCAGATTTCAACTTACAAAGATGAGACTCAACATTTTATCCTCTGAGTAACCTAACTGCCCATATACACACAGGGATATATATAGATATATCTATCTATCTATCTATCTATCTATCTATCTATCTATCTATCTATCTATATATATATATGGATATAGATATAAATATGATATATAAGGGACACCTACATGGTGCAGTGAATTAAGTGTTGGCCTTGGAGTCAGGAGAATTTGAGTTCAAAACTGGACTCAACTTCATTAGTTGTGTAAGTAACACTGGGCACATCACTTAACCCTTTTGGGCTCATTTTTCTCATCTGTAAAATGAGTTGAAGGAAATGGCAAACCATTTTAGGATCTTTGTCAAGAAAACCTAAATGAGGTCACAAAGAATTGGACATGATTAATCAACACATATATGAATTGTGCATGTATGTATGTAGGTAGGCAGGTATGTATAAATGTGTTTATGTTTGTATGTATTAGGGAAATCATCCTACTTGAAGCAGCCAGAGTCCTTGACAGAGAGAGAGAGAGAGAGAGAGAGAGAGAGAGAGAGAGAGAGAGAGAGAGAGAGAGGTGGTAGCATTTTCCAGGAAGGTCAATCTATTATCACCACTTCCTCTGGAACACAAAATAGACAGTCAGTCCAAGTCATTGAAGCCAAGGATATTGAAAATAGCATTGTTTCTCAGATCACTGGCCCTGCCCTCATTGATGGGAAACAATCATTATAATTAAATAAATTAAACCTAAAAAGTAAATAAATAATTGAATAAATTAAATAAAAAAATTTTCCTCAACACTACCAACACCAATTGATGTTTTTCCCATGTTTTCCATATCACCCCTCCTCTACCTCTCTACCTCAAAGTATGAAATTAACCATGAAGTCATTACTATCCAAGGTCAAATACTCTGGACCAGACCTAATTTAGATCATTCTAGTGATTGAAGCTTGAGACTAGTTTGCAATATAACATCTGTGGCGCTAGAGGTTTGTGGGAAGCTTTCTGATAAGGAAGTCTACAGACTTTGAAGGATAAATATCATAAATTTACCAGGGAAGCTATGCAGCTGGTTGTCTCACTTGTCATGTCTGAGATGAGTCTTGCTATAAAAGTCTGAGTATTCAACAATAAAGTTAAGAGAGATTGTTTCACGACTTTAAGTGTTGGTGCTTTCTTGGCATCTAAGTGTTCATGGGACATCTCCTTTAACCTGACTTTCAAGTAAATGCCCAGATGCACACCTGAGTTGTCATGGGCAATACAAAGTCATTTGACTTTATAATTTTTTTTTACCATATAAATTCTTCTACTCACTTCAATTTGCATTATTTCATATAAATCTTCCTCATTTTTCCTGAAACTGTCCTTTTAATCATTTCTTAGAGATAGTAGCATTAAAATATATTCATATTATATAATTTGATCATTTCCCAATTAATGGGAACCCCTTTTGTTTCCAGTATTTTGATAACACAAAAGAGTTGCTAAAAATATTTTTGAACATATTTAACCTTTTCCTCTTTATTAGGTCTCTTTGAGTATAAGACTGAGTAGTATAAATGGATCATAGGACAGAAAGCAACTTTTTGGGCATAGTTACAAATTTGTTTGCCAGGATACCTGAACCAATTCACAATTTCAAAAACAGTGCTTTAAGAATATCTTTTTCTGAAACCCTCCAAAATTTTATTTTCCTTTTTTGGGTCAATTTTTCCAATTTGATAAGTATAGGTAGAACCTCAGAATAACTTTAATGTGCACTTTCATAATTGTTAGTGATATGGAACTTTTTTGGATTTTTTTTTTCTCTTAAAACTTTCCTTTCCTATTTTTGACCATTTTTTGCTCGTGTTGCAGGGCATGGATTTCATAGAGCCTTTAGTGAGAGGTGCTTTAATTACTAATCCTCACAAGAAACTTCCAAATGATTCTTATCAGAACTAGCTCATTGTTTTGGGGAGAGGGATGTATTTTAAGTCAGGAACTTTGGGCTATCTTGTCATCCTCTTGTCTTTGACTTTGAGATCTTTAGTTCCTACTTCTGATATCTGAGAAATACATCAAATTTTTCCTTTATTCTTTTGATCTACTTAGCTTTTCACTTTTATATATGGGGTTAACCTGAGGAACAGAGCTGATCTATGTCATTAGATGGGGCATAGATATATTATTCCCTCTTTCCTCTATCACAACTATGTTATAAGATCCGGTCCAGAAACTCAAAATCTATTTGTATCACCATTTTGTGTAGCCCTTAATTTCTCAAAGCTACCTTTTTTATATTACTCAGTAATGTTTTCTGTGTTCTCTCTGGTAGTATCATTTTTTCCCCCACTCAAATCATCAGAAATAGGTGGATGTTATCATATTTAACAAGAACAGGAGATTCTCTGTCACATCTGATAATATGACCTGGAAAAATTGCAGACATCTTTATTGTTGCATAAGAATGTTGCATAGTCTTCTCTCCATAGGTGGTTACCAATATTTATCTCTTTTTCTTCTGATTGATCATCCTATTGCACTTTTGGAGCTTGTTATCATTTCTTAGTGACTAAGAAGTTACCATACCCTGAAGATGTTTCAGTTCTTTTCTCTTTGGGCAGAGCATCCTTCTTTCCCTCTTTTTTCACCTGCTGTCTGCCAGCTACACTTTTTCTTTTCTTTTTTCTTTATCCTCTGAGGCCTTCTTTTCCTGTTTTCCTTTTTTTTAATGTCTTAATTGGTTTATGCCTACCTTGTATCCATACTATCTGTCAAAGTATAATCCTTTTATCTGTCCCTATAGAAGTAAAATTCTCAGGAGTAGATTGATTGATTCATTTATAAGCTTCATATTGACATCATAATCCCTTCATTCTGATACCCTCTGTCCAAGTACTCTCCTCTCAACTGTCCCATTAGACATTCCTTTTCCAGTGGTCAATTTTACTTTGTGATGAGTTAATTCCTTTGCCAGTTGACCATTTTTACTTTTAAAGGAGTTGATTTATTTTTTCCATCTGGCCAATTTTGCTTTTAATAGTATTGTTTTCTTCAGTCAATTTTTCATAATTCTACTTCATGAATCATTTCTTTTCTCAATTTTTTTTCTTTTTTTTTGATTTTTAAAATCCTATTTGAGCCATTGCAAGAGGTCTTTTGGGATTTGAGACCAATTTATAAATACCTTTGAGACTTAACATGTGGGCATGTGTTTTGTTCCTGTTTTCCTCTTCAGAGATGGCATTTTTATCATCCTTCTGGAATTGTAATTTTTTTTGACTTATGTTTTTTATGTGTGCATTTTTGCTTATTTTGATAGCTGAACTCTGCTCCTGCATCATAGGAGTATAGTTATTCTGGGGTTTGGGATCTGGTCCCTGACTTGCTGCTTGTCTATGGCACAGTCTATGTTTCAGCTGCTTGTAGTTTGCCCCCCCTCCCCCATATTGAGGTAACCCAATCTAGTCCTGCCTGTTGCATCCTCATTCCTGGAGCTTGAACTTTGTCTTCCAGTCTGGGATAGGGACTTCACTGCTGGCCTGCTGCACTGCTGACTTGCTGAGCCAGGACCTAATTGTGTTGGGGCTATCAGTCTTCTTCTGACTTCTTCTTTTACCTATGTTAGACAGACATTTACTGAAGTTCTTCCATGATATTTGAGTTGAGAAATTGTTTCACTCTTGTTTTTTGGGGAATTCTGTAGCCCTTTGGGTCTGTATAGAGGCTTCATTTAAAATTAGTTAAGGAAAGTTCCAACAACTTCCAACAACTTCCACCACCAGCTTGACTCAGCCCTGGAAGTCTAACAACATTTTTTCTGAAGAATATTTCAGTGCAATAATAGGTCCTTATTAAATATCCTATGTTGTTATTCCATTATATGTCTAGGTAGAATGAACCTTAGACATAATCCAGCATTGTCTCATTTTACAAAAGAGGAAACCCATTCTTGGAAGTTAAATGACTTGACAAAAGTCAAATGAACAGAGAATTATTCTAGATATTTTTCTAACTACCCAATGAACTTTATTTCTATGTTTGGATAACATTTCCTCCCTTTTTGGGATCATTTTTGCATCAATAAAATGGACTCTCTTTTCTGCTACTACATCTTAGAAGCTATTTTCACATTATGATTTCTTTTTTATACATGGTAATATATTCTACAGTTTACAGGGTAATAGTTTTAGAACTAGAAGAGAATTTGAGGTCGTCTAGACTAATCTCATTTTAGAAATAAGGAAATTGAAATCCAGAGAGTTACTTGCATAAAGCAAGTTAATTCCTTTTCCATATATACAGTGAGTGGTATAGGTAGGATTTGAGCTTGGTTATTCTGACTTTAGATATAGTATTTTTCTTCCATTTTGTTAAGTTATGAGTTATCATAGCATACTTTATATTCTTTGTGTGTTTATGCCATGTTTTCAACAGGCAGCATGTTAGGTGTTTTTATTTTCCTATTGTTTATCCAAATCATCTCTTTGACAAAGTTTATATGTATTATATTATTAAGTTAAGAAAGGTAATATGAAAAACATTTCACCTTCTAATGTAGGTGAAAAAACAGAAGTCAAGAGATAGTAGTATCACTGTTTCCTTGGTTGTCAAACTAGGATTATATTAAATTAATCCACTTGTGATCACTTTAACATATTTTCTTACAACTTCCATTTCTGTTTCCCTGTGGATCTGTTTCAGTATAACAAGCATTTTTTAAAAAAAAGGTGTCTACTGTCTTCTGAAATTGGTTGTAGGAAAATATCACGTATGCCAAAATAAGGTAAATGACCTCTTATTTTAAAAAAATCGAATGGGAACACTCTTGTTCATTTTTTCTTTCATGTCTGACTCTTTTTTTTAAAGTTTTTTTCAAGGCAAATGGGGTTAAGTGGCTTGCCCAAGACCACACAGCTAGGTAATTATTAAGTGTCTGAGACTGGATTTGAACCCAGGTTCTCCTGACTCCAAGGCCGGTGCTTTATCCACTGCACCACCTAGCCACCCCTATGTCTGACTCTTTGTAACCTCATTAGGGTATTTCTTGACAGGATTACTGAAGTGATTTTCCAATTCTTTTGCAAGGCCATTTTACTGAGGAAACTGAGGCAAAAAGGATTAAGTGACTTGTCCAGGTTCATTCAGCTAGTAAGTGTTTAAGGTCAGATTTGAACTCAGGAATATGAATCTTCCAAACTCCAGGCCTCACATTCTCTCCACTGTGCTACCTAGATTCCCCCTCAAAATAGGAAGACTGAGAGGAACCCAGATTTCATCCTAACAGGTGAAAATCACTTAAGAAATAGCTAAAAATATCCCTTATTTCATAGCAAGTATATTGGTAAATATTAATGGAAGCACATTTTGAGAGTTTTGCTAGAGCAGATGCTGATTATGAGGCATAAAGAACGAGTACCTTTAAAAAGAAAGAAAAATACATTACCAGAAAGTCGATAAAACATGTAGCCAGGAAAATGTCATTTTCTTTCATTTATAGCTCACTAGGATAATAGGCCTTGCCAATTATGGGGGAGATATTTTGATGTCTGTGCAGACTAGGGCTTTATTTAGATGAACTCCAATCCAGTTTAGCAGTGGCTGAATGATAAGCACTGTGGACTTCAAAGACTCCGTGTTCAATGGAGACGTCCAGAATGGGAGTGCTGTGAAAAATAACTAATTGTACTATAGGCAGCCAAGCTGTGGCCATCACTTTTCAGTCACTGGGAAAATGTGGTGTGCAAATGGGCATCCCACTGTGATAAGGGAAGTCTAAAAATAAAAGTTGAGATGTGGCATGTAAGCTTAATGGCAGCAGATCTCTGCTTGGCTTGGACAACAGTTACCTATGGTTGGCTGTTTTAACAGAGAGCATAATTGCTGTGTATGTGTATGTGTGTAAGTATGACTGTATATATCTCCTTAACTTTCCATTAGGAAACTACGGTCAAAGTGGAACTGTAAAGAGCAGTGTACATTTCTCTCTGTTCAAAGAAGGCTAGCTCTAGTTATTCACTTTGTTTTTCTAGAGTCCTTGGTGACATGAGATTATAAAAGGAGGCTGTGATTGGCATTGATGTGTGTGTGTGTGTGTCTGTGTGTGTGTGTGTGTGTGTGTGTGTGTGTGTGTGAGTTTGTGTGTATATATTCTGTGTTCACAAGTGCATTAAATACTCTTCTAATGCACCATTCTGAGAGGGGTCTTATTGACAAGGGTAGTCAGGGATGAATTAGAAAAACTGAAATGCAGCCTCCTCTTTCAATGCATGGCTCCTATTTAGCCCTAATGATCCTGAGGAGGATTGTGGGAGATAGAAAAAAAGGAAGAAATAAGGAAAATATATCTATTCTTAAACAAGTAAAAACTGTCTCACCATTTGCCCAAATTTGTCTTGAAAGCAAATATAGCAACACCAAGATGGTGATACAGTTTATGGAAAATATAATAGGCACATAACTATTGTAGTAGCAGGAGTACCTTTGCTATGGTAGCATAGATCTGTAACTGAAAGGGAACTTAGCCATTTAGTTTGGCCCTCTGATTTTACAAATAAGTTGAAGCCTCAAAAATATTGTGACTTGTGCACATATCTGTTGTTTCTATCTTCTTAAATTTTTTGTGTCTGACTCCTTTCCACTGTTTATAATAAAGTTAGCACTTTAGTTCAGACCTTCATCATCTTTCACTTAGATTATTGGAGGAAACAGACTCTCTGTCTCAAATTTTGATGGACTCTAGTCTTTTTAATATATAACTATCAAATCTGAAGAACAGGTTTGATTATCTTGTTCTCAATAAACTCCAATGACTCTGCAATGCTCCATATTTCTTTAGGACAGAATAAAACATAAATTCCTGTATGGCTTTTAAAACCTTTCACAAATTTGGCTGCAACTTATCTTTTCAACTTCATCATACATTACTTCCCTTCCCATACTTTGTGATCCCCACATAGACACTTTCTTTTCTCCTCATACTTTCGCATTGGATGTTCTCTATGCCTTCTTCCTTACCTCTACCACTTTGATAGTTATATATTAAAAAGACTGAAGTCCATTGAAACTTGAGACAGAGTCCAATTAAAAGTCTGTTTCTTCGAATAATCTAAGTGAAAAATGGTGAGGGTCTGAAATAAAGTGACTTTATTGTAAACAGTGGGAAGGAGTCAAGATACAAGAAATTTTAAGAAGACAGAAACAACAGATATGTACACAATATTTTTGAGACCTCAGCTTCCTTAGTTGTAAAATCAGAGGGCTGAACTAAATGCCTAAGTTCCTTTCAATTCCAGGTCTATACTCCCATAGCATAGCTCTTTGATCCTTTAAGACACACTGAAATCCAAGACAGAGAGAGGAGACCATATGTTCCAAAAGTATTTAGATGAGTTGTTTTTTTAAAAGCAAAAAACTAGAAACTAAAGAAGTGCCTTACAATTGGAGAATGGTTAAAGAAATTATTGAATTTAAATACAATGAAATTTTATTATGCTGAAGAAATTATGGAAGGGATAGCTTTAAAAACATCTGGAAAGACTGTTGTGACATGACATAGAATGAAATAAGCTGAGCTAAGAGGGCAATTTATATACTAATACTTATGAGGAGAAATGACTTTAAAAGACTTAAGCACTTTCATCAATATGATGTTCAATCATTTTCCCAGAGAAATGATGATGCTACTCACAGACTGAGGAAAGGTGATAGGTGCATATTAGGATAAAGAATTTATTAAATGCCTATTATGCACAATGTGCTTTGCTAAATTCTTTATAAATATTATCACATTTGATCTCAGATGTTTATTAGCTATGTGACCCTGGTCTTGGTCAGTTAACCACTATCTGCTTCAATTTCCTCAACTACAAAATGTTTATCATATCTGAGGCCAACTTTGGACTCATATTCATGACCCCAGTTCTTTCACTTTATCATCTTTTGTTACTGTTGAGTCATTCAATAGTGTAAGACTCTTCATAACTTCATAAACAAAAGTTCACCAGTACCTTCTTCCTTCACTCTGTCCCAAAATCTGTCCAAAGTCATGATCATTGCTTCCATGATACTATCTATCATCCTGTTTTTTTGCTGTTCCTTTTTCCTTTTGCTCGATCTTTTACAATATCAAAGTCTTTTCCAATGATTCCTATAGTCTTATTATGTGACTTAAGTATTTAAGCTTCAGCTTCAGTATTTAATTTTCCAGTGAATATTCTAAATTAATTTCTTTAAATATTGACTGATTTGATCTCCTTGCTGTCCAAGGGACTCACAAAAATCTTGTTTAGCATCATAATTTGAAAGTGCCAGTTCTGTAGTGCTCAACTTTCTTTATGGTTCAACTCCCACAGTCATACATTCTTACTGAAAAAAAATGCAAATATAACACATAGCTTTGACTATAAAGACCTTTGTTGGACAAGGTAATGTCTTTGCCTTTTAGGATACTACCCAAATTTGCCATAGCTTTCCTTTCAAGGAGTAAGCAGTAGTCATGTCTGCAAAGATCTTTGAACTCAAGAATATAAAATCTAATAGTAATTCCATTTCTTTTCCATTTCCCAGAAAATGATAGGACCAATTGCCAAGATTTTAGTTTTTTTCAGTCAACTTCTATACTACTCTTTCACCCTTGTCAAGAGCTTCTTAATTTGTCTTCACCTTCTGCCATCATAGTGGTATCATCTGCATATTTGAGATTATTGATATTTTTTCTAGCAACTTAATTCTGACTTTGGATTTATCCAATTTATCATTCTGCATGATGTAATCTGCACATGTTAAATAAATAAAGTGGCAATATATAGCCTTGCCATACTCCTTTTCCAATTTTAAACCAATCAGTTGTTCTATGTTAAGTGCTAGCTGTTGCTTCTCGGTTCACATACGTTTCCTTAGGAGACAATTTGAAAGCATAGATAAATGGATTTTTCCTTGAAATGGTAAGAAACATTACCTAAAATCATAAGAAAAGATTATTTGTAATGGGGTTAAGCTAGAAATCTTCACAATAAGATCAGTAAGTCCATTGTCACCATTATCATATATTATGGTATTAGAAATCCTACCAATAGTCATAATAGAAGAAAAAGAAATGAAAAGAATCAGAATGACAGTGAATTAATGACTGTCTCTTCTTCGCACATGATAAGATGATATACTTGGAAAATCCTGGTACTCCTGACTACAGGGCCGGTGCTTTATCCACTGCGCCACCTAGCTGCCCCATTAAAACGTTTTTATATAAATTAAATCATTATAGAAAAGAAAAGAAGGGGGCGGCTAGGTGGCACAGTGAATAGAGCACGGGCCTTGGAATCAGGAGTCCCTGAGTTCAAATGCAACCTCAGACACTTAATAATTACCTAGCTGTGTGGCTTTTGACAAGTCACTTAACCCCATTTTGCTTTGCAAAAATAAACTTAAAAAAAAAGAAAAGAAGGAATACAGAAAACTGAGAAATATTTCATGGATAGTTTCTCAGGTGAAGGTCTGATATCTCAAATTTAAAGAGTACTGTTAAATTTATAAAAATACAAGTCATTCCCTAATTGCCAAATTATCAAAGGATATAGACAGTTTTTTGATGGAATTAAAATTATATGTTGTCATATTAAAATGCTTAATCATTATTTATTAGTAAAAATGTAAATGAAAACAATTTTGAGATTTCATTTTATACTGATTAGATTGGTTAAAATGATAGAAGTTGATAAAGTAACAAATTTTGGAGGAACATGGAACAACTGGTTACTAATTCATTGTTGGTGTAATTGGAGAGCAATCTGGAATTGTTTCCAAAGAGTTATAAACTCTGTATACCCTTTGACCCAGCAAAACCTCTATTAGATCTGTTTTCCAAGATGATTAAGAAAAAAAGGAAAAGAAATTATATGACTTAAAATATTTATAGCACCTTTTTTTTTGTAGTGGCAAAGAACTGGAAACAATGTCTTCTAATTAGGGAATGGCTTTATATGATTATGATTGAATATTACTGTGCTTTAAGAAATGTTTAACTGGTTGATTTTAGAAAAACATGGAAAGATTTGTATGAAATAATGAAGAGTAAAATGAACAGAGTAGGTTGTGCACAGTAACAACAATTAGAACTTTTTTCTAAGAACAACTTTGAATGATAGAAATATGTATATTTATAATATGTTTATACACATACATGCATACAGATTTGTATCCAATTATAGCCCTCTCTAAAGTGGGATGGAGAGGGAGAGAGAAAAAAAGGACACAGCAGAGAACAAAAGAAAACATAAAAGGTAGCATGGAAAAACAGAGTAGCTTTGCACATGATGTGTAGGCAAACTGTAACATGGAAATCCATGTTCTTTTTTATGTCTTTATGTACTTAAGTTCAAAATTAGTTAAAAAAACAAACAAAAAAAGAAGTTGGAATCAAGGACTGGTGACTGATGATGAATACAGAAGAATTACATGATCCTGTAAGAAAAATAAAGGGAGGGCTACTGCTCAGAATAAGTCTAGGACAACACAACCTTTTAAAACAAACAAAAAGCAAAATTGGAAGCAAGAAGAAAACCAGAGATGGGACTATTGTTCAGGATGGAATGAGTGATTACAGTAACAACAGATGATAGACAAGATAAAATGAGACACTTGTTTTGTATTTTTCTGCCTTGGAAAAATACCTTTGAATTGGGAGAGCTAAAAACAAAAATAGCTCTCAAGGAATGGAAACCTAAGATAAGACTGGAGGTAACCAACCACCATCTTTAGGTTAAAGTCACTGAATGAAGTGGTGAAAGTATGTTATTGCTAAACCTCTATGAATTATCTCTGAAAAATCATGGGGAATAAAAGAGGGGCTATGGACAGAAGACATGCAAGTATGAACAAAATAAAGTAAAAAGGAAGAAAAGAGAATCTTCACTGGTAATTTTTGTTTTATTTTACTTTTTTCAATAATAAATTTTTATCTTTTTCATCTCTTTGTCTTTTCTTTCTTGCCTTTCTCCCTCTCCATTCTTTCTCTCTATGATAATGATGTTAATGATAATATGACTATTTAAATGGTAACTATTTTGTATTTTTCAGACCCTGTGCTAAGAAATTTATAAATATGATCTTATCAGATCTTCACAATAATCCTTTGAGGTACTGCTATTATTATTTCCATTTTACAAATGAGACAAAAAGAGGTCAAGTAATTTGCCAAAGGTCACACATCTAGGATGTATCTGAGATAGAATTTGAATTCAGGACTTCCTGAGTCCAAGACCTATACTCTATCCTCTGTACCCACAACTGTCAGGTAATAAATGCTAGGCATATTCACATGGACTATTATTACTATTGAAATGGACCAAATTTCATTAGCCTTATTGTGGATATTTGAATTTAAGAAAGATTTTAACAATGTAAAATATGTCCAGAGAAGGGTGACTAGCATAGACTTGAGGCTATGTCATCAAGGATTGTTTGTAAGAACTGGTGATGTTTAACCTGGAGAACTGAAAATTTAGAGAGGGAGAAGGAATGTGAAGATGGGCTTTTGATGTCTTTCAAAGGTTGTCCTGTGGAAGAAGAAACAGAGTCAATTGATCAATAAATTTAGTAAGCACCCTTTATATTCCATATGCTAACTTTGAGGAAACAAAAGAGCAAGACAAGATAGTTCTTGCTTGCGGGGGAGGTTAGGTGGTGCGGTGGATAGAGCACCGGCTGGAGTCAGGAGTACCTGAGTTCAAATCCGGTCTCAGACACTTAATAATTACATAGCTGTGTGGCCTTGGGCAAGTCACTTAACCCCAATGCCTTGCAAAAACCTTTAAAAAAAGGTAGTTCTTGCTCTGAAGGAACTTGACTCGTATGTATGCATGCATGCATGCATGTATGCATGTATACTTGTGTATTTATGCACATATGTATTTGCATGTGTGTATGTATTTGTGCATGTGCACATGTGGCTGTATTCATGTCCATGCATTTATGCATATTTGCAGGTGTATATGTGAACATGTGTGTGTTCATGTATGTGAATGTGTGTTTGTGTGTATATGAGTGTTTGTACATGTGTGTATAATTTTGCATTTGTGTGTATGTTTGTATGTCTATATGTGAATGCATGTTTGAGCATATGTGAATGTGTGTATATGAGTGTTTTTGCATGTGCATATACTTGTCTATTTGTATATGTATGTGTTTGTATATGTGAATGTGTGTATGTGTTTGTGTGTATGTGTGTATAAGTGTTTGTGATTGTATATTTATGTGTATGTGTGAATGTGTTTGTGTATGCATATGCGTGTATGAGTGTATACGTGTGTATTTGTGTGTGTATATGCAGATGTGTATGTGCGTATATGAGTGTGCATATGTGTATGCTTGTGTATTTGTGTGTTTGTATGTGTGTATGTGTGTTTTGTGCATGTGTGCATGTGTGTTTGTGCATGTGTACATGTTTGTGCATTTGTGTGTGTGTTTTGTGTGTATGTGCATGTGTGTTTGCATGTGTGTATGAGTGTTTGTGTATGAGTGTATGCTTGTGTATATGTGTTTGTATGTCTGCATATGGATGTGTGTTTGTGTGTATATGAGTATTTGTACGTGTGTATACTTGTGTATTTGTGTGTATGCATGGGAATGTGCGTTTATTTTTGTGTGTATATGATTGTTTATGCATATGTGTATGCTTGTGTATTTGTGTGTGTTTTTATGTCTGTATGTGAATGTGTGTATATGAGTGTTTGTACACATGTATACTTGTGTATTTGTGTGTATGTGTTTGTATGTGTGCATGTGCACGTGTGTGTGTAACATATATATATATATACATATATATATATATATATATATATATATATATATATATATATACATACACAGAATAAATAGGAAATATTTCATAGAAGTAAGACACTGGAATTATAAGGTTAAGGGGGGTTGGGGGAGGCTTCCTGAATTTTAGTGAAAATTTAAAGGAAGGAGGGAGGAGGGAGAATCTTCCAGACCTAGGGTAGAGGCAGAGAGAATGCCCAGATCTGAAAGATGAAGTGTCTTGTTTGTAGGAAAGCCAAGAGACCAGTGTCACTGACCTTGAGGGTAGAGATTATATTTTTGCTTTCCTTGTAACTCTAGCACTTAGCACAGTTTCTGGCAGTTAATAAACACTTACTAAATGCTCCTTGACTTGATTGAATTGTCCTCTTGGTTTCACAGAGTTAGAAGAATAGGTGGAAATAGAAAGGGTATTTATAGCAGAGATTAGCAAATATTTTCCCTTGATAATAAAGACCTCCTAACATTTAGAGCTATCCTGAAATGGAATGGGATTCTTTGGGTTCTTCATTTCTGTAGGTCTTCAATCCTATTAGTAAAATGGAGGGGGAGCACCTGTTGAAATAGAGACTGTACTGTGGTTAGAAATATGGCATTGTTACTAACTGCTTATGTGACCTTGCACAAGTTACTCAACTTCTTTCTTATGTAAGAAGATGTTGAAAAGATGACCTGTAAGATCCTTTCCAGCACTGACATTCTATCTTTCCAGTTTATATTTCTATTTAAAATTGTGAGAAGTCAAATGTCAACAAGTATCAGTATTACTCTATTACTTGGTTTCTTACCACACTTTTATCTACTTCAGTTATCAGTAGGTTTCCATAGTTTCAATTCATGATATATTTGAAGCTTTGAAGCTTCATTTTGAGGGTTTTTTTTTTTTTGGCTAGGCAATGGGGCTAAGTGACTTGCACAAGGTCACACAGCTAGGTAATTAGTAAGTGTCTGAGTCTGGATTTGAACTCAGGACCTCCTGACTCCAAGGCTGATGCTATATCCACTGTGCCACCTAGATGCCCCCTTGTTCATTTTTAATTGGAAATTTTTGCACTTATGTATCATTAAAAATAGTTTTCTGTGTTATTGAATGTAGTTTTACTTGTCCATGAAACCTGAATTTTTCCTGAAGGTAAATATCTTCAAAAACATAATAGAAATTAATGGGAAAGACCTCAGCATATGGAGTTTTGATTTATGGCAAGAACACAGATATTGTGTATAACAGGTTTCTCAACAGAAAATTAAGATGACAGACATGACAAATTATTTCTTCACAGTATGGGAAATGGAAGATCATGCCTCTGAGCAACTACCAATATCTTTTCTTCTCCATTATTTAACAAATATTTGTGGCTTTGGTAAATATTAAGGTTACTAACATTAGATAAGAAACTAAAATCACTTAATTTATCTACCTTGTGCTGCCAGGGTAGATAATATGGGTCCAGAGAGGAGAATTTGTCTTCAGAGTATATAAGGGTAAGGGGAATTCATTCATTCAATTCATGTGTTGGGGTCTAAAGTATTCTGACTTTTGTTCTAGACATATGATTTCATTATTCTAGGGAACTTACAACCAGAAACTCCCTTTAGCAGATCAGATCAACAATCATTCTACAATTTATGGTCTAAGGGAATTGCTTGTGGATACTTGGATATTAAATGATTTATCCAGGATCACATAGCCAACAGAGGTCAGTCAGGACTTGAAAAGATCTTTGTATCTCTAGTTCAATATGGTGAATAAATAATTGACCTCAAAAACAGGAAGACTTGGCTTTAAGTGTCATCTCTGACCCATGCAAGTTGTATGACCCTGGGCAAGCTACTTTACTTTTAGTGCTTCAGGAAACTCCTTGTCTTCAAAGAGTTTACATTCTACTAGGGGAGACATCCTTACTCTCATTGCAGTGCGTGGTAAGCCAATCAATTAAAAAATAAATATAGTAAATACAAATTAAAGGGTGAACAGTCACTTGTTAGAAATATCACAAAACAGATTCACACAGTTTAGACTAGATGACCTTTAAAGTTCTTTTCATCTCAGATTTTATGATCTTTGACATTTAGAAGCTTATAACTTTAAAAAGCATAATTTGTGGTTCTAGACACTGTGTATACCATGATCAACCAATCCTACTTCATCCCAGACCCTGTTCTTAAGCAAAGAGTAAAGGCATATATGAACAAATTAACTTTAAAAAGCTTTATTTTTTATTTTTGCATTATAGTCATTTTCTGGATATATTTCCCCAATAAGTCCTCTTTTGTAATAAAGAAAAATACCTTACAAATTGATTGGATAACAATATATGCAATTTTATATATATCTACAGTCCTTTACCTTCATTCTTAAAGGAAAGAGGCATATTTTATCATTTGTTGGGAGAGAAAAGGATAAAGTTTGTTTATTTCAACTATGTAGAATTTGATTTCCTTTTAGAATTCTTTTAATTTGTATTATTATAGTCATTTTATAGATTATCATCCTGATTCTTCTTACTTTAATCTGCATTAATTCATATGAAGATTCATATTCATATTCATATTGGTTATTACTTCATATTAATATTAATTCTTTCCAATTTTCTTGAATTTTACCATATTGTTATTGCTTATCACCCAATCATATTTCTCTCCTGTATTCTTTTTGGCCATTCCTTTCAAATGGATGTCTCTTAAAACCACAAATCTTTGGAAAAGGGTCATCATTAATGATTTATTCATCCTTGCAATTAACATTGTCTTTAGCAATTTAAATTACTCATTTCACATCTCATGATGACATCATCCAGTAGGAGAATTAACATTTCCTTTTACCAAACAATGAGCTTCTAGAAATTAGGCACAGCTGTTACAGAAACTCTCAAATACATTTTTTTTCTTGCAATTCCAAGATTTCAGTCTCAATTTGATTTCACTGTATACCCTTAAATTGTAGCAGTAATCTATTCATTCAGAAAGGACCTGTTGCAGGCTGAATGGAAGCCTCAGACATGCCAGGGAGACATGGTGCCTGCATATTATAAAATTATTCTTAGGAGAATGCTGAAAAGTTTTCACAGATTCATAAGCATTGTGGATGCTTTGAGGTCTAACATGCAACTAAGCTGAGTAATTCATATCTTTTTGTGACACTTACAAGGAAATTTTCAGAGCCTCAAGGGGCTTCATCAAAATGTTTATTTAGACAGAGAGAGAGAGAAAATATACTCCAGGAAAGCAAGACAACCAGATCTCAGAAAATCATTTTTACTTTCCTAGAATTATAGGATGGCAAAACTGGAAGTATCTAAGAGATCCTTCTAGTCTTCATTTTACAGATGAGGAAACTGACATCCAGAGGACAAGAAAAGGGGAAAATATCTTTCTCAAAGTTACGCATGAAGTTAATGGTAGGGATTAGAACTCAGGTCTTCTGATTTCCATTTTAACATTCTTTTCACTTTATCCTATTTACTCTTTCCAATTTCTTCCTAATCACCAATTATCCAGTAGATCCTAAAAAATTTATGCTCAGTACCTTTTATGAATTCATAGTACTAAAATGACAATATATTAACAATTGCCTTCAAAGTATACAAACAGTCTGGTATTAGATCTCTATAATATCTTCTATATAATACTTTTGATGAAGTTAAGTCACCTCACTAGCTCTCTACCTACTTCACCATGCCCATTTTAGCCTCTGAAGTCCCCTAAAGATGGAGAAATCCAGAGGGGAAAGTAATGGAAAAACCAATGAATTATGAGTTTGAGGACCTGAGTCTCTAACCATTTTTGTTTGACCTTGAAGAAATTAATTGATTTCTTTGTCCATTGATTTCTTTATTATCAAAATGAGGACGTAGCTACTTAACATAAATTATGGGGTAGAGCCAAGATGATGGCATGAAGCTAAGAAGCTCCTGAAGCTTTTCTCAAAACAACTTTAAATGAAACCTCTAAAAACCAGAGTAAAACAGCTTTTCAACTCAAGATATATTGGAGGAATTCCAGAAAAGATCCATATCATGTCTGTAAAAGGGAAGTGTAGCCCAGTGTAGTCAGGAGAACTGGGAACCAAAAGGAAGTTCTTAGCCACAGTGAAGCTCAGGTCCCTGCTCATCAGAATAGTGGTTCTGCAGGGCAACAGTGAGGCAACAAATTCAGAAGACAGTGTTCAAACCTGGGAATGCTAGTACAGAAAGTGAGACAGGGTTGGGCTACAGGAAGAGAATAAACTGGGGTGCACCTGAGGCACCATAGCAAAAAGTCAGGGACTAGACCCCTCAACTCAGCACAAAAAAACTTGGGATATGCCCCATATGCCCCAGGAACAGAGTTCAACTATCAAAATGAGCAAAAAATTTTAAAAAAAGATGCTAACCATAGAAAGCTACTGCTCAGAAAAGGAAAACAGTGACAAAATGATTTCATGTGAAACCTCCAAGTGGTTCATGAACTGGTCTCAAATACAGAAAGAACTCTTAGAAATGTTCAAGGAAGATTTGAAAAAAAAACAAAGAAGAAGAACTGAGAAATGAGAATTATGCAAGAGAGAGTTATGAAAAACTGACTGAAGAAAACTATACCTTTGAAAGGAAAATTAGCCAAATTGGGAAAAAAGCAACTTTAAAAGAAAAATGACTAACTGGAAGAGAAAATAAACTCATGTCTAAGTAAAATTAATCAACTAGAAAAGGAAAACAACTCATACAAAATTAAAATTAACCAAATGGAAAAGGAAAAACAAAAAGTAATAAGAAAATAGAACTCTAAAAATTGGAATTGGACAAATGTAAACTAATGAGACACTAAAATTTCATCAAACAAAACCAAAGGACTAAAAAATGGAGAAAAATTATTAAGTCTTTCTTAGGAAAAACAATCAACCTGGAAAATAGATCTAGAAGAGCTAATTTATGATTTATTGGTCTACCCAAAACCCACTATCAGAAAAAAAAGTCTAGATGATATCTTATAGAAAATTATCATGGAAAACTTCTTTATAAAAAACAAGAAGATCAAATAATCCTGAAAGTATATATATACATATATATATATATATATATATATATATATATATATATATATATATATATAATACATAATACTTTCAATGAAGTTAAGTCACCTCACTAGCTCATTAGATTAATTCAGAAAAAGATTCCAATATAAAAACTCCAGGGAATGTTATAGCCAAATTCCAGAATTCTCAGCTAAAAGAAAAAATATTGCAAGCAACCAAGAAGCAATTTAAATACCAGAGAGTGACAGTCAGGATTTCATAGGACTTATCAACTTCAACGTTAAAGGATCAGAGGATGTGGAATATGATATTCTTGAGGTCAAAGAAGCTTGGATTATAACCAAGAATCAACTACTCTGCAAAATTTAGCAGGGGAAAAGATGACTTTTAAATGAAATGGAGAACTTTCAAATTTTCTTGATAAAAAGACCAGAACTGAACAGAAAATTTGATCTTCAAATACAAAATTCAATAGATGAGTAAAAATGATAGAAGGAAAAATATTAGTTAATGAGACTAAATAGTTTATATTGCTACACAGAAAGACAATTCTTGTAGCTCTTGAGAATTATATTTCTCTTAGGAGAATTAAAAGGAACATACTTGTACAGAGGGTATGGGTACAAGACAAGAATTGATTATGATATGATGATACTTTAGCTCTTGAGGGTTGTATTTCTTTTGGAAAGGGTGGAGGGAGTGCACTTGGACAGAGGATATGAATATACATTGCTCTTGATGGTAAGATACTTATGACTCTGGAGAAGTGTAATTCTAATGGGACAGTTGAGGGGAGCACACATGAACAGAGATTATGGGTATGATGTGATTATGATGTGATAATGCTTATAATCCTTGAAAATTATACTTCTGTCAGGACAGTTGAAAGGAATATACTTTGATAGAGGAAGTGCATACAAGACAGGAATAAAACAAGACATGAAAAAATGGAGGCATTAGAGGAAGGTGTGAACACAAAAATGTTCTTTCAACAGATTTGAAAGGCAATAAAATTTCTGATTGAGCTTAGAAATAGATTCTCCCCTTCAGGAAAGTGGGAGAGAGGGAAAAAAGGGAGCAAGTAAAAGGGAGGGGGAAAAGTAAGAAAGAGTAAAAGGGGAAAGAAAGAAGAAATTGGAAGGAGGATGATAGAAGAGGGCAGTATTTAGAAGCAAAACATTGGTGAGGAGGAATGGGGAAAGGAAAAAGTCCTAATAGGGGGAAGTCAGAGTGGAGTGAAACACCAACTTATCAACTGTGAATGTGAATGGGATGAATACCTCTATAAAATGGAAGCAGATACCAAAATGTGTTAAAAGCCAGAAACCTACAATATGTTGTTTACAAAAACTATGTTTGAAGCAGAGGCATGTACACAGGGTAAAGATAAAAGTCTAGATCAGACTATATTGTGCTTCAATTGAAGTTAAAAAAAAGCAGGAAAGCAATTCTGATCTCAGAGAAAGCAAAAGCAAAAATTATCTAATTAAAAAGAATTAAGAAGGAAATTGCATCTACCTAAAAAGTACCATAAACAATGAAGTAATATCAATATATGCATCAAGTGGTATAGGATATATATATATATATATATATATATATATATATATATATATATATATATGTATTTTAGGTTTTTGTAAGGAAATAGGGATAAGACCACACAGCTAGGTAATTATTAAGTGTTTGAGGCCGAATTTGAACTCAGGTACTCCTGACTCCAGGGCTGGTGCTCTATACACTGTGCCACCTAGCTGCCTAGGATACAAATTCTTAAAGGAGAAGCTAAGGCAATAACAGGAAAATATAAAAAGCAAAACTATATTACTGGGGGACCTCAACCTCCCTTTCTTAGAATTATATAAATCAGAACAAGAAGAAAGTTAAAAAGATGAATATAATTTTAGAAAAATTAGATATGGCAGACTTCTAGAGAAAATTAAAAGGGGATAAAAAGGAATATACCTTCTCTGTAGTATGTGGTACCTCATAATCAAGTGCAGGAAAGTAGAAATTATAAATGGATCTTTTTCAGATCATGATACAATAAAAATTACATGTAATAAAGAGGCATAGAAAGATAAACTAAAAATTAATTAAAATGAATAAACTAATTTTAAAGAATGAGTGAATCTAGAAGAAATTATAGAAATTTCATCCAAGACAATGACAATGATGAGAAATCATACCCAAACTAGCATCTCTGATAAAAGACTCACTTCTTTTTTTAATTGATGTTTTATTTTTCTAAATACATGTTATGAAAATTTTTCAATATTCATCCATATGCCTTTGTATGTTTTTAAGTTACAAAATTTCTTTCCACTCTCCCTTCCTGACCCCTTCCCCTCAGCAGTGAACAGTTAGGTTAATATTGTAGATATGCATTTTTGTTAAACATCTTTATAGATTAGTCATTTTTGGTATGAGGAATAAAGATTAAGGGAAAGAAATACACAGATATTTTTTTAAAAAAGCAAATGTAGTATTCATCAGATTCTTAAGGATGTTTTTTTGTTTGTTTTGTTTTGTTTTTCTTCTTCTGGATGGGGATAGCATTGTCTATAGCCAATCAACTAGAGTTGTCCTGGCTCTCTTAACTGCTGAGAGCAGCTGTATCCATCAACTCATCTTACAATGTTGCTGTTAATGTGTACATAGTTCTTTTGATCGGCTCTCTTCACTCAGCATCAGATCCTGTTCCAAGCTTCACTAGAGTCTGACCATTTATGTTTTCTTATAGAACACTAGCATTCCATCATATTCATGTATCATAACTTGTTTAACCTTTCCCCAATTGATGGGTATCCTCTCAATTTCCCATTCTTTGCCACTAGAAAAAGAGTTGCCATGTATATTTTGTAACATTTGGAACTTTTCTTATTTTTTATGATTTTTTCTGGATATAGCCTAGAATTAGAATTGCTGGGTCAAAGGGAATGAACAGTTTTATTGCTCTTTAAGCATAGTTCCCATATTGCTCTCCAGAATGGTTGGATCAGTTCACAATTCCACCAATGCATCAATGTTCCAATCCTCCCACAATCTCTCCAACAATGATCATTTTCCCTTTTTTCTCATCTGGGCTAATCTAATAGGTGTGATGTGATACCTTAGAGTTGTTTTAATTTGTATTTCTCTAATTAATAATGATTTGGAACATTTTTTCATATATATATATATATATATATATATATATATATATATATATGTATATCCATTATTTCTTCATTTGAAAAAACTGTCTTCATATCCTTTGACCATTCATCAATTGGGAAATGACTTGCAACCTTACAAATTTTATGCAATTCTCTATATATTTTAGAAAGGAGACCTTTATCAAAACTCCTGGTTATGAAGATTGTTTCCCAGTTTTCTGCTTTCCTTCTAATTTTGGCAGATTGATTTTATTAGTGCAAAACCTTTTTAATTTAATATTATCAAAATCATTCATTTTATAGTTTATAATGTACTCTTTTTCTTGTTTGGTCATAAATTTGTCCCCTTTCCAAAGAATAGCTAGGTAGAGTGTTTCTTGGTCTATTAATTTATCTACGGTGTTTCTCTTTATGTTTAAAGCCTATACCCATTTTGACCATATTTTGGTATAGGGTATGAGATATGGGCCTATGCCTAGTTTTTGCCATACTATTTCCCATTTTTCCCAACAATTTTTGTCAAGTAGTGAGTTCTTATTCCACCTGATCATGGCATATCATCCTATTAATAACTTGCTGAAAATTTTAATCACTGTTTATTAGGGAGATTAGTATATAATTTCCTTTGTCTGTTTTGGCTTTTTCTGGTTTAGGTATCAGCACCACATTGGTGTCATAAAAGGAATTTGGCAGAACTCCTCCTACTTTTTAAAATAGTTTATGTAGAATAGGAATTAATTAGGATTGTCAACAGTAGATTACTGAAGTCATTTAAAACTGTTTCTTTAGAATTTATCCTAATCCCAGAAGTTAATATCTTTGGGTTTGTGAAACTGTAGTCATTTATTTATTTATTTATTGAAAGGCAATGGGGTTAAGTGACTTGCCCAAGATCACATAGCTAGGCAATTATTAAGTGTCTGAGGTTGGATTTGAACTCAGGTCCTCCTGACTCCAGGGCCAGTGTTCTATTTACTGCATCACCTAGCTGCTCCAACTGTAGTCATTTATTAATTGCTTTTTAATTTCTTTTTCTGAAATGGGATTATTTAAGTATGTTATTTCTTCTTCTTCAATCTGGGCAGTTGTATTTTTGTAAATAGTCGTCAGCTTCATTCAGGTTATCCAATTTATTGGCATATAGTTCTGCAAAGTAGCTCCAAATTATCTCTTTAATTTCCTTCTTATTGGTGGTTGGTTTACCCTTTTCATTTTTGAAACTGGTAACTTGTTAATCTTCTTTCTTTTTTTTAAAATCGGATTACTGAGGGTTTATCTATTTTTATTGGTTTTTTTCATAAAACCAACTCTTAGTTTTATTTATTAGATCAATGGTTTTCTTGCTTTCAATTTTACTTTATTTTATTTTTTATTTTTAGTTTTTAGTTTTTTTGCAAGGCAAATGGGGTTAAGTAGCTTGCCCAAGGCCACAAAGCTAGGTAATTATTGTGTCTGAGGTTGGATTTGAACTCAGGGACTCCTGATTCCAAGGCCCGTGCTCTATCCACTGTGCCACTTAGCTGCCCGCTTTCAATTTTATTAATCTTTCCCTTGTTTTTCAGAATTTCTAATTTGGTATTTAATTGAGGACCATTATTTTGTTTTTTTCCTAGCTTTTTTTAGTGGCATACCCAATTCATTGCTCTCCTCTTTCTTTATTTTATTCATATAAGAATTTAGAAGTATAAAGATTCCCCTCAAAACTGTGTTGGCTGCATACCATATATTTTGGTATGATGTTTCATTGTTATCATTTTCTTGGATATAATTATTGCTTATTTCTATGATTTATTGTTTGATCCACTCATTATTTAAAATTAAGTTACTTAGTTTCCAATTAGTTTTTTGTTTTTTTCTTTCTGTGACAATTTATTACATTTAATTTATATTGCATCATGGTCTGAGAAGTATGCATTTATTATTTCTACCTTTCTGCATTTGATTAAAATGCTCTAGTAAGTGATCAATTTTATGCCCTAGTCCATGATCATTTTTGGTATAAGTGCCATATACTTCCAAGAAAAAGATGTTCTTTTCTATCTCCATTGTTTTCTCCAGAGGTTTATTATATCTAAGTTTTCTAAGATTTAATTCACCTTTTTAACTCAATTTCTTATTTATTTTGTGGGTAGATTTATCTAGTACTGAGAGAGGGAGATTAAGGTCACCCATTATTAGAATTTTGCTATCTAAGTATCCTTGTAATTCACTCAACTTTTCCTCTAGGAATTTGGGTGCTATATGCCATTAAGTACATACATGTTTAATAATGATATAGCTTCATTACTTATTGTGCCTTTTAAGAAGATGTGGTTTCCTTCCTTATCCCTTTTAATGAAATTTGTTTTTGCTTTTGCTTTATCTGAGATCATAATTACTACTCCTGATTTTTTTACTTCAGTTGAGGCATGATATATTTTGCTCCATCCTCTTACCTTTACTCTATGTATATCTCACTGCTTCAAATGTGTTTTTTGTAAACAACATATTGTAGGATTCTGTTTTTTTTTAAGTTTTTGCAAGGCAGTGGGGTTAAGTGACTTGCTCAAGGTCACATGGTTAGGTAATTAGTAAGTGTCTGAGGCCAGATTTGAACTCAGGTTCTCCTGATTTCAGGCCTGGTGCTCTATTCACTGTGACACCTAGCTGCCCCCAACCAGATTCCAGTTTTTAATGCATTCTACTATCCGCTTCCATTTTCTGGAATAGTTCATACCATTCACATTTACAGTTAAGATTCCTAATTTTGTATTTCCTTCCATGCTTTCTTTCCCCATTTGTATTTTCCTTTCCTTTTCTCTTATTCCTCCTCACCAAAGTTTTACTTCCTTTAACTTTTTTTTAAATTTAACTTTCAGTTTATTTTCACTTATACCTTTGCTGCCTTTTTATGAGTCCCTTTCCCCCTTATCTTTCCCATTTCCTATCTCCCCTTTCCCTGTAAAGTAGGATAGATTTTAAAACCCAAGTGAAAATGTATCTTATTCCCTTTTTGTGCCAAATCTATTGAATAGAATTTACTCAGTGTTCACACTCATCTGGTATTATTTATCACTCAGGTACTAGTAATCAGGTATCATCAATCACAGCTTGATTAATTGATTGCATGATATGTTCAAAGTGTTATCAAAGTTCCATCACAGATTGAGTGATTGATTGTTTGATAAGCAGCATTGCCTCAAGGTCACTAAATACCCTCCACCTTCAGTCTCATTAGAAGTATATGTTTCAAGAGTCTTGAATTACATCAAATTACAATCATTTTTTCCTTTACCCCCTTTTCAAGAACCCTCCAAGGACACACAGTCCTCATGAGCCAAAGTAGCATCCAAAGCCAAATCATTTCATGAACTATTTGTTCCCTTTCCCTCAAGCATACTTTCTCCTATACTTCCCTCCCTTGCCTAAGGTTTGTTAAGTAAAGTATGGATTAAGTCCAACCCTGATTTAATTAACTATAAGAATCTCACTTCCCCTTCTCTATCCAGGCTACTTAGCTCTATATTAAGTAAAGTATGGATTGAATCCAACCCTGATTTAATTAACTATAAGAATCTTAAAGGGCTCTAAGTATTGGGAGACTCCTAATATATCACTTAAGAACTTTACAATTGATTTTAAGTTATGGAAGACACTGATTTAGGATTGTCCATCTAATGATACCTTCATTTGAGAAAGTGCTAAGCTTTGTGAACACAGCAGAATTAGAATAGGCCAAAGGAAGGTGAGACACTTAAATTTAGGGTTAAACACCCCCTGCTTTTCATTAGGATTTTTTGTCTCAAGCATGGTGATGTTACCTTGGACTTCTTCAATGGCAAGACAAGATTCAACATACCCATATCCTCTAAGTCCAGTCTCTTTAATTATATTTGACACTTTAGTTATCCTAAGAGAAGTACAATTCTCAAGAGTTATAAGTGTTATACCTTCCATTTAGGGTACTATACAATTTGATGGTTTTGACTAACATGCTTTGGTTTATTTTGTTTTGTCTTTCCCCTTTTCATTTACCTTTTCATGCATCTCTTGAGTTGTCTATTTAGTTTTTGAATTCTCTGTTCAGTTATAGTCTTTTTATCAGGAAATTTTGGAAATTTTCTATTTCATTGAACATTTATCTTTTCCCCTGACAGTATATGCTGAATTTTGCATGGTAGTAAATTCTTGGTTGTAATCCCAGGTCCTTTGCCCTCTGATATATGGCATTCCAGGTCTTTCAGTCCTTCAATGTTGAGGCTGATAAGTCCTGTGTGAGTCTGATTGTGTTTCCATTTTATTTAAATTGTTTCTTTTTTGCTACTTGCAGAATTTTCTCCTTTATTTGAGAGTTCTGGAATTTGAACTATAATGGCCTTGAGTTTTCATCCTGTGGTCTCATTCTGGAGGGTTTCTGTGTACTCCTTCAAAGGCTATATTGTCTTCTTGTTTAAGCAGATTTGGAAAGTTTTCCCTTGATAATTTCCTAAATGATGTTTGCCAGGTTCTTTTTTGTTCTAGGCATTCTGGTTAGCTGATGATTTGTAAATTATCTCTCTTGGATCTATTTTATAGGTAATTTATTTTTCCTAAAAAGTACTTTTTAATTTTCTTCAATTTTTCCAACCTTTTTGTTTGATGGAATCTTGTAGTCTCATGGTTTCACTTGTTTCTTTTTGTTCAATTCTAACTTTGAGGGTTTTATTTTCTTCAGTTAGTTTTTGTGTTTCCTTTACCAGTTATTATTATTATTATTATTATTATTATTATTATTATTATTATTATTATTATTTTAGGGTTTTTGCAAGGCTAATAGGGTTAAGTGGCTTGCCCAAGGCCACACAGCTAAGTAATTATTAAGTGTCTGAGACTGGATTTGACTCCAGGGTGGGTGCGCCCACCTAGCCGCCCCCTATTATTTTTATTTTTAATGGAGTTGATTTCTTTGGTCAATTTTTCATGATTTTCCTGCATGACTTTCATATCTTTTTTTCCATTTTTCTTCTTCCTCTCTTTTTTGGTTTTTAAATTCTTTTTAAAGCTCTTCTATTTGAGTTCAATTTGAGTTCAATTAATAGCCTCTTTTGAGATGTCCCTGTGAGTAATTTTTCACTGATTTCCTCTTCCAACAATGGCATTGTTATCTTCTTTAATCTGTAAAGTAGTTTTCTATAGTTTTCTCTCTTTTAGCTTTTTTGCTCATCTTTGTTGTTTTATCTCTGCTCCTGGGATATGGGGGGTATAGATCCAAGTTTTTTATGCTGGGACTGGGGTCTGATCCCTGGCTTGTTGTTGACCAAGATGGTGCCTATTCAGTCCAAGCCTTGCCTTTGTAGATATTTATTTTTGTGTTCCCAACCCAGTCCTGTCTTTTATCCTCATATTCTGAGGGTTCAGACTATGTTTGGGGTTGGGAACCTTCCATGGTGGCTTGCTAACTAGCTGCTCAGACCTATGGTGTTGTCAAGCTGTTGGGATCTGGACTGCTCTGTGACTTAAAGCCTCCTGCTGGTTTTCCCCCTCTCCAGTCTTATTTGGCTTTACTTCCCCTTTTCTTCCAAAGAGACAGACCTTCACTGAAGATCCTCCTTGATATCTACAGTTGAAAACTTTTTTGAATCTTCTCTTTTTCTTGGTGGGACCTGTAGCTTTAATGTCCATGCTGAGGCTTCATTTATATTTGGTAGGGAAAAGCTCTGGGAGCATGTTAGCCTCATGCCGCCATCATGGTTTTGTGGTCTGGTTCTAAAGGACTCACTCCTAAAATATATAGAGTGCTAAGTCAAATTTATAAGAATACAAATCATTCTCCAATTGATAAATTGTCAGAGGATATGAACAGTCACTTTCAGATGAAGAAATTAAAGCTGACTGTAGTCATATGAAAAAAATGCTCCAAATTATTATTGATTAGAGAAATACGTTTTAAAACAATTCTGAGATACCATATTTATTAGATTGTCTAAAATGGTAAAAAGTAAAATGATTAATGTTGGAAAGAATGTGGGAAAACTGGGACACCAATGCCTTGTTGGTGGAGTTGCGAACTGATAGAACCATTCTGGAGAGCAATTTGGAACTATTCTCAAAGGGCAATAAAATTCTGATTCAGTAATATCTTCACTGGGACCATAGTCCAAAGAGATCATGAAAAAGGGGAAAAGGCCCAAATACACAAAAAATATTTAGCAACTCTTTTTTTTTTATTGGCAGAGAATTGGAAACTGAGGGGATATCCATCAATTGGGAGATGACTGAACAAATTATGGTATATAAATGTGATGTAGTACTATATTGCTCTGTAAGAAATCATGGATGGTAGGACTTTATAAAAAACCTGGAAATATTTGTATAGACTGATGCTGAGGGGAAATGAGCAGAATCAGGAGAGCATTGTACATATTAACTATAATATTGTGAGATGATCAACTATGATCGACACAGCTCTAGCAGTTCAATGATCCAGGGAAATCTTGAGAATCCTGTTATGGAAAATGCCATCTACATCCAGAGGAAAAAACTATGGAGTCTGAATGCAGAGCAAAGCATGCTATGTTCACTTTTTAAAACTTTATGTTTTTTTTTTTATTTTTCCTCCTCTTAGTTTTAATTCTTTTTTCACAATGTGACTAATATGAAAATATGCCAAACATGATTTACATGCATAATCTATATCAGATTGTTCACTGTCATGGAGAGGGGTGAGGGAAGAGAGGATGGTTAAAAAATATTAAATTTCAAAACTTGTAACATGATGAAGATTGAAAACTAACTATGCATGTATTTATAAAAAATGAAATAAATAAAATTAAAAAAAGATATTTAAAAACTAAGGTCTTATAGTCCTCATTACCTATCTCTTTGTTCCCTCATCATAAATACACAAAGGTAGAGCAGCGCTGTCCTGTACTCTTTTTCAGGACTAAAGTCTGGGGAAGGGAGTATACTTACTGAAACCTGTGTTTTCACTGACTCTATAACATATATAGGTTCTTCTGCAACAGGAAGCACCAACATCCAAGGATTTTTTTGTACCCAGGAATTAAGATCAGCCAGCTTTAAAGGGTTAGTATGATTCTTATAACCATAATCAGAGATCTAAATCCATTCTGCCTAGTAGAAGCCTACATATTCTGTAGTTACCTTGAATGAACATATAGCTATTGGAAGTATTTTTGCTTACAAGCAGGGCATTTTCTAGTCTGAGAGGACTTTTGTCTAATCCAGTTGCATTTTTTCAAGTGCCTCAGGAAAGGATATGTTGTAACTGCCCTGGGTAATAGTCCCAAATTTTTAACACCCAAGAAAATTCCTGCCTTTTCTAGCTATAACCTCTGATTCCATTGCAGCCTCTCTGGAGTTAAGGGACCAGCTTAAACTAGAAACAAATGTTTACTTGAGAAGGAAACATAGAAAATAGTGCAGAGTTAATAGTTAGCTTCTAATACTATTATGGGGCACCAACATCCCTAATAGAAACTGTATAATGTTCATACCTCACATTACACACACTCAGACATAGGAACACTTCTGGCTACATTATACCTACAGGCTTATGACATTGATTTCTATGAATTGCTTTATTATTGTCAGAGCCAATTCATCAGCCAGTGGCCATGTCCTGTTTAGCTACAATTTCATCACATATCCAACTTTTCACTTCTCTCTAGCTCATCAGCTTAGGGGAGAGAGGTGTGGAAAATGTACTGAACCTGAACTAACTCTGATTCATTGAGTAAATATCAGATACAATTCTCTAATACTAAATTTAAAAGGGTTTTGGGGGGTGGGGAAGGGGAGGAGTGTTTAAAAAATACATATATTTGGAGTAGGTTTGGAGATTATGAGACATTGGTACATTTTGCTGAGGTATGCCATGAAGTCATTCTGAGATTGCAAGAATTTGGGAGATAATTCTATGGCTTAACTTCAATTCTTGCTAGGAAGAGAGGGAAGATAACCCCTGAAGGTTAATGATCTCTCAAATGAGCTTGCATTCAGACTGAAGTCCATTTCAGTACTGTGTATTGTGTATTCAGTGCACCATTAAACTGTGAGCTCTTTGAGAGCATGGACCTTTTGACTATCTCTGTATCTCGCACTTAGCAGAGTGCTTGGTATATAGTATATCCTTAATAAAGTCTACATGAATGAATAAGATGAAGCAAAAATTCATTAAGCACTTGCTATATATACTGTAATATGTGAGGTACTTGCAGAAGATGCAGATTTAAAAAAGTGACTTTTAAATCTGTACATAAATAACCATAACACTAGATGAGATATAATAAATACATAATGATAAGTGATGCAGTTGATTTTTATATATTACTTTAACATTTATAAAGCACTTTCCATGCATCATTTTATGTGATACTCATAGTAACTCAATGAGGTAAGTATTAAGGGTATTATTGTCTTCCCTCTTTTATTGATAAAGAACTTGGTTCATAAGGGCAGCTTGGTGGTAGAGTGAATAGAGGGCTGGCCTTGGATTCAGGAGGATGAGAATTGAAATCTGGCCTCAGACATTTGCCACTTACTAGCTATGTGTGACCTTGGTCAAGTCATGTAGCCCTGATTACCTCGCATTCAGGACCATCTCCAGGCCAGATTCATATCCAGTCACTGGACCCAGATGGTTCAGGAGGAGAAAGAGGCTGGTGACTTAGTACAGTATTCCCTCACTCAAATTCAAATCATGTGCTTGTCATGGCATCACCTCCCTGATGTCATGGTCTTCTTCAAAAAATGAAGGACAATTATTATTACTTGGTTCAGAGAATATAAGAACTCACCCATGTTCACACAACAAGTAAATGTCAACAGGGAGGATTCCAAACAAGGTATTTCTACTTATCAGCAAAATGCTTGACTGTTAAAAAGAGGGAAAATACTTACAACAATTTTTATGAAGGAATTGGCATTTAAGATGGTTCTTTCAGGATGAGTATGGAGATGCTATAGGCAGGATGGAAAGAGGAGAGTACATTCCAAGAATAATGAATCATTTGAGCAAATTTCTGTAGGAACATACATGAGAATAATTCTTTAAAAAGTTTATTAGAGCTCTTTCAACATTCCTTTCTAAACAACTTTAAGACAATGCTGTAAATCGAATTCTGGAGTAGAAGAGCCAATAAAAAATCAGTGAGATAGTCTTCCAGCCAAAGACAACAGAGGAGGTCAGACAGAGATCTGGGAGAGAAGGAGGCTGACTCACAGTCCATGCAAATACCAGTGGTGAAACAAAAAAAAAAGCAGCAGTACCTCTGAGAGTTCTCAAGTCAAAGATGGTAAGGGGAAACCAACAATTGGGAGAAAGACATTGAAGGTACCCCTGTGCTAATATTGGACAAGGACCAGACATGGTTTGGCGACTCCATTCTCTATTCTCACTTCTGAGTCATAGTTCAAGGGTAGAGAGGAGCACGTTCAGTCAAGAGAGAATGAAATCCCTGAGGGACAACACATTACTTCCTGCCCCTTGGAAGAACCAAAAATTTCCAAAGACTTAGAACTCGCTTGAAAAAAATAAAGCAGTCATAAAGGCCTCAAGTTTCAAATTAAGGTCCTTTCCCCATATGCTAGAAAAAAGAGTCAAATATTAACATAAAGTTTTAAATAAAAAAAAAATTAGTGGAAAAAAGTGAGGAAACAGCAAAAAAGAACTTGACCATAAAAAATCTTCAAGGTGATAAGGAAGATCAAGTTACAAACTCAAGAAGAAAATGAAGTCAAAATAGCTAAATGCAAAGACTAAAATAAAAAACAGTGAAAAGAGTTATTTTTTCAAAATATGTGATAGAAGAAAAATTAGTTAAAGAAATGAAATCTAAGGAAGAAAATTATGAAAAGAAAATGAAGAGTTTAGTAAAAGAAACATAAAAATACCATTGAACTAATAAATAGAAAACTAAATAAAATAGATAAAACATCGATTTATTTGATTAAAAGATTAAGATAAAAGAAAACCAAATTGCCAATATCAAAAGGCTGAATGATCCATTAATGAAGATGAAATTAAAGCAATTATTAGAATTTTCCCACTTATTTACTAGTCATGATAATTAAGTGAAATGGATATTTTATATTTACAAAATAGAAACTGCCCAGCTTATCAGAAAGGGAATTGAATATTTAAATAACACTATTTTAGAAAAATAAATATTTTATTTTAGGTTTTTGCAAGGCAAATGGAGTTAAGTGGCTTGCCCAAGGCCACACAGCTAGGTAATTATTAAGAGTCTGAGACCGGATTTGAACCCAGGTACTCCTGACTCCAAGGCCGATGCTTTATCCACTACACCACCTAGCTGCCCCAGAAAAACAAATCTTTTATGATTTGAACACCAAAACTAGGAAAAGTAAAAACAATGAAAGAAAACATAGAAATTTCCTTAAAGAATATTGATGCAAAATTTTGAATAAAATACTAGCAAGAAGATTATAGTAACATTTAAAAAGATTATACACTTTAACCAGGTGGGCTTTATACCAGGAATTCAGGACTGGTTCAATATTAAAAAAAACTATTAACATATTTAACATATTAACATAATATTATTTTTCTATTATTAAATTCCTTTTAAAAACAATAGGAAACATAGGAATCAAATGTCTTTCATAAAATTATTAGGAATGCCTACCTAAAACCAAGAGCAAGTGTTACTTGTAGCAGGGATAAATTTGCAAGCTTTCCCAGTAAAATCAGAAGTGAGCAAAGATATCTAATACCACCACTATTATTCAGAATTATATTAGAAATGCTGGTCTTATAGCATTAAGGCCAGAAAAATAAACTGAAGTTAACAAAATAGGCAAGGGAAAAGCAAGGTTATCACTCTTTACAGATGATATGATTGTATATTTCAATAAACCTAGAGAATCAACTAAAAATAGTTGAAATAGTGAACAACTTCAATAAAGTTGTAGAATATATAAAATGAAACGATACAATCCATCAGCATTTCTTTATACTCTCAATAAAACTCAGAAGAAAGAGATAGAAAAAGAAATTTCATTTAAAATAATGAGAGCTAATATAAAATGCTTGGGAATCTACCTGTCAAGACAAACCCAGGGATTATGTGAACACTATTGCAAAACAATTTTCACAGAAATAAAAATATATCTAAACAATTAGAGAAATATTAACAGAAAAATTGTTGGGAAAACTGGAAAATAGCTTAGTAGAAACTAGGGAGAGACCAATATCTCACTTCATATATCACAATAAGATCAAAATAGATAAATGATTTATACATAAAGGGTAATATCATAAATAAATTAGAGAATCTTGGAAAAATACATGTCAGATCTATATGACCAAACAAGAGATAGAGAACATGACAGGAATGAATTGTATAATTTTGATTACAGGAAATTAAAAATGTTTTACCCAAATAAAATTAATGTAGTCAAAGTTGAGGGGAAAAAAGAAAATGGTAAAAATTTAATCAAGTTTCTCTTTTAAAGGCCTCATTTCTCTAATTTATTAAAAAAATAAGAGCCATTTCCACTTCATAACCAGTTAAATCATATGAATGGGCCATTTTCAGAAGATGAAATCAAAGCTGTGCATAGTCAAGAGGAAATAATGCCTTATATCACTATTGATTAGAGAAATGCAAATTAAATAAACTCTGAGATACCACCTACATCTATCAGATTGGCTAATATGAAAGAAAAGTAAAATGAAAAATACTGAAGGGGGTGTGGAAAATTTGGGACACTAACACACCATAGGTTGAATTGTGAACTGGACTAACAATTCTGGAGAACAATTGGAAACTATATCTGAGGGGCTTTAAAACTGGACTTAGACTTTGGTCCACCAAGACCACTACCAAGTCATAAAGAGATGAAAGAAAAAAGAAAAGGACCTAGTTTTTCAAAAATATTTATTGCAACTTTATTTTATTTTAATTATTTTGTGGTGGTAAAGAATTGAGAATTGAGAAAATACCCATCAATTGGAAAATGGCTGAACAAATTGTCGTATATGATTGTGATGGTAAACTATTGTACCATGGAGCAGCTAGATGGTGCAGATGATAGGGAGTCAGGCCTGGAGTCAGGAAGAGAGTTGAAATTAGGCCTTGGACACTAGCATTGTGACCCTGGACAAGTCACTTGACCCTGTCTGCCTCAGTTTCTTCTTCTATAAAATGAGTTGAGAGGGCGGCTAGGTGGCGTAGTGGATGAAGCACCCTCCTTGGAGTCAGGAGTACCTGGGTTCAAATCCGGTCTCAGACACTTAATAATTACCTAGCTTTGTGGGCTTGGGCAAACCACTTAACCCCATTTGCCTCGCAAAGACCTTAAAAAAAATAAAATGAGTTGAAAAAGAAAATGGCAAACTACTCCATATCTTTATCGCAAAAACCTCAAAAGTGTCACAAAGTGTCAGACACAACTGAACAACATCAATAACAACAACAATTATTGTTGCTATAAGAAATCTCAGGCAGGAACATTGTAGAAAAAGCTGGGAGGACTTATATGAACATAAAGTGAAGTGAGTGAAACCATGAAACCATTGTACATGATTATAACAATATTGTAAGCATGATCAACTGTTAATAACTTAACCTCCTTAGGAAAATTATCTAGGACAATTCCAAGGAATCCAAGATGAAAAATGCTATCTACCTCCAGAAAGAGACCTGATGAACTCTGAATGAAGACTGAAGTATACTTTTTTTTTAATACTTAAGTTCCTTTAATATATCCAGTTCCTTCTCTAGATACAGATGGTATTTTCTATCACAAGTACTTTAAACCTGTCTTTAATTATCATACTGCTGGAATGAACAAGTCTATCATGGTTGATCATCACCCCCATGTTGTTGTTAGAGTGTACAATGTTCCTCTGGTTCTGCTCATATCACTCTGCATCAATTCATGCAAGTCTTTCCAGACTTCTCTGAAATCCCATCCTTCATGATTTTTTATAGAACAACAGTGTTCCATCATGTACATATACCACAGTTTGTTTGGTCATTCCCCAATTGATTGATAGCCCCTCAATTTCCAATTCTTTTCAAACAGAGCTGTTGTGAACATTTTTGTACATGTGGGATTTTTACCCTTTTTCACAATCTCTTCAGGATACAGACCTAGTATTGGTATTGCTGGATCAAAGAGTATGCACAGTTTTATTGTCCTTTGGGCATAGTTCCACATTATTCTCTAGAAAGGTTGGATCAATTCACAACTCCATCAACAAGGCATTAATTAGTGTCCCAGATTTCCCACATCCCCTCCAACATTGATCATTATCCTTTCTAGTCATATTGACCAATCTGAGAGATGTGAAGTGGTACCTCAGAGATAAAGTATAATTTCTTTAACTTTATTTTTTAATTATTTAATTTTATTTGTGTTTTCTTTTGAAGCATGGATAATATGGAATTATGTTTGATAGTTTTATGTGTATAATTAATATCAATTGTTTGCCTTCTCAGAGGAAAGGAGAAACTGGAACTCAATTAAATTAATTTTTTACATGCAACAGAAATATTTAACAAATAAAAAGATATGAATTAAAATTATATATCTTCTTTTTAATCCTTTATTTTTATTTTTTTTCACATTACTAAAATAGTCTTGTTGTAAGAATAAAACTAATTTTCTCCTCCTCCCCACAAAAATAAAAATCCTCATGAGAAATAGAAAAAAAGAGAAAAGAATGTGCTTTAGTCTGTGTTCTGATATCATCAGCTCTGTCTCTGAGGTGGATTGCATTCTTTATCATAAGTACAACACAGAAGTTATTTTTCTACAGTTGTTGTTGCTGATTGTAATTCCCTCCATCCATTCCTCCCCCACTACCATTTATTATATTTTCTCTCTCCTTTCACTCTTCAAAAATGTGCTATGGGGCAACTTAGTGGCACAGCAGAAAAAGCACTGGCTCTGAGCGAGGAGGTCTAAGCCCACATGGTATCCCAGTGACCCAGAACTCACCCATCCCTGTGGTCCTGTACAGGCCATCCAATCCTCTCACCTTGCGAAATATATATATATATATATATATATATATATATATATATATATATATATATATATATATGTATATATATATAAGAAAATGTGTTATATCTGACTCTCCTCTCCCATGATACCCCTTCCCCTCCTCTCCCCTTGTCTCCTTTCTCTCCTTTTTCTTCTAGATTTCTATATCCTATTAAGTACGTGTGTTGTTTCCTCTCTGAGCCATTTCTGATGAGAATGAAGACTCCTTCATCCCCCTCACTTCCCCCCTTCCATACTATTGCAAAAGCTATTTCTTGACTCTTTTATATGAAATATCTTAGTCTATCCTGCCTCTCCTTTACCTTTGTCCTAGTACATTTTCTTTTTACTCATTGATTCCATTTTTATGATATATTATACCTTCAAATTCAGTTCCCTCATGTGCCTTGTCTATAAAAGCTCCTTCTAGCTGCTCTAATAAATGAGAAGTTTCATATCACTATTATCAGTATCATCTTTCCATGCAGTAATACATGCAGTTCATCATCATTAAATCTGTCATAATTTGCCCTTCTCATCCACCTCCTCTATGTTTCACCTGAGTCTTGTACTTGAAAATCAAACTTTCTGTTCAGCTCTGGTCATTTCAACAGGAACATCTGAAATTCTTGTTTCATTGAACATCCTGGCCCTGTCCAAAATTGTATTGCATCTGAGTACCCTCTCCTTTGATCTTCCCCTCTCCAGGGGATGGAGATGGGGGGGGGAGGCAGAGTTCATGTTTATTCTTATGTTTACTCTTTTAACATTTAAACATTCATTTAACATTTAACATTTAACATTCATTTTACATCAATATATGGCATGGAAACAATGTAGAGACTGTCAGGCAGCCTTCTGGGGGGGGGATTGTAGAATTCAGAGCTTTGCAAAAAATGATGGATACATATTTCTATTGTATATAATTGGAAAACAAATAAAATGTTAAAAAAAAAAAAAAGAAAGTACATGTCCTGGAAAAAGACGTTCAGCTTTGCTGGGTAGTTGATTCTCAGTTGCATTCTCCAACTTTTTGTCTTCTGGAATATTATATTCCAAGCCCTATGAGCCCTTAATGTGGATACTGCTAAGTCCTGTATAATTCTGAGTATAGCTCCATGATATTTGAATTGTTTCCTTCTAACTGTTTGTAGTATTTTCTCTTTGACTTGGGAGTTCTGGAACTTGGCTATAATGTTCCTGGGGTTATTAATATTATTTTTTGGATCTCTCATAGGAGGAGATTGGTGGATTCTCTCAATTTCTCTTTTTTCCCCTCTGCTTCTAGAATATCAGGGAAATTTTCCTGTAGAATTTCTTTAAAAATGAAGTCTAGGCTTTTTTCCTTGATCATGATTTTCAGGTAGCCCAATAATTTTTAAATTGACTCTTCTGGCTCTGTTCTCAGGTCAGTTTTTTTTTCAGTGAGATAGTTCATGCTTTCTTCTAGGTTTTCATTCTTTTGGCATTGCTTTATTGTTGATTGATTCCTTGCAAAGTCATCGGCTTCCTTTAGCCCCTTTCTACATTGAAGGTTTTTTTTTGACAAGGCAAATGGGGTTAAATGACTTGCCCATGGCCACACAGCTAGGTAATTATTAAGTATCTGAGGCTGGATTTGAACTCAGGTGCTTCTGACTCCATGGCTGGTGCTCTATCCACTGTGCCACCTAGCTGCCCCTGAAAAGCTTCAGAGAGCTTTCTTATCTCCTTTTCTCTCTGGCTAATTTTGCTTTTTAAGGTATTCTTCTCATTAACTTTTTGGACTGCTTTTTTCATTTGACCAAAACATTTTGTTTTCTTCACCATTTTCTTTTGGATCTCTTTCACCAAGCTGCTTTCATGTTTTTCCCCACAGCTCTCTCATTTTTCTTCCCAATTTTTCCTCTACCTCCCTTACTTGATTTCCAAAATGTTTTTTGAGCTCTGTCATAGTCTGAGCCCAGCTCCTATTTTTTTTGGAGACTGGAAATAGAAGCTTGTCATCTTCTAAATGTGTGTTTTGATCCTCCATGGGACCAAAGTAATTTTCTATGGTCAGGTTCCTTTTTTTCTGTTTACTCACTGTCCCAGCCTGTGCCCTGGTTTTGGGGGGGCTTCCTGAGCTTTTGAGTATTATTGGGACACTTCCACAAGGACCTCAGTTCCTTTAAGGTCTTACGAGAGTCTCTGTCTGCTCTCCTGGTCTGTGTTCCAGTCTATGGATGACCACAAGCATATCCCTGTGCCCTGGAGCTGTGAGGAGGGTCTTTGCTCTGCTATGGTAGTATGGGGTTCCAGACTGTGACCAAGATCTGAACAGGGACAAAGCACCAGAGTCCTGTTGCAGGGACAGAAGAGAGACCTCAACAGTCTTCCCCCCCCCCCATCCCCTTACCTTCCAGGGACTGAATGGAAGCAACTTCCCAGGGGCTCCCTGCTAGGTGGTTCCACCAACTTGCTTCCATTTCCTGGGGTCTGGGCTGTGCTGAAGGTTGCGGCTGTGCTGAGGAGGGCCACGCTGGCCTGAGCTTCAGGCTCACTCTGACAAAGGTTTCCCCACTGATCTTTCAAGTTGTGCTTGATGCTCCCTGGCTTGGTAAGTCAGGATACAGCTTCTGTTGTGAGGAGCTGGTGCTCCCAGGGACCTAGGCACCCAACAGGCTATTCTCAGAAGAATGGAACCATATTAATTCTTTTAATGCACATGCATCCACATATAGCCATGATAACAATTGTGTGGCTTATCTTTATACAAGCATATAATCAATCAGGCAGCAAGCATTTATTAAATTCCTACAGTATGTCAGGCATTATACTAGATGATGGGGACACAAAGACAAAAAATTTTAACAAATTTTAGTTCACACTTTTCTCTTAAAATATTTGTTGACATTCTCTTGGAAAGATGTGTAAAGAAAGGATGTATTCACATATTTTTATATGTGTCCCATGAGAGAGTTCTGAAGAGGTATCATGCACTCATGGATATGGAAAGAGGAAAAGTGATCCTAGACACCATTTAGGGTTCATGCATTTTACTTAGAAGACTCTTTAATAATTTGGGGTTTGATTCCATCAGCAAAGGAGCATCCAGAAGTCCTCATTGTCCTAAATATGGCTTTAATACAGACACCTTCTATGATGACAGACCCAAACAACCAGCTAAAATGCCCCACCTCTGTAACTCCCAGCCCTATTTTTGTTCTGTGATGTCTCAAGCCTCTTCTTACAGAAGAGTCTTATTGGACAATCATTTTTTCTTGTATTTCTTGGGGTTTTTGTTTTCATTTTTTAAAAATTTTTTTCTTTCTGTTTTTTACAAGCAATGGGATTAAGTGAGGTTGGTGACTTAGTGCAGCACAACTCTCACTAAAAATTCAATTCATGTGTTTGTCATGACATCACCTCCCCTGGTGACATGGTCTTTGAGAATGAAGGGCAAACATCATCATTTTTCCACGGAGAAGAAGCACAATACATAAGTATATATATCATTAATGGAGGCTAAAAAATAATCTGCAGTCACTAGACACAGCTTTCTTTACAGAACTGGAGTACACTTATATACATGTAATCAGACTCTGATTACATACACATGCACACATCATTAATGGAATATCATTTCAAGTGATCCTTAATCTTATTTTGGCTATTCTTTTAGGAATTTCCACAATGAAACAACTGGATGTTATAGTGGATCAAGCTCTGGACTTAATCTGAGTTCAAAATCTACCTCAAATTCTTCACTTAACTCTTCACAGCCTCAGTTTCCTAATCTATAAAGTGAGAATGAAAACAGTATCTAATAGAGTTGTTGAGTCAACATGTGCAAGAAACTTTGCAAATCTTAAAGTACTATATAAATTACTATTATTTTATAATTAATCCTTCATACAAATTGTAGGCTTCCCTCAAATTCTTCTCTTGTACAGTTCTTACCCATGTTCTCCAATACATTCCACAAAATGGAATTTGCTGGAGGTTATTAATTTTTTAATATTTTAGTTTCTGATACAATTCTAGGCTTTGGAATCATCTCTTTTATGTCTATATGGAAAATAGTAATTCTATAGTATATTTTTCTTTAACAGCTGTAAAAATTTGCCTTCCTTTCTCCCTTCTTAGATGTGACTTTGCTCACTTAAATTTGAAACTCCCCAGAGGTCAGTCTTCTGGTTTCTATGCTATCCATGCTATCTCATGCAGCTATGAATATAAGGCAATGACTTCCTTTCAGAATTTTCTTGGTTGATAAAAGTCAAGCATATTGATCTAGACCATGTTATTTGTTCAATTCAGGAATTCTAGGCTTACTTAGTTTCTTCATGGGGTCAGATCCCATAGCCTATAAAATGTTGTTATATCATTGTTTGAACCACAAAGTATTAGAAAACGGCCCATACGGAGCTTTAGAGTTAAATCTGTATCTCTGAGACTATAGTTCACCCTACTGAAAGCATCATACAGTAGAGTGGAGTCACCACTAAGTCCTTTTTCTGCCACTTATTGCCAGTGTGACTTTGGACAACTCACCTAATTACTCTCAATCTCAGTTTCCTAATTTGTAAATTAAGACCCTAAACATGAGGTCTAACAGTTCTGGTTCAAAATCTTTGATCCTAAAGTGATCTGCTGAAGTGGGGACCATAAACTAAAATTAGATTCTATTCCTGGAGTTTTATTTGTTATGAGTATATTCTAACTCTTCAATAGTGAGGTTATAATGTCAATTTCTAAATCACCTGCATTAAGAAAAGAGAGAAAAATACTGAAAACAAAGATATAGAATGTTTATTAAGGATTCAATCTATCAAAGACTTTTATTAAGTGTCTAATGTGTGCCAGAAATAGTTTTTGGAGATACAAAAAAGAGACAAGAGACAAAAACGACAGTTCCTGCCCTTAGAGAGTTTATAATCTAATGGGGGAGACAGCATGCAAACAAATATATACAGAGTCAGCTTTAAACAGGATTAATAGGAAATAATTATTGGAAGGAAGGCACTAGATGCAATTCAATTTAACTTATTCTTTCTAAATGTACTATATTTGGAATGTTGAACTAACCTCCAGAAGAGAAACAAAGTTGAAACAAATTTTGGTCCCCAGTTTCATGACACTTGCATTCTAAGAGGAAAGTATTGGAACACATAAGCATATAAAATCACACTACAAGATAATGTATGATAACTTTGTCAGAAAGCTGCAGGACAAAATCCATATAAGATGCAAGAGGAAAGATTTTTTACTAATGAAAGTGGTTCAGAGAAATTTTCTTGGGGAAAGCAGTATTTATGTTAGGTAATTGATACTAAATAACTAATTGAAAAGAAATAATTTTTTGTTGTTGAATAAATCTGAATTTCCTCTCACTCAGAACTTTCTCCTTCATTATTATAATATTCTATATGAGTAAAAATGATCAGTTAAAATCATCTTGTCCTTTTATTTCTTTTCAAAGTGTCTTTCTTGCTTATATAAGATGCTTTCATGTTTTATTAGTTTCACAAGACAATTAACAGTAAATTCAGTCATTATAGTCTAATATTTTGATAAGGATCTGAATAATCTTGAATACATATAGACCACTGCAATAAAGAAAACAATTGCTTACTTTGCATGTAGTCACTGATTAGAGAAAGGAATTATTTATTTAATTCAGCAGTTTTTAGTTTCAAGCCTGAGGGTGGTATTTACCATTTGGTTACTTTAAATTATCCAGAGAGGATAAATCTCCTTGGACACTTACCTGAGTAGAATGCTGATATGAGTTCACAGAGAATTAAATGAATAAGTGGTGCTGAAAGTAAAGCAAATATTCCTATTTCTAGGTCCAGCTAAAAATAGATAAATGCATGAATAAATAACAAATGATGATGATAAAAATAATTAATAATAATAGCTAATCTTTATATTGGGTTTTACTATGTGTCAGATACTGTGCTTTAAAAATATTATCTCAATTGATCCTCACATCAATCCTATGAAATAATAATAATAATTATTAGAATTCATAAGAACTATAATAATAGATGACAGAAAAATGCTGCTTAATTTTCCATCTCTTTACTTAGTAGGATTATCTTCAGAATACAAAGGACAGTTAAATTATTAGACTAAAGATGGAAAAATACATTATTTGTTACAGTGCTTACTACATATCAGACCCTGTGCTAAGACTTGGAATACAAATGCAATCAAGCTGCAAGATCACCCTGTCCTAAAGTGCCTTACATTCTAGTTCAGGAAGGTAATATATGAAAGGTATCTAGAAAAGAAGGGGGAGAGAGTGATGTTCTAGAAAGTGTTGAGGGTACTTGATGAATGGACAAGAAGTTTTGTAGTGAATTGGTTTTGGGCAAGGTATGGTAAAAACTCCTCTATTAGAGCTCATAAACACAGGAGTGGATACAAGATGCCAGTAGGAGGAAGAACAACAGGATGATGGCAGGAGTGGAGGCAGCATGATATGTAGATCTCTGGGAAAATAAATGAGAAAATTGTAAGAACACATTGTAGTTTAAGTCTTCAAGTCTAAGATCAATTACAGTATCCAGGATGCTAAAATAATTAGTGGATGTGATTGCTAAGTCACAGTTAATGATCTTTGAAAACTTATGGAGAATAGAAGAGCACTCCACTTTTCTAAGAGGAAGGAGAGAAGATAATAGACCAGGGAGCTTGATTTCAATACTTGATAGAATTAGAATTTATACATATAAAGTCCTGGGTGCAGGTGGGGGTGGAGGGTGGGACAGGAAAAGAATATTAGTGTCTTGTATAGGGTGGAGTCCATGAGTAAACACTGACCCCATAAGATATGTGCACTGTGGATTCAATGCCCAAAGAGCTTAAGGACAGCTTTAGTAAATTCAATTGTACTCAGCAAATACTATCTGGTTTTCTGGCTTGTTTCTCTCATCAGTCTTTGTGGTTCTAAAAGAAAAAAGGTCAGGGGTGTTTGTTGGAACACATTCATGTATATTTAAATGTATGTACCTATATATATGCACACATTTGTAAATAATCTATACATATATGTATATACTCATCAAATTATTATTAAAGAAAAGTATTCTCTTTCTCATAGGCTTCTCTCCCACTCAACCTAGGCTGGTATAGATGCCTTCTCATTCAATTTTGGTTATTCTTTTCAGTCTCATTCTGTTTATTCATAGATGGACTTAGGCTAGATGTCCATCTGGTTTTGTCATAATGACTTCAAATAGCATAGAAAAGAGAATACCCAATTAAAGTGCAACTGCTTTGGCTGCCAATGAAAGATATATACTTTTTTTCCTCCTCCATACTTCTCAGACTGGTTTGGGGAAGAAATAAGAAAACAGCAATCAGCTAAACAAATGGAGAGTGGCTTGCTTGTTCTAGGGAAGAAGGGGTAGAAGAACCATACTGTGGCCTTGACTTCAACATTTTTCTTGTCTCATGATCTGTGTATGCTGCCTGTTCTTGTTTATACTTGTTAGCATCTCATGTTTGGTTTAATGTTCTCTCTGGTATCTTCTTCTCTACCTATAAAATCTGTCAAATAAAGAGGGTAAACATAGATTATCAGCTATACTGGACTCATGAAGCTCTCCTTGATATATTCATGTGGCTTCCCTATAAAGTCCCTTCAAGATAAAAACAAAAAGAACTCAGGAATATGAGGAACTCTGGGATTCACCACTCTCCAACATGGTGATTTTTAGAGGAGAGATAATAAGTGCAGGAAAGAGAATACATAGTTCTATCTCTTCTGCCTTCTTTTTTATATATTTTCTTCTTTTATTAGAATGCATGAAACTTGAGGACAGTAATTATCTTACTTGTATTTTATATAAGTATTTAGAAAGGATGTGAGCATCATTATGAACTGAACTAATCTTATTTCCTTTTTTAATTGTCGATGGAGTTTTAGACTGGCAGATCAGAGGAGTTCTCTGAATATTGTTGATCTGAATTTCAGCAAGTCATTTAAAAATATGCCATACAAAATTCTTTCATTTTTATTTATTTTTAAAATTTAAAATCTTATTCTTTCCAATTACATGTAAAAACATCTTTCAACATTTAAAAAAATTTGAGTTCCAAATTCTCTCCCTTACTCCTTTCCCATACTGTTCATCATTTCTTGTAGTATAGTACTATCCCATCACAATCATTTATCACAATTTGTTCAACCACTCCCCAATTGGTAGGCTTCTCCTAGGTTTCCATTTCTTTGCCACCATAAAAAGAGCTGCTATAGCTATTTTTGGACACATAAGCCCCTTTTCTTATAATCTTTTTGGATAATGGACCTAGTAGAGGTTTTAAAGCCTTTTAGGCTTAGTTCCAAATTGTCCTCCAGAATGGTCAAATTAGTTCACAATTCCACCAGCAGTTGCATGTGTCCTATTTTTTTTTTTTAAATCTCTTCCACCATTTGTCATTTCCCTTTTTTGTTATTTTAGTCAATCTGATAGGGTGAGGTGGTACTTCAAAGTTGTTTTAATGTACATTTCTCTAATCAATAGTGATTTAGAGCATTTGTTCTTATTGTTCATTTAGTTAAGATGGAGAGATGTGAGCTAGATGATGGTATGGTTTGGTATATTGAATGACTGATGCCAAAGAGTGAATATTAATGGTTCAATGTGAATAAATTTGAAAAGAAATCTCTAATAGAGTACCACTGTGATCTGTCCTTAACCCTATACCATTCAACATTGTTATCAATAATTTCAATGGCATCATGAATAGCACTTCTAACAAATTTGTAAGTTACATGAAACATTTAGAAGATCCAACAGGGTGGAAGTCAAAGGCCAAGATCAAAAGATCTAAATAGGGTAGAAAGATGGGCTGAGTCTAAATAGAAAAAATTCAAAATATATAAAAAAGTAAACTTTTAAAACTTTATATTGACAAATCAACTGTGCACATAATGGTTGGACAGTTAAAACTGTACAACAGTTCATGTGAGAAAGATTGAATTTAATTCATCAAGAATTCAGTGTATTCAATATATGTTTTTTAGACATTAAACTAGGCAATAGGAATATAAAGACAAATTTTCAATACTTCTTGCCTTCAAGCCTACTAGCATGGATGTGACATATACAAAAAGAGGTAAATATAAGATGATTTGAAAAATTGAAGACTCAAGAGTCAAACACGGAAGTAAAAAGATCCTAATGTGAAATTAAGTTGAATTAAGAGAAGAATGGCTCTTAAGGAATTGGTCGAGCTCTCCAAACTTTATTTTGTTTAGATAACATCTGTCTTATTGTGTTCCTTTCTGATGTCACATTTTTTGAAATCACATTAATAAACTGGAATATCTTCATTAGAGAACAAATAAATAGGAGATTGAAGGGACCAGAGATCATGCCATAGATGGATCAAATAAAGAAAGTATGGATCAAATAAAGAAAGTATGAAGAGAAAAGATTTAAGGGAGATGTATTTACCATCAAGTACCTACTATAAGACACTACATACTAGACTCTGAGGACACAAAGACAACTAATTCTGCCTTTAAGAAGAATACATTACATTGATGGAGACATCATGAACATATGCTTAGGTATGTATATATGCATCCTCACACACACATATATGTATATATATGTATATATATATACACAAAATTCATACAAGACAAATTTTTTGAGGAAAATTACTCACAACTAGGGGGAATATTTCTTATAAGGGATGATGTAGGGCATCTGGAAGGATCGGTGGATAAAGTGCTGGGCCTGGAGTCAGAAGACTCATCTTTGTGAGTTCAGATCTTGCTTCAGACACTTCCTAGCTGTGTGACTCAGGGAAAATCACTTATCCCTGATTTTTTTCAGTTCCTCATCTATTACATGAGCTGAAGAAGGAAATGGTAAGCCAATCCGGTATATCGTCCAAGAAAACTCCAAATGGGGTAATGAAGAGTCAGACACCACTGAAATGACTGTTTCTTATCCATTTCCTTTTATCTCAAAACTGGCATTCTTTCCCTTTTATTTAATTGCATAATAATGATAAGGAATTTGTAGGAGTCAGACCAATCAATTATTTATTGAGCACTTAATAATTGAACAGTTTTGGGTTAAAATTTTTGAGAAATTTAAGATATACTTTCTGCCTTCAATTAATTTACAGTATCATCAACCTACATAAAAGAGATAATTTAAAACATGACACTAAATAAATGGTCAGTGAAAAGTACAGAAAAAAATGTTCAGAATTCTAAGGAGTGAAGAGAATTTGGGCTCAGATGGGAAGGGAAGATTCATGGAAAAGGTAAAATCTGTGCGAGACCTTGAAGGAAAGAAAGGTAGGGAAGTGAAATGAATAAAATTTAGAAGTAGAAAAGCTCTAGGCAGAACCAGCTGGTGGCAAGCTGATCAATTTGGCTGAATCAAGCAAAGTAACTATTGTGCATCCCCCCCCCCCCCCCAGATGAGGGAAGGAAATGCTTTGAAGGGAATGGAAGCTTCCTTCTCTGATAAGCATTCTAACTAAAATGTGAAGTTGGAGCAAAGGGAGGCATTGACCCTAGGTCAATGTTATTTGGCTTAATAGGTTACTGAATCTCCACTTCCTTTTTAAAACTTATTCATGAATCTCATACAATACTGGCTGCACAATCCAGCTTGGGATCATAGAAGTGAAATTGGAATTCTTCAAGCTTAAATTCTGCATTAATTCTTTGTATATCAATCAATCTTCAAGTGCCTTGTTAATTATTCTTTAGGTGCTTGAAAGGACACTTGTATTATTCTAAGAACCTGAAAGAGTTAATTTGGTTTCCATAAGTGTCAACCTTACTCTGCTAAAATTTATATCCATGATCCTGTTAGTCCAGAAAGGTTAAAGAAATGCATCTCGAAGAGTCTGGGCAGCAATTTTCAAAGGGCTCCTCCAGAATGTCAGAGGTCTTGCATTTGGTAAATTGTCTTCCTTGAAGTAATTCCTTCATATCCTAATATCCTTGGAAATAATGAAAGACTGATAGCTAGTATCTGACTATAACCAGCAAGCATTTAAAAAAATAAGTAGGGAACTCTAATGAAGAAGATATTCATTGTTTTATAAGAGCTAAAGAGAACAATTGTATTATGGAATGGGGGTGGTGACATAGCTTCACGATGTAGCATAAGAGTGCCTTATCCAAAGTGGCCAAGAATTATTGATAAAGTTTATTAGATTATTTTCCACATCATGTATTCATCTGTACTGATCAGGATTCTACAATATGTGACAATCTGCAGACAATGGTTGGTTAGCTAATTCACTAGTTAATCAGCCCCTGTTCTTATACAGTTTGTCACTTAGGTATGAATAGATTGGGTTATTCTGCAGTCCAGAGGTTGATCCTTTATTAGCTCTTCAGTATCTGATGATGATTATGAAGATCACAAAAATGTAAGATCTAATTAAGTTTGGAACTTTCTAAAATTGACTTTCCATAGAGAATTTTCTGCCGAACAAATGTGACAATCTAGAAAATTAAAGACATAGTCCCTTGCATAACTATATTTAATCTTTTTTTTTTTGCATTCTTATGTCCACAGAAAAGGAGGATGAGAAACAGGGTCTGAAAACCTCTGAAAACCGGGTTGAGTATGGTCATATTCTTACGATTCTGGTCTGCTAGGCATTATATTGAGGAAAACTTAAAGCTCTAAATTAATGTTAGCTGCTATGATTGCTGTAATTATTATTATTATTATTATTGCTACTTAGCTACCTGTGTGACCTGTGCAACCTTTTTGGGTTTCACTTTTTCATCTGTAAAATGAAGAGTTCAGAAAAGATGAACTCTAAAGTCTCTTCCAAATACATTTCTAATAATCTGTTTGTGATTTTATGAATAGCTGAGAATAGAACACATGGTTTGGTGTTTTTTTTTCCTTAATTTTTGCATTTGTTTCCATGGAATATAGAATAATTGGTGTCCCATGGTAGACACTTAAAATTTCTTGTAGATTACTTCTCCATGAGACTGCTATAGCAGATCCCTCTAAACTGTATATATATAGTGATGTATTTTGATAATAGGAAAGACTGGAGGAAGAGTGCAATCTAGAATTGGGACATTTCCTGGAGGATGAAAGATGACATTATATGGGGCGGAGTAACCAAGGGCTATGGGAATAAATATAAGGATCCTAGATGACTTCATAATGGAAAAAGAGGCAATAGAGGGTGACAGCTCTGAATGAAATTGGAAAAGGTAAACTTTGCCTGTTTCAAAATACAAGAAAGGGAGGTTAATTAAAAATAATCTGAAATTTTGAATTTTTGTGACTGGGTGGAAGAGTATGTTATTAATAGAACTAAGAAAATATATTTTACAAAACAGATACTCAATGACTATTTCTTTTTTTTCTTTTTAGGTTTCTTTGCAAGGCAAATGGGTTTAAGTGGCTTGCCCAAGGCCACACAGCTAGGTAATTATTAAGTGTCTGAGACCAGATTTGAACCCTCTGACTCCAGGGCCGGTGCTTTATCCACTGTGCCACCTAGCCGCCCCTTCAATGACTGTTTCTTGATTGAATGAAGTACAGACTCCTTTGCCTTCTTCCCACCTTGGGATAACCTAAAGTCCTTTTACTTTTTCCTATAACTGTGAACTGTTCTTCAGTTCCCGCCACTGCTGCTACTTACATTAAACCCTTCACAAAGGAGAGCATTTATTTTTTATTGTTCGTGAGACAAAACCCTATCCTGCTCCAACACATTCCTGACATTCAGAAGGGGCCAATACAAATCATCTTCTACTTCTTACTCCTTTGCCTGATGGCATGAGAAACCAAGAAAGGTCACAATGATTAGAGGACGAAGCAGTAACCCACTTGTACCTCAAGCATTATTATATAAATTATAAAAATTTATCCTGTAACCTATGCAATAGACAGAGTAAATAGTTTTATATTACACCAGTATAGAGTTTAATCTTAGGCATCTAGATTCCTCTTGTGCTACTAAAAGTATTAGTGATACATTTTTCTAAATGTACTACATATAACCTTTACTGAAATCCTACTCCAATGCCTTATCAGATTAAGGAGGTGATAGTAGGTTCTCAGATAAAAACAACTTTTTTCTTTTGGTTTTGAAAGCAAGTGTGTTAAATTTATTATATGTTTTTTTAAAAAAAATATGAAATTGAGATTCACTTTCATTATAGAATATTCTTTTTTATGGAAATGTTCTTTTATGATGTTTAAGTTCAGTTTTTTAAATATTCATTAAAAAAACTGAATTCCATATTCTCTTTCTTCCTTCAACCCTTCCAGCTTCCATTGACAATGCAAACAACATAATTTCCATCATATTTTTAAAGTCACACAAAACTTATTTCTACATTAGTCATGTTGCGAAAAAAGGAAATAAAGTTAAAAAAAGTTTCATTCTGCAGTCTGAGTTTATTAGTTCTCTTTCTGTAATTGTATAGTATTCTCATCATAATTGTTTTGAAATTATCTGGGATAATTATCTTGATCAGTAAGTTGTCTTTTTACAGTTGATTATCAATATAATATTGCTGTTTCTGTGCACAATGAACTCCTGGTTTTACTTATTTCATTTTGCTCAATGCATGTAAGTCTTCCCTGGTTTTTCTGCAACCATTCTGTTAATTTCTTATAGTACAATAGTATTCCCTCATAATAGTATGACTCAGCTTGTTCAGTAATTCTCCAACTGAGGGGCAACTCCTTAATTTTTAGTTCTTCTCTACCACAAACTAGTTGTCATATTTTTTGTACATATGGGTCCTCTTCTCTTTTCTTTGATTTCTTTAGGAATCCAGACCTAACAGTGGTATTGCTAAGTCAAAGACTATGTACAGTTTAATAGTAACTTGGCAAAGTTCCAGAATAGTCAGATCACTTCAAAACTCTCCCATCAATGCATTAGTATGCCTATTTCCCCACATCCCCTCACCTTTGTTATTTCCTTTTTCTGTCTTGGTAGCCAACCAACATCTGTTATGTGAGGTGGTACCTCAGAATTAAGTTAATTTCCATTTCTCTAATCAATAGTGATTTCAGAGCAAGCTTTCATATGACTTGCTAGTTTTGATTTCTTTTCTGAAAGTTGTCTTTTACCCCTTGTCACAACTGAAATCATTAATTTTTACAAATTTGACCTCTTTAATTTTGGCTACATGGTCTTGTGTGTGCAAAATCTTTTTAATTTCATGTAATTAAAACAATCCATTTCACATCCTGTGATTTTCTCAATTTCTTATTTGGTCACATATGCTTCCTTTCTCAGTATATCTAAGAGGGAATTTTTTCTATATTCCCCAAATTTGCTTATGGTGGCACTCTTTACATTTAAATCATATATCCATTTTGGCTGTATCTTTGTTTACAATATATGCCTACATTCTTCCAGACTACATTCTAGTTTTGGTACTACTAGGCTTCTATTCTATATATTTTCCTTCATTGATTTCACTGTTATTTTGATCTTTTGTTGAAGTTTTTAAAATTATTTTTTCTAGTTCTACAGAATGATTCTTTTGTGACTAGACTGGTATGACTCTGAATAAATCATTTTTATTACCTTGGTTCAACCTAACCATATAATTTATTTGAAGAAAAAAAAAAGATGAGGATACTCATCATGATCTTTCTCTTTTTTTTTTATTTTTAGGTTTCTGCAAGGCAATGGGGTTAAGTGGCTTGCCCAAGGCCACACAGCTAGGTAACTATCAAGGGTCTGAATCCGGATTTGAACTCAGGTACTCCTGACTCCCGGGCTGGTGCTCTATCTACTTAGCCACTTATTTGCCCCTGATCATGATCTCTTACAAACCAAAAGCAAAAAATACTTCTAATTAAAAAAGATAATTGGGGAAATTATTTTGTAAAAACATATAATAGATAAATAAGTAATACTGATATTAAATACATATGCACCAAATAGTACAGCATTCAAATCCTTAATGGAAAAATTAAATGAGTTATAAGAGGAAATAGACAGTAAAAGTATACTAGTGGGGAACCTTAACTTATCCCAAACTTTCTTAGAGTGAGAAAAAGCTATTCACTTAAAGAAATGAATAAAAATTCTAGAAAATTTGATCTTGAGACCTCTGTAGAATATTGAATGGAAATTGAAAGAAATATACCTATTTATCAGTTGTAAATGACACCACTACAAAAATTGACTGTATAAATGGGTATAAAATCTTTTCAAATAAATGTAACCCCAGAAAAATTAAATGCATTATTTTTCAGACCATTCAAAAATTCAAAAAAGGACTTTAGAAGCATAGAATAAAAATTAATTGGAAATCATATCTAATCCTAATCTTTCATGTGTCTTCTTGTTTCAAGTGTGCTCCTTTTTTTTATTATTTATTATAGTATTTCTCCCAATTATATGAAAATAATTTTTAACATTTATATCTTTAAATTTTGATTTCTAAATTCTCTCCCTCTCCCCTCACTGATAAGGCAAGCAATTTGATATAGATTGTACAAGTTCAGTCCTGCAAAACATATTTTCTAAGTTAGTCAAGTAGTAAAAAAAATCACAAACCAAAAATCCCAAGAAAAATAAGTTAAGATAATTATGCTTCAATCTGTATTCAGATTCTATCAGTTTTTTTCCTTTGTAGATGTATAATATTTTTCTTTATAAAAGCTTTGGAATTTTCTTGGATCATTATATCACTATATTGCTCTATATTCATACCTTATATTCATAGTTGATCATAGTACAATATTCCTGCTACAATGTCTCCTGGTTCTCCTCACTGCACTTCTCCTGGTTCTACTGCACTCACTTCATTTAAGTCTTTTCAAGTTTTTCTGAGAGCATTCTTTATAGGACAATACTATTACATTACAACCACACATAACAATTTATTTAACCATTCACCAATTGATAGACATCCCCTTAATTTCTAATTTTTTGCCATCATTAAAAAGGCTGCAGTAAATATTTTTGTACCTATAGGATTTTTTTCCATTAAAAAAAATGTCTTTGGGATATAGATCTAGTAGTGGTATTGTTTAGTTGAAAGTTTTGTATGGTTTTATAGCCCTTTTGGGTAAAATTTCAAATTTTCTACAGACTGAATTAGTCTACAACTTCTTCAACAAGCCATTTGTGTCTCATTTTTCTCCATATTCTCTCAAAAATCTGTCATTTTCTTTTTCCTGTAATGTTAACTAATCTGATAATTATTAGGTGGTAGCTCAGAGTGTTTTAATTTGCATTTCTTTAATCAATAAAGATTTAAAGTGGTTTTTTCTTTAGTTTAGTTTTTTTTTTTGCAAGGCAAATGGGGTTAAGTGGCTTGCCCAAGGCCACACAACTAGGTAATTATTAAGTGTCTGAGACCAGATTTGAACCCAGGTACTCCTGACTCCAAGGCTGGTGCTTTATCCACTACACCAACTAGCCACCCCTTAAAGTGTTTTTAACAAGAGTAGATATAATTTCTTCCTCCCCAAAACTGATCTTCATATCTCTTGACTATCCATAGAGAAATGACTCATTTATCTTTCATAAAATTGATCCAGTTCTCTATTTATTTAAGAAATGATGTCTTTATCGTAGAAACTTGCTGTATTTTTTTCATTGTTATGGGTACTGTACATTCTTGTCCCCATTTATCCTCCTCTTTTTCTTCTTTCACCCTGTTCATCCTCAAAACTCTTGTAGTCACAATTTCTAGTATTCCTCTCCACACTGGAACTGGGATTCAGATCTGTGTTGAACAAGGTTCCTTTTTATTTCTTCCTACCAATTGTCCAATCCCTTATCATCTCTGGAATGAGAGATATCAAAGAAACTATTGTTCCTGCTGTTTCAGCCATCTCCAAAGTCCACAAATGATATTGCTGCCACATCTTCTGTAGGAATGCACCCTCTGAACCAGCTCCTACCCCAGTGTCACAAGACTCTTCTTCTGAACTCCTAAGTTGTCTTGGCCTAGAAAAATGTCTAACCTTAGCTTTGTCCTTTTTTTTCCTTATAAGCCCTTTTCTCTTCTTTCATCTCCTTCTTCTATTTTCCTATAGAGTGAGATAGATATCTTACCCATCTGTGTATACATTATTCCCTCTTTGAGCCAACTTTGAGCCAATTCCATCTTAATTCTCCTTTTCTTTTCCTTCAAAGTAAAAGTTCCTTTACACTTCTTTTATGTCAGATAATTTTCTACTTCTCCTTTTTCTCTTCTCCCAGTACATTCCTTTTACTTACCTTTTAATTTTTAAATTTTTTTTTTATTTTTAGGGTTTTTTGCAAGGCAAACGAGGTCAAGTGGCTTGCCCAAGGCCACAAAGCTAGGTAATTATTAAGTGTCTGAGGTCAGACTTGAACTCAGGTACTTCTGACTCCAGGGCAGGTGCTCTATCCACTGCACCACCTAGTCACTCCTAATTTTTATTTTTTAGATAATCAGTCCATCACATTCAACTCATACCTATATCTTCTATCTATGTATATTCCTTCTAACTGCTCTAAGAATAAGAAAATTTTTTAGGAATTATAAGTATTATTTTCCCATGTAGAGTGGAAATAGTTTAACCATTTAACTCTAATGATTTCTCTTTCTTATTTACTTTTTTAATACTTCTCTTGAATTTTGTTTTTAAAAGTCAAAATTTCTATTCATATCTTGTCTTTTCATCAGGAATGCTTGAAAATCTTTAGTTTCATTGACTATTCATTTCCCCCCTGAAGAATTATACCCAGTTTTCCTAGGTAGGTGGTTCTTGCTTGTAATCCTAGTCTTTTCCCCCACTAGAATATCACATTTGAACCCTTCTGGTCCTTTTGTAGAAATTACTAAATCTTGTGTTATTATGTTTCTGATTTCATGATATTTTAATTATTTATTTATGGCTGCTTTCAATATTTTCTCCTTGACCCCTGGGAGTTTTGGAATTTAGCTATAATATTCTTGGAAGTTTTAATTTTGGAATCTCTTTCATGGTGGGTGATTGGTAGATTCTCTATATTTCTAGTTTATCCTCCAGTTGTAGAATATCATAATAGTTTTCCTACATAATTTCTTGAAGGATGATGTCTAGGTTCTATTTTTTTTTGATCATGTCTTTTAGATAGTCCAATAATTTTTCAATCAGTTCTTCTGGATCTATTTTCTAATTCAGTTGATTTTCTAATGAAATGGTTTACATTTTTTTTTCTATGTTTTCATTCCTTTGGTTTTGCTTTATTGTTTCTTGATATCTCACAAAAACATTAGCTTACACTTGTTCAGTTGTAATTTTTCAGGAAATATTTTCCTCAGTGAGTTTTTAATACATTGTTTCCCAGTTAGACAATTCTACCTTTAATAGAGCATTTCTCTTTAATGATTTGTATATACCTTTCCATTTGGCCAATTCCACTTTTCAAGGCATTTTTCTGATCCTTGGATTTTTGTATCTCTTTTAGTATTTGGTTTGTTCTGATTTTTTAAAGTGCTATTCTCTTCAGTATTTTTCATGCCTTGACTCTTTTTTTCATGATTTTCTTGTATCATACTCATTTCTCTTCCCAGTTTTTCCTCTACCTTTCTTACTTGATTTTTAAATTCCTTTTTGAATGCTTTTATGACTAGAGACCAATTCATATTTTTTCTGAGGTTTTTGAATGCAGAATTAATTTAATTTTAGTTTAACTTTTGAGTATGTTTTGATCTTCCTTGTCTCTATTGTAGTTTTCTTTAGTCAGAATTTTTTCTTGTTGTTTGTTCATTTTCTAGCCTATATCCTGACTTTTAACTCTACGATAGAGTGAGGCTCTGCTTCTGGGGTGGTGGACACACTTTCCCAAGCTTCAGAATTTTGTGCAGAGATAATTCTAGGGATGGGTAGGCTTTCAATTCTTCCCAGGCTCTAAGGAGAGGTGTTTTTACCTTTCTCCTGGCCTATGTTCTGGTCACTGACTGACTCCAAGCATTCTTTTCTGTCCTGGAAGTGTGATCAAGGTTCCTCCTGCCTTGTGGCTGCAAACTATGGTATGTCACCCTGGAATGTGATCTGGATCTGAATATTGGCAATGCAACAGAGCATAGCATTCCATGCCAATAAAGGGCATCCTGTAGACTCCTTATGACCAGTTGTCTAAAACCCTTACCAAAGGAAGCTGAGAATTTCAGAAGCAGCCAGTGCCATTACTGATTCTTGGTTTATTAGGGCCTGGTCTTTGCTATGGCATTTTGCATTTGACTGCTCTCCATTCTCTTCTTTTGAATTTGTTTCTTGAGCTTCTCTGTCAATAACATTTTATGGTCAGATTTTTTTCTTGTTTGTTCATTTTCCAGTCTATTTCTCTTTTGAACTTTATATTAAAGTTGGGATCTGATTATCTGGTGGGGAGGGGAAAGGAGAGACTGTTCCCACTTCAGGTTTTTTGCCCTGATATTGTTCACAACTAGTTCTGGGGTGGGGGTGTCTTTATATTTTCAGTGCTTCTACTGTGATATGATCTGGGAGAAGCGTCTCTGCTCTCCTGATCTGGGCTCTGGTAAAGGCTCTGCTTCCTTGCAGCCACAATTTTTAGTATTCCTCTCCACACTGGAACTGGGATTCAGATCTGTGTTGAACAAAGTTCCCTTGTTATTTCTTCCTACCAATTGTCCAATCACTTATCATCTCTGGAATGAGGGGTATCAAAGAAGCTATTGTTCCTGCTGTTTCAGCCATCTCCAAAGTCCACAAATGATATTGCTGCCATGTCTTCTGTAGGAATGTACCCTCTGAATCAGTTCCTACTCCAGTGTCACAAGACACTTCTTCTGAACTCCTAAGTTGTCTTGGCCTAGAAAAATGTCTAACCTTAGCTTTTTTTTTTTTTTTGTTCTGTTGCTTTAGAATTCAAATGTCATTTTAAAAAAGTTTGGAGGAGAATGAATGTTTCAAGCATTCAGCTGGATTGTTGCATGTACTCCACCATCTTGACTCCTACTGAACACAAAAAGTTTCAGAGCTGGAGACTGAACATCTATCATCTGAGCATCAAACAGACTATCTAGGTTTGGAAAAGCCCATCACTTGGTTGGTTGCAGATTAATGAACTTTTCAGGCCACGAGAACCCATTAAAAGTATCCATTAGGGGCGGCTAGGTGGCGTAGTGGATAAAGCACCGGCCTTGGAGTCAGGAGTACCTGGGTTCAAATCCGGTCTCAGACACTTAATAATTACCTAGCTGTGTGACCTTGGGCAAACCACTTAACCCCATTTGCCTTGCAAAAAACCTAAAAAAAAAGTATCCACTAAAGATCAAAACTGTATTGTTAAAAGTCTTGCCTTTATTAATGAATATTTGAATCATTAAAATAGTGTAATATTTTAAATTGATTTACAAGACAAACAAATTTCCTTTTTTCTTATTGTGGAAAAAAAAATCTGACTTTGATCTCAGAGGACTTGGGTTTACATCCTAATCCCACCATTTATTACCCATAGGACTTTGGTTAAGTCAATTTATCTTGTAAAACCTCAAGTTTCCTGTATGAAAAATGAGAAGGTTGGACTAGTTTACCTCTAAGATTTCTTCTAACTTTATATTTATAATCCTCTGAGGCAATGATTTTTCCCCCCTTGGGTAAATCACTTAATTTCAATGGATCTCAGTTTCCTAAGCTATAAAATCAGTATAATGGACTTCATAATCTTTTTTTCAGCTCTCATTCTATGATTGTATGAATGTATTTTTGCAGATACAAGTATCAATACTGAGCTGCCATGCCAAAAGATATTTGTGCCAAGAAATGGGAATAAGTGGTGGTATGTGACTTTTGCCTTTTCAGATTTGAAGACATAATTAGGACTAACAATTTTGTTGCTTGGGAAAGCAACATTCACAAAATTAATTTTCAAATCAACTTAATAAAATAAATTCCTTAGTAGAGGGAGCTTTATAGGGAGAGAGACCTCAGGACACCAAGTAATGATGGGGAAATAATGATCTCGGGGAACACTGGTCTTCATGGGAAAATATGTCAGATACTTTGAAGTTACTGTTAGTGAAGGAATTCAACTAGGGGTGCAAGAAGCAATGAATATCATCTATTAGCTTCCTATTTTAATGAATTGTTCTTGCCAACCAAGTTTTTGCCAAGCATTGTTCTATTTTTTAATTGAAGAGTTTACATAGATTTATTCCTAAATTCCAATGTCCTGAGGCAAAACTCCAATCACCTCATACTAGTTACAACACTGAATTGGTGTGCTAAATTAATTACAATGATTACTTAATTGCTTAAAGTCAAGGAAATATGATATTTAAGGTGAATGAATTTTCAACCTTATTTTGAGGTTTCCAGGATTCCCTGATAATATTTAGCGTCTGTTGATCAGTGAAGAATAAAGTGTTTATTAAAATCAGACCTTGTTATGTAACACATATGTTTTGAGAGGCTTTGAGAAGTCCTCAACTTAAAAATAACTAGACAAACCCCAAATCCAACAACCCTGCCCTCTTAACCAGTTTCCTATATAGCCTGTTGCAAGTGAGCAGAAATCCTTTCACTTAAAGATCTATTTCTTTGACTTTTATGAGTTTGAGTCCCTTGTTATTGTTCAGTCCTTTGTGACCTCATTTGGGGTTTTTCTTGACAAAGATATTACAGTGGTTTGCCATTTCCTTCTCCAGATCATTTTATAGACGAGGAATTGAGGAAAACCGAGTTAATTGACTTGCCCAGAGTCACACAACTAGGAAGTGTTTGAGGCCAGATTTGAACTTAGGAAGATGAGTCTTCCTGGCTTTAGACTCAGCCCTTTGAGTCCCTTATTAAAATTCAAATTATCTCCAGGAGGAATGACAATTTCAAGCATCATTCCATCTGCTACTTGAAGTAGAGTTATTTGACAACCAAAAGCAAGAGGTTTGCATTTTTATTGAAGCATGGGACACCTGAAGGGAGAAAAGAGGGTTATAAAGGGCTTATAGTTAGGAAAAATAAAATTTCTTGTACTTGGTTCATAATTTTGCCTCTAGTTTACCCTACCAAAAATGTATAGAGCTGATTAAAGACATAGTGATGAACTTGGGATTCATTTACAAGAACCAATAGACTTAATGGATCATTCATATTGCAGTCTGGGTTAATTATGTCACATGGATCTAAGGGTCCATTTGTAAAGCAGACTCAATAATGATGGCCATGTGAACTACAAAGATATTAGGGGGCAAAAAAAGAAAGGAAAAACAATGAGGAAGCAGGTTTCAAATACAGAATATTGTGTTTGTCATGGCATGGCATATGTCATGTATATATCATGACATAAACTGTCATGAAAGCTAGTCATTAGCTTAGAGTAGTTAAACAGCCTATTGGACTAAGAGGAAAAGGTTAAGGACAAAGAAACTAGGGAATAAATTGGCTCTTTGAAATCTATATCTACAAGTCTGAATGAAGTTTTGGGCATTATCTTGAATAATTCACTTAACCTAAGTGTGCCTCGGTAATGGATATGAGTTCTGAGCTTGCAATCAGGATGTCATGGATTCAAATACTAACTTTGTCACAAACTAGTCATTTAACTCTTGCAAAATCACTTAACCTTTCTATGTATTTCAGGCAACTTCCTAGGATTTACCTACTAAGTCATAGACTGCTTGCCACTTGCTGCAATTGAAGTTCCCCGGAAATCTTATACTTTGGCAAAATCACAGAACTTTCTAGTGCCTATAGTCACAGCTCAGACCTGTTATAATCTTTCCATAGAAGGCACTTAATAAATGTTGATTCATTCTCACTTGGATGTCCTATTATTGCTTCAAATTGAAAATGTCTGAAACCAAACTCATCACCTTCTCCTCAAGTGTGTGCCTTCCTGCTGATTTCAAGCATTTGTTATTTTTTCAAGAAATTTTTGAGGACTTATTTAAGTGGAATTTTCTTAGTTAATTAGTGGCATAATATTTCAGTCACAATCTCAGATTTATTTTTTATTTCTCTCTTTCTTTTTTACATTTTTTTGTTTAGTTTTTAATATATATTCTTATCCCCAACTAGATTCTGAAGACACTGAAAGAAGAAATGATGTATTATATTTGGTGAATCTCTGCCTCCACAACCCTTAATATTTTGCTTTGTATTTAGTAGCATTAAGTATGCAGGTATCAAATATTTATTAATTGATGTAATTCTTGAAAATAACTGTTTCTACTTAGAAAACAAGGTTGAAAGATTACTTAGATTATTTCCTTCTATCACCTAAGGTCCCTTGGAAAATTGATTTATGTAATCTCATACTAGTTAGTCAATGTTAGACAATATTGGAATGAAGGCAAAAAGATTAAGGGGGTTAATTACTTTTTGTGGTCCTCCCTTAGACTCATAATTTTGTTGTGGAAGTTTTCCCCATCAATAAAGATCATAATCCCTAAAGGTCTACTCTGAATTTATTATCTATGTCTTTATATAAAAACTTCATATAAAACTGACTCAATGTCCTGGAGATCTTATTCATCAGATATCTTGGAAGGATGATAGTTACTTATGGATCACTCAGGATATTTGCTAATAGAAAAGCTAATCAACAGCACAGATTAGGTGCACAACACTCAGAAACAAATAAATGCAGTATCACAGTGATTCTAGTTACTGGGGTAAGAATTCAGCTATTTTACAAAACCAATTGGGAAGGTTGCAAATAAATTTGGAAGATACTAAGTATAGATTAACATCTTCATACTATACATCAAGATAAGCTTCAAAGGAACATATGATTTGAAAGGCTACATGGCATGAAATGTTAAATCACAAGCAAATTAGAACAAAGAAGAATTAACCTATCAGGTCTAGGAATAAAGAAAGAGTTCACTAAATAAGAGATAAAGAGCAATGAGTAGAAGTTAAAATTAGGAGGTTTAATTACATAAAATTAAAAAGATTCTTTACTAAAAAAAGTAATTAAAATTAAAAGTCAAAGAGATAAAATAGACAATTTAAGGACTATCATTCTTAGCATACTCTATTCCCCTTTATGCTATTCTAATTGGGGAAATGAGGTTTTTCATATATATGTAAGGGCTATTTTTTTTTTTCATTAAATGAATCACAGAAGCCAACAAAATTATTCACTTGGACTTTTTTGTTCATCTAGACTGGTACTCAGAGAAGAGTTGATCAGTTTTTTAAACAGTTCTAGCTTGGTAAGACCTTCTAGTACTTGCACTTTATCAGCATGACTTTTGATAATTAAACTCTAGTTGCTTTCACATCTCCAGAACAAGATATCGATAAAGGGTTTTGGAAGCGATGGGTAGTAAGAGATCAATTCACAAAGTATATGAAAGAAAGGAATATTGGAAGCTTAGAAAAATCTTGAATCTTATGCTCCCAAAAGGGCAACTAAGAGAGCAGTAATAACTACTTACAACTAAACTCACCTTCCTATCTAGTAATAGAATCATTTCTGTGTACCTTGAAAACATTCTTGACAAGTTTAATAGTAGTGATCAAGAAAGCTTTTACAAGTAATAAATATTCTAGAATGAATTGCATCTTTACATCTTAAGATTCACTAAAAGATGTAGAGAAAACAAGTTTCTATTTTATTATGGAAAAAAACAACTTTTAATTTGATAAAACAAAATGTCGCTTTAAAGGTGGCAACAAGATGTTTTCTATGCATTCATCAAAGTTAAAAAAATATTCTTTTTTTTTTTTTGCAAGGCAGTGGGGTTGAGTGGCTTGCCCAAGGCCACACAGCTAGGTAATTATTAAGTGTCTGAGACTGGATTTGCACCCAGGTACTCCTGACTCCAGGGCCAGTGCTTTATCCACCGTGCCACCTAGCCACCCCTAATCAAATATTCTTAAAAGATTTTTTATTAGAAACAGTTTTGTTCCCGGACTCTCAGATCCTGACCATTAGACAAAGTTTAAAGCAAGGAGATGTATGTTCACTAAAAGTTTTTCTTGTTCACTCTGATGGAAGAGATCCTCGACAGAGTCTAAAGTGAAAACTAATGACTTCCTCTTTTAGATTATCTTCCATACACTATATATGTGTTGTATGTATATACCTAGAATCTCTGGGGATGGTGTGATTTTCCAGATGTTCCTATTTGGGAATGACATTGGGGATGACATTTGGCATGCCTAAGTTTCAGTGGAGACTCTTCTGGCATAGAAGAACCATGCAGGAAAGGCTAAATAGATGAACAATTCCTCAGATTATACTATGTATTTGTATTGATATACTAGGGATCTTGTCCATCAGCACATATATATATCTGATACAGACAGCATAAATGGACCATGAAACGAGCCCAGAATTACTGTGAAGGACATGACCTCTTTAATTCCCCTGACTCACAGTCTTGGTGCCATTCTCTATTCCTCATTGACACTCACCCCCAAAATCCTTTTTTGTCAAGTCTTAGTATTTCTGCCCCTACAATGTTTCTTTTTTAAATAGAAATCTTTATAATTTATTTAGTATTTATTTTTTTCCCAATTTCATTTGAAAACAATTTTTTTAGGGTTTTTTTTTTTTTTTGCAAGGCAAAGGGGTTAAGCAGCTTGCCCAAGGCCACACAGCTAGGTAATTATTAAGTATCTGAGACTGCATTTGAACCTAGGTGCTCCTGACTCCAAGGCCAGTGCTTTATCCACTATGCCACCTAGCTGCCCTGAAAACAATTTTTAACATTTATTTTTCAAATTTTGAATTCCACATTTTCTCCCTCTCTCTCTCTGTTACCTTCATTTTAAAACTTCATTCTCTCTCTGTCCCCTTCATTGTCTTCATTCAGAAGGCAAACAAATTGATAGGTTTGCCAATAGGCTATACATGTATAGTCATGCAAAATATATTTCCTAATATGGAAATATATTTAAAAGAAAAGACAAAAAATTCCCAAGAAAAATACAGTAAATATTATGCTTTGATCTATACTTGGATTCATCAGTTCTTTTTCTGAGATGGATAGCTTTTTTTTCATCATAAATCCTTCAGAGTTGTCTTGATCATTGCATTGCTGAGAATAGGTAAATCATTTATAGTTGATTTTCTTACTATATTACTGCTACTGTGTTCAATGTTCTTCTGTTTCTATTCATTTCAATCTGCATCAGTTCAAATAAATCGTTCCAAGTATTTCTGAGAGCATTCTACCCATCATTTTTTATAGCACAGCAAATTTGTTATATGTTGTTTACATAAACAACACTTTTGGTGAAGGTCCTTATCACCTGACACCTGGGCTAGTACAATAACTTTTTTGTCAGTCTTCATTCTTTAAGTTGTTACAAACTCCAATTGATCTTTCTCTTGGCTTCCAAAATCATTTTTCTTTTTTCTTTTTTTTTTTTAAGATTTTATTTATTTTGAATTTTACAATTTTCCACCTAATCTTACTTCCCTCCCCCCAACCCCCACAGCAGGCAATTTGCCAGTCTTTACATTGTTTCCATGGTATACATTGATCCAAATTGAATGTGACGAGAGAAATCATATCCTTAAGGAAGAAACATAAAGTATAGGAGATAGCAAGATCAGACAACAAGATACCAGTTTTTTTTTCCTTCTAAATTAAAGGTAATAGTTCTTGGTCTTTGTTTAAACTCCACAGTTCTTTCTCTGGATACAGATGGTATTCTCTATTGCAGACAACCCCAAATTGTACCTGATTGTTGCACTGATGGAATGAGCAAATCCATCAAGGTTGATCATCACCCCCATGTTGCTGTTAGGATGTACAATGTTTTTCTGGTTCTGCCCATTTCACTCATCATCAGTTCATGCAAATCTCTCCAGGCTTCCCTGAATTCCCATCCCTCCTGGTTTCTAATAGAACAATAGTGTTCCATGACATACATATACCACTGTTTGCTAAACCATTCCCCAATTGAAGGACATTTACTTGATTTCCAATTCTTTGCCACAACAAACAGGGCTGCTATGAATATTTTTACACAATTGATGTTTTTACCCCTTTTCATAATCTCTTCAGGGTATAGAAGACCTAGTAGTGGTATTGCTGGATCAAAGGATATGCACATTCCGAACTGATTTTTCTTAAAGAACAGAATGGATACTGCCACTCTCTGTCTCAGTAAGTTTCAGTGACTCTTGATTTCCTCATTGACTAAGTAGAATAAGCTCTATTTGACATAAAACATTCTTTAAAATCTGATCCCTTCCCACATTTCTAGCTTTCTTACACTTTATTTTCCCAAATTATCCTATGATCAGGCTGCACTGACCTATTCTCCACTCCTCACATGACACTCTGCCTTTTTACTGGGTGCTTTTATTTTTTTTGCAAGGCAATGGGGTTAAGTAACTTGCCACACAGTTAGATAATGATTAAATGTCTGAGGCTGGATTTGAACTCAGGTCCTCCTGACTCCAGGGCCAGTGCTCTATCCACTGTGCCACCTAGCTGCTCCTACTTTGTGCCTTCTTATTGGATGCCCTTCACTCTTGATATGCTCTTCCCCTTACCTTTGTCTCCTGCTTCCCTGTATCTTTCATTAATCAGTTCAAATCTAACTTTTTTCCAAGAAGTCATTTCCCTAAATTCTTTCCTTCATTCCTTTCAGTTCTTTCTTACTTACTCTCTCTTCTCTCCCTCCTTCTTTCCCTCCTTTCCTTCCTTCCTCCCTCTCTCTCCCTTGCTCCTTCCCTCCCTTCCTCCCTCCCTCCCTCCCTCCCTCCCTCCCTCCCTTCCTTCCTTCCTTCCTTCCTTCCTTCCTTCCTTCCTTCCTTCCTTCCTTCCTTCCTTCCTTCCTTCCTTCCTTCCTTCCTTCCTTCCTTCTGCCAATAGGAAAATTAAAAAAAAACAAGTATGAGCTTGGTTTACAGGCTCTTCCCCAGGTTCCCAGATTCTTGGTGTCAGAAGCTGTACAGTTTTCAGCATGACGGCTGCCTCCGGCAGTGGGTTCGGAAATGACAGTTATAATTAATAACTTCGAAAAAAATCATAGTTTATTCTGGGTGACAAGTGCTGTGTCACTGGGAACGTGTGTTGGAAAGCAATTGGTCTTGTTCTTTGGGAAGAGGAATTAAAATATTTCTTCTTGATGGGAAGCATAGAGATAGAGTTGCCAATCTTGTTTCCCAGACTCAGTCTTTCTCCTTGCTTCTTTTCCTAACTCAGAATCAGCACCAAAGGAGTCAAAAGACATAAGTTCTAGTCTCACTTTTGTCATTTATTAAACTGGCCAATTCTGATGAGCTTCCTCAGGTCTCTGGGTAGTAATTTTCTTATCAAGAAAATGAGATGATTGGACTAGAAGATAACTAAGGTCTCTTATGACTAGCTCTAGCATTAAATTATTTGATGGCTCTAAGAGATTTAGTTTTTCATCTGGTTGCCCCAACTTTAAGATTTAAGGAGTGGGTTGTGGGTGTCTATTGGTCCATTGCTCTACTTATCTGTCTGTCTTTCAATCTATTTGTGATTTCTCTGAATTGGGAATATGCAAATTATTTAGTTCTTACTCTTAATTTACCTTGATGCTTCCAGTTTGAAAATTCTGATTGATTTGAATCTTCTTTTGGAGGGAATTTGATTTAAAAAATTAATCAAAGGCTATCCTAGTTTCCATCTTAAGCTTCCATATTCTTTTTCTACCTGCAGGTCAGTTGATCCACTAGTCAATAGAAACGTGTTGAGAACAGATTCAAGGTCTCAGAATCTACTGAGACAAATAACAAGAAGATTTGTTATTTTAAGGTTTACTCAATTAACTTAATTTTCTAATATTCCTTACTAAAAAGTCCCCATTTTTTCTTTTATTTTTGGTGTGTACTGAATCTCTGGAGGCTTGGGTCCTTTGTAACATATTGTAACATATTGTTGCTGGTTTTAAAGATAAAGTGGTTCCTTTTTGTTAGGTTATAAGTGTCCATTGAAGTACCTGTAATGTGGTAAATTGAATAATTATTTCTTTGTTTTTCCTTAATGGATTAGGCCTATTTGAGAATAAAACTATGACCTTGACATGACATTTTAAGGTCAAATTTCTGTCATGAAATACAATTCAGAGATACAATGTCAGTGTCATCCTAATATCAACATCTTGCTCAGAAAACAGATCCTTGTAATTCATTAGAGGACTTTATAATGAAAAATCTACATTCAGATACATGATAATACAGTCATACCTACTAATATGATAGATTTAGGAACAATGATTGTTTACAGTGGGGTGGGAGGAGGCTCTATAGATGAATTGGTACAGGGGCTTCATGCTGGGTCTTATGCATTAACCATGAAACATCATGCTTATGTAAATGTGTAGAAGCCCAATTAGGCATAGAGCACAGAGCCCTGGGAATAATGTTATGGGCTATTGGGCCTTTGAAATACACTCCTTGGCCAAATTTTCAAAAGCAAAGCAGATTTGAGATGCCTTTTTACTCTTGAAAAACAGGTGTACAATTGTCTTCTTGGTACTTATTTCATGCCTTCAACCTTAAACTAAAGTGTTATCCCAGTTGGTATGATTACCCCTCCTTGCCTAACAGGAGTGTCGAAAATCCTGAAGCACTGATGAGAAAATAAAAATGTTCATTCAAAATCTAGATGTGCTAAGAATATTGATGGTACATCAATTTTGGGGATTCTCCCCCTCCCCTGCCCCTCACCACATTATGAATATTTTGTATAGGCAGGTCTCTTCTGTCATTTCTGCTTCCCCTTGCCTTCTCCTAGACTTTGGAAGATTAATCAAAACATTCTGGTTTCTATTTTGCAAATCCCTTGCACACAATGCAAATATCGTGAATGAGAAACACAATACCCTGGAGCATAATCCCTCATTTTATGGATGAATTCTACTCATGCTGAGGATTTTTTCTCCTCTGCCCCAGAGCCTCCTAACTTTTTCTTTCTTTTGCTCTTTTTCATGTGGCAAATTGTAATGATTCTGATTTATCAGAGCTGGGGAATGAAGAAAGGAAGATGATACTGAGGAAAGGACAATGACCTCTTGAACTAAAGTCCAGTGGAGAAAAGAGAATAATCTCAGAATAATCAGGTGTAGGTAAAGTAATTATTTTATGTGCAAAAAGGCTGGAGAAGAGTCTCTTTAAAAAGGTCATGTTCAGATACCTAGTTATTTAGATTATATGCACTAGAAAATCAAGCCTTTGACAAAGATAAGAAGAGAGAGACAGGATTAAAAATTGAAAATTGCTTGAATTGAAAATGTAATCTTAGCAGTTTATTTGCTGAACCTTTAATCATGTTTTTTGAAGTATTTCTTTATAGGTAACTAATGACCATTCTAGAATCTGCAAACTCCTCTTACCTCATCAAAGAAAAAAAAAAACTAGAGATTAACTAGTAGGTAAGACCACTGTCATTTATGATATTGATTAACATGAAAACAATTATTCATATCTTTGTATTTGTATGTATGTGTGTGTTAGGGGAAGGTAGGCTGGAGGGAATTGAAGGGGGAATGGTGAGGGAGGAGGAGAAGAGAGAGGGAAACGCTTTATAATCTTTGGCAGTCAAAGCTAATGCCTTAAAAAACTCTCCTCTGGGAGGAGAAAGACTTCCTGACTTTTAAAAATGGTGTTAATCCACTGCTCTGTTTTTCTGAAATGCTTCTGGCTATGTGAATAGCACTTCCAATTAGGTCTGGCTGAAAGGTTTGTGCAGAAATCTAAAAGGCTGCAAATACAATCTGGGACATAAGGCAAATGCAATAAAAAGACTGGACTTTCTTAGAGCTAGCTGTGTTATGACCTGGCTAAAGTTAGCAGAAGCAAGATTTTTTTCCTTATCCTTGGTACTTATGATTTATTCATGGATGTGATTCTAAGAATTTTTTTAAATTTTATTTTAACCAATTCAATTCCACTGATGTGATAAAAAATACCCAGAAAAATATTATCTTTCAGAAACCCTGGAATCTGCTATTATTTCAATAGAAATTTCACTTTTAATCACATTCTGGAGCCTCCAAGTGAGTAGGTTATAGCTAAGAACATGTTTACCCAAATTGTGTCAGGTGAACAAGCTACTTCCTAAAGGGAATTTTGGGGAAATCCATTCTCTTTTAGCCTAAACATCTATAAAATGGAGTATTGTTTATACCCATCCAGAACAAACTAGTGTCTGTTTTGTGATTGTTCCTTCCTTTGGAAAGCACTACCCAACTCTGGTGATAGGGGTCAAAATTTGTCATAAAAATTTGTCATCCAAAGAAGAGAAACATTAATGTCAGAGGTAGCTTAATCCAAGAAACAGGAGAGTGGGAGGATAATTTAGATTTGTGAGATGATAGCTGGATGCCATTTGCTGGAATGGAGAATAAAAATTTAGTAAAAGCTATGAGTAGCCTACAATTTCTCAAAATCACAGAATTTTGGATTGAAGGGATCTCAGAGGTCATATAGTCCATTTGAAAAGAATCTCCTCTATAACATGTCTGTCAATCAATTAACACTTATTAAATACCTCTTATTTGCTAGACACTGTGCAAAGTACTGGGAATGCAAAAAAAATGCAAAATTTATTAACCTTGGGGAAGTGAAGATTTAATGGGACATCTCTGACAAATGATCCTTCAACTTCCACTTGAAGACTTTCAGAGATGAAAAGTGTCCAATAAGCAGCCCATTCCAGTTAGGGATTTCTCAAATTATTAGTGAAATTTTTTTTTCCTTACCATCAAAAAAATTGTGCACTATTACAAATTTAACCCATTGCTTTGAATTCTCTCCTAGATAGCCTACAAGAATACTTCCTCCTGCCTATAAAACCCCAGTCTATTTGATGACAATTTTCAGTATCCCAACTGATCTTCAAATGGCTTGGTCTTCAGTACCCTCTCTATGTGTAATTCCTTTCTCTCTAAACATTGCAATTTGTTAATATCTTTTCTAAAATATGGCAACAAGAATTCAACATTATTGAAGATTTGGTTTAATCAAGGAAGAATGCAGCAGGACTATTGGCTTCCCTCATTCTGAAAGCTATCTTGTTTTATGAAACTCAAAATTTCAATAGTTTTTGAGCTTCTCTATCTTACTGTTGACTCAGGTTGATTTTATAGTTAACTAAAATTCTTAGATCTCTCTCTCTCAATCTCTCTCTCTCTCTCTCTCTCTCTCTCTCTCTCTCTCTCTCTCTTTTCTCTCTCTCTTGCAACTGTCTATTTATTCTGCCCCCCAAGTAGAACTCATGCAGTGGATTTGTTTCGTCAGGTATAAAATTTTACTTTTATTCTTTATGAATAATGAATGAAATTAGGTAAAAATTAAGTCAGTGGCTCAGAACCAAAGTTGAAATATTTTGATAAAGTAGAGGACATCCTGAAAAAGAGAATAGAAACAAAAATAAAAAAATGCAAACAAGAAACAAGAAGCATTAGAGCAATGTCAAAAAATAAAAAGTATAGAAATATATGATATTGAAGATGGGAAGAAATGGGAGCTAGGGGAAAGGGGACTTAAATATGAATATGGGTTTGTTTTGTGGAGAATTCATCAATTCTCAAACTCAGGAGGGTAAGAAAAGACTTGGACTTTAATTCATAAGTTACTGCAAAAGGTCATAGATTGTTACACAAAGTTCAAACAATACTTCATAAAATTCACAAGTTAAGAGTTTTTGGAGATTCAGTAAGATAGTGAATTTCTTAAAGGATAGGCCAATTAACAGAAGTTCAAGTTAAAAAGACTAAAGTGCTTAAAAGGAAATAAGAAAAAGAAAGAAATTTAGATCAACATAGATCCAGCCATATGGATCTGGGGTCATATTGATAGTTACAAGCTGGGAAAGGAATAGTCAAATTAAAAAGGAAAAGGGAAAAGAAAAGAAACTTAGAGAAGTGAGAAACAGATGGCAAGGAGTACAGGAGAGAAAAGAAGAGAAGAGAAAAGAAGAGAAACTTAGATAAATATAGGTTTAGTCACATGGAGTTGGGATCATGTTGTTCCAGGAGCATAGTCAAACCTTGTGGATCTAACTTGAGAGAGGAAACAGGTAGCAGACCACAAACCAAAGAATGGAATTTAAAAAAAAGAGCAAAGGATTTTGAAGACAAATAGAGCAAGATAACTTCAGACTAGGATTATTTAGTGTTCACAGTGCGGATGTGTAAAAGATTTAATCTTATTAAGAATTTGTTAATTGGTTCAGGTTTAAGCACTGACATTATAAACAATTTTCCTCTAGTTTCTCAATAGTCTAAAATAGTTTAGTTCCTTAAGTGGATTTTAATTAGAGGAAATGGAAGAAGTATTACAAAACAACCTCTTGTTTGAAGGCAGAACCTTACTTTCCTAATTGACTGTAATCAAGATATGTATAACCCCGGGAGTAAATTGTAGAGCAGTGATGTGCTATATCTCTGACCAATAGGTGTCTCTAATTAGGTAACAAGGATATGTACTTGTAATAGTAGTTTTGGCTCTGGCAATAATAGTTCATAAACACATAAATAGATATTTACATATATATATATATACACACATATACTAGCACACACTTGTATACATATACAAATGAACTGGGATATTTTGAAAAGTAGCAATATTATTTCCTATTCTTATCCTCAAAGGTGGGTTTGGTAGACATCAGGACTGAATTGTGCATTTAATTGTGTGCTTTAGATGGAGACTAATAGTGTTATGAGGTGAGGCTTTCTTTTAGAGTGGGAGGGACTTTGGAGAAGAAAAAGTAGGTTGAAGAGTCTGCAGTGATGATCTTCAGAAGCTCAAGCGGTCTCATCATAGTATTGACATCTCATAGAGCAAGAAGAGGAAGCTGAGAGATGCAAACTTGGATAGTTTGATGCTGTCTTGAAATAATTATGTCTGTATTGTATGCTATACTTGGTTCATTATGATTCCTTATATCAGAGATATGGATCTTGGAGTAGATTATTTCCTGTTTTATTCACTTGACAATGGGATCTCATTTGTTGGATTGGGTAATTTGTCACAATTAAATGTTTACTTTTAGAATGCAAATTCTTTACCTTGTCAGATAACCTCATGTACAGTAAGTTTAGTTGATCATAGAGGTTGTCTGTTGAACTAGGATGGGTATTCAAATCAAATGTACAATAATCGTCATCATTTTCTTTTCCATTAAATAGAGTTCATGAATCCAGAAGCCATTGGAACTTGATGACATAAAATATTACTTTTAGTTTAACAAAATGCTTCCTTATAATGGTTCTGAGAAGGTAGTATGAGTATTATTATCCCCATTTTATAGAAGAAAATATGGCTTAGAGAGGATAAGTGATTTTCGGAGTCAAGATTTGAACTCATTGCCTCTTTATTTCAAATCCAGCATTTTTAAAAATTACATCAGTGAAGGAGAATGTGGTACTATAGAACTTTTTTAAGCAGGGATTTTTAAGTTGGGTTCTATGGACTTATTCTTAAAAACATTTTGATAACTGCATTTCAAATAATTGATTTCCTTTGTAATCCTTTAGGCAATTAAAAACATTTTTCTGATAAAGGAATCTATAGGTTTCACTCCACTTTCAAAGATGTCCATGCCAAAAAAGAAAAAAAAAAGATGAAAAACTCCTGCTTCAGGATGGTTTCAGAAAAAATCTGGAAAGACTTATATGAACTGAAGCAGCATGAAAAGCAGAACCAGGAGAACCTTCTACATTGCAACAACAGTACTGTATATTGTTTAATGATCAGCTATGAATGACAGCTATTCTCAGCAATACAATTATCTAAGACAATTCTGAATTATTCATGATAAAAAATGTTAACCTCCAAAGAAAGGAGTCTGAGTGTATATATTTTTTTTACTATCTTTATTTTTCTTGGTGTTTTTATTGGGGAGAAGGTCTATGTTTTCTTTCACAATAAAACTAGTGTGGAAATATGTTTTGCATGACTGCTTGCATAATCTATATCAGATTGCTTGCCTTATCATTGAATGAGGAAGAGAATTTGGATTTCAAAATCTAAAAAAAATGAGTATTCAAAATTGTATATAAAAAAATAAAAAAATTAAACCAAGAACTGCTTCTTGGGGAATGAAAGGGGAAACATTATAGTTTTATAAATAGAATCATTTTAAAAGAACTCCCTTCTCCTATTTCCTTTACTATTGTCAAAAGAAAGTTCCCTAAGCACTCACCATTCTGGATAGTTTTGCCACATATTTAAAGTGACAACCACTGTGATTCATTTATTCCTGATTTCTAGACCTCCTTCCACACTGTGGGCATATGCTCTTCTCCAAAGGGTATTATTCCTCAGTGGTTATTCAAGCTCCCAGGTGAATTCAAGTTTAATAAGGTCAACTAATGATATTTTAAAATGCAGCTATTTTGTCTTGGTTGACATTTGACTGACCCTTGGGCTTATACTCTGAAGAAGATTCTGCTCTTTCTTTTTTTAAGCAGCAATGAAACTTGCTGAATTAATTTGTTATCAAATTTCTTGAAATATTATCATCTTTAAGCTATAAGGAGGAAATGAGTAATTTTCTTCCCAATGAGAACTTTTCACAAAGCTTGTAGTGACAGAATAAAAATTTGGACATCTTAACCTTTCTACTTTAATCCATCCTTCAGCTTTCTCCTGTTAACCTTGTGAATTGGAGCTAATTTTTAAATAGTATCAATGCAATTTTGACAATCTAAACAGAAGAAAATATGTTATTGTAGGTGGAAAGTTGGCTTTAGAGTAAGAAAGACATGAATTAAAGCTCAGCTTCTGACAAATAATAACTGCATACCTATAGACAAATTACTTAACTTCTCATTAATTTCACAAAACTTTTTATGAGTCCAAGCACATATCAGTTGCCAATATTCATTGGAAGAGTGCTTTGACCTTAGAACAATAGTATTCTTTTCCTCCCTTTTTCAAAGAAGCAAAACATTTTAGAGCTGGAAGAGATCTCAGCAGTCATCTATTTCGACTCATAATCAATGAGAAATAACCTACACAATAAGTGGTCATCCAAGTTCTATTCTCTTGAGACAGGGAACCATTTCCTGAGAGCACATTCAACATCTGGATAGCTCTTATGCTTAGCAATTTTTCCTTAAATGAAGTCCATTTTTTTTCTCTTTGAAATTTGCACTCATTGTTGCCCTTTGGGACTATATAGACCAAATTTAATCTCTTCCACATTTATAGCCCCTGAAATATTTGAGTGCAGTTATCATGTTATCCCTGAGTCTCTCACAGGCAAATAAATTGATCCTCATCTAACATCATCTTACAGACCAAAATTCTTGTAGTTCTCTTATACTAAAAACCTAGCAATTCCTTTCTTAACGTATGCTGCCAAAACTTGAACACGAAGACTTCTAGATTAAATGCCTGCCTGAAAATAGGTGAACAGATCATACCTACTATAGCAAAAACTTACAACAAGCTGTATAATGAATAAGAAATTCAGTGAGAAAATTAAATGACTTCCACCCAGAACTGCACAACATATCAGCCAGAAGCCTGTGGGCAATAAGAAATAGTGCTTGAGACTAAAACTAGTACTTATATAGTTCACTACTGGAGTATCTGAGAGTTATAGTGGACCATATTATTGTTCATACTTTGTTCTTGAAGGGACGAATGACATCAAGAGAGTGATGTCTTGACTTGCAAGTGAATTGATTTAAACGAGGCAGAACTATGCAAAGTCATTAGCTTCACTCTCTTTTCCAGAGTCATTGGAGTCTAATGGTAAAAGAGGTCAAGACTATAAGTTGGGTAGTGAATATCCTGGGTATTGAGGAGAATGACCAGAGGCTCATAGTTTACAACAAGAGCACAAGATGAAATCAACTTTAAAAAAAGGAAAAAATATGATACATACAGCAATAGTAGCAGAGGGAAGGTCTGAAAGTGTTAGTTGAAAGCAAAGGGTATGCCAACTCTTCCTGGCTCTATCAGTCATCTTTAGATAGGTTCTAAAAGGTCTAGTGTCTTCTGCGAGCAATAGAAGATGGAAGGATTATGAGAGAAAAAACTGAGGATGAGAGAGTGCATAAGAAAGTTATTAATAAGCACTTGAAAACATGTTACAGATTACTATTGATAAATGCAAATCAAAACGATTTTGACTTTGTCTTTACACTCAGAGAATTGGCAATGATGACAAAAAATTAAAATAATGTAGATGGGTCTTTGGGAACACAGGCATAATGATAGTCAGTTGATAGACCCATAATTAAAGCCAAATAAAGAAGCAGTTCCTATTGCTTGACTTGAGGATTTCACTATTGGACATTTGCCATGGAGGATAGAGACAGAAATGAAATCCAAAATCTAAGGAAATATTCATAACATCATTTATTTGTGGTAGCAAAATAATGGTTGCCTATTGATGGAAGAATGATTGAAGAAAATGTGGCATATAGCAGACAAGGAATTCTGAGAAGTATTGGCAGGTTTTTATGACCTCTGAACTAACCAGAACAAAAACAAGACAAAATCACAAGGCAAATTAAAGTATAACTAAGAGGATGCATTTCTCTAAATAATTAAAATCTCAATTTATAACTAAATTTATATACCAAATAAATAAAAAAAATCAATATTATTTCTGGAGAACAAAGAAACTCGTTTTCCTTATTTGAGGGCTAGGGCTGAATTTGATTGTAGGGATAAGAATGCAGGCAATGATAGCAGAAAATCCAAAATGATTCAGGAGAGTTTAACTTTCCTCCCTCTTACCCTGACCTACATGGCTAGTGACCAACCACCTTCCCTAGCCACTCTCTAGGTTTGCCTGTCTCTGACCCTTGTTGAAGGTCTGAATGAGTTGAAATGATAAGATATGTGGGCCATAGTCTCAATACTGAAGAAAGGAGAAATAGCATCCTCTCAGATGCTGGTACCAGGAATAAAGTTACGTGTACTCCATTACATTTATATTTATGAATTCTATACTGTTCTTATTTGGCATTCTTGCCAGCTCCTAAAGGGCAAGGGCTGGACCTTTTTTCATCTTTATATTACCAGTGACTAGAACAATCTTTTAGAGTTGGTGCTTAATAAATGTTAAATCAAATTTGTCCACTGCTATAGACTTTGATGACTTAGTCTCTTGTAATACAGTTGTATATATGTATTCTACTTTTTTAGTTACATTTTTATTGCACCCTCCCCAAGGGAAATGATTTCCTGTTGATGTGCAAATGTTGAATTCAGGAGTTGAATTCCAAAGGATAAGAAGTATTTTATTTCTTATGGAAACTCTTTGTCCTTGAAACTCCTAATAGCCTCCTTGAAACTGGCTTCATTGACTTTCAAAGAGAGCTCTACATGAAGATTTTAACCCAGGAACTTTTCTAGGTGATAAGAATCACATCCCTGGTTTATGATGTCTCCAGCTCTGGGACCAACACTGAGAGAGTTGGTGGGTGTCTAGTTCAGGTTTTTTAAGGTTATGAATAACAAAGGACATGAATAAAAAAGGAAATGTGGAGCATATAATGAAACAGAAAAAAGCAAAACAAGATTTATTGAGGGGACAGAATAGCAAAGGACTGTCAGGGAGGATAGAAATAAGTCCAATGGGAAACTGAACTCCTATGGACCCCTTGGAGTAATTGGGCACCCAAACTAGTCAAATGTGTGGGATATTTATAGAGTTCTTAAAGACTGAGTTGGAGAAAAGGAACTGGTGCTGACTGATGTGAGAGATGTGATGCTTGGGGATGTGGATTTTATTTGATGTTCAAACTTTGGTTCATTGGGCTTCTGTATGTTAGTGCTGGTCTTACTTTCACAAAATGACTCAGGGAATTTGTTTTCTGGGACTTTTCCCTTTAGCCTGGTGAAAAGATTATTATGATTCTTACAGTGGGGTAGTCAGCATCTTCTCTAAATAGAGAAATGATAAAAGTAGTGAGGTATAGTACAAGAACACTGAAAAGAGGAGAGACCTGGGTTCTAATCCTAGCTCTAAAACTAGCTAGTTACTGAATTTCCTGATGTATAAGATGAACCTTAACTTGGAGGCCTGAAATTTGAAAAAAAAAGTATTACATGAAGTTATTGAACTAATTTTATTCATCATGAAATTCAAGGACCTTCTGATCATGGCTTTCAGGCATCCTTTGGGCAAGTTCAGTGTGTGGATACACATTTAGTCCATTCCATTTTATGAACCCGAAGCGTCACTTGTGTCCTCCTTTGAAATCAGTCATTTCTTTTTCATCAGCAGTTCTTCTTGATCTTGCTGACCCATCTTTGTGGACAGAAGAATTCCACTTGCTCTTTGCTCTTCAATCCACATCTTCAAATCCCTCTCTAACTCAGGCCATTTGGCTGACTTGCTTCTCATGACCTTCTTCTGCTGTGGTGTTTTCAGTAGGATTTCTTTTTTCCCATAGCCAGTCTTGGATTGTTTTCTCAGTTGAAGGAGGCCCAAACTGATGAGCAACAGCACAATTTCCATTCACTTCTACAAACTGGATCACTTTGAACTTGAATCCAGAACTGGACAAAAATCTTATCTGAGTCATTTCTGGGCAGAAGATAGCAAAATGTAACCTAATATATCAGTAACAAATGAGAAATAATGAGCACTAAGATGACAAGCTTGAAAAAGTGGGAAATGCAAGTAAAAAAAAACTACAACCACTGTATAAGACACTCCAAGTTTTTAGACTCCAAATTTTTTGAAAAAGGGTGTGTCTTATACCTGGGGAAATAAAGTAGCTATGTGATACATTGCAAATCAGACATTGAGCCTCAGTTTCTATTTCTGAGACAAGAAAAAATTGAGTTATATATTTTCTAAAGTTCTTTTCACTTTTAAAAATCCATTATTTCTATTTCAGTGGAGACATAGGTGTCTGTGAACATGATTATAATGCCTCGACAGGAAGATTATGATTTCAGGTGGGGAATGAGGAGACAGAACAATTTGAATCCTTCAAGATTCAGACCTTGTTTCCATGCAAATGTCTCTGGCCTTGAAGAAAAAGGGGACAAAGAAAATGAGAAAATACAGTCTAAATCAGCAGAATTATCTTTAAATAGATCATTTTTTGTCAGATTTACTTGAAGCATCAGCAGGATGTCTGTGGAAGCACTTTGTGTATACTTTATTATTATTATTTTTAAGGATTTGTTCTCAGTGATCTTTTTTCCCCCTTTTAGTGGCAAGGAGAAAAAGATAATTAAATCAGCTAAAATAAAAATATTGAAAAAAATGACAGAAAAAGAACCTAGAATTTCCTTGAAGTTAAAGAACACTTAGATTATGGTTTGGCAGAAGAAAAAGTAATCTTCTCTGACCCAGATAGATTTTTGTTATTTTCTTATTGTCCCAGAAAAAGGTTGGGAAGAATAAGTTGAGAGGTGCTATCACCTGGGGATTCATGTCTTCTTTGTTTTACCTGTTAAGAATAGGTATAGGGAAATAGGTATGATTATAAGAATAATTACCATAAGTATAGAAAACTCCTGGATGAGGACACTCTCATTACCAGTGCAAATCATCATTTCAAAAATTTATAGACTTAGAGAGTTATTCTTGAGTCCTAGAGAAAGTCATTACTACACTGGCATATGTAGCCAGTAAATATGAAAGACAATACTTGAATAGAGATCCTTTTGATTCTGTGGTCATTATACTGGCACTTCCTGTCATGCTACTGGCTAACTTGAAATTGAATATTAGTCTTCTTGGAGAGAAATTTTGAATGATGAATGGTTTTTGTGAATATTTTTACAGTATGGAGTATGAAGGGAAAATTTTTTAAGATTGATTGATTGATAAGTAAGAAACATGTTCTAAAAATCATTCATTACTGTTACTCCAAGTGGCAAAGTCAAGGCAGAAGTGCCATAACCTTGATAAAGAGGCAATATCATCTTTTCACTCTGTAAATGATCATATTTAGGACTGTTTTTAATAGTTAAGCTGGTCCTCAGAAAAAATATAGCTGTAGTTTTTGCATGGTGGTCAATCCAGTTCATTAGAGCTGATCCAGAAAAAAAGAAAATATTTGATCTCTAAGAAATACAAGTCTAGTCTAGTCAAACCATCCTATTTAACAGATGAAAAAACTGAGGTTAAATAACTTAGCAAAGCTCATATGGGCAATAAGTATAACAAGATTTGAATCCAGAAGCTTTCATCCTAGAGTCAGTATTCTTTCATTGTGTCATACTGCCTCACTGAGAAAGTACTTTCTCATCAAGTGACAGCTCAAGAACTCGGAAAAAAACCCTAATAAAGTCCATCTTTTCTTATACGGATCTTGTAGAGTTTCCATTTGAGAAGTATGACTCTGGGGTGTTTCAGCTGTGGAATTTTTGATTTGATTTTTGAGGGTTGGTGGATTTGGATGGAGATTTCAGTAGAAAGTGAGGAAGGTTTCTTACATCTTGGATAGACATTCAATGGAAAACTTTTGGAAAACAAAAGCAATCACAAGAGTAACTGAGATGGACAGTCATGGAAGGGCTATCAACATCACTGAGAAAATCCTTGAACTGATATGCTCACAGATTTATTTGAGTATTTAATGGATGGTGAAAAGGTGGGCTATTCCTTTTCTAATTCATTGTTATTGTCTTATACTTTGTGGGCTATTATATCCTGTGTCCTTTCAAGAGAGTTGTGAAATGATAGTATCAGGTTTCCCTATTGAATATAGTCAAGTAGCAATGCAAAGATGGATTTGGCTTTGGGATTAAGATGAGTTCCATTTTTTTCCTACAGATGGAGTTTATGTTGAGATTAGATTAAAAAGATGAAAAAAATGGGCATTGAAATGAGCATCCCTTGCTATAATTCAATTTATTTCATTTCCCTCTGATTTCTTTATTTGGTTGATTAATAAATTTATCTGATTAATAAAATATTCTCTGTTGTGAAAAATACTTCACAACATAGAGTAGTATGACAATATATGACCTAGTGTAATAAAAGCTTGGATTTAAATCTTGTGATGCTGACTTTGTGAGAATCATCAAATCAGCTTTTTTGATTCTATCAATTCTATATAACTTGTCTATTAAGTGATAGGCTACAATTTGCATTAGAGGAGGTAACTTCCATATTAACAAAAGCACATATAAAAATCTCACAACCGAAGGTAGAAAAGCAGAAATATTAAGTGCATCCTTTTCAGAATATAATACTATAAAAATTAGATCCAGTAAAAGTCAATGAAAACATAGATTAAAAATTGACTGGAAACTAAATAATCTAATCCTAAAAAATGAATGGGCCAAATAAATCAAAGAAATAATCAATAATGTGATTAAATAAAATGACAAAAAATCAGACAATATACCAAAATTTGTGGTTTTCAAGCAAAGAAATTCTAAGGGGAAATTTTATATCTCTAAATATAAACATCAATAATAGGGAGATAGTACAGGTCAGTTATTAGAACATGCCACTATAAACAAAAAATAGAATAAGAATAAAGTATATGCAAGTGTCTATCACAATGAAAGTACTAAAAATCAAGGGAGAGATTAACAAAATTGAAAGAAAAATAATTGAATGCATAAATAAAACTAGGTGGTGGTAATATAAAGAAAGAGATAAATCATTGCTTAATTTGATTTAAAAAAGAAGAAAGAAACACATATGATTATAATAAAAATGAAAAGGATGAATTTACCACCAATGAAGTTGAAATTAAACAATTATTAGAAATTATTTTGGTCAATATGCCTGACAATATAAGTAAATTGTATAAATATTAATAAAAATATAAATTACCTAGATTAAGAGTAAAAAAATAGAATACTCAATCAACACTATTTTAGAAAAAGAAACTGAACAAGTTATAAATGAGCTTTTTAACAAAAAATCTTGGGGGCCAGATGGATTTGCAAGTGAATTTTACAAATATTTAGGTAACAGTTAATCTTAATATTATACAAAATATTTGCAAAAAAATAACTAAAGAAGTCCTAATAAATTCCTTTTGTTTTAAAAATGTGGTTTTGATACCTAAATCTAGGAAAGCAAAAACAAAAAAAGGAAAATTGTAGATCAATTTCCTTAATAAATATTAATGTGAAAATTTGAATAAAATCATAGCAAGGAGATTATTGAAATATATTATGAATATCATATATAATGATTAGTTGGGATTTGTGCCAGGAATGCAGGGCTAGTTCAATCTTAGGAAAATTATCAACATAATTGATCTTATTAATAATTAAATCAACAAAAATCACATGCTTATCTCAGTAAATAAAAAAAAGCTTTTGGCAAAATACAGCAATCATTACTATGTTCAGCACCTAGAAAACATCGGAATAAATGAAATTTTCTTTGAAATGTTAAGTAGCATCAATCTAAAATGAAGAGTACGACCTATCTATAATGGGGATAAACTCGACATCTCCTGGATCAAATCAGAGGTCTGTCATCTCCCCTGTTATTCAGAATTGTATTAGAAATGCCAGCTAAGGCAGTAGACAAGAAAAAGAAATTTAAGGAACAAAATTAGACAAGGAAGTAATAAAACTATCACTATTTGTAAGATGATGCAATGGCATATATTTAGAGAATTTGAAAGAATTAACTAAAAATCTAGTTTAAACAATTAACTTCAACAAAGTTGCAGGATATAAAACAAATCCACAAAAATCATCAGAATTTCTACATATTACTAATAAAGCAGTAGAAAGAGCTAGAACAAAAAGTTCTTGGACTTTATGAACACAATTACCAAATACTTTTGACAAATAAAGATAGATATATACAACAGGAGAAATATTAATTACTCATGGGTAGACTGAGGCAACACAAAATTAGAATTCTATCTAAGTTAAATTTCTTATTCAGTGCCATAGAAAACTACAGAAACATAATTTTATAGAAGCATAAAAATGATGACAAAATTCTTCTGGAAGAACAAAAGTCAAGATTATCAAGGGAATCAATGAAAAAAATATGAAAATAGTCTAACAGTATCAGGTTTTAAATTCACTAAATGGTAATTATGGTAGTGCCCAAGGTATAGAGGTGGAACAGTGTAATAGATGAGGTATTTATGTTTCAGTAAATATATTCAATATATTTCAGTAAATGACCAAAGTAATACAGTTTTTGACAAACTCAAATATCCAAGCTTTTGGGGTGAGAACTCGCTGTTTGGCAAAAATTGCTGGGAAAACCAGAAAACACTTTGACTAAAACTAGGAAGAGAACAGCATCTTACACAAAATACCAAGGTAAAGTCAAAATGAAACAATGATTTAGATATAAAGAATATTATCATAAGTAAATTGGAGAAGTGTGGAAAAAGTACGATTTATGTATGTATAAAGGAAAAGTTTATGACTAAACAAGACAGAAAATTATGGGAAATGAAATAATTTTGAATACACAAAATCAAAAAATGCTTTACAAACAAAACCAATATACTTATAAATCCTATGAAGACAGATTACTAAGAAAATTGACAGAAAATTTCTTTAATAAAGTTCTCATTTCTTAAATGAACCAAATTTATAAGAAATATGAGTTATTGAAATAAAAATAACAATAGTGACATGAAAAAATTCTCTAAATCACTATTGATAGTGAAACAAATTAAAACAACTCTGAGATATCACTTTACACCTATTTATTTGATTAACATGATATAAAATGAAAATGATGGATGCAGGAGGGAATATGAAAACATTGTATCACTAAAGCATTATTGATGGAGTTGTAAATTGATCCAACCATTCCTGAGACCTATTTGGAATTATATCCAAAAAACCTATACAAAATTTTACATACAATTTGACCTTACAATACCTCTACTGGGTCTGAATTCCAAAGAGAAAAGTAAAAGAAAAAGGAACTAATATAGATAAAAATATTTATGGTAACTCTTTTTGAAGGGACAAAGAATTAGAAATTGAGAGTATTCTCATCAAGTTGTGTTATGACTGTGATGAAAATAACTGTGCTATAAGAAATGACACGTTTCAAAAAAACTTAGGAGGAGAGATGAGAGAGGAGAGAGAAACAGAGAGAGAGAGAGAGAGAGAGAGAGAGAGAGAGAGAGAGAGAGAGAGAGAGAGAATTTAGAAATCTTGTGTAAATATCCAGAATTATATCCTGGGGGCTCCTGACTAAATGAGAGAGAATGTTATGGATTATGATACTATATAAACTTCCCCAAGACAGAAAAACCTGAATCTGAGATTTCTTTTTGACAAAATTCTGAATTACTAGTAAATAGTAATTAAATAGTAAAAAGTAATTCAAAGAAAACTGAGAAATGAAATAGAAAATATTCACGGAGAGTCAGAGGCCTATGGAAGACCACTCCTACTCAACTCCAGCTTGGTTCTCTAATGACCTAATATGTTCTCAGGATTAAAAGAAACACATTCACTTCCCTTCCACAATTGTGAAAGGAGGAGTAGGGAAAGATTGGGAGTGAGAAGTTAGTTTCTTAGTTAAATGAGCTATTCAAGTTATCAATCCATTTTGAACTTATTGAGGCATGTGTTCAAGTTTCTGGACCAAATGCAATTTTTACCAAAATATTTTCTAGTTTTCCTATCAATACTTGTCAGAAAGAACAGTAGTGCTTCTCCCAGTAATTTATTTTCTTGGGTTTATTAAACACTGAGTTATTTATTTCTATGATTGTGTTTCTAGTTTGTCCTATAGGTCTGAGTTGCTGGTTTTTCAACTAGTACCAAATAATTTTGTAATTATTGCCTTAGGACAGTTTCATAATGCTAGGTCCTTAAATCTTAGAACTTTATTGGTTCCTATGAGGTTAGACCTTTTACAAAATGAATTTTGTTATTATTTTGTCTAATGTAATAATATATTGATTGATATAGCACTGAATCTATTAATTTAAATGTCAGAAAAAGAAAACACTTTAAGGACAAAAGTATATAAAAAAACTAAAACTTATATTTGTATATATATATATATATATGTATTTATATTTTGTATATTTTTTATAGTCATAGTTACAATCACAGTCAAGATATTTTTGGTTTTACCTAAGGAAGGATAATAGAGGTTATGAACATTTTTCCAAATAGAATTTTATTATTATTTTGTCTACTTAATAATATATTGATTGATATAACACTAAAATTAAAGCACTAAATTTATTAATTAATTTAAATGTCACAAAATGAAAACATTAAATTTAGAGTAAAATATATAAAAAGGCTAGAACCTATATTTGTATATATATATTTATATTTTATAAATATTTTTGTACTCATAGCTTCAACCACAGTCAAAGAGTTTTTTTGACTTTTACATAAGGAACTTCATGAGACTTCTGGATGTGAACTATTTCTCCCAGTTACATGTAATATACAGGAAAAAAAGTAATTTGTGGTTTCATAGTCGGTCAGTTACTGACCTGAGAAAGAAAAGAGATTCCTAATCTGTTAGTCTTTTGTTGGCTTCAGGAATTCAAGACAATATCTTTTGGTTGGCTATTCCCAAGATTTTGGGAAAAGAAAATTGAAACATAGTGCAAATCATATGTTAAATATGATTGCCTGTTTAAGCTGAATAAAATAGCATTACTCAATTGAAGAAAGGGAAAATACAATATTCTCCAATCTCTGTCACCATATAAATATTATTTTTGTCATCCTGCTATTATTGTGTGTATGACTATGTACTTGCGTGCACATACTCACATTTCCCTCTTTTGCAGTTAGGACAAAAAGGAGGTTCAAGTGACCCCTGTTCTTCCCAATACCTTTTATTTTGGTATATAGTTCTACTTATACAATCCAATTATGAGTGTTAATAAATTCCCCCAATTCTTCTTTTCAGCTTTAACTAATATATCTTATACCCTTTTACTTGACTGACCCCTTCTATAAACCCTTGTAACAGTAGAATTCTAAAACCCTCTTTTAACATTACCCACTTCTTCATTAGAATGTAATCAGTTCATTCTTAAAAAGTGTCTTCTGATTCTTCATAACTTATAGCAATATGAACTCCAAATGAATGTAAATTCTAAGTAAAATTGGTTTCAACATAAACAAATGAAATAACAATTGAAAAAAATTACCTATTAATTCATGCATAGAATAAAAGCTCACAAAAAAAGAATTGGAGAGAGTCACAGAAGATAAAATGTATAATTTGAATTATAGAAAATTACCAAGTTTTTGCAAAAACAAATCCAATGTAGATAAGATTTAAAGGGACAACTAGGAAAAATATTTGTTGCAAGTTTCTCTTTTAAAGGTCTCATTTTTGAGGTATATGAGAATTTCATTCAAATTTATAAAAATAAAAGACATTTCTCAGTTTCTAAATAGTCTATGGATAAGAACGAACAGTTCTCAAGAGAGAAAAAACCCAAGTTATTTATCATCATAATGAAAAAATGATCCAAATCATTTTTAATTAGAGAAATATAAATTAAAGCAAATTTAAGTTCAAACCTATCATGTTGGCAAAGATAAAAAAAAGGAAAATGATCAATGTTGAAGGAGCTAAAGTAAAACAGTCACATTAATGCTCTGATGATAAGCCTATGAATAGATTTTATCATTTTGAAAAATTGTTCTGAATAATACACAAAAGTTGCAAAACATTGCATGTCATTTTACTCAGTTTTATCACTATTAGACTTATCATTCATTACCTTCATGAAAAAAAACAATAAAAGCAGTAGAAGAGGTCTTATATGTTCAAAAATATAGCAAATCTCTTTGGGTTGGCAAAAAACTGAAAATTAAAATTATGTTCAATTTTTAAGGAATTGCTGAATAAATTGTGATATATGAACTTGAAATACTATTGAGTAAGAAATGAAGAAAGTAAAGGATATATAAGAATTTATATGAGCTTTTGTGAAAATAAGAAGAGAATAATTTTGCCATTGCTATTATAACATGAGTAGTTTTGGAGACTTTTAAACTGATGAAGAATGAAATGAACAGAACTAAAAGAACAATTATAAAATATAAACATTTGCAAATACAAAGAATTTTAAAATGTGTAAAAACTTATGATTAGTAATGATTCTAGAGGACCAATGCTGAGATATACTATCTACCTTCTAATAGAGAAGTGATAGATTTCTGCCCAATAAGAAATAAATATATATGTACACACACACACACACACACATATATCGTATGCAGCTTATAAAGGAATTATTTTTCTAGACAATTCAATAATTGTCACCAGAACTTTCTTTTTCTTTTCTCTCTTTTTCCCAGAGACATACCAGGTAGAGTGGAGAGAAAAATAGATTTCTATTGGTCAATCAAATTTTTAGTAATTGCCAAGTGTGCTAAATACTGGGAACATAAAAAGAGGGGAAAAAAAGCATTCTTAGACATCAAGTAGTTCACATTCTAATAGGAGGATAAAACAGCAAATAAATATGCACAAAGTAAGTATATTATATATATAATATATACACATATATATGATAAGTAGAAAATAATTTTTTTAAAAGGATACTAGAGTTAAAAGGGGTTGATAGAGGCTCTCTGTAGAAGACAGAATTTTTAGGGGAAATTTATAGTTTAAAAAATGCAAGTGGTGAAAGATACAACAGTTGTAGAATATTGAATCCACTTTCAGATGAGGTCACCATATTATTAATTTTATGTAATCATTTTACTTTGTTATAAAATTTGTCTCATGGAAGAGATAATCCATAAATGGTTGTAATATTAAAAAACTTGAAAAATAAGTGGGGGACCATAGGGACAAAGAATGTTTCAAATACATTAAAAATATTGATATGATTTAACCAATTATTTGAGTAAAGTATAATGTGAGTAAAGTTGTATTTATATAGTTTTCAGTTATATTTATATATGTATTTATTTAAATGCATGTATGACATATGTGTAAGTTTGCATATATATATATGTAACTATATTTGTATAAAACTATGTCTATATTTGGTGAGTTAGCTTCCAGATGTCTTATACATCTTGTTACTTTGAATAGAATTTCACTTATGAATTATTTCTGTTTTAATACATAAAGTTATTGATGTTTTGTATATATATTCTATAGTCTACTTTGTGTATTTATTCAATATTCTACTACAATCTCATCTTGATTAATTTCTTCACTGTTTGTGTAAGGTTTTTAAAATATACAATCATGTCATTTACAAATTGGAATATTCTTTTCTTCTTTTGGCCAATTTTTTAATTTTATTTTTTAAATTGCATATCTGATCCTTGTTTTACCTTTGCTGTTTTTTTATTAGGAAGGGTTTTTTAGTATTTCTCCATTGCAAGTAATGTTACCTCTATATATATATATATATATATATATATATATATATATATATATATATATACACACATATATATATTATATGTTTTTGGTTAGGTTAAAAATATTCCTTCAGGGGTGGCTAGGTGGCGCAATGGATAGAGCACTGGCCCTGGAGTTGGGAGTACCTGAGTTCAAATCCAGCCTCAGACATTTAATAATTACCTAGCTGTGTGGCCTTGGGCAAGTCACTTAACCCCATTGCCTTGCAAAAACCTAAAAAAAAATTCCTTCAAAGCCTATTATTTTTTTCCTTTTTAATGTAAATAAATAATAAATTTCATAAAAAGTATTTTTCTATATTTATTGAATTAATCATGTGTTTTGAGATAACTATTGTTTATATTATTAATTATACTCATTTTCCCTTATGTTGAATAATTCTTTTATTACTGGTATGTTTTCAACAACATTTTAATTAATTCTTTTCTGGATATTTTATTCAAATTTATTTGTGATGTTTTTATTTAAATTTTTTTATTCATTAGTGAAATTGACTCATAGTGCTTTTTCTCTTCTTCATTCCTCCATATTTTAGGTTTTAGGATGACAATGATTTAATGAAAGAAATTTTGTATGGTGCCTTATGTGTCTATTTTTGAGAATATTTTTATATGAAATGACTCAATTAAGAAATCTGTTTACCCATAGAGACATCTTTTTCTGTTTGTTAGTTGATATATTTTCTTGCCTTAGGTTATAACTGTGAATGAAATAAAGCTTTTAAAAAATTATTTCTACTCTCATAAATAATGTGCTTTCTTGCCATGATATTATTTAATTCAATTTATATATTTAGTGCTATAATTAAGTTAACAAGGGAATATTTGATACAATTAGACAAAATAAATGTTAATTGCTCCTTAAATGTTTGATAGATTTCACTTATAGATTCATCTGGGTGTTCTCTCCCCCACCCCCACTCCTTAAGGCATTTAATTTTTTCCTCGTTTGATTTTTCTTTTTTAAGTTCTTTTTTAGGTACTCATCAGTTTACTAAATTTGTTTTTATTGTTAAGGAAGAAAACAATTATTTGTTTGTTCAGTAATCATGGAAATAAAGAAATTGTCTTTAGGTACAGGAAGGGTTTTATTTTACACAGAAGGGAGAACTTCTTGTTAATAAGACTGATGAATCATTGGCATTTGATACCAAAAGCAGATGTAGAATTATTGTCCTTCTGCATCTTTAAGTATAGGAAAGACTATATATTCTCTTTTGTATTGTTTATATGCAAGTTGACTTGATGAATTATGCTAGACCCAATGTGAGCTCCAAAGATGTCTTCTAGTACTGGGATTCTTGCTATATTGGTACATTTACAACATAGTCTTTTTTTTTCCTAGGCTAAAAGTAGGTTGCAGAAATGGCAGCTCTATCTTTGATGAATGGTCCCACAAGAATAAAATGAATTGACTGAAATCAACAAAGCTCTTGAAGGGAATTAATTCCCATACAGCTTCTTTTGCAAATATTTCAAACTATTTGCCTAACAGTGAATTAGACCTGACATATTAATTGGTTTTCAGAGCTATGCATGGTGTTTGCTCATTTGTAACTAATTTCTAATATACTGGCATATTTTAAAAACATAGTTGTTCAAATTTTGAAGAACTATAAGTAGAACAATTAATTGATTTTATAACTTTGCTAGTTGGTCAGTTATAGGGATATTTCAGAGCTAGAAGAGATCAAAGAAGCTATTTAAAGCCATCTATACCTGAACCACGATCTTCTCAATACAACTTCAGCAAACATTTATCAACTATATATTTCATATATTACCTGGCTCTCAGAATACAAAGATGAAATTGAAAACAGTTACAACTTCAAGTAATTAACCTTTCATTTGGGGATACAACATATGTGCAGAAATGTATAATATCTTGAAAGGAAAAGAGTACTAACAATAAATAAAAACTGGAGCATTTAATGATATTTCACACCAGACATTTAACTAACTAATTCTATGACTTGAATGGGTGACTTCATAGCTCTAGATCTTAGTATCTTAATACGGCTGATAATAAATTTGTATTACAAAATCTATAATGCCTTTTTCAGTTTTAAAATTCAGTCAATTGGAGAACTTTAGGTTAATACATACCCTGACACCCAAAAGCAGTAAAATCTTAATGTTTACAAAAATGTTGAATAGTTTGTTGAATTGGTTAACAAATTCTTTTAAAAAAAGTATGGTCCTAATAAACAATCAGGAAGGGATAAAATAAAGAAAGAAAACAGATATTATTAATGAAAAAATGCAATACATATGACATTAAATACTAAAAATGAATCTATTAAAATATATTCAATAGATTATTCATTTTTAACAGGTTGAATTTATGAAAAATAATGAAGATTGGTTTAATATTAGGAAATCTCCAAAATAATAGATCCTATGAGTAACAAAATTTTAAAAATCATGTACTTACATCAATAAATGCATTTTTAACAAAATCTAATCATATTAAAAAATTAAAAATGCATAAAGGGATTTTTCTTAATATGATATTATTAAGACAAGATATCTACAGTTTTAAAAAAATAGCTAGAACAGTAATGGAAAAAAGAGAAATTGTAGAAATAGTTGATGTCAAAGGGTGAAATTACTTTTGCAGAAGGTACAATTTTTGTTTAGCGATTCTAGAGATGAAATTAAAGAACTAAATAATTTGAGAGATGATCATAGCTGGACTGAAACAAAATCTTTTCTAAATTAATCTAAAGATTTAATAATGTATTAATTAAAATTCCCAGGGGTTATTTAAAAAATTAGAGAGTGGGGGTGGCTGGGTGGTGCAGTGAATAGAGCACCAGCCTTGGAGTCAGGAGTACCTGAGTTCAAATCCAGCCTCAGACACTTAATAATTACCTAGCTGTGTGGCCTTGGGTAAGCCAATTAACCCTATTTCCTTGCAAAAAACCTAAAAAAAAAATTAGACATAGTGGTAACTAAATTTATCTCTTAGAACAAAAGTCAAGAATCCCAAGGGAAGGAAGTAGATAAAATAAATAGAATTGAAAAGAGTCTAATATTTCACAAGAAACCTTTTGGTACTGGGTTAAAAACAAAAGTTTATGAATATAACAGAGAAGGTAAGGAACAGAAGCAATGAAATAGCAGAGCTTCATAGTGTTTAATAAACCCAAGGTCACCAAATGCATGAGTAAGAAAAAGTGATATTTAACAAAAATATCCAAGAAAACTGGAAAGCAATTTATCAGAAATTAGGTTTAGCTGAAACTAATATACTACAATAAGTTCTCAATGAAACATGTCTTAAATATAAAGAATTCCATAATTAAAAGATGGGAGGACGCAAGGGATACCTTGTGCAAATGTATGCCAAGGAAAATTCTTAACTAAACAAAGGATTACAGATAAAAATGGACCATTTTAATGACAAAATATTGAAAAGTTTTTGTACCAAAAATATTCTCTAAAGCTAGAAATTGATCATTTAATTGGGAGAAAATCCAGTACCTATGATGAACATCTGATACTCAAGATATTGGGAATTAATTCAAATATATAAGCATAAGATCTATTTCAAAATCAAAAGATACATATAATCAGCTTTCAAAAGAGGGCTTATAATTAATCAGCAATCATTTTGAATTTTTTCAAATCACTAATAGTAGGAGATGTGGAAATTGAAGTTGAAGTTTTACTTTATTCCTACTGAATTGTCAAAGAAAAGAAAGACAAAAATGATAAATGATGGCAGAACTTTGAGAAGATAAGGAACACTAAATACACTGTTGTTGGAATTATAGATTGAAAAAATTGTTCTGTAAATCAATTTCATATTACATTACAAACAGCATCAAACTTATTACTAAACAAGCTTTGGCCTCAAAGACATCAAAGTTTGAGGGACAGGTTTTATCTACGCAATAAAAAAAATATTTGTAGGACTACTTTTTGTAATAACAAAGAACTGGAGGGCACAGGTGTTCATTGATATGGGGATTAGGGCATAAAACATTTAGTACTATTTTTCCATAATAAATTACAAATGTGAGGAATTCATAGAGACATTTATGCACTAATGAAGAGTAAAATAATGGAACAGGAAATTTGCATGACTATTACAACAATGCAAAGATAAACATCACTGAAAGAATACCCATTAATGCAATGACCAAATGTAACCTCAAAAAACTTCTGGTAAGCATGCATCCTATCTCTTGAGACTATATAATGAATCTAAGGCAGTTAAGTGGTGCAGTGGCTAGAGCGTTGCCCTTGGAGTCAGGAGTTCAAATCAAGCCTCAGATACTTGATTACTTACTAGCTGTGTGATGTTGGGCTAGTCACTTAACTCTGATTATCTTGCGTTCAGGGACATCTCCAATTGTTCTGATTCATATCTGGCCACTGGACCCAGATAGTTCTGGAGGAGAAAGTGAGGCTGACGACTTTGTACAGCCCCCCCCCCACTCAAATTCAAGTTCATATTCTTGCAGTGGCATACACCTCAATGATATCATGGTATTCAAGAAACAAAGACAAACATAGTCATCATCAGATAATGAATAAGATATATGTTGCTAACCCAATGAATTAGTTTGTTTTGACTTAACTATTATAATTTTTTATAAGAAAGCTGATGATAATGGCATAATAAAAACATTAGTAAAATTCATACCTTTTTTTTACAAAAAATATTGGATTAGAATTCTACCTCTACTAATTAGTACCTATGTGACTTTAATCAAATTGCTTCACTTCAGTTTCCTTTTCTGTGAAATGAATGGATTAGATGATCCCTAGGGTTCCTTTGGGCTCTATCTATGATTCTATGATGTTGGAAAGAAAGAATGACTATATAGGAAACTCTGGAATGACTTTCATCCACTGAAGAATGACATATCTTATTCAAATCTCTCTAAAGTCATTCCTTGAATGCTTGCATACTTTTTTAGAAGAGGGAGCAGAATAGAAAGATATGTCAACTTAAATGTAAAATGATTGAGAAAACAGTAATTATTTACATTTCCTTAAAAAAAGCTGTATTTACTTTCTAAATATGATCTTTTCTCTTTTCCTCAAAGAATCCCCTTGGGGGAGAGAGAGAGAGAGAGAGAGAGAGAGAGAGAGAGAGAGAGAGAGAGAGAGAGAGAGAGAGAGAGAGAGAGAGAGAGAGAGAGAAAGAAGAGAATATAGAAATATCATTTGAATCTGACAGTATGTGGAATAATCCATATCCTTCCTTAATTTCCCAGATCTGTAAGGAATGGAGATACTTTCATTTCTTCTTTTAAGGTCATACTTGATTAGTATAATTACACATCTTTCTTCCTTTTCCTTCTTTCCTTCCTTTCTCTCTCTCTCTCTCTCTCTCTCTCTCTCTCTCTCTCTCTCTCATCTTTCTTCCTTCTATTATTTTAAAAATTATTTGTTTATCAACTTTATTAAAAACTTGCATCAATTCTTATGTTTTCCATGTTTCTCTATATTCTTCACATACATTATTTCTTAAGGCATAGTAATATTTGATAATATTAAAAAATTCAATTTCTTTATCTATTCCCTGAATGATGAGTTTCTTCATCATTCCCCTATACAAATATTCCTTCCATATCATGACTTTCCCCATTGTAGTTTTGATATGTCACTGGTCAGCATAAGAAATTAAATCAGAATATAGGAGGAATTTTATGGAAGTTGAAGATACTATATGATGTTATATGTCAGCAGACAACTCAGAAAAAATCTTAGTAACTCAGAAATGCTTGCAAATTATATAAAGTATTGAATAATAGCATATTTTAGTTTTAAATACCAAAATAATTGAGTTTTTCTCTGGTGCTTAGGGAGAATAAAAAAAAATTTATGTGAGTTTTCCAGATTTCAGGGCTTCTGTGCTCCTTTCACCTGCAATGTGGAAGGGATAATGGCTTCAGCCCATACTTTGAAATACCATTTGCCTCCTGGAATCCCTCCATCTGATTGAAGGGTTTCTCCCAGAACTTCTCATTTAAAGAGCTTGCCTTGTCCAACCAATTCTTTGTTTCTCATACTCTGCACTCTGAATATTATGACCCTATTCCCCCCCAACCCCTTTCAGTTTCCTTTTATGTATTTTCTTCTCCATTATAATATAAACTTCTTAAGGACATGGACTATATGTTTTTTATTTTATGTACTTTATTCTGAACTTAAGAAAAAACAAACATTTTCATAACATAGTAAAATAGAAAAATAAGTTTCATGAAACTGCAAGTCCTTTATGCAAAACATTTCTTTTAACTTTATAATAAAGTTATCATTTAATTTTATTTTTGCATTTTTCCTTCCTCATTTCCTACCTTAAGATGACTATTATTACACACACACACACACACACACACACACACACACACACACTGATATATATGTATATATATATATATATATAAAATCATACTATATATATATGTCTACATATATATTTCTATTTATTAGTTCTTAGGATGTGGATAGTGTTTTCCTTCATAGATTCTTTGTAGCTAATTTAGATATTTATAATAGTCAAAATGACTTTAGTCACTTAAAGTTGTTCATAAAACAGTATTACTGTTACTATATACAATATTCTCTTGGTTTTGCTCATTTTGCTCTGTTATTTCATGCAAGTCTATTTGTATTTTTCTAAGAAAATTGAAATAATCATTTTTAAAGTACAGTAATATTTCATCACAATTATATACTACAACTTGTTCTACAATTTCTCAATTGAAGAGTAATCCTTGAAATTTCCAGTTCTTTACCAGCACAAAAAGAGTTACTATAAATATTTTAAAATATATTGGTTCTTTTCATTTTTCCTAATCAATTTTGGAAACAAACCATTTAATATCTCTTCAGGCATAACTCCAGATTGCTCTCCAAAATGATTGAATTAGTTTACTTTTCCACCAATAGTGAATTCATCTTTCCAGATCCACTCCAACTTCTGTTGTTTTCCCCTTCAATATAGTCAATCTGATAAGTATAAAATGATATCTCAAGCTTGTTTTTATTTGCATTTCTTTAATCAATAATGATTTAGAGACTTTTTCATAGGATTATAAATTGTTTTGATTTCTTCATTAAAAACCTGCCTGTTCAGGGCAGCTAGGTGGCACAGTGGATTATGTATACCTAGATGCCTATATCTATATGTTTACATTAAGACAAATTTTAAATGTATGTAATAATTACATCAAAATATTTACACATATCAGGGCAGCTAGGTGACCCGGAGGATAGAGCACTGACCCTGGAGTCAGGAGGATCTGAGTTCAAGTTCAATTTCAGACACTTAAGAATTACCTAGCTGTGTGACCTTGGGCAAGTTACTTAACCCCATTGCCTTGCAAAACAAAACAAAACAAAACAAAACAAAACAAAACAAAACAAAACAAAACAAAACAAAACCAAACCAAAAGCAAAAACCTGCTTGTTCAAATCCTGAGATGATTTCTTTTTGCTTGTGTTTTATCCTTGGCAATTAGCACATTGTCATAAAGTAAATGTCCTATAAATGATTGTTGATTGAATGACTGACTGGGCAACTATTTTCATTCCAATTCTTTGATGCTACAATAGTACTAAGCCTACATTTATACAATGAATCACCTAATCATGAGACTACTAAGCCTAACAACTACTGCTTTTAGCAGTAGTAAGTAAACCAAGTTTTATTTTAAGTGAATTTGCTTTATTTTTCTAATTATATATAATACTAATTTTAAAATTCTTTTTAAAATTTTGAGTTCCAAATTCTCTCCTCCCCTTCCCCTTCTCTCTCCTTGAGAAGGGCGACATTTAATATAGATTATTAATGTATAGCTATGTAAAACATAGTTCCATATTAGGCATGTGTGAATAAAAACACAGACTTCACCCTAAAAATCTAAGAAAAAATAAAGTAAAAAAATAATATTCTTTGATTTACATTCTGACTCTATCAGTTCTTTCTCATCATAAGTCCTTCAGCTTTGTCTCGGTTCATTGTATTGTTGAAATTTATAATTTATTATATTACTGTTACTGTATAAAATGATCTCCTGATTCCTTGGACATGTATTATTGCTTCTGTTTTATAGATGAGGAAACTGAAGCTAACAGAATATTAGTGACTTGAATAAAATCACATAGTTGGTCAGTAGCAGACACAGGGCTTGAATCCAGTCTTTGGCTAAGTCTATTGCTTATTCCAATGTATCATTCTTCCATTTGAATGCAGTGAAGGTCAGGAATTTTTCTTCATAATTAACATTTATTTACTCCATTCACAGGTTACACTTTCCCATAATATTTAATTTAAGCTATACAGGAAAAATACTTGTTTTTCAATATTGGCATAGAGATGTTCTTTCATGTGTTTTCTAAGGGATCACTACATGCATTGTTGTGATCTGAATGAGCATATTTCTAAATTGTCTTACATAATTCCAAATTGAAATTTGGTAGAATCCCTAGGGAGCTGTTCCATTAGTCCTCTTTGTAGATCTATTTCAATTCTATGATAGTATATATGCATCAAACATCTCTGAACTACTGCCAATTCTGCCCTGCAACCTCAAAAAAAAGATTTAAAATTTTATTTTTGCAATGATTTAACATCCATTTAATGTTTTCCTTGCTGTGCTAATGGCTAAGTACTTAACTTGAAGGTCTGAGCTTACACACTGATCTGTCCTTCGTTGTTTTGTTTTTCTTTAAAGAAGAATAGTATGGCTAAAAGAAGAGATATTGGTGAGATGCCCTGCCCTATAACATGAGATTGTTAAGCTAGCCTACCCATTTCTCTTCATCTACATACCAAAAGAAAATTAGTGTTCTTATATGGAATCACTAGATCTTTTAGAAAATTTAAATCATTCCAATCTTACAAAAAGAGGACATTAAAAAATCACTTGCATTGGCTTACATTGTCACCAGGATCAGAACCAACATCTTTAGGACATTTGGTGGCATTATTTTATTTGGACTTAATTATAAATTTTTTCACACAATTACCCTTCCAATTCATTCTTGTCCATTCATTTACAAATTAATATATAAACTTATTTTACAGGTTTATATGCCCAGCCTAATATCTATTTTACAAGTTTATATGCCTAGTCTAATATCTACCTTGTGCTTTAGTTCTGTATTATAAACCTATTGGATATTTTAAACTGGATTCCCCACAGATATCTCAAACTCATCATGGTCCAAAGATGGCCCAAAATCATTACTTCTCAATTCTTTCCTCCCCTTTCCCCAAATCACACCTTTTTTCCTAAGCTTCATATTTCTGTGGAAGATGCCACCATTATTCTTATCCCCCAAGTCTATAGTCTTGATATTACTTTTTGATTCCTTACTCATGTATCCAACTAAATGGATAAAGGGTGTCTAATTTCCAGAATATGAGGTACAATTTGATGGACAGCATAAGAGAACTCTATATGAATGATAATGCATCCAGAATTGGATGGAACAGATTGGGCTATCTTTGGGAAAATTAACAATTCCTTGAATCACCTCAAGCTTCTCTCTGAAATGAAAGTTCATCTTTTTGTTCATAACATATTGTTCCAGTAAATCAGATGAGTCATAGAAGGCTGAAATCTTCAAAGGTGAAGCTGTGGGTCACTTAAAACATAGTGGGGGCTACATGATGGGCATGAGCAGTCTATAAAAACATCACAAAGAAAGAACAGAGTATCAGTCAGCAGTGCAATTTGACAGCCAAAAAAGCTACTGTGATTTGGGCTGTACTGAGAAAGGCACAACTCCCAGGAACAGAGAGATAATAGTTCCAGTGCTCTCTGCTCTTATTAGATTTCATCTAGATCATTATGTTCTGGTCCAGGTATGATAGCCTAAGGAGTTTGATGATAAGATTCTACATTTGTAGAGGAGAGAAATCTTTTCTGGAAGGAAGAGGGCTTTAAGTTCATTTCTAATAAAGGTTGTAGAAGCTGGGAATGTTTAGCCTGTACAAAGTAAGACTCAAAAGGAAAAGACAATTTTTTTTTCAAGTATTTTCAAGTATGTGAAAGAAGGATTAGATTTGTACTGTTTGGCTTCAGTGGGCAAAGCCCAGAGATGTGGGTTTCAAGAAGTCAATTTAGGATAGGTTCAGAAAAACAAACAAAATGTTTGTACAAAAATGAATGAATTGCCTTAAGAGTTGATTCCTTTCCCCTTCTTGATGGTCTTAAGCAGAGGCTAGATGACAACTTTTTTACTTATAATAGAGTTTCCTTTATGTATGTGTTTTACTATAATAGTTGTTGAGGATGCTTTCAGATCTCAAATTTAAAGAATCTTTGAATTAGGTACAGTAGGAAAAACAATGTTCAGAATTTCATCAGAAAGTTATATAGCCAGAGAAAAATAGAGGTCAATTACACAGTGAGAATGACAGCCTACGCAACAGAATGGACATCTCCACAATGACAAATGAGGGTGAAAAAGACCACATTGGATAGACAGAGTTTGGTGGATTTATGTTTAGGATGTGGAAGAGAGTTGAATAGTATGAGAAAGCAGGGACTGCATTATTAGAGGGAATGTTCACATTGCTGAGATTATAGAGCCATTAGATTATGGGAGTGTAGGATGTATTAGAATAAGGTTAGCCAATAAATAGGGTGTTATTATAATAATTCAGATGAAGGTTGTTGAGTGTCTGAACTAGTATGGTAATTGTGAGCAGAGAGGGGGATAAGGAAACTAGTTGTAGATGTAGAATTAGCAAAACTTGACCCTGATTGGATAGAAGAAGCAGAGAGCTGAGTCAAGTGTGATTTTTGCATTATAATTCTGAGTAACTGAAGATGATAATACCTTCAACATAAATAACGAAATTTTGAGTGTATAAGGAAGGTTAGTAATGGAATATGCTGACTGTGGGATATTGAATTTGTGAAGTTGATGGAACATCAAGGTACAAATGACCAGCAGTCAGTGGGCAACATAGAACTAGAGTTTAGGAAAATATATATGTATATTAAATTAGAAATCACTTACACAGTGATTATACTTGATCTCATGGTAGCAGGTGAGATCACTAAGGGAGAAAAATAAATATATGAATACATATATAAAAATAAAGTGAATATAAAGATATAAATTATATATAAACATACAAATAAATAATATTGCATATACTACATATTATATATACACTTTATAAATAAATATGTATTTTTATACATTATATATAAAATATATACATATAATATATATACATATAATATATATATATATATTTTGTTGTACAGTTGTTTCAGCATGTTTGACTCTTTATGACCTCAAAGATACTGTAGTAGTTTGGCATTTACTTCTCTAGTTCATTTTACAGAGGAAGAAACTGAGACAAACAAGGTTATAGTGATATGTCCAAATCACACAGCTAATTACTTGCCTCAGGCTAGATTTGAACTCTGGTTTAGAAAGACTCAGCATTCTATCCAGTGCACATCCTAACTGCTTACTGTTATGCAAACACATATAAACATGTAATTACATATAACATATTATGTATGTATGTATGATTACTAAATATTAATATTTATTTAATTAATATAACTAATATTGCTATTAAAACCTAGCAAATGTCTATAGGACATTAATATTTAGGAGGTTGGAGTAGGGTGGACTAAGTGTTATGGGACAAAGACACACTGAAACTGGTTAGAGGAGAAAAAAAAGAGAACAATATCAAAGATGCGGAGGCAACAGTGTCTACAACAAGAGAAACTGGTTGAAGGTACAATTTAAATGGTTGTATAATATACCAGATACAGTGATAACAAAGAGTCAGTAGACAAGGAGAAACTGAAGATATAAAAAATGGGAAATGGTTGGAGATGGGATCAAGGTCATAGATAGAGTGAGTTTATTCTTGGCAAAGAGTAGGGATATTTCTTTGCAACTGCAGTAAAAAAAGGTGGAGAGGTGAATATGTAGAGTGGTTTTATGGTATAGAGCCAGAGAGAAGAAAAAGCTTATGGTGGTTAACCTTGATTCTCTCAGTACAGTAAGTAAATGACATTTGCTGAGAAGCAGGGAGTGAGTGTGGTTATGGGAGGACTTGAGAAAAGTGAAAACTTCAAGTAGTCCTTATGCAGAAGCATGTTAGTCAATCACAGATAAATGAAAAAGATTGTTCTGAGATTGTGAAGACCCACTTTATACTAACAGAATAAATTTTCTGTGGATCCAGTTGTGATAGCTACATGATTTCTAGTATCACTTATCATTTCGGTAGGAGAAACGAGAAAGGGAGATGGTTAAGGTCACTCAGGGTTGATAATTGGCAGGATGAAATAGCAGGAAGAAATATTTTTCAAAGGATCAAAATGTGAACAGGTTGACTATAGAGTCCAGACTATGAAGAGATGAAAGTGAGGTTAAAGCAAAGATGAACTTGGGGAACAAGGAAGGATATAGAGAGTGGAGGATGCAGTAAGAATGAAGAATGTGTTTTAAGAGAATAAAGCAGAAGGAGAAATTGACTGTAGATAGATTATAATCAGATTGGAAATTTCAGAGTTCAAGATCATTGCAGTGATATAATTTGAGCTGATGGTATAATACAAGGAATGTTTAACTTTGGTAAGTGAAGCAATGAGAAAATGTTGGTCTTAGGATTTGAATAAGCTAATGAGCCAGAATTTTTAAGGAGACATCAGGCAGGAGCAGAGAGGGATGGAGTGGAAGATTATGAGTTTGGCTTTCATGATAAAGAAGGGAAAATGACCAGAAAGTCAATAACACAGTAATAAAGATATGGAAAAGTGATATAAACATCTAATTAAAACTTCATTAAGACTTTGGAGAGAATAGAAAAATTTATAGAATTGTGGTAGGAGAGATTGGATCTGAAATTGGCAGTAGAAAGTAGAGCAGGATAGCTTCTTTTTGGATCCCAATGTGTGGCCATGTGAGAAAAAGAGCAATTGATTCTGGCCGGGATGACTACTGATAAGGTATATTTTGGAGAAAGCCTAGGCTTCTTTGAGTGCCAAAGACAGAAAAAAAATGTGAAAGGAAGAGATCTATGTTGAAGAGTAGGTGGTAAATAACAGGGTGTTATTCTAGGAGGCATAGTAGAAGGATATTGCAGAGGCCTTTAGGAACTGTGAAGAGGAAGCATTGAATTAGATACTGATAAAAGTGGGTGGAAGGATAACGGGGGGAAATGTTTTTTTACCTTTCTGCCTGGTATAGGAGGCAGATTGAGTTTGTTATTTGAGGATGGACCTACTAACATTTTAGTTAATTAATTTTAGATGCTCATCACCAGAAAGCTAGGCTATAATTCTGAATATTTTCAACCCTAATATCTCAGAAATAATAAGGAAGGTTATGATCTTTGTTTGAGGAGAGAATAGTCACACAGATGAAACCACAGACCCTTGAAGTACTGAAGAAATATGTTGATGATTAACATTTGGGTACCAATTGAGCTGTCCACTTCTAAATTGTCATAAGGATCCTTTGCTAGTAGCTTTTATCTTTCAATAGTCCTGTTTATCATTCTAAATTGATAGATTTTAACACATTATAACATCAAAGAGTATTGAGAAGAATTCACTGGTTTTGAATGGGTTTGTATTTTTCTATTGAGTTGATTCTCACAAAACCAAAAGTGCATCATAAATATAGAATTATATGCACTTGGGATGCTATCTAGGGGTTGATGCTGTAATATTTATTGGATACTTTCCCTCTTTCTCAAAATTCTGAGCCATAGGAAATAAATAAGAAATAGCCACTGAATTTTAGGATAAGGATGAGTTCAGGAGTATGAACTTCACAAAGATAAAAGTCCGATGTAACCAAATTGCTAAACCCTGTCCCCTGCCACAGGACCTCTGGATTAGAAATTAATGTGTGTGTCTTTTGAAGTTTGATGAAATATGCATGAACAGTTCCTCGAACATTTTTTTTAGAAATAATCTTAATAAATCAGAGAAAAGGTCTGGGAGTTGTATATGTTTAGCCCAACCAAGGAAAAAAAAGCCTATAAACTTTTCCCCATATATATATTGGATTTATTATATTTCTCCAAAGCAATTTGAAAGGTACTGAATTATGTTCCCTTTCAGATTCCAAAAAAACCATAAGTAATAAAAGCAGAAAAGTTGACTCTGAAATTCATTTTCATATAGATTTATAGGAAAACTGCTTTGATGTCTTTCGCATTCCCTTGCCAGTATGGGGGGGGGGGGAACGGGAGGAGGGATGTCTATTAAATTTAACAGAAAAAAAAATCCTCCTTCAAAACTCATTTATCTTTTATGAGCCCTGGGCAGGATGCCATAATAATACTGTGCATATTATGAGAATTCTATAATCATTTAGAGTTTCTTCCCTTTCTTTTATAATCAACTGAGTGTTGTTATTGACCCTCCCTTGCACAAAATTGGTGTGATACTTTTAGGCAGTGCAGGCTTTTGTACAGAACCAAATTGGGAGCAGATTTCCAAATGGTTATGTGAGGATACCTGGCTTCCCTTTTATTATGTATCATGTTACATGGGTAATCTTGGACTGCTTAGGAGTGGATGTCTTAATTAACTGGCCTTCTCAGAGACTGAGATCTTCCTGCTGGTATCAAGGACGGTTTGCCAATGCCTCTGGCTATTGGGGGGAAAATGACCCATCTGTACTCTCTGCCTGACTAGGTGTGTATGATCTGTAAAGACTTCCTCAGGCATGAATCTGGGCCAAATCTTGGCCCTGAGATTTGATCCTGTAATGCTTACAAATGCTAAACCTGCTAACACATTTTATTTTGTGCTTATTATAGTTGTTCCATAGTCCTCAGTGTGCTTGACTGGAGTTGACAGTAAAAATAATATCCTTTTTGCTCCTTAAAGAAGGAAGGAAACAAATATCTATTAAGTAATTACATCTGTGCTTAATGAATATTATATTGTTTGATCTTCACAATAATCCTGGAAGGTAGGTGATATTATTACTATATTATTATTATTATTATTATATCATATAATATATTATACTAATATTGTAATATGCTATTATCTCTTTTTTATAATTTAAGAAACTTAAGCAGGCAGATCAATACCATAGAGTTAGTAAGTGTTTGAAACTGAATTTGAATTCAGGTCTTCCTGACTCTAGGCTCAGTGATCTATCCATTGAAGAATTTACCTGCCTCTGGGTAGAAGAGAGCATAATATTACAATAATCTCCAAACTGTTTCATTAGCATGACTACTTAGAGAATGGGATTGTGCAGATTAACTGAATTTTCTGGGTGGTAGTTGATAGGGCACTGAACTTGAAGTCAAGAATACTTGAGTTCAAATCCCACCTCATATATTCATTAGCTATGTGATCCTGAGCAATTCACAACCTCTCTGGACCTTATTTTATTCATCTTGATGGTCTCTAATGTCCTTTGTAGTTAAAAATCTATGATTCTATGATCCCATGATTTATGATCCTTTGATTAATCAGGAGCTCTTTGCTTCCATATTTGTGATGACAAAGCTTTTGAAAAATATTTTAGCTCATTGGTCTACATTACATTAATATAACAGTTTTCACAGTGTTCCCACAAACATGATCTTATCTAGGCAACATGTCTTAAGTATCTACTAAATGAGAATTATTGTGAACAATGTTGATCATGTATTATCTTATATTTGATTATATACATATGATTTTAGTATTATATATAATTGTTCCTTTCCTCAAATATCTTAAACCTTAATGAAAAGATAGAACTTGCTCAGAAACATTTATAATGTAAATTGGCATATAATTAATTCATTTCATTACAGAGGCATCTAGAAGTCAAGAATAAAAATGAGTCCAAATCTGACTTCACATATTTACTACTGTTAGCATTGAATAGGCTACTTAACCTCTGTCCATCTCAGTTTCCTTATTTGTATTGTTTTTCAGTTGTATTTGACTCTTTTTGAGATTTGGGATTTACTTAGAAAAGATACTAGAGTGGTTTGTCATTTCCCTCTTCAGCTCATTTTGCAGATGAGGAAACTGAGGCACTAAGTTTTAAGTGATTTGCCCTAGGACAAATAGCTAGTAATTGTTTGAGGCCAAATTTGAACTCAGGAAGATAGGTTTTCTTGCCTCCAGGTCCAGAACTTTGCACATTTAATAATTTTTATTGCTTTAGTTATTATTAATTTAGATAAAAATAATACCTATTTCCCAGAGTTGTTGTCAGGTAAGATGATATTTGTAAGGTGTTTTATAAATTTTAATGTGTTTTTATAAATTTTAGGTTTATTATTGGAAAAGAAAAAAAAGAAAATGTCTTTAGAGATTTGAGAAGTGGGAAGTCTCTTCTAAGTAATGGAAACCATGGAAGGTTATATGTATGTCATGACATGCTTGCCTTTAAAGGAAAATATTTTTTTAAAAGAGACTTGTTGGGAAGAATATAGTTGGCATCAATTTTAGTTATGGGGTATCTTATGAATAAAGACCTCATTAAAAAAAGCAGTATAAGGGCAGCTAGGTGGCGCAGTGGATAGAGCACTGGCCCTGGAGTCAGAAGTACCTGAGTTCAAATCTGACCTCAGACACTTAATAATTTGCCTAGCTGTGTGGCCTTGGGCAAGCACCATTAACCCCATTTGCCTGGCAAAGAAAAAACTAAGAAAAAAAAGCAGAATAATAGGGTGCTTAAGATTCATAGCATAAGAAGTAGAAATGTGATATATGGTTAGAGGTGTGGGTTCATTCATCCACAAACCCCTAAAACAAATGGAGTGGTATGTTGTGGCAAATATTATTATCTCTTTTTTTATGAAGAAACAAATCAAGGATTAATGAAATAAGTGATTTGGCCAGATTTAAATAGTTAGTGTCAGAATAGAAACTAGAATATAGGACTTACAAGGTGGTCCAGTATATTTTCATCCTGAGGCTATCACATGTTTCAGGATGGATGCTATATTCCCTCAAATATGTATTTTTTCTCAGTGTGGATATCTCTATCATCAAAACTTTCTATCTATACCCTAGTAGAATGCATTTATTGAATTGCTACAATCAAATCACCAATCAATACCTAACAACTATTTCCCTGTGAGCAACCTACTGATAAATATGCAGTGACTTCCTGGTTAATACTGTTTAGGGGCCATAGTTTATTTTTGATATAAGCTGCCCAGTTGGTTGATCAAAGGCAGAAGAGATTAGGACTATCTAGAAGGCAGAAACTTATTGTACCTGCCAAAATGGGGCAGGTCATACAGATAGATCTTACCATTAAGGAAGGAGGAATTATAAATAGGTAGTTAGGGTATTGGGGAGATGGTGAGAGTTGGTTGCTATAGATGGGGATATGTAAAAGTAGGTTAGTTAACATCATAGAGATCAGAAGGGTGTCATAGAATGTTGATAAAGTCTAGCAAATAGCTTAGGTGTTCCATGCCGGGAGACAATTGCAGGCCTAGAGAAACTATCAGTTAGTATAGTTAGAAAGCTTAGATATGGGGTAAAGGCATGAAAAACAGTGTAGGAGACTTGAGCATAAAGTAGAAGCTTAGAGTTTAGTTATTGTACCTGGAATACGAGATCAAAGTAAGAATAGCCATAAAGGGATCTTGATGGCCCGTCACTTGTGCTGTAAATATATGGATTTTCCCCTCTACTTATGTTTATTTTCTCAACTTTTTCCTTATCTTATTATTACAACTAACATCTTTATCACCATTTAAAATATTAGAAATGGTAAGAGCAATTCTTACTTTACCCCTGATCTTTTTGGAAAACTCTAACTTTTCTCTGTTACATTTAACATTTGTTCTTGGATTTAGGTAGATTCTATTTTAGATAGGATAGACTTTAGATAATACTTCACTGAATACATGGAAAAATCCATGGATTTTGTTGTTGCTGTTTTAAACATATTCTGATAAAAATTATGTACTTTTTATTCTTTTTTGTTAATATTATTCATTATATTCACATTTTCCCTTATATTGAAAAAGTCTTGCCTTTCCTTTTTTTTTTAATTTTAGCTTTTTTTTTTTTGCAAGGCAATGGGGTTAAGTGGCTTGCCCAAGGCCACACAGCTAGGTAATTATTAAATGTCTGAGGCCAGATTTGAATTCAGGTACTCCCGACTCCAGGGCCAGTGCTCTATCCACTGAACCAACTAGCCTCCCTCTGCATTTCTAATATAAATCAAATCAAGTCACAGTGTATAATCTTTTTATTATGGATTTATTTCTCAATTTTAAAGATTGATTTTGATTGTTTTTAGCACCTGGGTGATAAACCTATTTGTTAAATACCTCTGGTTGGATCAAATCAGAGGTGAAAAATCATGTCATCCAATATATTGATACGGTGTACATTGCCATGCCATCAATTTTTCTAGATGTAGATGTAGGTACATAAGATTTAGTCAGACCTAAATCAGTTCTCCAAACATCTCCAAGTTTTAAGAAAACCTTTTTTTATTGTTGGAATTTGCATATAGTATTGGGACTTATATAAATACTTCACACTAAAGGATTAATGAATCCTCGAATCACATAGTTGGAAAGAACTTTAGAAGTCATCTATTTTCACTCAGACCCTAAAAACAGAATCCATGATAAAAAGTCACTTATTCTTGATTTGTTGAGTTCTAATAACAGGAATCCTATTACTTATTGAAATAGCTCATTAAACTACTGAATTGTGACAATTATTAAGTTTTATTTCTTATTGATTTAAAATTTTCCTACCTTTAAGTTTGACCCTATTGCTCCTGATTTTGTTTACTGGGAACTCTCCTTTCCATTTGACAAATCTTCAAATATTTGATTACAATTATAGCATTTCCTTTGGTTTTTTATTTTCTAAGTTAAAAATCTCAGTTTCTTTAAGTGATTTTTCTATGATATACTTATGAGTCCCCTCATAATTCTAGTTGACTCATTATGGAATCAGGAAGAGTTGAGTTCAAATCCAGCATCATATTTCTGATAGCTGTATGTCCCTGGGAAAGTCACTTAACCTCTGCAAAATTATTTCCCTATTTTTAAAATGGTGACAATAACAACACCTACTTTACAGGATTGCTGTAAGGATGAAATTAGATCCTATTTGTAAAGTGTTTAACAAAACTTAAAATCCCATCTAACTGCTATTGTTATCATCTTCATCATCATCATCACTACCATCATTATCATCATCCTCTTCATCCTCACTCAGATTTCTGTCTTTTAAAAATATGGTTCACAAAATTGGATATAGTGTTTCTGATGTGACTTGATCAGGGAAGTAGTATTATTCATCCTTCATTCTAGATATTACTTCTTCAATTAATCATTAAGTATTTATAAAAAGTGCCTACTATTTGCATTGTACTTTTCTGGTTTCTAGGGATATGGAAATAGATAAGATATAGTTCTGTTCTCAAGGAGCTTACATTTCATCAAGGGAAGCAATGCATTCTAATAAATGTATACTCCAAATACATTTGAATACAAGTAATTTGTAGAAGAGATGCATTAGCAGCTCTGGGGATTAAGAAAAACTTCATCCTGAAAGAATTGCTTGAACTGAGTCTCAAAGGAGACTAGACTGAAAAAGCTAAAGTTGGGGCGGCTAGGTGGTGTAGTGGATAAAGCACTGGCCTTGGAGTACCTGGGTTCAAATCCGGTATCAGATACTTAATAATTACCTAGCCGTGTGGCCTTGGGTAAGCCACTTAACCCCATTTGCCTTGCAACCCCCCCCCCCCAAAGCTAAAGTTTACAATACTGAAAAAAATCTATTTTTTGTCCATTTGAGTCTTCCCTTTGTTAAAGCAAATTGTAACTTCTCTGTGCCTTAGTTGACTGTAATTATGATTTGCAGTGCCTTGTACCCCAATTTGTCTCTTTGTGGTTTATCTTCTGCTACTGAGCCTCTCTGAATTTTGCTAAGCTGGTCTTTGGGTGACAAATACTCAAGCTGCCAGTACTGTGCAAAATGTTAGAGTCTACCCAAAGTAGGTCTTTTGTTACCAAAATCTTCAGGATTATTCTCTAAGTTATGATATGGGATAAGGTTATGACTTTAAGAAGAGGAAACTGAATAATTATAACCTAGGATCCACAATTTCAGAGTGTGTATTCCCTTCAAAGAATTAGGTTATAGTTTCTTGACAACTTGGCAAACAATCTGAGAGTTTCAATGACTGAAATATTCATCTCTCATAGCCATTCTGTTGATGAGCCCCTACAGATTAAGAAAGGTTAAATCTTCTATAACAAACATTTATATTCTGTCATTGAATCTATTTTGGAAACATTTCTGGCATCCTTGTACACATCATATCTTGTGCTCTTCTGCCCTATCCTTTTAGAATGCAAAATCACTTCTGTGGCATGATGATTCAGTAGAAGAACTTTTAATTAATGGATGATGATAATGAATATATTAAAAACACTGTTAATTATACATGGGAAATAGATTTGAATTCCCCTCTAAACTCAAATTGATACAATCAAATAAAAGACAGATAATATAGACATAGGTATTAATATGTTAATGACTTATAAAGTTATGGCTATGGTTTGTGAAATTCTAAGAAGCCTAAAAAAAGTTTTATAGAAAAGTAACAAAAAAACTTATGTTTTCTGACAAAAAATGAACTTAGCATTAAGGAAAAAAATATATATAGTGACTGCAGTAACAAAAAATGGAAAACAATAGTGATTGTTGTAAAATTACAAAGTAGAGAATTGGTCCCCAAAAAAAGATATGAGAAGATATCTGCATTTTGCTTCTTTGCAATAATTTGTTATATAATCTAAAGAAATCAAAGAATTCAAAGACAGAAGAAAATAATTCTTATGTACAAAACTATTCATAGTAGTTATTTAATTTATGATAGTCAACTTGGAAAATGAAAGGATGGTCATTAATTAGGAAATGGCTAATGGCGATGTAAGAAATGATGAAAAGCTTAACTTTTGAAAAACCCAAGAAAACTTGTAGGAATTGATGTGTGGTCAAATGAGCAGAAACAGTAGAAGAATTTATGCAATAATTGCAATACAGAAAACACAATGAACTTGAAAGATTTTTGTATCAACATAATGACCCACCTTTCTTTTTGATTTTTGATCAATACAGTGACCCAACAAAAATCCAAAGAACTCAAAATGAAATATGCTCTCCACCTAGAATGAAATATGACTCTCCACTGAGAAAGATAATTGTAATATTCAGTGTATAAATTGAAGCAAATTTTTCTTCCTCCCTCCCTCTTTCTTCCCTCCCTCCCTCCTTCCCTCCCTCCCTCCTTCCCTCCCTCCCTTCTTCCCTCCCTCCCTTCCTCCCTCTATCCCTCTTCCCCCTCCTTCCCTCTTTCCCTCCTTCCTTCCTTCTTTCTCACTAACATGGGAATTTGATGATTTTTTTGTTGCTTCTGCATTTTAAAAATACTCTTGAAGATGGTCGGTTTTTGTAAAAGTACTATGATGTATGGAATATATGCTTATATATTCTTTAACATTCTCATTCAGATGTAACAGATTAAGCAAATTTAATTTACTAATAATCAGCTTTATATTTTCCTTTTTGTAAATCTGTCAGCTAGATTTATCAAGCACTATTAAGGGGATTTTAAAGTTTCCTCACATTATGTTATTAGCTATAAAAAACTTTTCAATTCACCTAGCTATTTTCTGAGAACTTAAACATTAGGCTCTTTAGTACACACACACACACACACACACACACACACACACACACACACACACACACACATATTTGATAGTATTACTTTTTCCTTATATGTGATGTTTTTAAATATGATCCAATTTTCTTATTTATCTGTTTTGACATTCAAATATGATGAAAACTCCAGTTTTGCTAATTAGTTACTTCTGTATATACAAATAAGTATGTGCACATATGTATAATTATATAAAGTCACATTTTATGTCAGCACTAAATTACTATGTTCAGTTTGTTAAAATAATTTTATCTCAATTTCCTCCCTTCTAATCCCTGTTCCTACAAATGCCTTCCGAATTTTATTTCTTTTTTATTTATTTAACCCTTATCTTGAAGCAAGCAAGCAATCCTTTACTAAGCATCTATTATGGAATTGTGTTAAGTGCTTTATACATACTGTATCATTAAATTGAATTGCATGACACTGAGATGAAGAAGTTGTTTGTCTTCAGTGCCCAAATACTTACAGCAGAGTTTGGTGCATGATTCTTGTGCCATCTCCTTTTACCTGTGAGGAATCAAATCTAGAGGTTGCCTTATGCTTTTGGGACCAAATATCCATGCTTTCCTTCATGATCTGCCTCCAGTCTTTCCTTGTTATTTTTCTACTACATCTAAAGATGGGGGAAGGAGAATTTAAAAGTTACTTGTCTGCTTATCTTTTTGAGTTCTAAGTAGTCTCCAGGTGGGATTTTCTGTCCCATTTTATCCTTTCTCTACTTGAGAGGCAATCCTATATACAGTCCCTCTTGTTACAGTATTGATTTAATAGAGAGAAAGTGAGATTGTTTTCCCCTCAAATACTTGTTCCTACTCTCCTGATTTTTTCCTTCATATATTTTTTTTCCTTTTTTATTATTTAACGCATGGATTCTTTCTTTGCCTTCTTGACTATTGTCAGAAAATATTTTTTAAATTTAATATAAATCAAACTAACAAAAATATCTCTCACCTAGCACTCTTTGTTTTGTTTAGCTCTAGCTATATTAAAAACAAACTTTTTGTTTTTTTAGTCTTTTATTACTATCTGAAATGGTTAATTGTTTTCTACTTCCAATTTTTTTTTGGAGTAATGATTTTAAGTTCTTCTCTTTTACTGAATCTCCAATTATCTCATTTGCTACTGATTCAGCTTTACAGGATTTTATTTTAGCATGTCAACTGATCTTTTTTCATTTGATTCATTATTAATAGGAAATAATTTTATTTTATTCTGTTTGATTCTTCTTGGAATGAAAGATACTGTCCTTACTGCTTTAAATTATTATAATAATTATTTAAGGTTTGACTAAAATTTGACTGGTAAGCTTTTTGCCAAGGTAAGACTGGAGTTCCTTTCTGTTAATGCTCAATGAATTCTCTTAATCTTCATCATTTCTCATTGCTTCTAATAGTTTAGACATTTTTTTTGCATGGCTTCTTGAAGCATCATTCAAATTTCATTTTTTATGAGTTTCTTTTGGAAGACCTTAGTCTATCTCTTCACATTCTGTCTTCAAGTTCAATGTTCTTGTTTTTTGGTTGTTTTCAGTCCTATTGCTTTTTGAGTTTGCTTAATTCTTTTTTCTTTTACTTCTGCATTTTTATGTTATAATTCTATTTCCCCCCCATGGATCTATTAGTTCTTCTCTTTATTTTGAAACCCTCCTCTCTCTTGTTAGATTTGCTGATTTACTTCTTTAGTTTTTATCTTCTTTTTCAATTAATTTTTATAACTTTTAAAAGCCATCCTATAGGTTATTTTGATCAAATCTGGTCTCAGGCATTTACTGGCTCTGTGGCCTTAGGTAAGTAATTTAACCCTCTTTGCTTCAGTTTCTTCATCTCTAAAATGAACTGGAGAAAGAAATGACAAAGCACTCCAGTGTCTTTGCCAAGAAAATCCCCAAATGAGGTCATGACCAAAATGATAGAACAACAAAACAAATAACACTTTGGGGATTTTCCATTATTGTTTCAGGGTACCTTGTAGAATTTTTTACTCAATTTTCTTGCTATAAATTATTTTTTTGAGTTGGTTCTGTTCTTCAAATGTTCATTTTTTCCCCTTCTTAACAAATCCTTGCATCTATCAGGTGTTTTTGGTGATTTTTCTCTGCTATCTTTCCTATAAAAATGTTTTTTAACCTTGGGCTTTTCCCTTCAAGAAGTACTTACTGGGGGGTGTCTAGGTGGCACAGTGGATAGAGCATAGCCCTGGAGTCAGGAGTACCTGAGTTCAAATCTAGCCTCAGACACTTAATAATTACCTAGCTGTGTGGCCTTGGGCAAGCCACTTAACCCCATTTGCCTTGCAAAAATCCTTAAAACGTCCTTACTGCTTTTCTTTGCCTCAAATAAGTGTTCCTACTCTCCTGACCTTTTCTTCATATATTTTGTTCTTTAGATTATTTAGTCCTCAGATCATTTGGGGTAGGAATTCTGATTTTTAAGCAGTAAAGATGTTTTTTGGGACATTACTAACTGAGAATTATGAGAGGCCACTGTATTTGGACTGGTTTTCTATACATGGCATCACTATCTTCTTGAACTTCTAAGGGAAGTGTCCCTTTGAATTATTTTCTTCAATCCCTAGGCTGATAGCTGGTCATGAAAGGGTTGAGAGGTCAATGAAGATAAACTTAGTAAACTGTTGTATTTGGGTCTCTTTTCCACATTTCTCTTACTCTGTCTGATGGCTGCCTGTTTTCCCCCTTTATAAATCATATAATTGCAACCAGAATCTAACTTTTGATTTTATCTTTCCTCTTCAGTCTTCTCTCTGCATTCTGTATTTTCTATAGCTGATTTTTTTCCCTTTCTCTTGAGTTTTAGGAATAATCTGAATAGCAGGTCTTTACTTATTTAGGGAGAAGTTACACCTATTCAGAAACTGTCTAGGGATCAAGTCCAAAAACTGATGTCTAAAACTGTCGCTTCCATAAAAAAGGAGGCACAGGACAGCTTGGATCTGAACACCCAATAGCTCTGGGAGATAGGAAGGCAGGTTAGTGTCAAAAAATCAGGAATGAAGGAATGATGAGTAAGTTTTTTTGGTAAAAATTACTTTGTGGTGAGTTTTTTTAGTATGTCCTGAGTAATCATTGTTATAATGGTTCTATTTAGTTTATTTGAATTATTGGATGAGAATCTACAGGTTAGAGAGTTAAATCCCACTGCAGACATTTAATAGCTACATGATCCTGAGCAACTAGTCTCTCTGAGCCTTAGTTTCCTTATCCGTAAAATGAGGGGTTGAGCTAATTGAACTCTAGGGTCTCTTTCTGCTCAACTTCAGTTGTGAACCCCTTAGGTGGGTCAGTGGATGGTACAGCTAGAGTTCTGGGTCTGGAGTCACCAAGACCTGAGTACAAATCAAACCTGATATGGTTATGAGCTGTGGTAAGTTCTTAACTTCTGTTTGCCTTAGCTTCTTTAATTGTACCTTCCAGGATGGCTAAGAGGATCAAATAAGATAATATTTGTAAAACATTTAGCATAGGACCTGTCCCAAAATAGATATTATATAACTGTTGATTACTTTTTCAAGAATATATACTTGCCTCAGACAAAGCATAGTTCCTACATTTGGCAAGTCAGGAAATGCTGATGATTTTACAGGTTTAGCTTTCTCTACTTTCTGGAAGAAAAGCAGCCTAGGAATTTATACATCCCAATCCCTGGGTGGGCTGTTAAGTTTTTCTGGATTTACTAGCAAGGCTGGCATAGAGATTTGCTGATGGCACCAGAATGCAAAACTATTATAGATAAGGGAGTTGTAATTAATTACTGCTCTTGGCATAGCAAGAAGTCTTGTCCATGATGAATTAGGTCTGAGAAGAAGAAAATTATCTAGGAGAAAGACATCTTTGGGAAACATTGGTTTGTCAGGGGTTGGGTTACCAGATGTGCTCCATTTCCCCCTCCCATCTCTGTCCAACTAGCAGAGAAAACTTGCTATACTTACTTTTTGCTTAAAAAAAGATTAATTTTCATGTTAAATTATTTAAAACCTTATCGTTAATTTCTTAAGATATCCTGATACAGTGAGATGTAGTGACCTTGCAGTCAGGAAACCAGAATTCAAGGCTTAATTCTGACATACTAGCTGTGTGACCATGTGCAAACAGTACTTAGTCTCTCAGTACTTTGAAGTAACTCTCAACTATAAGATTATGAAATCACAGATCCTAATCAAAATTTTATAGTATTCATTTTCATAATTACATAATATTTCTGTGTTCCAAGTAGAATTTTTATCCTTGGAGAGAATGTAACTTTTTTCCCAATTAGTTAAAATATTGCTTCTGCCTTGGGAGGTATCCAGGTGGCATAGGGAGAGATTATTGGAAGATACAAGTTCAAATTCTGCTTCAAACACTTTCAAGCTGTATAAACATGGATGCGTCATTTTTCCACTTTGTGCTTCAATTTCCTCTGCTATAAAATAAGAGAGTTCAATATGAGGATTTTAAAGTTTCTCTATAATTTAAATTTTGATACTAGGTTCCTATCATTAGTTTTCTTTTTAGTTTCTTGTTACAATTGCCTAGGAACAATAATGGAAGCAAGGAACTTATACAGGATTCTGCTATCAGAAAGGGATGACACAGTACAATAGCCAGAACATAGTGCTTGTACTCAAGACATGAATCTGTATCTTGACCAAATTAATTGATTAATTAATCAATTCATTTATTTATTTATCTATATATTTTCATTTAAAAAAATGTTTATTTTTTTTCAGACTTGATCTCTCTTCAGTCCAGGCTGAAAGTGTACTCACAGATCCTGCTCTACTGTCAATTGGCATAGGATCTTTGATCTGGCTTGGTTTTTGTCTGCTCAGGCTATCCAGTACCTCACACTGCTGGTAGCTTACCCTCTTGGTAGATATGCCCAATTGACGTAGTTCACTGAATTACAGATCTCCAGAGCTGAAGAGATTTGTTAATCATAGACTTCCTAGTTGCAGGATTATAAATGTGTCTTTTTTTTCTTTTTAATTTTCTTTATTTACACAGTACTAACATATTCTTGCTATAAGAGTAAACATAATACCCCTCCCCAACAAAAATGAGAACTAAGTGAAAGAAAGCAAAAAAAAAATGTGTTTCAGTCTGTGTTCTGATACAATCACCTCTGTCTCTGGGGTGGATCGCATTCTTTATCGTAAGTCCATCTTAGAAGTTATTCCATATTTTTCCACAGTTTCTGTTGCTGATTGTAACTCCCTTCATCTATTCCTCCCCACTACCATCTATCATATTTTCTCTCCCCCTTCACTCCATCTCTCTTCTAAAATGTGCTGTGGGGTAGCTGACTGGCACAGTGGACAGAGCACCAGCCCTGGGACCAAGAGGCTCCAAGTCTGCATTCCACCCCAGAAACTCAGCAACCACCAGGCCCTGTGATCCTGGACAGGCCACCCAAACCCATCACCTTGCAAAAAGTAAAAAAGAAAATGTGTTATATTTGACTATCCTCTCCTATAATCTACTGTCTCCTCTATCACCCACATCCCCCCTCCCCTTCCCATTCCCTTCTCTCCTTTTTCTTCTATACCCTATTGAGTGGCTATACTGTTTCCTCTCTGAGCCATTTCTGATGAGTATGAAGGCTTCCTCATTCCATCTCACCTTCCCCCCCTTCCATACCATTGCAAAAAACTATTTTTGACTCTTACATGAAAGTCCAATAATGATGAAATATCTTACTCTCAGTACATTTCCCTTTCACCCATTGATTCCATTTTTAAAAATATATTATACCTTCAAATTCGGTTCCTTCCTGTGCCTTGTCTATAAAGGCTCCTTCTACCTTCTCTATTGAATGAGAATGTTCATATGAGTATTATCAATATCATCTTTCCATGCAGGAATACATGCAGTTCATCATCATCAATCCCTCATAATTTACCCTTCTCATCCACCTTCTCTCTGCTTCACATGAGTCTTGTACTTGAAGATCAAACTTTTTATTCAGCTCTAGTCATTTCAACAGGAACATTTGAAATTTCCCTGTTTCATAGGAAGTGCATTTTTCCCCTGGAAGAGGATGTTCAGTTTTGCTGGATAGTTGATTCTTGGTTGCATTCCAAGCTCTTTTGCCTTCCGGAATATTATATTCCAAGCCCTATGAGCCGTTAATGTGGATGCTGTTAAATCCTGTGAAATCCTGACTGTAGCTTTTCTCTTTGACTTGGGAGCTCTGGAACTTGGCTATAATATTCCTCAGGGCTGTATTTTTGGATCTCTTTCAGGAGATTGTAGATTCTCTCAATTTCTATTTTTCCCTCTGCATCTAGGATATTAGGGCAATTTTCCTGTAGAAATTCTTTGAAAATGAGGTCAAGGCTCTTTTCCTGATCATGACTTTCAGGTAGCCCAATAATTTTTACATTGTCTCTTCTGGATTTGTTTTTCAGATTAGTTTTTATTTTATGAAATATTTCATATTTTCTTCTAGTTTTTCATTCTTTTGGTGTTGAATTATTGTTTTGATTTCTCACAAAGTCATCAGCTTCCATTAGCTCCATTCTACATTTGAAGGAAGTATTTTCCTCAGAGAGTTTTCTTATCTCCTTTTCCATCTGGCCAATTCTGCTTTTTTTTTTTTTTTTATTTTTGCAAGGCAATGGGGTTAAGTGGCTTGCTCAAGGCCACACAGCTAGGTAATTATTAAGTGTCTGAGGCTGGATTCGAACTCAGGTATTCCTGACTCTAGGGCCTCTATACACTGCATCACTTAGCCAACCTCCAATTCTGCTTTTTAAAGCATTCTTCTTCTCATTAACGTTTTGAACTGTTTGATCCATTTGATCTAAACTGGTTTTAATATATTATTTTCTTCGCCTATTTTTTTTTTTTGGATCTCCTTGACTAAGCTGCTGACTTGGTTTTCATGTTTTTCCTGCATCTCACTAATTTCATTTCGCAATTTTTCCTGTTCTATGACAGTTTGAGGGCTCAGACTGCGACCAGGGTCTGTATGTGGACAAGGCCTCAGAGTCCTGTCCCAGACACAGAGGACAGACTTCAGCAGTCTCCATCTACTCTCTTACTTTTCATGGGCTGAGTGCTCAGGGAGCAGCTGCCAGGTGGCTCCCACTGGGCAGCTCTACATAACTGATTCCATTTCCTGGGATCTGGGCTGCGCTGAGGGCTGTGGTTACACTGAGGAGGGCCACACTGACCTAGTTTCCCTGCTGATCTTCCAAGTTGTGCTTTGTGCTCCCTGGGGGTGGCAGGTAAGGAAACTGCTTCTGCTTCCAGGTGCCCTGGGGCTGCTCCTGGAAGGCTGGTGCCCCTTTGCCCTGGAGCACTGCAGCCCCTCCAACCCCATGGAAGAGAGCCTTCCCAATATTTTCCAGGTTACCATGGGCAGGAGAATTGCCTCACTGGATCTTTCTGTGGATTCTGTCTCTTGAAAATTTAAGAGTCATAATTTTATGGTTTTTGAAACATTTTAGAGAGAAATCCTAAGAGAGGCTCTTCTGCTTCTATCCTGGTTCTGCCCCCTCTATACTTGTGTCCTTATGCCACAAGCCTGGTCAAATTAACTAATCTTGACTACTTTCCTCATTTGTTAAAGATCAGTAATAATATCAGATGTCTTCAAAATTTCAGTGCATTTCTTTTTAGGTTTTTGCAAGGCAAATGGAGTTAAGTGGCTTGCCCAAGGCCACACAGCTAGGTAATTATTAAGTGTCTGAGGCAGGATTTGTACTCAGGTACTCCTGACTCCAGGGCCAGTGCTCTATCCACTGGGCCACCTAGCTGCCCCCAGTGCACTTTTAAACATCTAAAATCTAAGCTAAAAAAAGCTACATTCAAATACTAAAGCTATTACTTTTAGATACCTGAACTTAAAATTGTGGCAAGACTTTTGAGATATGTTGTGCTTGTTTTATTTGCTTTATAGAATTTGTTTCCAAAATTGAATGAGATAATTTAAAACTGTAAAACAAATCAAAATATGAATTATGATTCATAGTTTGGTTTATATATTTAGTGCTGGAATAAATTGTAGATATCCTTCAGTCCAATCCAATTATTTTTTTTTACAGATGAAGGAATTGACCCCTGGAGTGGTAACAGAGACCAGAATATAAGATACATATGTGTCTCATTGCACTTCTACTTTAAGTTTGAGCCCATTCTTTTCTGGATTCAGCATAATTGTTGTAGATTGTACCCTAGGTTTTTCATGGAAATGTTTCTATACAGATGAGGAAACTGAACCAAACAGAGCTAAATGACTTGCCCAAGGCCACACAGCTATTAAGTATCTATGGTCACATTTGAATTCAAGAACTTCCTGATTCCCAGCCCAGTGCTCTAACCACTGTGTTACTTAGCTGTCTCACTATGTAACTATATTGTGTTACTAATATAATGTATATATATCTACATATACATATATTACTATATAATTAATAAATACAGTAAGCAGGAGAAATATGAAAATAAGTTTATTATGTAAACTCAAGGAAATAAATTTATATTATAATTTAATAAAGTGAAACTAATTTATATTATAATCCTAATATTATTTGTATAATTATAGCATTCAAATTTATCTTGATATATCATATTTTTATCTACTACATGATCATCCCTCCTATTTAGTACAGTTCCTTGCATAGTTAGAGCTAGAAACAAACTTCCTGTCCCACAAACTGCTTCTGAAGAGTTGGATAGAGTTTCAGCCCCTTAGCTAATAAACTCATTTAAAGCAAACCCAGCTTCAGTGTACTTAATTATTACAATGATTAACATTTCTCCATATAATTTTTGTTAAAATACATGAATTTAAATTTCTCTGAAATTCTCAAAATTGGAATTAGAATGACTCAAAACATTTTCTTTGACTTATATTTTAATTTATGCTCCATATATTTTAATGCTAATTTTAATGTTTTTGAAAATTCTTGGAATTCCCAATTGAATATCATAAAGTATTTGGGAAATTGAAATGATCTCATATTCTTTCTAGTAGAATTGTGGATCTTAAAAACTATTTTTTTAGCTCTATGACAAATTCATGCAATTAGTTCAAATCAAAAAGCATTTGATAGATTTTTACTAAATGAAAAGTACTATACATGTGAGAATTTTCCCCCACATTTAGTCCCATCTACTAATTGATTCACTGCATAAAAATTTAGTTGTTTAGTAGTTTCCTACAGGTAGAGATGACTGTTGCAATATGTCATTAGCAATCTTTCTCTCAAAGGAACTGAAATCTCTATATAGATATTTATTATAATTTATGGATTTTCATGTAAAGAAAAATTTTGTACATATAAAATTTGTACAAAGTAATGCATGTGATTATACAGGATATGGTCCTTGTTGCCATGTAGCAATAAAATAAAACATTGTAGGAAGCATTTTAATATGAATAAAAATTAAAAAAAATGTGAATATATTATTTGCCCCCTAGAAAGATAGAAGATATAGATGATACTTTCCTAAGACAAAATATAAAACTTGTACAGAAATCAGATATGATATGGATGAGAAGACTCAGTTATCTAGACATACTCTAGTAGTTTTATTATGTTAAAATCAGACCATACTATCAATTCTTGAACAGGTGTTTCTGTGAAGTCTGAGAAAATAATAGGGGGAGCTACATTCTAAGACTAATTCTGACCCTCCATGTGATGCAACAGAAGGAGTCTACAAGAAACCAACTATTCCATTTTAGAGTTTACTATCAGATATTATCTTAAGCTCTGGTGAAGTATTTTTACAAAAAAGTTTAAAGAAAAAGGAAGGCAGTTAGAAAGACAGACCACTGGGCTTAGAGTCAGAAGAACTTGATTTCAAATCTGACCTGAGACACTTTATTAGATGTGTGACTTATGAGAATCAAATAGGATAAGAATTGTAAAGTGCTTAACTTAGTACTTGCCCATTTTGATCATTATAGGAATGTTAGTTGTTCATTATTATTACTATAGTCTAAAAAGAAATAGCTCACGAGGTATAATAAAATGCTCTTCAAAGTGAAGTTAAGAGAAAATGATCATAAAGAAACTACTGTAACTTCTAAGGGAGATTTTTGATACCATACTTTTAGAAAGGTTATGTCTATCAAGTAGAAGTAGGGCATGTGACTCAGAATGAATTTAGAATGGTTATTTAATAGAAAAAAATGTCATTTTAAAGACAAAAATGAACTCTATTTTTAATATTTTTGAAGAATAATAGACAACTTTTAGCTATATCTAGAACATTAATCAATCAACAAGTTCATGAAGTATGATAAAAGAGTCAAAAATGGAAATTAGTAAAACAATGATAGATCATCCCAATGAAGAAAAAAGAGAGACTTCTAAAAAAAGCAATGTAGCTGCTAAGGGGCATTTTGGATGCTTCACATTTAGAAGGACACATATAAGAAGTGGAAGTAGGGTATGCAACAAATAGGTACTTACTATGTGTAAATCTTATTCTAGGTACTATGAACGTAAAGATAAAAATGTCTCTGTGTCCTCAAGAAGTTTACATTTTACTGAGTATATAAGATGTACATATTTAATTATGAATAAATTTCTATTCCCATATCATTTTTTTTGTGGTTACAGAGCCTAGAATATGCTGTATACATGTCTCAATCCCATTGTACTCTAAGTTTGAGCCCACTCTTCCCTGGATTCTGTATACATTTGTAGAAGAATATGTTCTAGGTTTTAAAGGAAATTCTTATAATTACAGTAATTAGCAAATTATTTTTGCTAAAAATTGTTTAGTATGGGATGGCTAAAGGGACACCTCCAGGTTGGAGCTCATAATCTATTATAATAAGGTTATCTCAAGAACCTGAGGTAGCAGTCATTTTTTAGTATCACAGAGTAAATATGAATGTGAGTTTAGGGAACAGCCCAGAGGGATAATCACATAAGTAATGCTTGTCCTTTATCCTTGAAGAAGACTATGATAACAAGGAGATGATGCCATGACAAGCAAATGAATTAGATTTGCTACATCACCAGTCTCACTTTCTCCTCCAGAGACATCTGGGTCCAATGGCCAGATATGAATCAGGATGACTGGAGATGACCCTGGATGTGAGTCAATCAGGGTTAAATAACTTGCTCAAGATCACACTACTAATAAGTGGCAAGTATGTGAGGCTGAATTCAAACTCCCTTCCTCCTGACTCCAAGGCCAGTGCTTTATTCAGTGCACCATTTACCTGCACATAATCACATAGGTACATACAAAAAGAGAAACCAAATAAATACAGGACAACTTTTAAAAGAATAATTATTTACAGGGAGAAAAACCAAGAAAAATGATTTGAAATGATTTGAAAAAAAAGTGAGATGAAGTTTAAGATTTGTAAGTAATTGGAAGAGGGTGCTTGGACATTTTAATGAATTCAAGTTTCTAGCAGAAGATGACTTACTTCCCAGAGGTACTGAAAGAACTTGTATATTTAATTAAGGAAACATATTTACTGACCTTTCAGAGATGATGGGTAATATGAGTCATATCAGAAAACTATGAGAAAGGGTTAAGTATTACTTTCTTTTTCGTTTTCTTTTTTTTTTGTTTTTTTGCAAGTCAATAGGGGGAGGGGTTAAGTGACTTGGCCAAGGCCACACAGCTAGGTAATTTGAGGCTGGATTTGAACTCAAATCCTGACTCCAGGACTGGTACTTTATTCAATGGACTACCTAGATGTCTTGTTACTTTCTTTTTCAAAAAACTTTTAAAGAGGTTTAATTAGCTCTTTAGAATTTACATGGGTCTCTATTCTTGGCTCTATATTATTCAAGAGTTTATTGATGACATGAAAAGATAGAACACATCCTTTTCATATTTGTAGGCATCATATAATTAATACATTTGTGACAATAAGGATTCCAAAAGATTTTGTCAGGTTCAAATAATGGACTGAAAGTGAAAAAGATAAAATTTAATAGGAATAATAAATCATACATTCTGGTTCAAAAATCAGCTGTAAGAGTATAAGACAGGAGTCAGAGGGTGAAAATTCTGTTGCACTTAATGGCAATTTATATGAGAAAAAAAACCAGTGGGTTTTAGGTGACCCTAGACTTTGAGTTGCCATATTCTATCAAGTTTCATAAAAATATAGAATTTTCTTTTGCTGAAATTGAGATGAAAGTCCACAGGTTTTGCTGACTATATTAGTCAAAAGGGTGACACAGCAGCCGCAAAAGCTAATGCAATCTTCTTCTTCAGTAATTCAGTACTTCAAGGACTTGTGATTTCATTGGTGCAGGAGCTCCTTCCACTGATGCAGGTCACAACCCCTTCTCTACTTAGTAACTAGTTTTCATGCATTGCTATAGTTGAAAAATTCATCACCCTAGGCCAGTCTGGTAATGAACCCCTCCAGATAAGCTAGGCAGGTTACTGATAACATATAGTTTGTCACTAAGCCTGTCTGTACTGTAAGCATTTCTAGCTTGATAGAACATGCCAGAGGTTACCATTCTATTGGCATATTTTTTCAGACTCTGAGGGTATCTCTAGGAGATGGTGAATCATCAGAGAAGGAATTTTAAAGATGACTCCAACCTCAGGCTGCACAAATAAAAATATAGTGCCTGGAATAAAGATGTCAAATTGTATTCTACCCCAAACAGGTCCAGTCTTAAGTTTGAGGTTTGAATCTCAATGCTGAATTTTAGAGAGGACCTTGACAAACTGGTGCATGCCCTTAATAAAGGGACAATGAAGAATTGTGTATTGTTTATTTCTGAAAGGGGCATAATAGATATTTCCAGTGGGTAACTAGCTGGTGCAGGATATATAACTACAGGGGATATAACTGGAATCAGGAAGACTCATCTTTAATTCAAATCTGGCTTCAGACATTTGCTAGCTTTATGATCTTGGTAAAGTCACTTAACTCTGCTCAGTTTCCTTATCTGTAAAATTTGCAAAGAAAACCCGAATGGGATCACAGAGGGTTGGACATGTCTGAAATGAATGAACCACCATCACAACAAAAAAGTTATTTCCAAATATTTTAAGGACTTCCACATTTATTTTGATTGAGTGTTATCTTATGAGATTTAGCCTAGTGGGGATGTTTTGTATACCGCTGGATTGTTTTGTATACCACTATAATCCTTAGTGTTAGTTATATGTTATCAGGTAACTAGTCTGGCTTATCTGGAGGGGTTCATTACCAGACTGGCCTAGAGTGATGAATTTTTCAACCATAGCAACCTCCTTCAAATTTTCTAAAAATGTATATTTATTCATTAAACTAAGTTATTGATAAAATATTAAATAGTACACAGTCAAATACTATATTAAATAGCACACAGATCTCTGAGGGCACTGCATTAGAGATTTCCTGCTAAGCTGATATAGAACCATTGGCAATCTTTCTTTGAGTCTGACCATCCAACAGTCCTGAATCTATACAATTATATTATCAAGTAGTCCACCTCTCTCTTTCTCCTATGATTAGTATGAGACATTTTAATAAATATTTTGCTAAACTCTAGGGAGACTCTATTTACAGAATCCCTCTGATCTACAGGTTTAGTAACCTTATCAGAAGAGGAAATAAGGTTGATCAGGCATGACTAGATCATGTTGCCTTTTTCTAGATATTCATTAATCCATCCCTTTATTTATTCTAGAATTTAGGGGAAATCAAGACCAAACTAATTGATCATTGTATGCTTTATATTCTTATCTAGTTTGAACACCAATATATTTGCCTTTATGTAGTTCTAAGGAACCTGCACTAGGGATAGAGATAGAACATGGACCAGATAAAGAAACTCCTTTTACCAATTCAGATCAACATTTTTTTTTTGCAAGGTGATAGGGTTGAGTGACTTGCCCAAAGTCACACAGCAAGATACTTTTTAAGTGTCTGAGGCAGGATTTGAACTCAGCTCCTCCCGATTCCAGGGCTGGTGCACTCCTCTGTGCCACCTAGCTGCCCAAGGTCAACACTTTTGTTGCAGTTTGTAGACAAAAGGAGCTATCTAGAGTACTGAGAGGTTAATTGTCCAGGATCACATATTCAGTGGGTATCAAAAGAAGGTCTTCCTGGGTTTGAAATCAAATAAGGTGATGGTGCCCCACTTTCCATTCTTAACTCTCTTCCACATATCAAAGTAGCCAAGCTAACTTGAATTTATTAAGGACAGTTATCTTCTCTTATCTCTATTTATTATGGGTATCAACTCTCTGATTGTTGTTTTGTTCTATCATTTCCTTTCCCCTTTCCCTTCCCCCCTCCCTCCCCTCCTTCCTTCCTTCCTTCCTTCCTTCCTTCCTTCCTTCCTTCCTTCCTTCCTTCCTTCCTTCCTTCCTTCCTTCCTTCCCTCCCTCCTCTCTCTGACTGTCTCTCTTTCTCTCTGTCTGCCTCTGCCTCTGCCTCTGCCTCTGCCTTTTTTTCTTCTTTCTTTCATGGAATTCCAAGTATCTCATATGCTATTCTTCCTTCATTGTAATAACTCCCTGGTTATTTTATATAGGCAGTTTTCTTACCCCCCCCTTATATTTTAAAGCCCTCTTGAAGGGTTTTTTTTTTAGACGCCAGGGAAAGCATTCTTACAGTCATTGGTAGTCTCTTGGCTCTATTTCTATCAGTCCTTGGGGGTAGGGTGGGGTGGAAGGGATGGCAATAAACCCTTTCTTCTTCAGGACATTCAATACCTTCCTCTACAGGAATTTTTTAAAGTTTTGGTGTTTTTTTTTATTAGCTTCTCCCTCTGTTTGATATTCTTCCTAACCCCTGACAGGATTGAATTTTTCCATCTGTCATTTCTGCCTCCTTTTTACCCCATTTTCCATCCCCCTCCTTAACTGAAACCCTGATTCTGGATTTTTAGGAACATTATTACTCATAATTTGGAGTGTGATGAGTTATTCCCAAAGTCCCTTTACTTTTTTTCTCCTAGATGGGGAACCAACCTCCACTTAGTATCTAGATAGCAGTCACCTGATTGTAGAAAAAAATATCAATATTGTACAACCAAATCCAGAGCTCTTTATCTTCTTTGACCTCTCTGAAGCATTTGGCACTGTTCTTTACCCTCTCCTCCTAATATTCTCTAGTCTCTAGCTTGTTTTGACACTAATCTTTCCCAAATCTCCTTTTTATCCCTTACCTTTCCTTCTTAATCCCCATTTACTAATTCATCATTCATGTTACACCCAATACCTCCAGTTGTCCTACGTCCCTGGCACAGGGAGGGGGATTGCAGACTTCTGGGGAAGAGCCAAGATGTCAGCGTGAAGCTAACACGCTCCGGGAGCCTTTCCCTACCAAAGATACATGAAGTCTCTACTTTGACTCCCAAGAAAAAGAGAAGATTCAAAGAAGTTTTCAAGGGAAGACATCGTGGAGGTTCTTCAGTGAAGGTCTGGCTCTTTGGGGGGAAAAGGGGAAGAAAAGTCCAGGAGGTGGAGAGCAGAAAAGCCAGCAGGAGACTTAGCCACAATGCAATCCAGGTCCCGACAGCTTAATAATACAGAGATTCTGGCAGCTGGAAAGCAAGTCAGTGGGGAAGATCCCAACTGCAAGCGAAGTCTGAACCCTGAGAGCACCAGGGTAAAAGACAGGACTGGGTCGGGAACAAACAACTGCTAAGTCAGAACCTGGATATAAAAGAGGGGGAAAAAAGATTCTACCCTGGCTCCCCTTCTCTGTCTGCACCATACTTGATCATTTTTGCTGTGCTTATGGCTCCATTTCTATGATCCACATGGATCCATATGGATCATTTCTATGTAGATGATTTCCAGCTCTTGTATAATAGTTACCAAATACCTCTTGGACATCTGGAACCAGATAATCTACAGATATCTTAAACTTAAATCCAAAGCAGAAGTCATTATCCCTCTTTGAACAAATCCTGAGTGTAGGCAAGTGCTCTGTTCACCGTGTCATCTTGATACAGGGAGTTATAGACATAGTGATGCTATATTTGGAGACAAATTTTGCAATTTTTTAAAGTTTAATTCTGTCTGAGGCGAAAGATAGAAGAAACATTTGCTCCTGTGATGTAAATTGACTCTTGTTGTTCCATTGCTGGTTCTCCTTCTTCCAGCTTCCAATTTCCAGTCTCCCATACCTTGGTCATTGATGGGTCAAGTTTGGGCTGGTGTGACAGGAAATGACACACCTTGGGACAAGAAAGACCAGGATGGAGCTTGCCTATTGGAGAAAACCTGGAGCCAGGTGCTAGACCACTCCTCAAGCACCACCCTTGTCCAATCCACTACAGAAGTGCATTTAAGTTGTCTGGAAGAGAAGAACCCCTCCTTTTTTCCTCTTCTTTACTCTACCTTTGCCTTGCAAGGATGGTTCTCTCTCTCTCTCTCTCTCTCTCTCTCTCTCTCTCTCTCTCTCTCTGTGTGTGTGTGTCTCTGCTTCTATCTCTGTCTCTGTCTCTCTCTAAAACTGTGGACCTCTATGCCATGTGGGCAAAGCCAACCCTTATGACTGTCTATTCTTTCCCTTAGTCAGCTCTCCTGACTATTTTCGTTTTCACTTTTTTCACCCTCTCACTCAAACCTCTCCTAGCTTTTTTTATTCTCCTCTCCTCAAACAGCTTACAAGTTGCTTGCTGCTTCTCTAGGAGGAGAAAAGGTTTTAATCTGTAACCTTGTAGGCTTGTACAATAAATCCTGAATGGTTTTAAAATCTCAGGTTTGTGTCTGAATTCTTTCACCTTTCAAAGTCTCTCAATTTTAAATTGGTGACACCAATCCCTGGCAACAATCTGGCTGCCTTACCTCTTAATTTCCCTAAATTCCTTCAAGATTCAATTGAACATCTCTCCTATACTTAGAGACCTATCCTTGTTTCCCTAGGTACGAATGTGTGATCTGTGACTAGGAGCTCAGAGCTATAACAGACAAATATTAATTTAATCTTATAGCTTCCCATTATAGAGAATGGTTAATTCTTTCCCTTCTCAGACTGACTTTCATGTGCTTTCTATTCATTTTATATGCATATTGTTTTTATTTGCTGTCTTCCCATTAGAATGTCAGCTTTTTCAGGGCAGATACTTTTTTTCTGTTTTTGGTTTTTACAAGGCAAGGGGGTTGAGTGACTTGCTCAAGGTCAGCTAATAAGTATCGAGTGACTGAGATGGATTTGAACTCAGGTCCACCTATTTCCAGGGTCAGTGCTCTATCCATTGCATCTCCCAGCTGCCCCACAGGGACATTTTTTAAAAATCCTTAAGGCTTAGCACAATGTTAAATGCTTAATAAATGATCCCTTCTGTATTGATTAGTATTTTCTTTGCCTTTTGAAACTTTTTGAGTGTTTACATTTCTTATCTTAAGCCTGAACCAGTAACTTTATGGCCTTTGAAACAATGCTATAGGCCTACTCTCTTTTCTCCTTTAAAAATATTTTTAATAGAAAGCTTTGTGATGTGACATCTATTTATTAGTATGACCTACTATTAAAATTGTCAAATTTAATAAGAGATTACCTTTCAATGTTTTAATAAGACACATAGCAGAAGCATTGCTTTCATCAATTTATAAAGAAAGTGTTGCTCAGAGATGTTAACTGGTCGCATGAATGACAAGCTGAGCCTCAGATCAGATATTCCAGTTCTCATTGTTCAATCATCCAGGTATGTCTGACCCTTTGTAACCCCATTTGGATTGGCAAAGATGCTGAAATGATTTGTATTTCCTTTACCAATTCATTTTGTTGTTGAGAAACCTGAGGCAAAAAGAATTAAGTGACTTGTCCAGGATCACACAGGCTGGGAAGATGAGTCTTCCTGATTCTAGGTGCATCAGTTATCTTTTTTCCTATCACACTATGTTTTATTTAATTTATAGCTGGAGGCAAGGGCTAATGATTACTGTAAAAAGATTTGGCTCTGACGTCAGAGGACTTGAGTTTGACTTGGTTCTTTCACTTATATGTGGCTACAAGTATCTGTAACGTGAAGTTGAGCATGATGTTTTCTGTAGTCCTTCCAAGTTCTAGATGTATCATCCTGTTTAGAAATCCCAGATGTGGTTTTCATATTTCGTTGTTTCAATCACCTTTGACTTTAAAAGAGAAATAGCAAAATCACTGATAAGTAAAAGAAAAAAATTTATGTAACTCCTGGGTCATAAAGAAAGAACACAGGTAGTTCTCATTTAAAGAAAGTTAAGTTCAAGGAGGGATTAATTCCTAGAAATGAAGCTGACCAGATGGTGTTAGGTGGGTCTTCTAATTGATAGATCATAATAAGCCATTGAGCATAAGGTAAAAAACACTTAATTGCTGCAATATTTCCTTTCTTTATTTGGTCCGATGATTCTACTTTTCTTTATATCAAGAAGTTGTCATTTTGAACATTATCATAATAGATTAATTAACTAAGTGCTTTCTTTGGTCAACATAAACACAAAGCATTATATATACATAGATGCCTATATCTATATGTTTACATTAACACAAATTTAAAATGTATGTAAAAATTATATCAAAATATTTACACATAACAGGGCAGCTAGGTGGTGCAGAGGATAGAACACTGACCCTGGAGTCAGGAGGACCTGAGTTCAAATTTGACCTTAGATACTCAATAATTGCCTAGCTGCGTGACCTTGGGCAAGTCACTTAACCCCATTGCCTTAAATCAATAAAAAAATTTAAAAAAAAGAATAAATTCTCTGCTATAAAAATATTTACACATATAATATATACATAAAATATTTATTATTATATATACTAAATGTGCATAGTATATAAAATATGAATTCATAAGATATATATATATATATATATATATGAAGCATAGCAGCCTGAATATATGTATAAATTTCCATACACTTGTAGAAATAAATAATGTAGATATATATAGATAATCTATATATATTTCATTATATATAGATGCATACACCTTCACAGAAATATAATGTGCATATAATAAATATGTACAGATAAATTTTTACACACATATTAAACATATCTAAAATATTTATCTATAACATATGCATATATTCATTGGTTCTTGTCCTTCATTATTAAAGAAGATGAAAATGACATCACTTTGTTTGAAGTCCTGCTGTGACTGATTAGACCATTTTGAGAACAGAACGCTCTATCACAGGGCAGCACAAATAGTCCATGTGAACACCTAAGGTGGCTACTCTAAACTTAATCATTTCATGTAGTATAATATAGCATATATAGGCATAATGTGAAGTATATATAAACCATGATAGTCTGAATATACACATACATGTTAATTTGTACATACATTTGTGCATATCTATGTATATATTTATGCTCTGTGTTTTTTTATGTTTACCAAAGGAAATACTTAATTTGTTGGTGTGGCAAGTTCAAAATGGCAACTTATTAATATAAAAACTGGAATTACCACTCCAAATCAGGAAAGAAAATATTGTAGTTATTAATTGATTTTTACCTTCTGTTCAATGGCATAATATAACCTATGAATTTATAAGACTCATCTAACTCCCATCTCATAAGCTTCATTTATAGAAGGATTAATCCCTCATTAAATTTAACTTTCTCTAGGCTGCTTAAAAAGTCTTTGCTTGACCTTCTTGTATAGATATAACTTCAGAGTTGATGTGATTTCAAATCTACATATTGTTTTATAATTTTTAAAATTTTAGTTTTCTTGCTGCTTGATTTTATTTTTTATCTTATTTTAATGACATTTTTACATCTTCTTTTAACATCTTTTAACATGTTAACATCAAAAGAAATCACATTTGCCACTCAGAGAGTCATTCATTGTAACAAAAAATGATAAAGAGAAAAAAAATAGCCCAATAAATGAAAAAACACATCAGCTATGCCTGATTGTATATGCAATATTCTGTGGAGCAATTTCTCTAATAGAAGGTAAATTTTCTCAAATCTTTTCTGAGGTTAAACTTGGTCATTATAATTCAAATGTGATTTTCCTTTTTTGTCTGCTTACTGTAATCACTTTGCATGTCAGTCTTCTTATTTTGCTTAATTTATTACATCAATTCATAAATCTTTCTTTGTTCTTTCAATTCATATTTTTCATTTATGCATTCTAATAATCTATGTACCACAATTTATTGATCTATTTCTCAGTTAATAGACATCTACTTTATTTCCAGTTCTTTTCTATCAAAAAATGTACCATTATGAATATTCTGACAGATAAGTGACATTTCATCAATCATTGACCTCCCTGGGGGACTGAATATCTCCTGAACAATTTTTTTCATAGTCAAAGTTTAATTTCTCTCATACACATTGTCTCTGATTAATTTGTTTAGAAAATTAATGATAATAATAATAATAATAATAACAGCTCATGCTTATACAACACTTAATTAAAGAGTTTTTCTGATACAGAGACTCTGAGAAGTTGATAGAAAAAATATTTTCAACTTTGTTTAAGTGATGAAGAAACAGACTCAGAGTGCTTAAATAACAGTAGGATGTGGTCTAATTAGATAAATGGTTATTTGGACTTTAGAGATCATTTAGGTCAATTCTATTTTATAGTTAACAAAACATAATCAAAGAACAGGTTGAAGTGACTAGGTGAAAGGTACACATAAAAATTAGTGTCAGTCAAGATTGGTACTCAAGTTTCTCACCTGCATTACCATGTATTCTCAGAAGAGAGATGATTCTGTATGCTAGCTACTATGTTTTTTGTTTAATCCAATTATGTTAGCACTATTATTCACTTTTTCACCCGACCAATTCTTTTCCTTTGTCTTGAACCCCCAATCCTACATTACCAGCTCACTGATGAATCTCTCCACTTTGATATTAACATGCACAAAACTGAGATCTCTCTTCATCTCTCCTTCCTCCTAAATGATACTTTCTTCAAATTTTCCAAGTTTTGAGGGTATTACCATCCTTCCAGTAACTTAACTTCAAAACTTAAAAATCACCATTGACTACTTTTTAATCTCCTTATCTACTCTAATTATTTAGTCAACAAGCATTTTTTTAGGACCTAGTCATATATTGGATACTATGCTAAATAGCCGAGATTAAAAAATAAACGAAAAGATATTCCTTCATCTCAGGAAACTGAGGGGTTGGACTTGCTCATTCCATCAGTGCACCAGTCAGGGACAATTTTGGGGTATCTGCCTTGGAGAATACCATCTGTATCTAGAGAAAGAATTGTGGAGTTTGAACAAAGACAATTGCCTCTAACTTAAAAAAAACCCCAAACATTATCTTATTATGTAATTTTGTGATCTCTTATATTTTATTTTTCCCCCTTAAGTGTATGATTTCTCTATCAACACATTCAATTTAGATCAATGTATAGCATGGAAACAATGTAGACACTAACAGATTGCTTCTATGGGGGGTAGGGGGAGGAAAATGAGATTGGGGAAAAATTATGAAATTAAAAAATTAATTAATTAAAATAAAAAAAGAAACTGAGGGGTTTAATGGAAAAACAATATGTAAACCCTCAGTTAAAATGAGCTACAAAGAGGATAAATGGAAAGTAATCAACGGGGAAGTCATAAGAATTAAAAAGGATTGGGAATATATATTTTATCTCATTAAACATTTCCCAATTAGGTATACATTTTTTAACATGCATTTAAAAAAATTGAGTTTTAAATTCTTCTTTCCTTCTCTCTCTTCCATTTCCCACCTTTCAAGACAAAGCAAGAAATTTGATATTTTTTATACATGTGAAGTCATACAAAACACGTTTTCATATTAGTCATGTTACAAAAGAAAAGAAACCATAACAGCAACAACAAAACAAGAAAAAAGAATGCTTCAGTCTTCACTCAGAGTTCATGAGTTCTCTCTCTAGGGGTGCATATCACTTTTCATTATGGGTCCTTTGGGATTATCTTGTATCATTGTCTTTACCAGAGTAGCTTAGTCTTTCACAGTTGGTAATCCTTACAATATTGCTATTACTATGTACAAGAATCTCTTGATTCTTCTCACTTCAATTTGTATGAGTTCATATAAGTCTCTTTAGGTTTTTCTGAAACCATCTTGTTTATTATTTCTTATAGCACAATATTATTCCATCAGAATAATATGCCACAACTTGTTCAGTTATTCCCTCAATTGATGGGCATTTTCTTAATTTCCAATTCTTTGCCACCAAATAAGAAGCTACTATAAATATTTGTGTACAAATAGATACTTTTCTCTTTTCTTTGATCTTTTTGGTGTACAGATCTAGTAATGGTACTACTGAGTCAAAGAGAAAGAGTGTGAAGAGTATTACAGCCTTTTGCGCATGGTCCAAATTATTCTTGGAATTGTTAGACCAGTTCACAAGTTCACCAACAGTGCCTTATTGCTCCAATTTTCCCAAAACCTTTTTATCTTTTCTATCTTGTTATCAATCTGATAAATTTGAGGTCATATCTTAGAGTTGTTTTCACTTGTATTTCTCTAATCACTTTTGTCTCCTATTCATCCTTAGAACCTGAAGATCTTGACTTTGTGTTTCAGGGGTCGCTGTGGCAATCAGTATTCCAAGATTTTCATGAGGACTCTCTGTTTGGACTTATTTCTGTATAAGAAACATATTGATAGAAATAACACTGAATAGACATATTGATAGAAATAATAAATTGATAGAAATAGCAAAGTTCACTGTTCACTATTTCCTATTTCATTATTTCACCAATTCCAACATAAGACATCATTTGTAAAAATTAATGGAAGACTCTTGAAAGCAATTTGAAATAATGTGCCAGAAGTTACTAATCAGTGCAAGACTTCTGAACCAGTAATACTATTATTAAACCTTTGCCCCAAACAGATCAAATAAAGAGACAAAAACTCCAGAGACAGAAAAATATTTATAGAAGCTCCTTTTGTAATATCAGAGAATTGGAAACAAAGGGATTGGGCTCCATCATTTGGGGAATGACTGAACAGTAGAAGGTATCTAAATGCAATACTTATTAGAAATTATGAAAAGGGTCATTTTAAAGGAATTTACTTAGTGTGGGGTGAATAATGTAGAGTGAAGAGAGCAGAACCAGAAGAACAATTTATATGACAGCATTAACTTTGTATAGAAAATTATGAGAGATTTAAGAACTCTAATTAATTCAATGACCAATTGTGATTTCAGAGAACCAATAATGAAATACTGGGAAAGATTGAGGAAAAAATGAAAAAGGGGATAACTGAGGATGAGCTGGACAAATAGCATCATGTAAACAAAAACATTTGGAAGGACTTCAAGAGAAAACGAAGGATAGCAAAGTCCATGGGGACATGAAGAGTCAGAAATAACTCAACGACTGAATTACCCAGATGGATTCAGAGTGAAGGACTGTAAAGGGTTAAAGTTAAGAATGCTGGTCATGAGAAAACATGAAACCCAGATGCCATTATCTTACGCCTTTGAAGTTGATAGAAAAGAGAACATCTAGTGTGAAAGAGGAAGCCTGGGAACAATCTTCGAATTATACTGTTTTGCATACCTAAAAGAGGCCGATAGAGTGGTTTTACATGTATACAAAAAAGGACTGTCTCCTTGCAAAGGCAGAGATGCAGTGGCCTGTTAATAAAACTTGCTATGCGTCTCTCCTGGTTAAACTCTCATTATTGAACATGCTGGTCGTGTCTGTTGGTGCCACAAAGACCTTGGAAATAAGGTACCACCTGGCTGCTCAAAAGGAAAAGTCAAAGGACTTTTCAAAGAATGAGGTAAATATTTCTGGACATGATCAATGAAGGACTTTGTCTTTCTTGACTACGCTTATTTGTCATAAGGCTTTTATTTGTTTGGTTGATTTTTTTGGACTTGGTTTCATTATGTTGTCCAGGTTGAAAGTGTAGTAGTCACTCAGAGGTCCAATCCAAATATTTACTAGTGGAAAAGTTTTACGTGTTCAAATTGTTTCTGAGATGGATCAGTATAACTCTCCTTAGGCATCTTTCTAGGCTCTCCATTCCGTAGTACTCATGATATTTGCACCATACTGTGTGGACACCCAATCATCTTTAGACTTATTGAAGCTCAGAACTCTCAAATTCAAGAGTTTCAATAGCTTCAATTTTCCCCATTAGTAGGGATTATAAGTATATACCACCACACTCAGCTTTTTTTTTTCTTTTTTTTTCAGTTGGTGGTATTAGGGAGAAGGAAAAAAACATTTTTGTTCATTAAAATGTTTTTTAAATGAATAGAAAGAGTGGAATGGTATGGGATGGAATGAAATTCACAATTTATTTAGAATATATTTTGGAGAACACAATCTTCATTTTCAGATACTGCCACACAGTAGGAACCCTTTCATGAAAAAAGTGCCTAAAGAATTGGATCTTTGCAACCTCTGAACAATGATCACATCTGCAAAGCATATTTGTTTGATTGACAGGAGAGAACTATTTCTGATGCCAGTGGGTCACCGTCCAGTAAACATGGCTATACCAGGAGGGTGCTGCTCCCCTATTGTTACTGGCTAATTCTGGCAGTGAGCCTTCTTCTGCTGTTTCCTATCCTGGGTGTCCCTTTCAAATATGTTCATGCCCCAGCTGGCTTCATGCTGATGCAGTGTTATGATGCAGAGAAAAGAAATGAGTTTAAGCACTAGGCAACTGTGAGCCATGTTAGCATAGTGATGGCTTAGCACTCAGAGTATATTCAGTCCAAAGTACAAGCATGCTCCTGACAAAACCCAAAGCTAACTTATTTCTAGTCATAGCACCCTGGCTTCTGGGGGTACAGATAGAACAGAAAAGAACACTGTATTTGGAACCAGAGTATCTTCACTTGGCTAGGGCAAGCTTGTCTCTTTATAGTAACCTCTTCCCCCCTCATCTATAGAAAGATATTTCTAGCTCTAAATTACATGAAAAATTATGGCAGCCTCATCATCACAGGACAGGTAAAGGTATAAAAGTTAGGTCTGGAATTTGAAATGCATGGAAGAATGGAGGGGGAGAGTAATGAAGGAGAAATAGGGAAGGCATTTCTGAGGATGTGATGCCTAAATTGATCCTTGAAGGAAGACCAAAGTTGTGAAAGTTTAGGAGTGGATGACTTCTTAGAGGTCACATAGTGCTAATAGAATATTAGTAATATTGTTCCTTTTTACTTTATATAGAAATTACCTGAAGTTAGGTAACTTGACCAAGGTTACACTGGAAGTAAGTAATGGACCAGAGGTTAGAAGACAGGTTCTCTGATTTCAAATCTGCTGATCTTTCTTTTGCAAGATAGAAATGAGAGAGAAGTCCATTCAGACATGAAGAACACTTTTCACAAAGGCACAGAGGCCAGGAAATTGCAAAGATAGCATAGGAATTGCAAAGATGGCACACCTAAATCATAGAATGGGTGGAGAAGTTTAAGGTCTAAAATCCTGAAAATATACAAAGGGAATGAAAAGGTTATGAAAAGTTTTAAATGCCAAGATTTTATATTTGATTCTGGAGATAATAGAGGAACTGTTAGAGTTCACTGAACTGAATTATGGTATGATCAGATTTACACTTTAGAAATATAACCTTAGCATTTGAGTGAAGGATGAACTGGAGTACAGAAAGACATGAGGCAGAGGAACCTGTGTGAAAGTTATTACTACAGTCCAGGTGAGAAATTATAAGGACCTGAATGGTTGTTGTGATTAAGATAGGTTTTAGCCAGATGGTGAAGAGCTTGAAATAAAAAAAATGACATTTTATCTCTGTAGCAATAGGGAGTAACAGAAGGCTCCTATACATAAGGAACGCTACTTAGACTACTGTGTGGAGTCTGTTTTGAAAAAAAAAAACCAAAGAGGTTTGAGTCCGAAAGAAGAAGTACAAAAGTATGCAATAAGTCAGGTGAGAGGTGATGAAAACCTGAATAAGGGGACAGGTTCTGGGAATGGTGGAAGGGGATCAAGATGAGATAGAAATATGCAGAACTAGAAAAATATTTAAATGTCTCATTTAAAAAACCCAACTTCTATCAGAAGCCTCCCCCTCACCAAAAATTATTTTATAAAGTGATAATGAACAAATCTGGTACTGGCTAAGAAACAGAGTGGTGTTTCAGTGGAATAGATTAGATAAACAATGTACGGTTGTAAATGATGGTAGTAAGCTAATGTTTGATCCCAAAGATCCAAGTTTTTGGTGTAAGAACCCAACATTTGACAAAAAAAAATAATTGACAAAAAAAATGACAAAACTGAAAAGCAGTTTGATAGAAACCATGGATAGACCAACATCTCACACTATTGTAAGAAAAGGTCAAAATGGATAAATGGTTTATACATAAAGGGTTATATCATAAGTAAATTAAAGTAGCATACAGAAAATTACCTGTAAAACTCAGGGATAACAGAAGAGCTCATACCAAATAAGACAATCACAGGAAATAAAACAGATAATTTTGATTACATAAAATTAAAAATCTTCTGTACAAATAAATCCAATACTGCTAAATTTAGAAGGAAACCAGGAAAAATGGGGAGTGGAAGTAGTTTCTTTGATATAAACCTCATTTCTTAACTATTTAGAGAACTGAGCCAAATTTGTAAAAATAAGAGTCATAATAAGGAAATATATTTAACATAGCTATATGTGTACAACCTATATCAGATTACTCACTGTGAAGCGCAGTGGGGAGGGAAGTGAGAGAGGGAGAAGAATTTATAACTCAAAACCTTAAAAAATGAATATTGAAAATTATCTTTCCATGTAGTAGGAAAAGTAATTAAATAAATTTATTATAATTAAAAAAAATAAAAAGTCATTCCCCAGTTGATTAATAGTCAGAGGTTATGAATAGACAGTTTTGAGAAGTAAAAACTTGCAATGGTCTCATGAAAAATTGCTCTATACTTCTAATTTCAGGAAATATTCTATACTATGAATCCTTCCCTGACATTTCCAAACAATAAATTTTTCCTCTAACTTTTCATGAATATTATGTGGTCCGCATTTCTCTTATGCAATTGTCCATTTATAAATATAAATATAATTTTGTATTTTAATTATTAGTGTATAAATCATAATCAACAAATTGCAAATTTCATGAGGGCAGAGACTATATATATACCTCACTTTTTATTTTTTTCTTTATAAGGCAGTGATCTAGTAGAAGAAGTATGTAATTGGAGACAGAGGAGATCTACTTTCAAATTATACCTTTGAAGTTTCCAAACTTGTGTGACAATGGGTAAGTCTCTTAATAATAATATGATAAGCAATTAAATAGTATTTTAAGGTTTGTAAAGCTCTTTACAAATATTATTTCATTTTATCCTTTTAACAATCCTGGGAAGTAGGTAGTATTGTTATCTCCGTTTTGCAGGGGAAACTGAGCCAGACAGAGGTTAAGTGACTTGCCTAGCATCATACTGCTGGTAAGTTTTCGAAACCAGATTTGAACTCCTGTCTTCCTGTTTGCAGCCCCAGGATTCTACCCACTTAGATATCTAAATTCCTCTGTCATAAATATATTTCAACACAATTGTTTTTTAAAAAAATTATATGCAATTTATTTAATGTTATTTATTGTGAATGGATCCCTATTGCCAAGGAAGTCCATCACACACATGCAAAAAGTTAAGCATCCTTTCTTTAGAAATATCTGACTTAAAGGATCATAGAATTAGAACTAGAAAAGAATTTAAAGGTCATCTAGTCTTAAATTCTAATTTTATGGATGAAGAGCCTGTGATTTACAGAAGTTAAGGCATGTGTCAAATATCTCAGAAGTTGAAAATAGCAAAGCTCGCTTTTGCATTAGTTCCTGTGACTTTAAGTTCAACACTATTTCTGCTGTAATCATCTTTATCTCACTAGAACTTGTTGGAGACACAGCCTGTGCCTAATGACTTTCTATGTCTCTATACATCTCCTTTTTGATCCAAAATCTAGGCTCCCTCAATAACTCAGAGATGAGAAGGACATCAAGAATATCAATAGGGTAAAAGATTAAAGCCATTTTAGGCTCTTTGCCTTGTTTCTGCCTCTGTTACTTCCAAGATTACAATTCAGCATCTTTCCATGAGCTCTCCCTAAATAGCCTGGAAGAAGAAGTAAATCAAAATAGAGTGTTCAGATTATTCTTATTGGTATCACATTGTATATGTAAACATTGCTTTACAGTGGGTGAGCAGAAGTAAGACAGGTCCCTGCCCAGAGAGTTTACAAGCTTACAAGGACCCTGAAAAGAATGAAAATATATAAGAGGTTGTTTTGCTTTTGTTTGAAATTCACAACAGCTGTTGTATTCTTCTTGACTGGTTCCAAATTTAATAAAGCCCAATAAATCTCTAAGAAAACAACACTGAGACACTGCTATTGTTTTTGTTTTGGGGCTGAGCTCATGAGGCAGAGTCTTTCTCTCTTACTTTCTTCCTGGCGAATCTCACATTGGGACATGCCAAAAATAAATCCCCAAGCACCGAGTGAGCAAATCACAGGAAAATTAAATTCTTAGCAATCTGAGGGCAAAGAGCCCACTTCATAGATTAAGGGCAATTTTGACCTTCAATGTATGTTGTTGAGAAGTGCTAGTCTCTGGACATTCTTGAGAACCTGAATATCATTTTCTTGTCTATGTTTTCTAATTCATTGTTAACAGGAATAGCTACATATAGTTTGGTGGGAGGTGGGGGGAAGAGAAGGGGAGAATCTCAAGTGAAAATGCAACTCTTTTGTGAGAGGTTTCTCAGGGCTTTTTAAAGTTATCAAAATCAAGGAGAACGGATAGTTTGTGCAAATGCTATAGTGTAAAAGAGACCTCAATTCAAAAGAATCAAGGAGTTGCCAAAGTAGTGATTTTTTTATGCACATTTTATCTGTCTGTCTCTCTTTGTCTCTGACTCTGTGTGTTTCTATTTCTGTCTCTGTTTTTGTGTGTGTGTGTCTGTCTGTGTCTGTCTGTCTGTCTGTCTCTCTCCCTCCCTGTACCCTATTTGTCTGTCTCAATCCCCTCACCCCTCTCATACACACATAATAAATTTCAATTACTTTCAGTCACATTTAGGCTAAAATAACTATCTACCTTTTTAACTTTATTCCACATTTCTTGTTTTCTCATAGTCTTTGGTCTAGCCAAGGGGACTTTCTTAATTTCATATATATACCAAGACATCACAAATCTCATTATCTTTGTCTACCATTTTTGCAAGTTATTCTTTTTTCATCTCTGCATCTTAAATAAATTGATGCAGTAATTTGATGAATTTTAAAATCAAAATGATTACTTAATGTACAATACATGGTTATTTATTGTTTTGCACACTTCTACTTCTTTCTGAAGGATTGTTGTTCCAGAACCTCTGCAGCTAGCTATGAAAGACTATTTCATCTTTATACCCACAAGTTATGAACATTGAAAAGAATGTTACAATGACCTGAAAGGTAGGTCCTATGTTTGCTTTCCTGCCTGAAGAAACAACCAATTACTTTTTGCTGTAAAGGAAAGCTGGTCCCCCGCCTGAGAAGAAGGTGAAAGGGGCTTGAGAAACACCTTTCTGTGCCTTTGTTTAATAGAAGATTTCAAGACTGTATAGAAAAATAATCTAAGATAAAATTTTCAATAAAATGATTCAAAGGAGGTGAGAGAAATCAAAAGTAATGTCAAGAGGTTAGCAAGTAGAAGAATGTGAAAGAGTCGAGAGGAGGGAATATAACTTATAGTCTTGGAATTATATAAGGGACAGGGGCTTTTCTCATAGAGGAATAAATCCAGACCCAATGAGAAAGAAGCAACATTTCACAATAAGATTTATATAAGGATATATCAAGTGCAGATAAGAAATGTGCAAAGTTTGCTGGTGGCTTTCTGATGTATGATGTATGTAGACCAAACTTGACTAATTGGGATAGTTGTTCTGTCTCCCTGGAACAATTATCCAAGAAGTGTCTTAGAGAATGTGAAATATAATAGTGATAATGATAATAATAACATATTTACATAACATTTATGTTTTACAAAGTATTTTTCTTTCAGTGACCCTATCAGGCAATTAGATAAATGAAGTTTTTATTAAGTTCCTATTCATGTCAGATTCTATATTTGGAGGATACAAAAACACGAAAAATGAGACAGCCCTTAATCTCCCTACCCACCAAATGTAATTATGGTTTAGTGACTTGTCCAGGGCCATATAGTTAATGTGTCTGAGGCCACATTTGAGCTCAGAACTCTTTTGACACCAAATTATGTGTTCTTTTTACTATACATTTTAAATCCAATGATCACCCTATCACTAGACAAAACTTGAGTTTGAAAAAGTAACAACTCATACTTATAAAGTATTTAAATTTTTTTTCAGAGTCCTTCCTTTATACCAATCCCATAAGATAGGTAGGGTAAGTATTATATAGCTCTATTTTATGTATGGGAGTGGAAGCTAGGTGATTTTCCCCGTGATCATGCGGTAAGTGTCTGAAATTGGAATTGAACATTGGTCTCCCAAGCACCATGCATTATGCCACTGCATCTCACAACCAAGTAGAAACAAAATAAATTTAAAATTTTAACACAAAGAAATAAATATGATTTCAAATTTATTATTGGGACTTTTATAGACTTCTATAATTAGAATATGGCAATAATGGGTAGACCAGTTTCAAAAGACACAGATCTCATTATTCTGGATCTGGAGTCAGGAAGACCTAAGTTTAAATTTATTCTCAGACACATACTAGCTATGTGAACTTGGGTAAGTCATTTAATACTCTTTATCTCAGTTTCCTCAACCATAAATTGGGGATAATAACAACATCAACCTCATAGAATGGTTGTTAATAGCCATGAGTTAATGAGTTAATATCTGTAAAGTTCTTAGACATTGTCTGGCATAGTGTTCCATTTCTTCCCTCTCCTTTTAGCACTGTTGAACCTACCAGAGCCTATATGATCTGCTGCTATGATTAACCTTTAGGAAACCAGGGTCACGTCCATGGTATGGTGAAATGTCCAAATAGAACTTTGCAATATAGTCTGAATTACAATTAAAGAAGTTGTAATGGTACAAGCTTTAAATTATCCAGACATCTCTTGAGAATTTGTCTACTAACAGACAATCAGAAAATTCTTTTGCCTTGCCTTATAAACAATTTCGTCTCAAAACTTTGAGATTACAGTGAGGGAGAAATACTATAAAATAAGCAAGAACAGGCAGGTGAAGGGAAAGTTATAGGAATTTGAAGAGAAAATGACAATATTATCTCAGTTGTTAGAGCCAAAGAAGAGAATGTTATTCACAGTCAGGTAAGTATCCTTTATTTTAGAGAACAGCATTTCAAAAAGCTCAGAGGTAAAAGATATGTTTTCATGACTTGAAACTCCAAAAAGGGAAGATGACCTCAAAAGAATGATAATGCCTAAAAATGATATTTTCATAGTATGACACATGAAGGATACTAATAAGAAAGAGTAAGAAGCAGATAATGAAACTGATGTTATAGAGGAAACGAATGAACTGAAATTGATTTTATCTTATTTTTGTGGAAATATCTTTAGTTTTTAACCTCACCTTCATTTATGAATATACATTCCAACTTACCCAATGAGACATACCTTTTTTTAGAATAGATTTTAAAATGAAAGAAAAAGCCTCTGCAAAATCAATCAACATATCACTGTGTCTGATAAGGCATGTAAAATTCCATATCCATAATATTTTAATTTTTCCAAGAGGGGAGTGAGGTGTATGTTCTCTTTTCTCTGGATCAAAGTTTTGTTATTGTGCTTTCCATTTACATTATTGCGGTTCTTCTGAACAATGCCTTCTTAATTCCGCAGATTTTATTCTGCATCAGTTACTATAAGTTTTCACATATTTGTCTATATTCTTCATACTCAGTCTCTTCTAGTGCAGTAACTTTCCATTTAATGAATGCATCATATCACAAATTGCTTTTGCCATTCTTCAAATCATGGGTGTAGACTTTGCTTATAGTTCTTTGCTGCCCCCACCCAAGTGCTGATATGAATATTTTGGTGATTTTTAATCTCTTTAAAATATATTTGAATTAAATTTAAAATCAATTAAAAAATACTATGTGCCAAACATGGAAGGGGGGGGACATGGAGAAGAATGAATAGCCAAGATTAGGATGAAATATCAAAAGTACATTAGGAAGGAGCATACTTAGACAAATTTGAGGATTGTAAAAAATTTTAAGGATTCACAAAAATATTATTTTACCTATGTTGGAAGAATGAAGAACAGGGAAGGGATTGTGTAAAATTAACACACAACAGAGTGAAAGTTATTCAAACTTCTGTGAAGTTCCTATCTTCTCACCACATTTCCAATTGCATTAATAGTGATACATGACTAGTCTAAAAGTTTTCTATCATCCCCCTCCTACTGTTAAATCTTTAATAGCATTTGTAATCTTTCCTGTAATTTAAGGCACTTCCAGTATAATTTATCTGTACTCCTCCCCATAGTGCTCAGCTAGCCACAGGTATAAATTGGCAGTTTCTAATTAAGTATCAAAGGAAAAACCTCATGTGTGCCAAAGGACATCTACAATTGGCTTAATTAGAATAAAAAAGAATGCTCTATTAAAATTGAATTAAAATTAAAGTTTTATGCCAGGCATCTTTGGATATGTTAGTCAAATAACTATAAAGGAAGTCCAGGTATAGTCATAATTTCATTTGCTAGTTACTTTTGGAGACTGGGAAACTTTTGGCTCCAGGTTTATTTGTGGGACAGACAAAGAAAGTAACTGATCCTAAGCAAGGCTGACTACAACATTCCCTGAAAGCTTCTTGAATATAGGGGAATAATTTAGGGATGCATTTGAACAAAGGATGAGCAAGAAGTTGTCTTGGATTGATTTGACTCAGTTCAAAGTCAACTAGCTGACCCAGAGAAGATTCTTCTTTTGAGGGAAATTGGAGCTAAGGCCTATATTTGCATATTGATGAGAAGTCTTTGAATTATAATTTTTAATTATAAAAATAGAAATAAATGTCTAAATGTACTACCACAATCTTCATCTACATTTGAGTGGACAGCAAGGTGGTGCAGTGCATAAAATATTGGGTCTGGAGTCAAGAAGACTCATCTTCCCTGGTTCAAATCTGGCCTCAACCCTTTACTAGTTGGGGGTGAACCCTGGATTTAACCCATTTTGTTTGAGTTATCTCATATGTAAAATGAGCTGGAAAAGGAAATGGCAAACCATTCCAGTATCTTTATTAAGAAAACCCTCCAAAAAAGATTATGAAGAGTTGAATGAAATAAGAACTTTATCTGATTTTCCAATTTACCTTCCTAAATAATAGATCCTTCTGTTCAAATTTTCCCGTAGTACCTTTGTGAATGAGAATTTTTTCCATTTTTTGAACCCTTACCTGATATTTATATCTTGGTGAGATCATTTTCTTTAACTCCTCTCAGCAAACAATTCTGCCTTCAAGGTTTCTTCATCTACTTTTACTCTTTCTATATCTCATGAGATCACTATATTTACCCTATGCATTAGATAGACTCATTACTGAATCATTTTCTTCTTTAAACATGTTTTTTTGGTATTCTGAATTTAAACATCAATTATCATGAACATTTCTCTAAACAAAAACAGAAAAAGAAGACTAAAAAGAAGTTGAAATATTTACTATAAAGAGTTTGCTTTTTAAAAAATACATATAATACTTTCAATATGCCAGTTTCAAAGTTGTCCTCATTTTCCCCTTTGGATGAACTGGAGAAAAAAACTTATAAGTTCCCTTAATGCAGAGAAATGGATAACAATATTGTCCCTCAGGTTCGATGAGTTAGACCTATCTATCTATTTTTAGTGGTGTCAGTAACTCAGATATTATGGAGGAAATTTAGTCCAGTCTGTTTCCTAATCTTGTGGAGACCTAGGCAAAAGAACCAGAAGCAACTGGCCTAAGATTGATTCTTGTGATTTTCATAGTAAAGGACTTGAAACTAAAGAACATATTCATAGGGAAGGGTCATGGTGGAGATAGGCAGGATAAATAAGGGAAATGACCCTCTAGAGAAATAATGATAAATTGTCAGGAAATGATAGGTTATGTAGCAGGGAGATTCAGTGTTTGTTCCATGTATTCCTTGGCCTTAGTATACCTAGTTTTTCCAAGTTTCCATTAGCAACCATTATTTTTAGTAGATATAAATTCCAAGACTAGAAATCACAATGCCAGAATTTCTTCAATAAGAAATATGAATTGGGAAAATTGTTTTCCTATGAACCACATATCTGGGAATAGAATCTTCTAGAATCGAATTGGTCAAATTCATTTAACATTACAATTAAGTGGAAGCCTGTTGTATAAATTTAGGGGGGATTTATACTTACAATTTAATATAATGGACCAACAGTGCTAATTCTAATTCTCAAACATATGGACTAAGTAGGTTTCAGGAACAATAATTCTATCATTGATCACAGCTGATTTTTTTTTTGTTGGTTAGACTTAAGATTTCATCATTACAGGAAATCACCAGGAAGGAAATTTGGAGTCCCAATGTAACATAGGGTCTTACAGAGCTACTTACTAAGCATCAAGAGATTAAGTGACCTGTTCCGTATCACACAATCACTGTGTGTGTCAAAAGTGAGAATTTTATATAGATCTTCCTAGCTCTAGGTCACTTCTGTATTCAATCTGCTAGAATGCTTCAAAAAATGATAAAAATCATGCAAAACTTTCTTAAGCAATAATTGATCTTTATTTAGTAAACTACTTCAAAAATCCTTTTTGGAAACATGGAAGGGGCAGGATTTAAATCCAAATACTTTTGATTTCCTCACTGGTTTGGGTTGCCAAGTTATTACCAGTATTATTCCAATGTTTTTGAATGACTACAGGTCATAGAACACCACACTCCCTAAAGAATTGAGATTGAAGTTCACCCAAAGGACAATGGAGAGGCATATGGTAGTTGTGAATAGATTGTTAAATATTATGCATATGATATCAAAATAGAAGTGATGTAAAGATCCTTCTTATTTCTGACTCCCCATATTATCTCAGGTCTTCTCATTTGGAAAGATTCTTTTGCTTCTTCTCTGATTGATCATTTCCTCCCAGAGTCTCCATTTTAAAAAAGTGTTTAGGTCAACCTTGTTCACTTCCTTATATATCTTTCTAGACTCTGTGTACTGCTTTCTCCACCATATCCCATGCAGGCACATTTTATGGTTCCCTTATCTTATTTTTCAGCTTTCTTTTATATGTTGTCTTCTCCCATTATAATGGAAGTTCTTCAGTATGGAGAAAATTACATGAACTGATGCTGAGTGAAGGAGGCAGAACTAAGAGCACATTGTACACATGAACAACAACAAATTGAGCAGTTCCTCTTAGCGGTTCAGATGTATTAGCAGAAATGTCTGCCTTCCCCATTAGAGTGCAAACTTCTTGAAGATGGAGATTCCATTAGCTTTTTATTTATAACCACTATTCTTAGAATAGTGACTGGCACATAAAAAGTACTTAATAAATATTTGCCCATTAATTAATTGGTTAGAAGTATTCAAGGGCAAACAGAAAGAACAACCCTGGCCACCTGTCATGGACAATGCCATCCACATTAAGAAGAGGGGGAAAAACCTTGGAATCTGGATGCATACTATACTCAATTTTTTTTAAACTTCTCTTATGTTTCCTCTTCCTTTCTTACAGTTTTCTTTCTTTTACCTTAATCCTAATTCCTTTTACACAAAATGACTAATATGTAAACATGCTAAACACAAATGTTCATGTACAAATTTTACCAGACTGTTTACCACCAAAGGGAGGGGAGAGGGAAAGGAGAGTGGTAGAAAAATGTGTAACATAAATTAACAAATGTATGAATGTTGAAAAATTACTATAGCATATAATTGGAAAAATAAAATAAAATGTCAATTTACAAAAAAGAATGTATGTTCCTTGAGGACAGGAGCTGTCTTTCTTTTACTGGTAATTGTATTTCCAGCACTTAACACACTACCTGGCAATTGTTAGTGCCTAATAATAAATGCTTGCTGACTTGATTTGAATGCCATCAAGTAATCATAAGAAAAAAGAGATTAGAAAGAAGAACAGCCAAGGAACAGCCCATGATATTCTCTTGGTATTCTTGTTTCTCAACATGTTGGATGAAATCACTATAGTCAGCTTAAGGGAAGTCATGGACAACAGTAGTGCAGAATAGACAGACATAAGTGAGTACAGTTTATCACTGAAGGAAACATCGATATTTCAGCACTCATTGGAAAAAATTCTGGATTTTTACCTTTCTTGGTATATATTTTGGAACATTATATATATATATATATATATATATATATATATATATATATATATATATATATATATATATATTGATTGATTGATTAGTATGGATAGATCCTTGTAGTATTTAAATTATACTCTTTCTCCATTCATTAAAAATCTACTATTGTGGGGTGGCTAGGTGGTGCAGTGGATAGAGCACTAGCCCTGGAGTCAGGAGTACCTGAGTTCAAATGTGTGACCTCAGACACTTAATAATTACCTATCTGTGTGGCCTTGGGCAAACCACTTAACCCCATTTGCCTTGCAAAGTTCTAAAAAAAAAAAAATCTACTATTGCAAGTATTATTTTCCCTATGAAAAATGCGTTGAGAGATCACATGAGTAATAAATATCAAACAAATTTTAAATGCAAATCTTCTTATGATTCCAGTCCACTCCTCTCCATTTATGATGCATATTCCATAATGTGTCTCAAAATTATTTTCATTTTTTTTTGAATTCCATTATTCCATTCTTATCTGCGGTTTGGTTATCTCTGATATATTAGCAGAAATGTCTATCTTCCCCTATTAGAATTCAAACTTCCTGAAGTCAGGTATTAGCTTTTTCTTCATAACCACTATTGCCTAGAGACCTTTACTAGAAGAAATGTCTTTAACAAATGAAATCAGTTTTCTTTCTAAAACAATTATGTTAGAATCAACTAATTCTTCCTACATTGCTTCTCCCTTTCAGATTCTGCTTGGTCCTCACATCAACTGCTTAGGGATGTCCATACTCCTACAATGGCTGCCAGTCTCATCATATATGACTTATGTTTCAGCTTTAGTCATTGGAAGCTTTGAAACTGCTCTCAGTCACATCCCCAGGTTTCTCTGTTCTTTTTCTGGATCTGGTCTTCTTCATCTCAAGCTATTGTCCTTTAGCCCTTTTGTTCAGGGCTATGAAACTCAGCTGTCTAGAAAATAGCATACAGATACAAAACTACAGTTGGATATAATCCAGTATGAACACTCACTCTGAGTTTTTAGAGAACAACTCAGAAATACTGTTGGATTAAGCCATGGGGTGGTATTTTCCATTTTTCAGATCTGGCTTTTTGTTATTGTTGTAGAAACATTTTCTGATCATGAAACAACATATACACACTAGCCACAAGCAGAAGTTCTGATCAGACCTTGTTTATATCATAAATGAAATGATATGGACCATTCATCTAGATTTTTAAAATGATGGGCATTCAATCAATTAGTAAATAATGATGTACTATTTATTTATTATTACCATTTCTACTTACTAAGCACAGTGGTAGGTACTGGGGGTACAAATATCAAAACTGAACAGTCCCTGCCCTCAAAAAAAACCCTTCCATTTGAAATGGGAATGCAAACCCTATGCAAAGTAAAAGTTAATTTGGTGGGGGAGGGGGAGGGGGGAGACTGTAACCAATGGTAGGATTAGATGTAGAAGGTGGCATGTGAGATTTGATGGGTCCATTTACTTAGAGGTAGAGGTAAAGAGTTCATTCTAGTCAGGGATAGTTTATGCAACAATGTGGAGATAAAAGATGAAATGTATATTAGAGAAATAACAAATAATTGAATTTGATTGGAATGAAGAGTGCAAGGAATAGAATCATTTACAATAATCCTGGAAAGGTGGGGTGGCTAGGTGGCTCAGTGTGGGGTGGCTAGGTGACGCAGTTTCTAAAGCACTGGCCTTGGAGTCAGGAGTACCTGGGTTCAAATCCGGTCTCAAACACTTAATAATTACCTAGCTGTGTGGCCTTGGGCAAGCCACTTAACCCCATTTGCCTTGCAAAAATCTAAAATAAAATAATCCTGGACAGGTAGTTTGAAGTTAGGCTGAGATTTAAATGCTAGAACAAAGAGTTCACATTTGGTTCTAAGGTATATATAGAAAGGCATTGGGAGTTTTTGAACATGGAACTAACATAGCCAGACTTGTGCTTTAGGAGTGTCCCTTGGCAGGTTTGTAGAGGATAGGGGGAGGCATATAGAAAACAAGGAGAATAATCAGTCCAATGCAATAAGCAGTCAACAGACATTGAAAGATTGAACTAGGATATTGACTATGTGAATGAAAAGAAGAGAGAGATATATTGGAGAGAGAATTATGAATTGGAAATTTGTTGGATAGAGAGATATAAAAGAGTCAGAAATTACTGATGATTTCAAAGCTGTCAACCTGGGTGAATGAAAGGATGTTGCTCTTGAACAGAAGTGATGAATTCAAGATTGGTTATGAAAAAAGATGACTTCTGGTTTAGACATATTGAACTTGAGATGTCTGTAGTAACCTAGTTGAAAAAGTCCAATAGTCAATTGATAATGAGGAATTAGAACTCAGGAAAGAGATTAAGATTTGTTTTATATATATATATATATATATATATATATATATATATATATATATATATATATATATATGTTATCTACACTGAACCCTTAAGGGCTAATAAAATCACTAAAAGAAGTGTGTGAAAAGAAAGAAGACTTAAGATGTTGTTATCCTTCTTTCTTGAAGAGGATCAAAATGACATCACTATGTTAGAGTCAAGTTATTGTGTGTTCAACCACAGGTGATCAGACCAATCTGAACTCAGAACCTGATCAGACACAAATAAATCACATGAACATTTAGGGTGGGTTCTCTAAATTGCAAATCTCATGTTTCTTTTTAAGTATTTCAGTTCTGCTTTACTAAAAGAGCACAGTGCCTTCTTTATTGAGGGTACATCATGTTGGGTGGTCCTGTGCCAGTCTCTCCTATGTTGAACAATCAATTCCAAAGTTCTTAAGAGAGATCTTGAAGGTGTCCTTGTATCATTTTTTCTGACCACCACATGAACACTGTGTACTGTGTAAGTTCCCCATAAAATAGTCTTTTTGGTAAGCATATGTTTGGCACTCCAACAACATGGCCTGCCCATCAGAGTTGCACTCTCTGTAAGCAGGGTTTAAATACTTGGCATTTTAGTTCAGTAAAGTATCTCAATGTCTTAAACTGCTTATCCTGCTTATTCTGCCAGGTAATCTTCAGAATTTTCCTAAGGAAATTCAAACAGAAGCAATTGTTTCCTTGTATGGCACTAGTATACAGTTTAGATTTCACATGCATACAATGAGGTCAGCATAACAGTTCTGTAGACCTTCTGTTTGGAGATCAATCTAATACCTCTTCTTTCCTATACCTTCTTTCAAAGCCTTCCAAACACTGAACTAGTTCTGGCAAAGTATATGTCAATCTCATGATCGATATGCACCTCCTTGGAAAGTATACTGCCATGGTAATTGAATTTATCCACACTATTCAAAACTTTTCCATTTGCTGTTATCAATGGTTTCACATATGGATGGTATGGTGCTGACTGATGGAGTATCATTATTTTCTTAGTGTTAATAGTTAGATCAAAATTAGAACAAGCAGCAGAAGGTTGGTCCATACTTTTTTTTGCACCTAAGTTTCAGAATCATTCTCAATGTTCTCTACATTGAGAACACAATCATCTACATACCAAAAATCATGCACCAACACTCCCTCCACTTTAGTTTTGGCTTGTAGCCTTTTCAATTTGAAGAATTTATCTTCATTGTAGTATCTGACCTTGATACTGTGTTTGTCTTCACTGAAGGTATTTGACAACATGACTAAAATATCATGTTAAAAAATCATGGGAGCAAGCCCTCAATTTTCTTTCACTCCATTGGTGATTTGAAAAATGTTAGTGCATCTTCCAGTATACATGATCTTGGCAAGCATACTGTCATGAAACTGATGTACAATACTGATGAACTTCTCTGCACAATCAAATTTTGACATAATTTTTTATTACTTATATCAACTTCCTCACTCAATTTTTCTTATCAGTGCTACTAAAAGCAATGATAATAATTTAATACTTTCCAATTATATATTACTGCAAGCTTTTCAAAGTACTTTCCTCATTACAGCCCTGTGAGGAGAGTAACATGAGTATTATCAGAATTTTAAAGAGAATTTTTATGCTCCATGCAAATTCATTTGAGGGATGTATTGTATAGTGGTAGCACAAAGGATAATCAAGGGTACAATTGAAATGGAAGAAGTTTGAGTCATCTTCTAGAGAATTTATTTCAACCTACAGCAGGAGTGGGTAAACAACTAGCTTCTGGGAAAGGTGTACCACAGTGATAAGTGCTTGAAGATGGCAACCCAAGGTAGCACTACGAGGCAGGGGAACATGAAGAAAGGCACATTGACGATGGTTACTGCTGAAGAAACATGACCTTCTATATAGCAGTGTCTTGGTGCCAAACCCCAGCTGCCCCATGCTCGTTCAAGCTTTCATGAGCATTATTTCCATTTTAAGTTGAGGAAATAGTTCTTTGAGTTTAATGGACTTGTTAGTGAGCTTCAAAGTAGAGATTCTATTCCAGATCTTTTAACTCCAAAATTAAGCACTCTTTTCATAATACCATGGTACTTCCAAGATAAGATCCATTTCATTTTTATCTTCCTTGTCTCAGAAGCTGGTGAATACACTAATGAGTGGTGAAAGAAAAAAATTCTCTTGAAAAAGAGGCCTTGAATAAGACATATCAAATAATTAACCCCTTGGAATATTAAGAACCAAGAGCATATTCATTTTTTACCTAGAGTCAAATTGAACTTTAGAAATTGCCAGGGCACTCTAACACAATCTTGGGGAATCTTATATATTTTAATAAAATGGTTTCAGAATAGCAAGAAAACACAAGGTCTTTTTTTGTGGAACCTTGGCAATGACATCTCTTCTCATGTATCATTGACTTGACAATTCACCTTACCTAGCTCTGATTATGTCATTTCCCTGTCCCCAAACCTTCAGTATTCTTGGTTGCCTGAGAAAAAAAAAATTGGACTAATTAGTTTGGCATTTTCCTTTTCTATACGTATCTAGCCTAACTTTGCAGCTATCCATATAGTCTTATTTTCTAACCATGTGAATTATTCAACATGATATAGTGAAAAGAGTGCTGAGTTTGGATTTAGAGGATGTAAACTTAAAACCTTGCTCTGGTATTTATATGAGTGACCTTTGGCAAATCACTTAACCACTGTGGACTCCAGTCAAATTAAGGAAGTTAGAGTGGATGATCTCTAAGGATCTTTTTAATTCTCTACCTATGATCTAAAAACTCATTCTGCCTTCTTAGCTCTTTGCTAACTCCCCTTCCCTTTGCCAGTAGATAGTAAGTTCCTTCAGGGCAGGAACAGTATTATTTTGTCTTTGTATTCCCTATCACCTAGAACAGAATTTTATAATAGTAGATGAATAATAAATCCTACTCTATTGAATTGAATGCAGTTTTCCTGCTGCCTCTTCTAGTTGAAATCTACATTCTTGAAGGTCCCCAATGAAGTATTGTTATTTTGAGAACTTACCCTGGTGCCCTTATTGGAAGTGATTTCTCCTTCCTTGAATTTTGTTCCTTTACCTTATATGTATTTGCCCCAATCTAATTTGAATTCTATATATTTTTCTTTTTTTTTAATTTTTCCAATCTAGAGCACAAGAATTTTGTCTTATTCAGTTAAATACCCAAGCAGTACAGCACAATGCCTTTAATATAGCATATAGGATGTGTTTAAACCTATTGGTAGAATTTAATTAATTTGAGATTTACATATTTCCTTATCTAGAAGATCTCTCTTTTTCTAGACATCCTATTATTAGTATTAATGTACCTCAAAGTATTGACCATTTTGATCATAAAGCTTTCCCTCAGATATTTTGGATAGGTAAGTAGAAATTTCATTTTCTCACACTAGAACACAATAGATTTTTTTAGAGAATAGAATCTTCCCTTTCTTTCTAATAAATTCAGGTAGTCACTTCATGGAATGATTGCATTTTAGTGATGGGAGTGGTCTTAGGCATCAGAAGCAGATAGTGGCCTCTGGGACAGCAAAGAAGGGAGAAGCATGCACTGCAGGCATAGTTGTATTTATGCAGCTGTTTTTTCCCCCCTGATCCAGCTGTGCTTTCTGTTTATATGTTTTCCAGGAAGTTATATATAAAAAAAAGCTGTTTTAAGAGGATGCCACAAGATAGAAGGCTCTTTGCAGATTGTTGTTTGTTTATTTTGTTTGTTTTTGCTAGAGTTGACAGAAGTTGTTAAAAATTCATCTGAAATTGTCATCTAGAACTCAGGCATAGACCTGGGTATATTTGGAAGAACTATTGATTGGAAATATCTAGCATTCTTCTCTTCTCTCTGATATGCATACCAATATGGTCAGAATTTTCCCATCAGTCCAAGCAGCATGTATTGAATCTGGAAAGAAATTTCTTTTTTATCTTGGGGCCTTGTGCTTTCTTGTTGTTCTGACTCCAACTGTTTTATTTATCACACTCTACTTTTCTGCCTTTATTCTCTCACGTATTTTATCTCTATCATCCCTCTGCTCTGTATTTTATTTTCCTATTTCTTATCACAGTGGATTTCCTTTCAAAGTTCAGGACACATTTTTTTTTTTTAAGAAAACAGTGCAGGCAGCAAACCCTTAGGAAATAAAATTGCTTAAATTAAATACAAAATTACCGGCCATCATTCTATAAATACAGGTGAAGGGCAGTACTTCATTTGTACAATGGCAGCATTTTTAGACTAGCAGTAGATGAAAATTCCTAATAGAGAAAACCGTATGACTAATAAAAAAGTAAACAATTGTCAAAGCTGATTTATTTTTTGGTCCAAACTTGATATTGCAAAAGTGCTAAGACTTATTCTGAACTTCAGAAACCAATTCATCATTGCAAATCCACAACAGTCTGGTAAGTGGTGCATATGTGTTAAACCTACAGTAATAGATTTAAGAGGAAGATGTAGACTTTACTGATTTTCAGCCAGTCTTATCCTACCTGGACACCAATAACAAAATAAATAATACACATGGAAGTTGTTTGCTGAATTATAATTGGAAGATTCTGGGCAAACTATTATAACTCCCTATATGGTTGCAATCCAAATTCCCATTTATTTCTTACTAGTCTCCACAGCCAGTAACTTAATGTCAATTTGCCTAAATTTTATCTGTGAGCTAGTCATTTATTATTTTCTGTGGGAATTATGCCAGGTTTGGGGCCAATAAGAGAAGGCACCAAAATTTAATGAATGTCATCTTGTTTATTTTAAAATAATTGTTCAAAATGGTTTAATGTCTTTAGGATTTCAATGATATCTGAAACTATTTAAAAAATTTTTGTATGTACTTGTGATGTTCTAATCATTCGCCAATAAATTCCTCCCACAACCTTTCCTGGCTACAAAGAACTATAGTCATCATAAACAAACATTTTGAGCATGTTTGACATCATATGCCTCAATTTTCACTTATATTCTTTGGGGGGTGTGAGAAGAGTGTGATGCTCCACCATAATTTTATGGGGTCATGACTAGTCACTCTTTGATCAGAGTTCTGATAGCTTTAAGTGTTCGAAAACTTTCTTTGAAAAAAAATATTTTAAAAGGTTCTTTAGATCTTTTTTATAAACACATAAATGGAGTTTGAAATATATATATATATATATATATATATATATATATATATATATATATTTCAAATGCAGGTACTAAGGGATATTGGATTGGGGTAGTCTGAAAGAAGAGAAAAGCCTATATGTTAGAATATTAAAATTTTGATAACTCTCCGTTCCCTGCCTCAGATGTAATATTTCTGTTTGAATCTTTGAATCAGCCTTGGGAATTTTACTCTTGATTTGGCAAAGAGATTTTCTTTCAGTTTGGGCTTTCTTGTTTTCTCGACTCCAACTGTTTTGTTTATCTGAGACTGCTCTCCATCCTGTATTCTAGTACGTATTCCTTGCTTTCTGATCCCCTGCCTTGCATTTCATTTTCTTAACTCTCATCCCTAAAGATTTCCCTTTCAAAATACAGGCATATTTCTAAGAAAATGGTTTGGGGAGCAGATTCTCTGGGGAACAGGTTTCAAGAAATGAAATAGCTCAACTTAAACATAAAAATGAATCAGTCATGGACTGGGCTAGAAATTTAGAAGGTGCTGGATCCTTTGCATGGTCCTTGCCTGGCAGTTGAACTTCTCCATGCCAATTAACCACTCTACAAGTTTGTCTAAGGATGTCAGAATACTTTTGTATTATAAGCTTAATAAAGACTTTAACATTACTCAAGTCAGTGTCAGCTTACTGGTCTCATTGGCCCAACTTTGTGAAACTTTCCTCAAAAACTGTTCAAGTCTAGAGTATTACAGCCATACATGCTATTGCAGAGATTATGGAAGACAGCTGTATCTGCTGATGATAGCTTAGCAAAATCAAGTTGGGTTGTCTAGTCTGATTATTGGAGCTTTCCCAAAAGGGTGGAAAATAAAATCAAGTAGAGGTTATATGTCTCTAATCATAACAGAATCTCAGATCATTGGTCACTAGAGATCATCCAGCCCCTTCAGATGCCTTTTGAATTTTTTTTTAATATAACCATTCTGAATTTATTGATAAATCAATTGCAATATGGTTCAACCTTGCTAATAAATTGGAAAACATACCTATTAACATGCATAAACTTATGCCATCCTGTATAAATTCTAAAGGCATTATTTGAGCAAAGTAGAATAATATTATTTCAGGATCATTGTAGGCATGGTAAAGTAGGAGAAGCAGTGAGAAGAGAGTGCCCCAAAGGATGTTCTTCTTTGAACTTCCCAGACATCATAGATTTATAAATTCACCCCTTTTTACTTTTCTAGGTTTCTTATACTTTAAAGCTAGGGGTTTGCTGGAACCAGTTCATAGAGTCAATTATAAATTTTTAATGTGAGCATTTCTACTTCAGAAATCACAAACAATATAAATCAGGGCTTGCTTTAAAATATTATTTATTGTCTAGATGTAAGAAAGTGATGGGAAAAATGTTCCTAATTAAGATTAAACTTAAATGTGTGTTAGAACTTATAAGTATATAATATACAATAATATATATATTGTTTTGGGCTTTTGCAAGGCAATAGGGTTAAGTGACTTGCCCAAGGTAACATAATTAGCTAATTATTAAGTGTCTGAAGTTGGATTTGAACTCAGGTACTCCTGACTCCAGGGCCACTGCTCTATCCACTGCGCCACCTAGCCGCCCCCTTTGCTATTCTTTAGAAATAGCATTCTATCTCCTGATTATTTTCATTGACTGTCTTCCATGACTGACATTCTTTTCCTCCTTATCTCTACATCTCAGCTTTCTTGCCCTTTATCACATCTTACTTTCTATAATTAGTCTTTTCTAGAATTCCTTAATCTTATTTCCTTTCCTTTGATTCTACCTTACAGTTTATCCAGTTTATATTGTTTGTACATGACTGTTTTTTATGTTGTGAATTTCTTGAAAGCAGGGACTATTTTGGGAGGGGGGATTTATTTATATCCCTATCACTTATCCCAGTGTCTCCTACATAGTAGACACTTAATAAATACTTTTTGATTGACTTACTTATTTAAAGTTAGTAGGGACCTTCTGTTTGATTTTTTTTTTTTATTTTGTAGATAAGGAAATAGAAACCCAGAGGAATTGCTGTTTATGCAAGGTTAAACATATAGTAAATCTCAGACATAGAGTTTGAATTAAATTATTCTGATTCCAAAACTAGTCATCTTTCACCTCCTGCTTCTCCAGTGTGCTCTTTCACTTACTCTATTTAGTGAAGCCCAGTACACAGAGAGGCAAGTTAGTACACACTGACTCTACAAGTGAATCCATTCTGATAATAAAGCACATAAGTAAGGAACCTTCAGTTCTTACAATAGTCATACTAATCATACTCCCTGTCAGGAGAAGTCATGAATCTTGTCTTATTCTTGGAAGTACCTCCCAAGTAAACTTCAGGCAAGATTTTGGTATATACAACTACCATTTCTAGGAAAGGTCCTCTCAAATGCAGATTTAAATACTCATGTATGCCTTGGAGATGCTGTTGGCCTTGAATCAAAGCATTTTTCTTTCTTACACAGGACACAGTCCAATGCCACCTTCTGACACTATGTTACTCTTTTATTCACTTCTCATTTAGTAAAATTATTTGGTTTTTCTCCAGCCTTGAAACATGGAATAATAAATAGTAGCTAAACAGAAATAGAATATCATAAGAGGAAAAAATATATTTTCTTATCATAAGAGAAAAATATATTTTCTTAGAGAAAATGTAATCTAACCACTATGTTTTACAAATGAAAGAATCTGAAGTTTGTAATTGCATCTACTGTGCTCAAAATGTTTTCAATTCAGGGTTCATATTTATAATTGTAAGACAATAAATAAAAGAAGGCTATTATTGTGATTATTATCATTATAAAATTATTAACTTAGAGTTGGAATATAATTGACTTTCAATTATAATTTCTCCTTTGATTTTCAGAATTTCTAATTTAACATTTAATTGGAGGACTTCAACTAGTTCTTTTTCTAACTTTTTTAGTTCCATTCCCAATTCATTGACTTCCTTTCTCTATTTTGTTCATGTAAACATTGAGAAATATAAAATTTCCCATACTATTTTGTTTGTATCCCACAGGTCTGATGCCTCAACATTGCCATTGTTTTCTATGAAATTATTGATTATTTCTATAATTTATTGTTTGAGCCATTCATTCTTTAAAATTAGGTAATTTAGTTTCCAATTAATTTTTAGTTTATCTTTCCATGGCCCTTTATTACATGTAATTTTTATTGAATCATGATCTAAAAAGGATGCATTTAATATTTTTGCCTTTCTGCATTTGATGATGATGTTTCTTATGTCTGAATATATGGTCAATTTTGTCTAGTTGCCATGTATTACAGAGAAGAGGATATATTCCTTTCTATCCCAATTAAATTTTCTCCAGAGGTCTATCATAGCTAGTTTCTCTAAAATTCTATTCACTTTCTCAACTTCCTTCTTGTTTATCTTTTATTTAATTGTGGTTAGATTTATATAATTCTGAGAGAGGGAGGCTGAGGTCCCCCTTTAATATGGTTTTGCTATGTCTTTCTTTAATTTATTTAATATCTTCTCTAAGAATTTGAATGCTATACCACTTGGTACTATTTATTTAATATTAATATTAATATTACTTCATTCTCTGTGGTATCTTTTAGGAAGATGTGGTTTCCTTCCTTATTCCTTTTAAAGAGATCTGTTTTTGCTTTTACTTTGCTAAGATCAGAATTGCTATCTGCTTTATTTAAAACTTCAGTAGAAGCAGAATATATTCTGCTCCAACCTTTTACCTTTATCTTGTGTGTATCTCTCTGCTTCACATGTGTTTCTTGTAAATAATATATTATACAACTTTGACTTTAAAAACATTCTTCTATCTGTTTCCATTTATGAGAGATTTCATTCCAGTCACATTCATAGTTTTGATTACTAAATCTTTATTTCCCTTCATCCTATCTTTTCCCATTTATACTGGTCTTTCTCCTTTCTCCTTACCCCTCTTCACCAATGATTTGTTTCTGCCTGTTGCCTTTCTCAATCTGCCTTCCCTACTGTTAGCCCCCTTCCCTTTTCTTCACCCTTTCCTGTTTTACCATTTTATTTTTACTTTAACTTTGCCTTTACTTTTGATTATCCCCTCCTTTTTATCAGACCATTACTCTGGTTTGTTTTCTCTTTCCCCCACTTCCCTGTGGGGTAGAATAAATTTCTAAACCCAGTTAGGAAAATGGCATTCCCCTTTTTTGAGTCTTATCTGTTAAGAGTAAGATTTACTTTGTGCTTATACCATTCCTTCTTTCCCTCTACTATAATTAGTTCTTTGTGCCTCTTCATGTAGTGTTATCCTCTAATGTCTTCACCTTCTTCCAAAATAATTCTTTTTTTATGTCTTTATTGCTTTATACCTGTCTTGTTTATCTCTTTCTATCAAGGTATATTCCTTTCAAATGTCCTGATACAAATTCAATTCTCAAGAATTATAAGCATCATCACATCATAATCGGTATATAGTCATATCCTATGTCCAAGTATACTCCCGCCAACTGTCCCAATAAAAATACAACAGTTTCATCACATCATAATCAATTTATTTCCATATTTTCTAAGTATGATCCTCTCAGCTGTTCTAAGAGAAATAACAATTCTCTAGAGTTACAAGTATTGTCTTCCTGTGTATGGATATGAACAATTTAAATCTTATGGACTAACATTTCCACCCCTCCCCATATGCTTCTGTTTATCTTTTTTTTCATATCTTTTGAGTCTTGTATTGAAGATCAAATTTTCTGTTCAGTTCTGGTCTTTTTTTTTCTATCAGGTAAGTTTGAAAGTCTTCTATTTCAATGGAAATATGATTTTTTTCCCCAAAGGGATATACTGAATTTTAAAGGGTATTTGATTACTGGTTGCAATCTAGACTCCTTTATCCTTCAGAATATCACATTCCAGATCTTCCATACCTTTATTTGTCAAAGCTGATAACAGTTGTATAATCTGGACTGTGCCCTCCTAACTATTTAAATTGCTTCTTCATGACTGCTTGCAGTATTTTTCTCCTTCAGCTGAGAATTCTGAAATTTGGCTACAATATTCCTTGTAGTTTTTAATTTTGGGATTGCTTTTTGGAGGTGATTGATGTATTCTTACAAGGATTATTTAATATTCATGGTCTAGGTTGCTAGGATGGTTTTCCATAATAATTTATTGCAGGATATTGTCCAGCCTCTTTTTCTGATCATGACTTTCAGGAGACTAATCACTTGCAAATTGTCTCTTCTGGATCTATTTTCCAGGTCAGTCATTTTTTCCTAAAAGGTACTTTACATTTTCTGTTTTTTCAGCCTTTTGGTTTTGTTTGATGGAATATTGGTGTCTCATAGAGTCTTTATTTTTCACTTGTTCAATTTTTATTTTGAGCATTTTGTTTCTTCAGCTAGTTTTTGTGTGTTTTTCTTTTTGGTTAATTTAACTTTTAGATGAGTTGCTTTTTCTTTTCCACTTGGCTATCTTTAGCTTTAGATGAGTTTATTTCCTTTTCCACTTGGTCAATTTTACTTTTAAAGAAGTTGATTTTCTCTTTCATTTTTAATAGCATTGTTTTCTTTAGTCAAGTTGTCATAATTCCCTGTGACTCCCATTTCTTTTCCTCATTTTTCTTCTTCTCTTCTTTAGTTTTATAAGTCCTTTTTGACTTTCAAGTCTTTTCTTCTAAGAAGTCTTTTTTTGAATTTGAGATCATTTCATAAACCCTTTTGGGGGTTGTACATGTAGGCATTTTGCTTTTCTTTTCTGAAATGGTCTTTTTTATGGTACCTATCAAAATTGTACTTGTCTATGGTCAACATTCTTTTCTTTTTTTGCTCATTTTGTTGGTTGAGATTTGTTTCAGGGGAAAAGAATTTTTTGACACAAAAAGCTCTAAGACTTTTGTTCTGGGACTCAGGTACTAACAATTGGTTCCCTGAATTAGGGTAGCTCAACCCAGTCTCACCTGCTGCACCAAGTTTTCTGGACTTGAACTTTGACTATGCACTTCAGGTTGGGGCCCTCACTGCTGGCCTCTAGCACCTCTAGCACCATTGATCCAATATCTGAGTTATGTTGGAGCTGGCTTCCCAGCTCCCTCTTATGCTGGGTTATATTTCCCTTTTACACATATGAGACAAACTTTTTTTGAAATTCCTACAAGATATCTTGAGTTGAAAAGTTGCTTCACTGATTTTTTTGTGGCTTCTGTCTCTTTAGGTTCTGTTTAGAGATTTTATTTAAATCTGTTTCAGGGATAGTTCTAGTAGTTTCCCTAGTTTCATCTTCCTCTCTCAGCTCTGCCTCTGGAAGTCTGGAATGAAACTCAGGAGTCTTTTAGTCTAACCTGTACACATATCATCAATTCATTTAAACAACCTTAAAAAGTAATGATATGGGGGGGGGGGGTGGCTAGGTGACACAGCAGATAGAGCATCAGCCCTGGAGTCAGGAGTACCTGAGTTCAAATCCAGCCTCAGACACTTAATAATTACCTAGCTGTATGACCTTGGGTAAGCCACTTAACCCCATTGCCTTACAGAAAAAAAAGGCTTAAAAAAAAGAATTCCTTCAGGGCGACTAGGTGGTACAGTGGATAGAGCACTGACCCTGGAGTCAGGAGTACCTGAGTTCAAATCTGGCCTTAGACACTTAATAATTACCTAGCTATGTGGCCTTGGGCAGCCACTTAACCCCATTTGCCTTGCAAAAAAACCTAAAAAACAAAACAAAACAAAAAAAGAATTTCTTCAACAACTTACTGGAGAAATGATTATTCAGACTTTGATTAAAGATCTTCAGTCTGAGAATCTACTATTATGTGCTCTGATGAGGATTAAAATACTAGCCTCTTAATCATACTACGGTATAAAATTGATATTGAATTCTCTTTAAATTTTTCTGTTAACATATTCTGAATTTCTTAAGCTACACACTGCTTTTTTAATGGGGAAAAAATGGCTTATCCAACACTGGATTCATTGTTCCTTGGGCACATCTTTTATTTCTCCCCTTTTGGGGAAACCCTAAACTATAATAAAACATAGAATTTTCTCTAATTGGCTGATTTGCAGTCATGTATATATTTTATGGACTCAACTTGACAGGTGTTAAATGATAGATTAGACTGGAAAGCAACTGTAAAAATGGAGACGAATTAGGAATTTTTTTATAATAGACCAGGAAAGAAATGATGAACCTTGAAACTAGAGAGTGAGCAAAATAAATAAGAGCATGGATTCATGAGATATTGTAGAGGTAAAACTGATAATACTTAGTAGTTAAAGGGATATGGGGAATTAAAGGTGAAGAATAAGGTAAGAATGATTTCAAAGTTGGGAATCTGACAGAAGGATGGTGGTACCTTTATTCAGACCAGACATGGAGTTGCAAGAATGATAATTTGAACATACTGAGTTTGAGATAATTATGGAATATTTAAGTAGAGAGATACAGAAGGCAGTTAACATGTAAAGAGATTAGGGGTGGATATAGAGTCAGGAGTAATATTCATTGAGCCCAACTTTGCTAAAATAGAACATATTAGCTTAAAGGAATGACATTTTAATGGGATTTTTTGTTTGTTTTTCCATTCAAAAAAAAGGATTAGGAAAAATAAATAGGGAAGGATTCAATAGATACAGAGAGATCAAAGATAGAGTGATAGTGGAGTTGAATAAATCAGTAAGTTTTGAGAGAAGGGATTGGAGTGCATTGGATAATCTTGTTTAAAATAATGATTATCTTTTCTTCAGCCAGGAGAAAAGGAAAGAAGACCTGGGATGTTGTGGAGGGCTGTATAAATATAACATAGAAGAAATGTTGACATCTATTTTCTAAACCTAACAATAATGTTGGTTGCTGAGTTGGTGATGTGGCAGGCTGGTTTCACTAACAGCCTCCCCAATTTCTCCTTCTCTTGAATATGAATCTTACTAAACTCCCCTTCAGAGGAGTGGCTTTCCTTTTGAACCAATTTTGAAAAAATATCAAAGGTCTTAGCTCAGTTTCAACTCAATAACTGTCTCAGCTCTATTACTGATTTGTTCAAATATCTTAGGAATACTAGTATGAGTGTTGTCTTTGCAGTGAAAAGTTGCAAAAATGAACCAATGTCTATTTTTCTATATATTTGAGCTTTCATCCAAAAACTTTGTCCTGGGAAAATATTGAAGTTTTAAAACTCTCTCTCAACCTTATCTGGACCTTCTTTAATCCCTTCCTCTCAATTCCTACTCATTAAAAATCTATCTAAATTAGCAATGCAAAGAGTTAACTGCTTGAATGATAATAACTAGTTTAAGCATAGATAAAATTTTTCATAATAAATTTTATTGATTTTTTAAAAAAATCATCCAAGTTTTTCCCAGGATCCCTTTCCATCTTCCCTTTCAGTCATCCCATACTACAAAAAGAGAAAGAAAGCAAGCAAGAAAGAAAAAAGGACAAAAATAATCAGCACAAGTGAAAGTCATCTGAAAATATGTGCAATATACTATATTTGTGGACTTCCTATCTCTACAAGGCATGGCAGTAATAGTGTCTTCCCATATCTCTCTTTTGGAGCTTTACTCGAACTTTATAATTGTTTGTTCTTTCCTTCTATATTGTAGTATCAGTTATATTGCTTTCTTTGCTTCACTCCATTTTTTATCCAAGCTTGTAAATCTTTCTATATTTCTCTGTGTTCATCATATTCTTATTTCTTACAAAGTAGTATATACCATAACATTCATGTGTCACAATTTGTTTAGACATACCCCAGTTCATGGACATCTAGTTTGTTTCACAAAAAGTACTCCTATAAATATTTTTGAAACAATGAGAATTTTCTTGTTATCAATGTCTTACTTAGGGTATGTCTAGAGTGTAATCCTTGGTTCTCTGTTCTTCTTTGCAGGGTGTTTGTCCTAACAGATTTTATTCTGATTCCCTGAATTTGGAAACATCATTTGTCTTACACATCAGACTTGATAACCTAATGATTTCTAGCTTGACCTGGCATACTTTTCTGCTTTATTCTCTTATTACAACTTGGTCCCACTCATTCTTTTACTGTGTTTGTTTTTGTTGGACTATGTTCATTTCCCTTCATCTTTGGAATCATTGGCTCCATGATTTCATCTCTGAGGGGCTTGAAGTATCATGAATAAAGAAAAAATGAGAAAAAAAACATAAAAAAGTTTTAAAAAGTGGCATAATATACTTTGGCCTGCATTCAGACTCCATAGTTTTTTCTTTGCATAGAGAGGGCATTTTCCATCACAAGTCTTTTAGAATTGTCCTTGATCATTGAAATGCTGAGAGGAGTTAAGTCCATCATAATTGATCATATCACAATAGTCCTGTTAATGTGTACAATGTTCTCTTGGTTCTGTTCATTTCACTCAACATCAAGGGAACATATTCTAATGAAAAGGATGGCATACAAAGGGGAGCTGGAAAGGAAAAGAAGAGGATATTCAGTTAGGATTTAGGTTTCTGGAAAGGAAGTAGAGAAATTTCTAGCAGAATGATTCTAGGAACCTTGCAGAGCTTTGTGAAATGGTTGTCTGAGCCATTGACTCACCAATAGGAAGATAGGGCTAAAGGGTGAAGACCTATATCTATCTCTGCTCAGTAATTCCAAACATTAAAGATGGAGAGAAATACTGTGGAACAAAAAAAAAACTACATACTTCCTTTGCTGATTGATGGCAACCTAAACACTTAGAAGTTGGTCATGTATCATTAATGGGTTTAAAAAAAAGTCTTTATGCAACATTAGAATTTTCTCAATGCCAAATATAAAGTTCAAGACCAATTAGTAAATTATTTAAACAGAAAATTCTGGTTACTGAGTTTCCAGACTACTGGATGGAATTTCTAAGGATGCATAAAGATTTGATTTATGAATAAAATAATTTCCTTTGTGCTTTGATGATACAGACTAGCTTGCTATGACATATTATCAAGATAAGAAAATAGATAATTTTAACATCACTGTGGTTTGGGAAATCATTCTAGAAAGAGATATTAAATAGCAAATATTTCAGAATATGATGGAAAAAGGAAAGGGGATGAAGCATTTGTTTTAACTCATTGGGACTAATATATTTCCCTCCCAAATCTTGGAGATATTGGAGAGAATGGAGACAGTAAGTAGGCTGGTGAAAAGGAAACAATTTATACAGTAAAGAGATCCAGATGTCCTTTAGTTAAAAATACTACAATTCCAAAATAAATAGACTGCTCAAAATATTCCATGAATGCAATCATTTCAATGATAAGAAAAGTAATTAGTTCTAGATTTTCATTTTTGTGAATATTTTGTATCATTTAGAAAAACTGGAAAATATGCTCATGCTTACCTGGCACATTGACATGCTCTTCCCAGAAAAGGGAAATTGAAATATTCATTCATTAATTTAATATGCATACTTCTGTGTGTAATAGTGAGCTGGTTGCTCTTCAAATAAATGACAGAGCTTGAACTTGAACACAGGCTTTCCAAGACCAATTCTAATATCTTTTGCTCTATTCTATGGCATATCTCCAAGTGGTAACATCTCCTATGGAAGTTTGGAAGATGGAAAACCAGTGGGAAATTTTCTTTTATCTCCTGCTCCATATTCTTCTTTACTATTTTCTTTGTCATAGAATTCTAGATTTCTTGGGTTGGAAAAGATCTTAGAGACAGTTACATTAACCTAGACTTGAGAAAGAACTCCTCCTACAACATTGAAGATGAATAGATAATTCTCTCTTCATTTCTCTGAAACAAGGACATGTTCTCCTTTTGATTTTTTAATGCAGGCAGCCTCCTCCAGTGACATAATCATTCAAAGTCTGCTAAAGGCACAAAGCACCCAAATGTGAACAACATCTATCTACTTTAAGGACTGTGATTACTTATCCATACTTGCTGAGACTATCAGAGTGTAGTCATTCAATTCTTTAATAAGAGGCAGACAGCTTGTGTTGACTTCCAAACACCTTCAGTAAAAATCTCACTGTTTTTGACCTTTGATGTTTTTGTAAGACATATTTTTTATCCAACAAAAGAACATTTAGAATCCTATTACACTGAGCTTCATTTCTCAGTGAAATGTAGGAGCTTCTGACTCTATCCAATGGAGGTAGCCTATCTCCTCTGAAATACCATCTTGGAAGAACTGTCATGAGAGTTTTCTATTTTCTACATATTAATTCTCTGCTTAATGGAAGCATGGTGTAGGAGATGGAAGAGCTAGTCTTCAAGTCAGTAAAACTTGTGATCAAGTTCTGTCTCTGACACAGATTGAATGTTTGATATGAACTTTCATTGTTTTGGGCAATTCTCTAAGACAGTGATCTCAAATTTTTTTGGGCTCATTAACCCCCTTGAGCTTATTCCCCCCGCCCCAGGCAATGGGGTTAACTGACTTACTTGAGGTCTCACAGCTAGTAAGTATTAGATGTCTGAGGCCACACTTAAACTCAGGTCCTCTTTACTCCAAGGCCAGTGCTCTATCTCTTGTACTGCCTAACTGTCCCATCCCTTTATACATAGAAAAATTATTAAAATTCCAAGAAACTTTTATGTTGGTTATATCCATCAATATTTATCATATTAGAAATTAAATTATAAGTTAAAATGTGTATATTAATTCATTAAATTAACTATCACATGTTAACCTAAGTAACATATTCTTATGAAAATAATTATATTTTCCAAAATAAAAAATAATAAGAGTGACTGTTTTACATATGATTTGTGCAGATTTCTCTAAGGTCTGTCTTAATACAAGGCAACTGAATTCTTATATCTGTTTCTATTTTAAATCTTGTTTGATATGTTGTTTCGGTGAATTACATCAAGGAAATCTCATATTAATATATGGTTAGAAAAAGGACAAAAAGATCAATAGGGACATAATATTAAGACAATTATTTTGACCTTGTATATTCCCTGAAAGGATTTTGTGCACTTCCAGGGCTCATGAACCACTTTCCAAGATAATTGCTGTTCTAAGTCTTCTAAAGAAAGTGATAGAAGGTAATATCAATGAAATCTCAAATTCAGTCTGTATTTCCGAATTTCTTTAATTTCCTTATCTTTCTATTCTTTTTCTTTTTTTTAACTTCCTTGTTCTCTGCTCCCTTTCTCTTTGTCTCTCTTCAATAAGTCTCCCCTTGTCTAATACACATCTTACTAAAGGTTTCTTTTGCCTGGCTGTGCTGTTTTTCAACCTTTCACATATTTATCATTCCAAAAACCTGATGCTGATTTTCTTTCATACTTGATTTAATTTATTATGTGAGTTTGTATTCAATTTATGGATTTTGAGATAAATCTCTCTCATTGGTTCTTTATACTATGGAATGCATAAACCTGATTTATAAAAGTTCACTTTGTTTTGATGTAAAAATAAAACATAGTATTTGATTTTGTCACAGTTGCATAGGGTTATTAAGGAGGGCAGAAAGATTTTTACACTCACCAAATTAGCTCCCTTTGATTATTTAGTCAGAGCAAAGAAGGGGGAAATTGACATTTGCCTGAGCTTGATATTTAAGCTCACATTGAACTTTGATTATTTCTGTTTTGGGGAAATATTTACCTTGGTCTGTGGACTCTCTAAACAGCCTGCTGTGTGTAAATTCTGAGCAAATCAGCTACCCTAGAAGACACTGGTGTGCTCAAAGTGTAACATTCTTTATCTATTCAGTGGTTTCCAAACCTTTTGGTATTTTTTTTTCTTTGCCCAAGACTACCGTTAGATCACTTCCTATTTTAATCATTAAAATTCTAGTTTCTTTCTAAGTCCTTTGGTTTTGAAAAAAAAAAACATATCCTATTTCAAGTTCCCTTCTTAGGTATGCAGATGTAATCATAGAGTTGAAAGAGATTTTAGTCATCATCCTGTCCAACTCTTACCTGAAGCATGAATCCCCTTTATAATATCCCTGATCAAAGTAATCATCCAGCCTTCATTTGAGTAGTCCCAGTGGTAGGCAACTCACTAACCCTAAGGCATCTCACTTTCATTTCTGGATAGCTCTAATTATTGGGAGATTTTCCTTTATATTGAGCCTAAATCTGCCTATATTTCATTTCTTTTTGTTGATAATAGTTCTTTCCTTTGAGGCCAGGTAGAATAAGTTGAATTCTTCCACTTGACCAATGAAATCACCATTTTCAGTTCCCTCTTCTTCCTCAGTTATCTTGTATTTATATCTCAATCTAATTATATTCTTTTCCTCAAAGAATATAATCTCTTTGAATGCAGACTATTTAAAATTTGATTTTCATATTGTATTTTTAGTACTTAGCACAGTGTCTTGAACATAACACTTAATACATTGCTTAATTGACTTGACTTGAATTTTTACAACTAATAACTCTTAAAATATTTGAAAACTGTCATCTCTTTTCCTCTCCACATTTTAACTTTTCTTGTTTTTTTAACCAATATACTTTTGCTATACACAGATCTAATCCTGTTGATGCAGGAAATTTTGGGCTCAGAGAAACGTAATTGGAAACAATTTTTGCATTGTTAAATGTTTATATCTTGTTATCTTATATAAACATATGCACAATATAACCATATATACAAGTATATATGCATGTATGTATATATGTTTGTATGTATGTATATATGTATGTATACTTTATTCTGACCCTGGCCACATGCTCATCTGTGGGTAAAGTTAAATTATCCAGGTCTGAGAGACTATCAACTTAAACCAGGTAGAAGCCCCTCCTACAATCACCTTTCCTACAGTCACCTCTTCAATACCAGAGGCTGACAACTCCCAGAACAGCACCCCTACCACTGACCCTGGAAGGGCATTACATGTTGCCTTTCCTACTGGATCTAATCAACAGTTGGACTATCTGGTTTAGACCATCTCACTCAACACCCACAATGCCTTTTTTTTGAATTCTTAACTTTCTCTTTTGCTTTCTCTATTTTGTGTTTGTAGCAACATTTTAATATGTCTGCTTTTTTCTTTTTATAATTGCACTCTGGGGTGAGAGGGTCTGCTTTTCACTTAGAATGAATGAAACACCCAACTTCAAAGTCATTCCAATATCCCTTGAGGTCCAGTGACTTCCTATTGCTTCCAGGAGTAGATGCAAAATGCTCTGTTTGACTTTCAAAGTCCTTCATAATCCATTCCTTCCTGCTTCTCTAGTCTTCCTCCACCTTTTCCCCCTGCATGTGCTCTTCAATCTAGTAGCACTGACCCCCTGGCATTATTTAAGACATTCTACTTTAAGGTTCTGGAAATTTTTTCTGGATACCCCCCATGCCTTGAATGTTCTTTTTCCTTTGTCTCAACTACTGATAAAATCTCACCTTCTGCAGCAAACTTCTCCCAATATTTCTTAATTCAAGTGCCTAATATCTGTTATTATTTCCTATTTATCCTGTATAAAACTTTGTGTGTATGTGTGTCTATATGCATATATATTTATATGTAGTTTGCATGTACATATGTGAATATGTGTGTAATTTGTCCCCCCCCCACTAAATTGCCTAATTACTTGTAGGTAAGAACTGGTTTTTGCTTTTTTTTACATCCCCAATTCTTATCACAGTGTCTGGCACATATTAATGAAAGTTTTTGATTGATTGGTTTTGAACTATCCTGTTCATCCTTTTCTGACTTGCTTTAGTTCATGAATACTCTCCTGAGAATCAACTGTCTAGAACTAAAAACACTTCTCCAGATGTATACTAAGTGAGAGGAGTGTAGGATTATCATTTTCTTAGAGCTAAACACTATTCTCCATCAGTCAATAAACATTTACTAAGTACTTATTATGTTTCACACTGTGCTGAGCCCTATAAATACAGATAAAGACTATTCTTGTTCTCATGGAGATTACAATCTAATGGAGGAAGACTACACATAAGAGAAAGTTGAAAGGGGAGGGAAAATATCTAATATGGGGGCATGATGAAGAGTTTCAAAGAAGTCCAAAAGCAGTGTAGTTGGTAGGAAATACAGAGAAAAATTGTGCTAAGCTCTTCTCTTACATAGCGTCTCTGGAGATCTTTGGTCTTGTTCTCCATTCAGAAGGGGAAAAGGATACTGATGAAATATGAGTACCAGATAGATCCTATTCTTATAGACCTGAACTTCTCTCTATATAGACTAGTTCTTATTAACTTAAAACTAGAATTTTTTTTTCAGTCATTGCAGTTGTGACTGACTCTTCTTGACCCCATTTAGGATTTTCTTAAGAAAGATGCTGGAGTGGGGTGGAGCCAAGATGGCGACAAGAAAGCAACTTCTCTTAGAAGCTCTCTCATAAAAATTTGAAACTAAGGACTCTAACTAAACTTTCGAGAGACAGAACCCACAGAGGGACCCAGTGAGGCAGTTTTCCTGCTCAAGGTAACCTGGAAAAGAGCAGAAAGGCTCTGCTCCCCAGGGTCGGAGGGGGCAGCCCATCAGAGGGGTGGCTCGCCAGAGTGAAAGAACTTCAGCCTCCCAGAGAGGCAGTCCTAAGGCGCTGGGAGCGAGGCTCACAGCAGCAGGGGAGTCTCCTGAGCTACACCCTAGGGAGCACCAGGCACAAGGTGGGGGAACAGCAGGGGACCTCTGCCAGAGGGAGCACGTGAAGCCCAGCCCTCAGGGCACACAGCAAGCAACTTGGTCTTTCAGCAGCCCAGATCCAGGAACAGAAGCAGGTGGAGCTGGTCAGCAGGAGCCCCCAGGGCATGAGCCCATTGAACCTAGGGAGGGGAGTGAAGAGAGACTGCAGAGCTCTGTCCTCTGCCTCTGGAACAGGACTCTGGGGCTCTGACCATATTCAGATCCTGATCGCAGTCTACGCCCCCCCCATAGAACAGCAGGGCCCCCCCCACCTCAGCCCCATGGCAGAGGGGGGCGCATATGGTCATTCACAGACCAGGAGGGAGGATAGAGCCTCACACACTGAGATCATTGTGGGAGTGTCCCAAAAGTTCAGGAAGCACCCCAAAACCAGGCTAAGGCTGGGAAAATCAGCAAGCAGAGAAACAAGAGGAAGACCATTGAGAAATATTTTGCATATGAGCCCAAGAAGGATCAAAATACTCAGTCTGAAGATGAGGAAGCACAAGCTCCTGCATCTAAAGACTCCAAGAAAAACAGAAATTGGGCTCAGGCTATGACAGAGCTCAAAAAAGACTTTGAAAATCAAATGAGGGAGTTAGAAGAAAAACTTGGAAAAGAAAGGAGAGAGATGCAGGAAAAACATGAAAATGAAGTCAGCAGCTTAGTCAAGGAAATCCAAAAAAAAATGCTGAAGAAAATAGCATGCTAAAAACCAGCTTAGGTCAAATGGATAAAACAGTTCAAAAAGTTATTGAGGAGAAGAATGCTTTAAAAAGCAAGATTGGCCAGATGGAAAAAGAGATAAGAAAACTCTCTGAGGAGAACAAATCCTTCAGACAAAGAATGGAACTCAGGGAGATTGATGAATTTACAAGAAACCAGGATTCATTACTTCAAAACCAAAAAAAATGAAAGATTAGAAGAAAATGTGAAACATCTCATTGAACAAACAACTGATATGGAAAACAGACTTAGGAAAGATAATTTAAAAATTATTGGAATACCTGAAAGTCATGATCAGGAAAAGAGCTTTGACATCATTTTCAAAGAATTACTACAGGAAAATTGCCCTGATATTCTAGAAGCAGAGGGCAAAATAAAAATGGAGAGAATCCAGTGATCCCCCCGAGAAAGAGATCCAAAAAAACCAACCCCTAGGAATATTATAGCCAAGTTCCAGAACTCCCAAGTCAAAGAGAAAATATTACAAGCAGTCAGAAGGACACAGTTCAAATATCATGGAGCTGCAGTCAGGATCACACAGGACTTAGCAGCAGCTACATTGGAAGCTCATAGGGCTTGGAATATAATATACTGGAAGGCAAAAGAGCTTAGAATGCAACCAAGAATCAACTACCCAGCAAGGCTGAATGTCCTCTTCCAGGAAAAAAGATGGACTTTCAATGAACCAGGGTAATTTCAAATATTCCTGTTGGAATGGCCAGAGCTGAACAGAAGGTTTGATATTCAGATACAGGACTCAGGTGAAGCATGGAGATTTTAGGAGAGGGGGAAAATATGAGGGATTTGATGATGAACTGCATGTATTCCCGCATAGAAAAATGACACTGATAATACTCATATGAACCTTCTCATTTAATAGAGCAGGTAGAGGGAGCTTTTATAGTTGAAGCACAGAAGAAAGCTGAATTTGAAGATAAAATATGGTGTAAAAATGGAGTCAATAGAAAAAAAAAGGGAAATGTGATGGGAGAAAGAAAAAGGAGAGGGGGAATAGGCCAAGATATCTCATGCAATAAGTTTTTTCTTTATTACAATGAGCTATTGCAATGATATGGAAGGGGGAAGGCAAGGGGGAGTGAGGGAATCTTCGCTCTCATCAGAGGTGGCTAGGAGAGGAAACCGCATATATCCTCAATGGGGTATAGACATCTGGAGTAAAAAGAAAAGGGAGGGGACAAGGGGAAGGGGAAGATGTGAATGATGGAGGAGAGGATGGACCATGGTGGGAGAGTGGTCAGATATAACACACTTTTCTTTTTACTTCTAGCAAGGAGCTGGGATTGGATGGCCTGTCCGGGACCATAGGGCTAAGTGGATAGTGAGCCTAAGGGGTGGTAGCGGGGCTTGGGGCCTCTTGGCCCCAGGACCAGGCATCTGTCTGCTGTGCCACTCAGCTACCCTTCAGCAGAGTCACAGTGAAAGGAGAGAGAAAATATAATACATGGTGGTGGAGAAATATGAAAGGAAGGAGTTGCGATCAGCAATGGCAATGGTGGAAAAATATGGAAGTAACTTTTGTGATGGACTTATCATAAAGAATGTGATCCACCTGTGACAGAGTTGTTGGTATTGGAACAAAAACTGAAGCACATTTTTTTAAATTTTTATTTGGGGGGGTGCGGGGCAAATGGGGCTGGGTGGCCTGCCTGGAACCACATAGCACAGTGATCTTTGGGTGTCTGAGGCTGGAATTGGACCTGGGTGCTCCTGGCTCAAGGGCCAGTGCTCTGTCTGCCACCCAGCCACCCCTACTATTATTACTATTTTATTTTATTTTGGGTCTTTTTTTTCTTTTTTTGGTTTTTGCAGGGCATTGGGGTTGGGGTGGTTTGCATGACACATGGATGGGTGATTGTTGGGTGTATGGGGTTGGATATGGGCTCGGGTACTCCTGGCTCCAGGGCTGGGGCTCCATCCATTGCACCACCTGGCCATACCTACAATTATTACTATTATTTTTTTTATTTTAATTTTGTTCTCTCCCCTTTACTGTATCGCTCAAGCTAGTCTATATTTTGTGGGGACGAGGGGGTATTCTGTTTACTCTTAAACAGGAATATTTTATTAATGTATAAAAAACATTATTTGTACAAAAAAGAGAATAAATAAATATAAAAGAAAAAAACAAAAAAGAAAAAAAAGAAAAACTGTCTAAGCATTTATAGAGAATTCAAGAGCTGGAAGGGATTTTACATGCCCTCTACTCAACCACAACTTTCCCAAAGACAAATAGTGGGGTCAAGATTCAATTAAATAATTAATACATATGCAGGTATAATAGTGATCATAGATTATCTTATTATAAACAAGTTGAACATTAAAGAAAAAAAAAGAAAAAGATGCTGGAGAAGGCAGAGCCAAGATGGCAGTGTGGAGGCAGCAGTTCCCAGAAGTCTGCAGAGCCACCTAGCAGCTACTTCCAGAGTGCTCAACCCAAGGACGATAAGGGGGTAGGGGAGACTGTGAAGGTCTCTGTGCTATCCCTGGAACAGGACTCTGTTGCTTTGTGCAAACTCAGATCTTGGTGACAATCTGGGTCCTCCTACTGCCATAGCGGAGTAGGGACCTTTCTCACAGCTCCAGGTCAGAGGGAAGTACTTGTGACCACCTACAGACCAGAGGTCCCTGGGAGAGGGTGTCCTCAAAATACTCAAAAGCTTAGGTAATACATTAAAACCAGGTCATAGCTTGGGGAAATGAACAAACAACATAGGAAAAAGAATATGACCATAGATAACTACTTTGGTTCCATGGAAGATCAAAACATACACTCAGAAGTGAAAGTTTTTATATCCAAAGCCTCCAAGAAAAATAAGAACTGGTCTCAGACCATGGAAGAGCTCAAAAAAGATTTTGAAAATCAAATAAGGGAGGTAGAGGAATAATTGGGAAGAGAAATGAGAATGATGCAGGAAAATCATGAAAAACAAGTCAACAACTTGGTGAAGGAGATACAAAAAGTATCGATGAAAACATTATGTTAAAAAAGCAGTTTAGGTTAAATTGAAAAAGCAGTCCAAAAGGTCAATGAAGAGAAGAATGCCTTAAAAAGCAGAACTGGACAGATGGAAAAGGAGATAAGAATGCTTTCTAAAGAAAACAACTCCTCCAAATATAGATTGGAGCTGAGGGAAGCTGATGACTTTGTGAGAAACCAAAAAACAATAAAACAAAGCCAAATAAATGAAAAATTAGAAGAAATTGTGAAATATCTCTTTGGAAAACAACTTACCTGGAAAACAGAACCAGAAGAGAGAATTTAAAAATTATTGGGTTACCTGAAAGTCATGATCAGAAAGAGTCTAGACTTCATATTTTTTCTTTTTTGCCAATCAATGGGGTTAATTGTTTGTCCAAGGTCACACAGCTAGGCAATTATTATGTGTGTGAGGCTGGATTTGAACTCAGGTCCTCTTGACTCCACTGCACCACCTAGCTGCCCACTAGACTTCATTTTTTTTTTAGGTTTTTGCAAGGCAAATGGGGTTAAGTGGCTAGCCCAAGGCCACACAGCTAGGTAACTGTTAAGTGTCTGAGACCGGATTTGAACCCTGGTACTCCTGACTCCAAGGCCGGTACTTTATCCACTATGCCACCTAGCCATCCCTAGACTTCATTTTTAAAGAATTTCTCTAGGAATATTGCCCTGATATCCTAGAAGAAGAGGGTAAAATAGGAATTGGGGAAATCTACCAATTACCTCATGAAAGAGATCTTCTCCCCTAAAAACTCCCAGGAATATTAAAGCCAAACAATTGAAATATTGTGGCACTACAATCAGAATTATACAGGATGTAGCAGCATTTATGATAAGGGCTCGTAGGGTTTGGAATATGATATTTCATTAGACAAATGAACTCAGATTACAACAGAGAACCAACAACTCAGAAAAACACATCCTCTTTCAGGGAAAAAGATGTGCATTTAATGAAATAGGGGATTTTCAAACTTTCCTGTTGAAATGGCCAGAAGTGATCAGAAAGATTGCTCTCAGGTGAAGCAAAAAAGAGGGTGCATGGAAGGGTAAATTATGATGGATTTAATGATGTTGAACCACTTGTATTTCTGCATGGGAAGAATATACTGATGACTTATGACTTATATGAACCATCTCAATAGAGCAGTTAGAAGGAGCATATAATAGGAGAGAGCTGAATCTGAAAGTATAATATATATAATATATATTATATGTAATATATATATCTAGAGAGAGAGAGAGAGAGAGAGAGAGAGAGAGAGAGAGAGAGAGAGACAAAAAAGGAAAGTATTGGGAGAAAGGGAAAGGAAAGGTAGAATGGGCTAAGATATTCATGTAAAAGAGTCAAGAAAAAGCTTTTGCAATGGAGTGGAAGGGGAGAAGGTGAGGGGGGAATGAGTGAGCCTTCATTCTCATCAGAAATGGTCCAGAGAGGAAATAACAAACATACTCAATAGGATATAGAAATCTACCTTCTAGAGGAAAAAGGAGAGAAAGGGGATGGGAGAAAGGGAAGGGAGGAAGAGTATAGGTGATAGAAGAGAGGGAAGATCATGGGAGAGAGTAGTTAGATACAACACATTTTTTTTTACAAGGCAGTGGGGTTTTGTGGCTTACCTGGGGTCACAAGGCTGAGTGGTTGTTGGGCATCTGAGGTCAGATTTGGGTTTGGGTCCTCCTGGCTCTAGGGTCAGTGCTCTGTCCACTATACCACCTGGCTGTGCCACAACACAATTTTGAGAAGGGACAAAGTGAAATCAGAGAGAGAATAGAAAAAAATAGGAGTGAAGAGGAATAAATGGAGGGAAATCCAGTTAGCAATAGCAACTGTGGGAAAAAAATATCGAAGCAATTTCTCTGTTGCACTTACGATAAAGAATGGGATTCATCCCAAGGACAGAGCTGATGGTATCTGAATCCAGACTGAAGTTCATTTTTTTTTCTGTTTCTCTCTCTTTTTTTTTTCTTGGGGTTTCTCTGTCTTTGTGAGGGAAGGGGATAATGTGCTTGCTTTTGCAGCAGGAGAGTTGTAGTAATGTGCAAATAAATAAATAAATTTTAAAAAAGAAAGATAGTGGGCTGGTTTGTCATTTAATCTCTCTCTCTCTCTCTCTCTCTCTCTCTCTCTCTCTCTCTCTCTCTCAGACAATGGGGTTAAGTGACTTGCCCAAGATCACATGGCTAGTATCATGTGTCTGAAGTCAAATTTTGTCAGGTCCTCTTGATTCCAAGACTGGTGCTCTAAACACTGTGCTACCTAGCTGCCCACTGACATTTAAATCTCTAGTTGATTTTTTATACCTGTGGAACTGAGGCAAATAGGGCTAAGCAACTTCCCCAGGGTCACACAACTAATAAGTGTTTGAGGACAGATTTAAACTTATTAAATGAAAATTTCTGATTTAAGGGTCCACTGTACCACCAAACTGCACCTTGAAACTCAGGTTATCTGAGTTTGAGTATTGATTGCAGTGCAATTGTAAACAAGTTCTAACCACTCTGAGTTTTAGTTTCCATCCACACTATCTTTCTTCCCATCTCTTCAACAAAAGACCTAGCCTCATGCTTTACTGAGAAAGTAGAAACTATTCATGGTGAGCACTTTCATTCTATTCTGTATCTCAAAACCTCCTGAAACAATTCCCCCATTTTCTCTTCCATTAGTCTGTCAAGAAATCTTTCTGTTTACTAAAGCTTTAACTCCTCCAGTTTTCAATCTATTCCCATCTGCTGGCTCCTTCCCTGCTGCCTATGTATCCCCCCATTTTTTTTAGGTTTTTGCAAGGCCAATGGGGTTAAGTGGCTTGCCCAAGGCCACACAGCTAGGTAATTATTAAATGTCTGAGGCTGGAGTTGAACTCAGATACTCCTGACTCCAGGGCTCTATTCACTGCACACCTAGTCACCCCCTCCCCATTTTTTTAAGAAAGCTTTTATTTATTTTAAGTTTTACAATTTTCCTCCTATTCTTGCTTCCCTCCCCCCACCCCTCACAGAAGGTAGTCTATTAGTCCTTACATTGTTTCCATAGTATACATTGATCCAAGTTGAGTGTAATAAGAGAGAAATAATATCCTTAAAGAAGAAAAATAAACTATAAAAAATAGCAAAATTACACAATGAGATAACAGGTTTTTTCCCCTGAAATTTAAGTTAATAGTCCTTGGTCTTTGTTCAAATTCCACACTTCTTTCTCTGGATACAGATGGTATTCTCCATCACAGATACCCCAAAATTGTCCTGATTGTTGTACTGATGGAATGAGCAAGTCCATCAAAGTTGATCATCACCCCCATGTTGCTGTTAGGGTGTACAGTTTTTCTGGTTTTGCTCATCTTGCTCAGCATCAGTTCATGCAAATCCTTCTATGCTTCCCTGAATTCCCAACCCTTCTGGTTTCTATTAGAATAGTGTTCCATGACATACATATAACACAGTTTGTTAAGCCATTCCCCAATTGAAGGACATTCACTCACTTAATTTCCCTTTCTTTGCCACCACAAACCGGACTGCTATGAATATTTTTGCATAAGTGATGCTTTTATCATTTTCCATAATCTCTTCAGGGTATAGACCCAGTAATGGTATTGTTGGATCAAAGCACATGCATGTTTTTGTTGCCCTTTGGGCATAATTCCAAATTGCTCTCTAGAAAGTTTGGATAAGTTCACAGCTTCACCAACAATGTTGTTCCCCCATTCTTAAAAAATAAACAAATAAATGAAATTCACTCAATTCTAGTTTTATTACTACTTTCAATCTTTCAAATTTTTGTCTTCTTTTTCCTTTCTTTCATAGTCAGACTCTTAGAGAAAGGTGACTACAATTACTGATCCTATTCCTCTTATTGATCCTTATTCCTCAACTCCTTAATATCTTTCTTCTAAACAACACTTAAGTTACAAGGACTCTTTAATTATTCACTCAAATAGCCTTTTTTTCCCAGAAGTCATCTTTTTTCTATTCCTTTATGAAGTTTAATACTAATAATCACCTGTTCCTCTTGGATAAACTTCCTTTCTTGATTTTCCAGATATGGTCTCTCATGATTTTCCCCCTCATTTTTTTGACTACCTCTGCATGTCTTCCTGGGAATTTACCCCTGTTATTTATAATACCCAGCTTATTTTAAAGCACAAATCTTTCTCCATGAGATCTTTCCTTTTTGCATTTCCATTATCTCCTTTGCACACTTAAAACAGTAGGTACTTAAAAATGTTTACTGATGGATTGAAATAGTATATGTAAAAATGCTTTACAAATGTAATGACTTACAGAAATGTGAATTTTTGCCATTACTACTATTAATGCATTATAAAAATCAAATGGCCTGCTTTAGGCTTTCATATCATACTATTGGCTTGAAGTTCAACAAAATCCTCAGACATTTATTTTTATTTTATTTTTATGTGAATTGCAGCTTAGTTATCGCTTTCATATTTTTGTATTTCTTTCACTGATAGTTTTAACTTCGGTAAATGTCATTCAGATTGTGCCATGAATTGCACTAGCTGTCCTGAAACTCATGATATCTGAAAATTTAATAAACATGCTGACTATATCTTCATCCAGGTTATTATTTAAAATGTTGAAAGAACAAGATTGAGGACAGACCCTGAGAGATTACACTGGAAAGATGATTGAGCTTGAGGTCAGAGTATCAAGCAATATTTGAGAATGAATACTCTGAACCTGAGCAATATAATACAATCTCAAGTAATACAATATAATTTCAAGGGGTGGATTGTACTTGTGGTTGGTTGGTTGGTTACTTTTTGTCCTTTGTTCTTGAGGATCAAAATAACATCACTATATTAGAACCAAGTTATAGTGTGTCTGACTGTGGCTGTTCAGACTAATATGAGCTCAAACTGTTCTACCAGAGGTTAGGCACAAATAGTCCATGTGAATATTAGCAACTAGACCTCATCTTCACATCTATGTTTAAAGGAATAGAAAGATATTTCTATCCTATGGGGGGGGCGGGTTGGTTGGTGTTGCCAATTTAAGATTGAGAGACCTTAAATGGTGAAAGAATTCACAGCCCTAGGATTTTAAAATTGCTAGGATTTATTATTCTAACCTGCAAAATATACAGATTATTATTTTTTTTTATTTAGAGAAGCTGCAAGCACTTTGAGGACAGGATAGGAGAGGTCTGAGTGTAAGACAGACAGACAGAAACACACACACACACACACACACACACACACACACACACAAACACACACAAACAGAGCTAGACAGCTAGGGAGAGCCAACTGGACTGAGACTTGGAAAGTCTGCACTCCAAAGGGAGTCCACGTGAAGCTTTTATAGTCTTGCCCACTTTCTGGGTATAGAAAGGTCAGGAAACTGTGGGCATAGGGGAAATCCCCCCCCCCCTCTACCTGACTGAAACCAGGTTAAAAGATTGGAAGTTGGGGGTGGGGGATGGGAATGAGGGGACATTATGAATTTACTTTTAAGAATGGGCCAGTAGAGGGGCGGCTAGGTGGTGCAGTGCATAAAGCACTGGACCTGGAGTCAGGAGTACCTGGGTTCAAATCCGGACTCAGACACTTAATAATTACCTAGCTGTGTGGCCTTGGGCAAGCCACTTAACCCCATTTGCCTTGACAAAAAAAAAAACCTAAAAAAAAAAAAGAACGGTCCGATAGAAGACAATTTATATCACAGGGACAGATAACATTTTTTTTCTCAAACAGGATAAAGAATTACAAAATCTGTTTCCAATTACAAATGTCTTATGTCCATAACTTCCTGCAGCAGTAAAAACTCAATTTAGCTTTGGCATCTTGGATTTACCCTAGTTTTTCCAACTTTGTTTCCAATTCATCAGTCTATGGTGCAGTGATACTTCAAGAATCAGTATATTTATGGCCTAACTGGCTTGAATATTTGCCTCATCATGAAAGACTGTAACTTATCCATGTCCATTTGACTTTATTTAGTCTCAATCAACTTGAATTTATGGAATGTCAGATATTGTGCTAAGCACTAAAGATACAAACAAAGGCAAAAACCAACAGTCCCTTCTCTAAAGGAGTTCATGGTTTAATGAAACAACATAAACAATTTGTCCATTTTTTCCTGTAAGTTGCCAAAGGAGTCTGTTCAGTTTTCTGGGGGCCTTTAGGGAATAAAAAGAGGAGTTAAGAGAAATAAAGAAAAATCAGTGACTCACATGGGCTGTCAATAGGTTTATCTTTTTGCTTTTGATACATGGCTAGCCCAATTTTTTTACTCATGTATTTCTTTGCTAATATCCTTTATACTACTTCTTGTTTGTAATATTAGTAACCTACTGACACGTATTACATACTTTTCATTGATTGTTCAGTGATCTTTATTTTCATTTCTTCAGAATCTATATTGTTTCATGTCTAATAGTCATACAAAAAGAGTAAAAACATACTGTATTAAATGATGCTTCTTTGTTTCAGGAAACCTTGTATTTTATGGTTCATTTAATTGCAAGTTTATTCAGTGGGAAATTCTCATATCCCTATATCACTACTTTTTCCTTCCCCCCCCTTTTGCCTTATGATCCTCAAGAATGGGACAGAAGGAAGAAGTACAATTTAGGAAGTTATTCTGAAACATGTTAAATGAATCAGCTGTCTTCAGCTTCTGGCTCATTAACTGTCAGGACTCAGTAAAAGTAATACAGTCTTTACAATATTCAGTAATAAGCAGACATACTCCTCTTGCTAGGTCCCAAGTGGAAAACAATTAAGCTAGTGAGACATCATCTGCCTCTTTTTCATATTTTTAGTTGTTGCTAGAGGCTCCCTTGGGATTTAATCTGCATGACAACCTGAGGAACACTTTCTTTCTATTAGTCAACAATTTTGTACATTATACTCCAATCATACTATAATGTCTTATTTGGCCTAGCATTGTATTTTAGAAAATTCAAAAGCCTATATTTATTCATCTCTTCAGAAAGAATTTATCGTGATCATACTATATACAAGGTTCTGTTATAACTAGGGCTACAAAGTCAAAGTGAAAGAAAATTCTTGTCCTCAAAAAGCATATATTCTATTGGTTGGATAGAACATGTATATATAAATAAATATATAAGAAAAAGAATGTATGCACAACATGATAATACTGTTTTAGAATTTGAAAAATGCTTTATGTACATTACCAAATTTGATACAATATAACACAAACTTAAGTAATACAGTATAATTTCAAGAGGTAGAGAAGACTGTTTTTTTGGCCTTTGTCACTGAAGATGACCAAAATGACATCACTATATTAGAGTCGAGTTGTCATGTGTCTGACTGTGACTGATCGATCAGACCAATATGAGCTCAGAATGCTCCACTACAGGTTGGACACAAATAATTCATTTGAACATTTGGGGTTGATTCTTTAAATTTGTACATCTCACATTTCTTTTAAGTACTTCAGTTCTGCTTTGCTCAGAGAGCCTACAGTCTTCTTTAAGGTGGGCATGCCATGCTGGGCTATCCACCATATTTTCTCATGTCATTCAATGCCAGAGTTCTCCAGAGAGACTCAGAGAAGATCCTTGTATCACTTCTTCTGACCACCATGTGAGATCCTTCCTTTGTGAGTAATTCATAAAATAGTCTTTTAGACAAGCATATATTTGGCATTCACGCACTGTAGTCATTCCAACAACATTGTGCTCTCTGCAGTAGAGTTTAAATGGTTGGTGGTTTAGTTCAAGAAAGGACATCAATATCTGGTACATTATCCTGCCAGATTATCTTTATAATTTTTCTAAATTAATTCAAATGAAAACAATTCCATTTCCTAGCATGGCAATGGCATACTCACCAGGTTTTGCAGGCATACCACAATGAGATCATCATGGCTCTGTAAGTCTTTAATTTGGTAGACCTCTTCTTCCCCCTACACTTTCTTTCAGAGCTTCCCACTGAGCTAACTCTGGCAATATAGACATCATCCTCATTATCAATTGTGTGCATTCCTGTGTTGAGAGTTGCTTGAGCGAGTTTGGGTTTATAGGTCAGTTATGACTAAAGAAATCCAAGCTTTGGTGACTCTAGAGCTGAAGGCTTTCCACAGAACTCTGACTTGATAACACAATAGCGTCATTCCTGACCTCACTTGTTGATAGCCCGTTTCAGAACTTCTTGTCCTGGATTACATCCTGCCAGGTTATATTCTGTTCAGTTTAGAGTTACATCATTGTTTTTATCCTGTATGCTAATTTTGTGGTTTCCTACTATAAAGAACTGTTTGATACTATCAATAAATGACACTGCTAGTTGTCCTGTTAGCACCCCCACCTGTGTGTACACATTTCATTTCTCTCTTGAGCCAAACTAATCCTCTTGCTGGTCAGGGGGTCCTATTATTTGGCACCCCTAATGTGGAGCAGGTCAGGGACTTGAAGCCAGTACGGAGGCTGAGAGAGTCTTTCAAGAGAGAAAAAACTGCCTCGTGGAGGAGCTGTCAAAAGTCCCAGGATGAATTAAGAGTAAGGGGGAGGTTTGGAAGAAAGTCAAATATGGCAAGGCTTTCTGTTTCATTTTTTTCCAAAGCCAGTACAGGGTGAAAAAGAGAAGGAACTATATAAAGTAATAAAGAAGCCAGGTCAGAACGTAAATATTTTCAAGAAGCTGGCTAAAGAGAAGGAAGGGCTTAGAAATTAATAATTAATAATAATAATAATAAATAGATAAGTTTTTACAGACCATTTATGAATGTTCTCTATGCTTCCCAAGGAAAGGAGAATTGAGCTTAGAAGGTACTTTGAAGCTACATGATTGAAGAACAATGTGTGAAAAGATAAATGAATATTAATATGATAAAATGCTGTTGACTTTTTCTCTTCCTGCTTCTTCACTCTGATTCTACCAGAATGCCCCCCCACCCCTAGCTTGTCCATTTGTACTTGGTAACTCTGGCTCTTATCACTTGACTTTGAAGATTTTTAGAAAAAGTAGAAAAAGGATGAGAGAGAGAGAGAGAGAGAGAGAGAGAGAGAGAGAGAGAGAGAGAGAGAGAGAGAATTACTTCATGAAGATTTGGATAAACAAGTACTAAAAAGGAAATTTATTTGTTATATAAAGAAATCATAAAAAGCAATGCTATTTTTCATATAAGAAAAGTTTTGGGGAAGTATATACCAGAAAGACAAGAGAGTCAGGTTAATTCTAGAGTATATAATTTGGGTACTAAGAAATGCCAAAAATAAATTTAAAAATAAGGGGAAATCAAATAGTTAATCTTTTACCAGAATGATATCATAACATTATAGCTTCAGGATTTTATCAATATAGATTCTGATAATATTAGTTATTGCAGAAAATTATGGGTCTAGTGAGGTTGTAAAAACAGAAGATTCCACCCCCAACAAAAGACTTAGGATTGTCCCCTTAAAAAGAAGTTATTTGGTTTACTCTATTTGAATTAGGGGGACAGAGGATATTCCAATTTGGCTGAGGGAGTTTTGAGTGACTGCCTTCTCAAAAGTTATACTAGTTAAAATCTAGAAGTGTTAAATATTAATACCTTTATATGGAAAAAAGTATTGTGATATATTGAATGTTCTATGTATTTTCTCCAGTGTGAAAGCATGGTAGGGTTTTCCCAGGAGTTTGGGGACCTCTCTGCTTCAAAGTGCTTTGATTCTGTTTATGTGTTTTATATGTGTTTGTTTTAAAATACAGGCAGAGGGAAACCCTTAGCTGTCTCTGCATGGTCAGGCCTGCTGTCATGTCTCTGTGTTCTGATTGGCCAATCCTTTTTCCTTTCTCTCTTTTCAAAATTGGATCTTTTTTCCAAAAACTCATCATTCAGTACCACAGGAGATTTTCCTGAAAATCACGTTGTTTTTGGGAAAGAAGGGGTTCTATTAATTTTCTCTTATTTTCTATTGTTTGTTTTTTGGTCTGATGGTCTAACAGTTTTACTTGCTGATTTGATAAATTATACTTATAAGGGACCTAGTAGAAATTGAAATTATCCCTAAAATTATTTTTTCTTGACTGCTCAGTAAAAGTGCTTATGTAAAAGTATAATGGAACAGTATATGTTAAGGGAAAATGTAAGTAATTCAGGCTGAGTAATAGCTTCTGAAAAGATTTGGATTAAGAAAAAAGGGTTGCAAGGAATAATGAAAAGGCATATAGAGACTATTGGGGTTTTGGAACCATTTATGAAGTATGGAAGTAGGTTTCAGCATGTAGAAAGTAAATATGAGCAGGTTTGACTTTGTATGTATAAAAGATGAATTTTGGGAACTTTAAAGTGATTTACAAATCAATGTAGTAAGAGAAGAAATTATAGAAAGCTATAAGTCTATACAGAGATATGTGTTTAAATAAGGTTGGGATAATCTGAAAATTGCATTAAAACACTACTTTTGCAATATCTGACAGTGAACTGATTGGAAAAGTAATAAACCCCATAATATGAAAAGTTTGATATGGAAACAATTGCTGGACAAATGTGAACTGTTTCTTCAAATTGGTTAATTCTATAATGTGTTAATCCTGTGTATAAAGTTATCTGAAAATACATGTAACTAATTTAGATGTTTGTAAAAAATAATATTGATTTTTTTTGTTATAATGTTTTTTGGCTCCTCCGGAGTCATAGGACAAAAAAGAACTCATGGGAATGCTAAAATAAATAGGGTCAGAATGGCCTTGATGGAGGCTAGTACTCTGTCAAAACCTTTGTTAGCACAAGACTTCTGAATCAGGCTTCATAGTTGCTAAAAAAGGGGGTATAATTCATGTTTTCGAAAAACTTGGGGTGGTCGAGGAATGATAAAGAATTAATATATACTATCTTGATATCTCAAAATGTGGGGGAATCTCCAATTCCCAGAACATCATTTTGTCAGTGAGGATAGAAAGCTCTTATAAGTTAGAATACTGAGAAATTGATTGAGAGAATGTTGAGAGATACAAATAAGAAGAATTTGCAAACATATTTTGATAAGGAAAATAATTTAAGGTAATTTTGAATATGAGTTTTGGAATTTACAAGATTATTAAGAGAGCTATAAAGAAAATTTTGTAATCATAAAATTTTTTAGAAACATCTGGTCTTAAGAAGAATTTTTTTAATTGCAAAGTTTTAGGGAGTAAAGGGATTGTATTTTAAATTAAAAATATGTTATGTATAATTAGTAAACTGCATAAGAACAGATTCAAACAATTCTTTTGAAAATTTTAAATTGTGTTACAATAACAAAATTATGAATGAATTGAAGTGTCATCCATTATATTCGTAAAGATTTGTTATAAGAAAATTAGAGAATACCTTACCAACAGTCTCTATCGCTCAGTCTTTTTTTTTTCCAGAGAGTTTGTGAAAAACTTTGTATTTCCACCTCATGTTTATTAAAGGGAATATTTTATATGTAAGATCAAAAAAGCTCAAGTAATATCTGTTATTTAAGAAGAAATAATATATAATATATAAATTAAATAAAACTAGATTCATAGAGAATCTTATTTTCTTTTTGAAAATAGGAGTGTATTTGGAATAAGAGAAAAATAAGCTTATGATATGAGATATGAAAGAAATTTGTGTGTGAAAGATATTCTGGTCTAAGATTAATTTTAAGAGAACTTGTTTTGTTTTTGCTTTAAGAGAATGAGATGTCAGCCTGGAGATTTTATTTTTCTTGGGGGGTTAAGAGTTAAATGTTCAATTTTAAAGAAGCAAAATGGTAAACTCAGAAGAGTGTATAAGAGATTGGGAAGTATACATTAACTGCAATTATTTCCAATAATATTGAGTATATGTGAGGGACTTTGAAAGATGATTGGGAAATTGAAAATTATATAACCTATAGTTAGGTGACTTACTTATGAGCAGGATGTTGAAAAAGTTATATGATCTAGTTTTGTCTATATAAGCTATGCCTCTGTACTAAGGAAAGAATTTAAAATCACCAGAGAGCAAGTTAGGAATATAGTAAAATCCTGTCCACAAAGAGGTATTTACCTATCCCTCAAAATTATTTTAAGAATCCTAGAGGCCAGGCTCCTAATGAGTTATGGCAGATGGATGTGACTCATTATGCACCTTTTGGAAAAATGAAATTTATTCATGTTACTTTAGATATATTTAATTCATATACAATGGCACAGACACAAAGTTCAGAGTCTACTAGAGGTGATTGATCATTTAGTACACTGTTTTACAGGGATACCAAAATCTATAAAAACAGATATCGACCCTGGATATACTTCTATGGCATTTAAAACAATTCTGTCTGTATTACAATTTAAAAACATATTACAGGAATTCCTTATTATTCCATGAGCCAAGCTATAGTTGAGAGGAAGAATAGGATGTTAAAAATGTTCCTACATAGACAGAAAAGGAGGAATGTGGGGGAACAGATACTGGACATGCCTAAATAAAGCTTTATATTCATTAAATTATTTGACTTTGGATGATAAGAATAAAACCCTGGCTGAAAAACAGTTTGGTTACAAAATTACCATAGATAACATAATAAATATCCCAAGAGTACTCATTGAGTAGTAATGTGGGGGATACAAAAGACAGACATTGGAAAGGACTTGATCAATTACTAACCTGAGGTCAAGGGCATGCTTTTGTTTTGGCCACAGATAGAGAAACTGTCTGGTTGCCAGAAAGAAAAATCAGACCATGCAGACCAGATGATCAAATAATACAGAAAATGAATATCTTACTTTTAAGAAATCAAAAAAAAAAGCATAAAAGAAGGAAGAACAGACCACACAAAAGGAAATAGACTTATAGGACAACTTATATGGACTTATATGGACTTATAGGACAACTTGTGATGCTTACATTAATCATGAACAATTTGGGGATTACTAAAGGAACTGAATATTGGACTTACATTCAAAATTATACTATGGAGAGAAAAGTATGACTGAAGTTATTTTGATAAGGGGAAACTGCAAATTATTTGGGGGATAACAAAGTTAGTATTGGAAGCATCAAAGAAGAGATGCTAAGAAATTAGATATAATTTTTCTGACTTAAATAGTGTGACACCTATATGTTTTTATAAAAAATGTACTGTTGAACTGTGCATTAAATTAAGTAAAACTAATCATTCAACTCATTCAAATATTTATAGCATGGGAGCATTTAGGACCTTAGAAATGTTAGGAGTTCCATTTGTAGATAGTACTGAAGGTAGAAATAGGTTTCTTACAGAAACTCCTTGTTTAAATTTACATGCTTGGGATTTTAAACCTGAACATTTTCAGTCCTGAGTTGCTTGTTACACCCCATGTAGAGGAAAATTGATGATCCTTACTGAGAAAGAGAGGGGAATAATATTAATTGTTACAATTGCATTATTTAAGCATATGTATGTAAAGAAATGATGAATAAGAAATAGAAGCAAAATATACTCAAGAATTGTCAGAAAATGTTACTAGAGCATTAAAAGCTCAAAAGAAGATTTTATGAAAATCTTTATCATTTGAATAATGCATTACAAACTTTTATAAGGAACAATTTGTGTCAGGGAAGAAAATATAGATTTGAGTAAGCAATTATATGATTGGTTGTCTTCACCACCTGTAATTGGTACATGGTTACATGATATTATTTCTGTTTTCAGCTTCCTTATAATTATGATATTGATCATTTGTTACTTGTCTCTCATTTTAAAAACTATCTTTGCTCTAAGTAAGAGTGTAGGTTTCACATTTAAGATGTTAAAAACTAAAGTATGGTAGAAATCCAGTACTGATCATGTTTTTGGTGAATTAATTCAAACCTCCTATCTGGCAGGTTTAAGAGAAGTATTAGTTGTTTTGTAGTTGGAGTTATTATGCTTGTATCTCTTATAACCTCATCTGTATCAATTGCCCTGTCTATATCTAATGTACAAAATGAAGTAGTTCAAGCACATTATTTAGAGAAATTTAGTAAAAATGTAGTTTGGTCTTCCAAAAACAGTTATTGATAGGCAGTTTTTGCAAATGTTAGAAGATTTGAAAAAGACAGTAGTTTCTATAGGAGATGAATTGGATATGGTAGAGTTTAGTCAGCTACTTAGTTGTGAATATGGCTACATATGAATTTGTGTGACCAGCCTGGAGTATAATAATACTCAATGGGAATGGAAAAAAATTAGGAATCACCTTAATGGATTGTGTGGGAATTCTACTATATCTTTTGGTGTTGATGATTTGAATAAGTTGGTTAAAGACATCCAATAAGCCTCCCAGTGAAACTTGATTCCTGAAAAGAGAGCTGAGAAGATAAGTAATTGGTTTCAATATCCTACCTTTTTTGGGCATTGAACCCAGAGTATTAGTCTCATTTTGATTCCCTTTATGTTTCTCTTTTACTGTTTACCAAGTTTTTTCAAAGTATTTTTTTCCTGTAACCAAAGCTACTGTATATGCTATCAATAGAATTTAGAATCATGTATCCCAGGTTGAACATCAGGTTGGACAGCTGTGGGTTTGTTGTATAAACAGAAAAGGGGGGAGCATTGAGAATTGCTTGAATGAGTTTGGGTTTATAGGTCAGTTATGGCTAAAGAACCCAAGTTTTGGTGACCCTTGAACTGAAGGCTTTCCACAGAACTCTAATTGGATAATACAGCTGTGTCATACTTTTGATAGTCCTGTTCAGATACTGACACAGTCCTCTGTGAGATACTCCCTAATATCATGGTATCCAAGAATGAAGGACAAACATCCTCACTTGAAAATCTCCTGTACTGTGTCTTCCTTCATTCTTATTTCAAATTAAATGGTCATTCTCCTAGACAAAACAAGATAAAAATATCAAATGAATACTTGGGATACTGAATTGGAGATTTCTTTATAGTGCTGAATGATAAATGACTATTCTTTTTTATTCCTTCATTCAACACATTCAAATCCATCTAATTATACTTCTCTATATTTTTCCCCTTTTAAGAAAAGAAGATATTTTACAAAATAATTTGCTATTACTTTAATGATTTAGTGAGTACTTTAGTGAATGACTCTCTTTACATCTGTAAGTACTATACTTGTACCTCATTGAGGCATTGGGGAAGTTTTTTTCTTTTTTATTATTCTTAAAACCTTTATCAGTAGAGCACAAGCTCTGGTAGATTCCACTGCACTAGAAAGTCTGACTATTGTCCCAGAAACACAGTCTCCTTTTTGAGGACCACCTTATCTAGGTATGAAGAGGTTCACTACCAGTAGACTGGCCTTTTGGTGATGAATTTTTTAGCTATGTTTTCAGGTCAATTAGCTTTTATTTAGTGCCTTTTACTTGCCTAGCATTTTGCTAAATACTAAGGATTCAAATACAAGCTTAAAGAAAAACATTATCTGCTCTCAAGAAACATATTCTAATGAGGAAAGAAAATTTATAAAAGGAATTGAAAAATGAGAAGAGAGTGGGGAAGCTATCTATGCAAGAATATGGAGGCAAAGTCTAGGGATTCAAAAGAAGATTCAGGAGAGGAATGAAGGATGGCAGATCTGGGACCTTCCTAGAATCTAGAGTTTCCTTGAGGAACCAGGAACCAACTAGAGGGATATTCTAAAGTGAGGTCAGAAGGAATGAGGGAAATCCCAGGGTAAATAAGCAACTGAGGCATAGTGGAAAAGACTTGAAGCTCATGCAATAGAAAAATAAAGGAGGAAGAGAGAAAAAATAGAGCATAGTACAGAGAAGTGTAAGATAACCATTTTGTAAATAGGTAGATAAATGAGGAAAAGGGATTGAGAAAGAGGAGCAAACAACTAGGGAGACAACCAAGAAAGAGCAGCCACATAAACCAAAAGAGAAGTAGGTATACAAGAGAAAGGGGTTGTTATTGGGCCTAAGGCCTGAATAAACCTGAAGCAAAACCATTATGTTAAACATTTGAATTTTAAAATTTTACATTCATTGGAGTATTTAACTAAATTTTACATATATTTGAATATTAGCAAGTCATTATAAGAACCATTCAATAATATGCCTTCCTTTGATAGAGAATATCCCATCCTATGATAACTTAATATGCCCCAAAGTAAATAAAAAAGGGAGCAAAGTTATCACTTCTTTCCAGTGTTTTTACTCAAAATTCCATTTATAATTTATTTGGTGATAGTACCTAGGATAAAAAGAGCCTTTGGTAGTGTCCTCAGATCACCCTAGAATCTCTTGCTTTTCTTATAAGCTCTTTAAGCTTGGATTCAGAAGAGAGATCCTCTTATTTTGATGGATGGCTAATCTTCCCTGAACAAGATCCATTGATCTTCTCATAGTAGCTCAGCCTAATTGTTGTGATAATAATTCCCTAGGTAAAGATTTCCTGGGTGGAAGGTCTTGACTGTTTCCTGCCCTTCTATTTAGATAAATAAAAAGGATGGATGTTATCACAGAAGCTTTTGGGCAAATGCCTGTATACCCGCTGGGTACTCCAATACTGCTTCTGATTGTTCGAAAGTTTTCACTAATATAGTCACACAGAAGTCTACATCTCTCACTTCTTTTTGGTGATTTTTAGATATAGCATATAGATGAACTAGGTGTCCCCTATGAACCCTTTCAAAGCATGGATTGTCTTAATCATAAAGATGGAAGCTAATTTTGTCCTATTGCTTGTCCAATTTAGAAATTTCCTCTTGACTGATGAATACTCAGTGGCGATGAAGATGTCCCAGGACCTTAAATCCAAGAGCCTTAGGTTTAGTAGTGACTTACAGTCTGCTCCCTGTAGCCATTGCTGAGGGGAGTAATATCTGTAGAGAAAGGATGTAATATTCTCAACATCACCACTGCCAATGATTGACCAACTTCCAGTGATTGGGCAGTTAAGCCTAGGAGCTCCAGGAGTAGCAATGCCCTAAACCACTGATTTTGCTTCCAGACAAAGTCCTCTAGCCATTGTCCAGTGGTTTGACCCCTGTGTAGAAGAGACTAGTCATTCCTAGTATCTATTAACAAACATCCACAAGTAGAGCAAGTAATCTAGACTAGTTGAAGTATCAAGGCCTCATGAGAGAGGAAAAAATAGGAGGTACTATATTCTAGATGAAACAAACCACCACCACCATCTTGATCACTACCACTGGACAGCAATGGAGACCATCAAGGACCCTAAGCTTGAGGATTAGTAGGAATAGTAGACTTAATCAACCTCTCCCCTGCATTCCCACCCTTCTAATCCATCACCAGCAGACCACTGGTTCTGATTCCATCCTAGCCACCAGAACCATCATACAGGGAACCAACACTCATGGAGATTGAACATGGTAACTACTTCTCTGGAGATGTAGCCACATCTATCTATGACCCAGAAAAGAAAGATCTCACCAGCAAAGTTCTTGGCTTGTCAATTGGTTCGGTAGCAGTAATGGCTAATTATTAATGAAAATAATATTAAAGATGATGCATAGTTATTGTTACCTTTTTCTTTCTTTCTTTCTTTCTTTCTTTCTTTCTTTCTTTCTTTCTTTCTTGCTTGAACATTCTAGTGATCACAAGGTGCTTTCTTCTGCTTTGTGGCTGAAATCTCCTTTATACACTGTTTCTCCTTAATAGAATGTAAGTCCCCTGATGACAGGGAATATCTTACTTTTTTTTGTTTGTGGTGCTTATCAGTATTTGGAATTGATAATAAGTGTTTAAAAAATGCTTTACATTCATTTATTCAACCTCTATTTGAACATCCATGGTGAGGCAATACATTCTGTCTGAGCAGATTTACCTGTTAGGAAGCTCTTTCCTATTTTGAAAGCCTCCTTCTAAATTTCATTATTTTTTAGTCCTTGCCATGTCCTCTAAGGCCAAGCAAAATTATTCTAAAGAATAAGGTCTACAGTGGCCTCATCCCCTCTTTCATGTTGATTTCAGTTAAGTATAGAGGAAAATTTAAACTAAATTTGTTTAAAATTAAAATGATTTTTCTAGAATGTATTAATTGGACGTAATGTAGATTATGTAGTTCAGCCTTTATTAGAATCATTAATACTTATCTGACTGTGCATGTGCATATTCATTTGTGTATATATGTATTTGTGTGTGTACATGTGCATACATGCATGTATGCACACACGTATACATGCATAAACATATATATATTGTGTGTACATGTATGTATGTGTGTATGTGTGTATTTATGTATAATACAGACCTACCTACATATAGCAGCAACCCAAGCAGGAAGTGATAATATATCAGTATAATAGGGGGAACAGAGTGTCCTTAGACTCAGACTTAAATGAAGGAGTAGTGTTTCTATCAGCATATAGAAGATTTCTCTTGGATGGTCTTATGATGTTGGAGTTGCAATGAACAGTTCAATGAAATGAAACCTTGACATTTCTGCCAGATGGTTAATGATAAGAGGAAGATATCTTCAATCAAACTCATGTTAGACTTATCATGTTGATAAAAGAGAAGGATCTGTATAAAATGAATCAAATTAAAAGGATAATAGTTGAGTTTAATAAATATGACACAATTGCTGCAACTTTAATATTCAGTCCAGATTGTTTTCTTCTTGTCTGCTGATTCAGGATTGATTCATAATTCAGCAAGCTATACAAAGTATTCATCAATTCCTAAACCAATATCCTAAATGAATGGGATTGTAAAAAATCATTCTTGGACATGGGTTGACTAGAAACAGGTAACAAATACCATTCTTATTTAAAAATATAAACAATATTTGGGGAATAAGATTGACTTATACAAATGCTGTAGTCTTTGCTTGATATTCATTGGCAGCCAGATGGCATATTGATTTGAATGCTGGATTTAGAGATAGGAAGACTTGAGTTCTAATCCTATCTCAAATATGTATTAGCTGGGTGACTCTGGACAAATCCCTTAACTTCTGTCCGCCTCAATTTAATCTGTAAAATGGGAATATTAATAGCATCTAATTTACAAAGGTTTTATAAGAATTAAATGATGCTTATATGATACCAATATGTATATAAGTACATCTATATGCACATTATATATGTGATATAATACATACACTTTGTAAAGAACAATATAAGATATACATATGATGATAATGGTGATGATGATGATGATGAGGAAGTTGTTGTACTTGTCCAGGTAATGGGTATGAGGATCCGAAGTAGTGTGGTGGTTACTTGAGTAAAAGAGAAGGAGATATGTGTAAGGGGTGATGTGGAGGTGGAGTTAATGTCTCAAAATGAGTGAGAAGATTGTGTAACTGAAAAATGACTGAAAGGTTGCCAACTGAGTAACTGGAAGGATGATGTTTTCTTTGACAAAAATAGGGAAATTAAGAAGACAGATTCTTTGGGGAAACAATGAGTTCTGTTTTGGATAAATTGTGACTGTGTAGCTATGTGAGATCCAATTAAAAAGGTCAAATAGGAATTTGATGACATAAGGTTAGAGTTCAAAAGAGAATTCAGAGACTGGATAAGCAAACAAACAAATACAGAAATGAATAAATAAACATAGGTAATATACACATGCTTACATGTATATGTGCACATACAAACACACAGTTGTGTGCACATATGTATATATATATATATATATATATATATATATATATATATATATATATAGTCTATAAGGCTAGAGACAGAAGGAAAGAGGGGAGGAGAGTCTAAAGACAACCTTGTGGAATACATTCATAATTAGGGAGTAGTACATGAATAATAATTTAGTAAATGAACCTGAGAAATCAGGTGGAGGAATTGGGGGGGGGGGACAAAGAGAAATCATTGTCAAGAAAATCCACAGTGAAGAAAGTATCTAAGAGGAAATATGAGTGTCAAATTCTGCAGAGATATGAAGCAGGATGAAAGAAGAAGAAAAAGATTTGAGTTTTGGCAATTAGATTATTGATATAGTTGAAAAGAGCAGTTGTATTTGAGTGATGATTTTAGAAACCAAAATTCAAGAGACTGAAAAGGGAGTGAGAGTGAGAGAAGAGGAAGTAGAGGCAACAAATGTACACAGATTTTTCTAGGAGCTTGACTATGAAATAGAGGAATATAATATGATCCTTCAGGGCATAGTAGAGCAGAAGAAATCTAATCTTTCTTTCACATGACAATCCTTGAAACGCTTGAAGACAACTATCTTATGCCCCATAAATCATGTTCTCCAGATTGTATCCAATTCATTAAAAAAACAAAGAAATGAACAAACAAACAAAAACTTTTTGACCATGGTTTTCAATTTTTTTTTATTATTATTATTATGGCTTCCCATTCCCTCTTGCCACCCCATTCTAAATTAGCAATATACTTTCTAACATCTGATTCTTGGAACTATACACTATATGCGATATAATCAATTGAAACTTTTTCAGTTGAAATTCATGTAACTTGATTTTAAATTTCTTTACATCCTAATTGTTCTTCAGTTTATCAATGGGTGGGGGAGCATCTGACCCTGGCAATTTAGTCTGGTGTTGACATGCAGCCATAGGTAGGACTTGAAAAATCAATAAATCTAGGAGCTCTCTAGGGATTAATTAATTAAATATTTGACCAAATATAGTAGAAGAATTATTTATAAATATCTTAATGATCTGGACTTCTGGGGTGGAGCCAAGATGGTGGCACAAAGCTAACAAGCTCCCCGAGCTTTTCCCTATATGAAGTCTCTCCTCTGACATTCACACTACAAATCCCACCAAGATAAAGAGAAAATTCAAAGAAATTTTCAACTGTAGACATCGTGGAGGATCTTCATTGAAGGTCTGTCTCTTTGGGGGGGAAAGGGAAGAAAAGTTCAGGAAGTGGTGGTGGGGAGCTAGCAGGAGGCTTTTAGCCACAGTGCAATCCGGGTCCTGACAGCTTAATGATAACAGAGGACCTGGCATCTGGATAGTAAGGCATCAGGAAGGATCCCAACCCCAAACAAAGTCTGAACCCTGAAAACACCAGGGTAAAAGATAGTCCTGGGTTTGGAACAATCCTCTGTTAAGTCAGAACCTGGACATAAAAGGGGGGGAAGGGAACCTTTGCAAAGGCATGGTCTAAACTGCAAAGGCAACATCTTGGCCAATGACAAGCCAGGGATCAGACCCCAGCACCAGCAAAATAAAAGCTTGGTTCTATACTCCATATACCCCAGGAGTAGAAGTACAACAACAACAAAGATGGACAAAAAAGTTAAAAAAGCATTCACTATAGAAAAATAATTCACAGATAAAGATGACAGCAATGCCATGTCTGAAGAAGAAAGCTGTGAAACATCACTCACAGGAGAAATATCAAAACAATCTATAAAATGGACTCAAATACAAAAGCTGATCAAAGAGCTTAAAAAAGAATTTAAAAACCAAAGAAGAGAGGAAGAAGAAAAATGCAAAAAAAGAGATGAAAGTCATGCAGGAAAATTGTGAAAAGTTGACCAAAGAATTCAGCACTTTTAAAAAGGAAACACAAAAGGTAATTTAAGAAAATAAATCCTAAAGACTAGAATTGAACAGTCAGAAACCAATGAATCTACAAGACTACAAGATTCCATCAAACAAAATAAAAAGGCTGAAAAAATTGCTTCTAGGGAAAATGAATGGTCCAGGAAAAACAATCTACTAATCACTGGACTACTAGAAAAACTGGACCAACAGAAGAACCTGGAAAACATCATGCAGAAAATTATAAGGGAAAATTGCCCCAATCTACTAGAGCAAGATAACAATATAACAATTGAAAGAATCCACAGAATCCCTCCAGAAAGAGAGTCCCAGGATAAAAACTCCAAAGGCTGTAATAGACAAATTCTAGAATCCTCAAATAAAAAGAGAGTATTGTAATCAGCAAAAAGAAAACAATTCAAATACAAAGGCAACACAATCAGACTAACGCAGGACCTATTAGCCTCAACACTGAAGGATCCGAAGAACTGGAATAACATATTTTGGAGAGCTAAGGACCTGGGATTACAACCCAGAATGTACTATCCTTCTTCAGGGAAGAAGTTGGATGTTCAATGCAATACAGGACTTCCAGAATTTCCTGACACAAAGACCAGAACTGAACACAGAATTCAATTGCCAAATACAGGACTGAAGAGTTACATAAACGCGGTAAATGAAAACAAAATTGTTTTAAACAAATGTTGGTACCTAAAAGGGAAATTATGACAATTTTAACTCATTAGAACTTTAGTTCTATAAGGATAATTAGAGGGTAGAATATAATTGAAGAGAATGAACCTAAGGGATATAGGTTTAATTGGATCTTGTCTCTCAACTGAAGTGGTCCAAGACCACATCACTATGTTTGTGATAAAAAGCCCTGGGGGAAAAAAGCAGGAGTGTCAACTTTAATTTAAATATCTCATTACACTCTGACTGGCTTTAATCACAAGTTACTAAGCACCTTGTCTAATGAGGGCATCATAAGCTACAAGGACCTGAGATAGTGGTTCTATTACTTATAATTATTTGTAAAGTTCTCAGTGAGATCTCCAGAGCCTCTCAATACTTAGAGATCTTCAAGATACTTTCAGTTAATTATATTAGGATGCTTCACTTAACAAGGAGTGGAGATGGGGGTGCAGTAAAGTGGGTGAGACAAAGGGCATTGGTTCACTTAACAAGGTGTTAAGCATCTTGAGTGGGAGGTGGGGAGGTAAAGTAGGAAAGAAAATAGGCCAGAGGGGAGGGGCACAAATAGTTCAAGAAATGATATGGCTATGGAGGATTCTTTGGCTTTTGAAAGGATTGTGCATACTTGAAAGATACTTGAAAAGGGGGTAAGGTAAAAAATGATTATAATTATAATTTGATGCAATTTGAGTCAATGCTTCTTATCAAACAACCATGTAAACAATCTGTGATGATATCTTGATCATAGTAGGAGCTTTTCAAGTAATCAAGAACTGTGATTGTTGATACTTGATTAATAATATTAGAGGACCAAGGGAAGAAGCATAAAGATTTATAATTTTAGAGGGCAAATAAGGGAGAATGTGAATGCTGTGTAACTTCTCTTCAAGGGAATAAGATACATGCTCATTTTGGTTTAAAAATCTAACTTTAATCTTCAGGGAAGGGGGGGACTAGGAAAGGGGAAGATAATGGAAGAAGGGATTGATGAAAGGGAAGGGAAGGTATAAGTGAAAATAAACTGAAATTTAAATTTTTAAAACATAAATCAAAGGGGAAAGGTAGTAAAATTTTGGTGAGGAGGAATAAAAGTAAAGGAAAGAGATAAATGTAAAGGAGAAAGATAGCATGGAGAGAAATACAGAATTAGTCATCTTAACTGTAAATGTGAATGGGATGAACTGTCCCATAAAATGGAAATGGACAGCAGAATGGATTAAAAGCCAGAATTCTATAATATGTTGTTTACAAGAAACACATTTGAAGCAGAAAGATATATACAGGTTAAAGTTAAAAGGTTGGAGCAAAATATATTATGCCTCAGCAATAGTAAAAAAATCTGGGAGAGCCATTCTAATCTCAGACAAAGTAAAAGCAAAAATCAATCACATTAAAAGGGATAAGGAAGGAAACTACATCTTCTTAAAAGGCACCATTGGAAATGAAGCTATATCATTATTAAACATGTATACACCTAGTGGGATAGCTTCCAGATTCCTAGAGGAAAAGTTGAGTGAATTACAAGGATAAATAGATAGCAAAACTTCTATAATGGGAGAACTCAGAGTTCCCTCTCTCAGAACTAGATAAATCTAACAACAAAATAAAAAAAAAAGGGAGTTAAGAAGGTGAATGAAATCTTAGAAAACTTGGATGTGACAGACCTCTGGAGAAAACTTAATGGGGAAAGAAAAGAATATACCTTTTTTTCGGCAGTACATAGCACCTTCACCAAAGTTGATCATGTACTAGGGCACAAAAACCCCTAAAATCAAATGCAGAAAGGCAGAAATAATAAATGCACACTTCTCAGGTCATGATACAATAAAAATTACATGTAATAAAGAGTCACGGAAAGATAAACCAAGAATTGGAAATTAAGTAATTATCTTAAATATCAGGTGGATCAAACAGCAAATAATAGAAATAATCAATAATAATATCTAAGAAAATGATAATAAAGAGACATCATACCAAAATTTATGGGATGTAGCCAAGGCAGTTTTGAGGGGAAACTTTATATCTCTAACTGCCTATATGAATAAAATAGAGAAAGAGGAGATCAATGGAATGAGTATGCAACTAAAAAACTAGAAAAAGAACAAATTAAACACCCCCAATTTAATATAAAACTAGAAATTCTGAAACTGAAACTCAAGGGAGAGATTAATAAAATAGAAAGCAAAAAAACCATTGATCTCATAAATAAATCTAAGAGTTAGTTTTATGAAAAAGCCAATAAAATAGTCAAACCTCTAGTTAATCTGATTTAAAAAAAAGAGAGAAGATAAGCAAATAACCAACATCAAAAATGAAAAGGGTAAACTAACCACCAACAAGGAGGAAATTAATGAGATAATTCAGAGCTACTTTGCCAAACTGTATGCCAATAAATTGAACGACTTGAATAAAATGGATGAATATTTACAAAAATATAGAATGCCCAGATTAACAGAAGAGGAGATAAATTACTTAAATAACCCTATTTCACAAAAAAGAGATCGAAGAAACCATCAATAAACTCTCTAAGAAAAAGTCTCCAGATCCAGAAGGATTTGCAAGTGAATTCTACCAAACATTTAAGGAACAATTAATTCCTATTCTACATAAAGTATTTTAAAAAAAATAGGAAGAGTTCTACCAAATTCCTTTTATGATAAAAACATGGTGCTGATACCTAAACCAGGAAGAACCAAAACAAAGAAAATTATAGACCAATCTCCCTAATGAATATTGATGCAAAAATCTTAAACAAAAATTTTAGCAATGAGACTGCAGCAAGTTATTAGTAGGTTAATACACCATGATCAGATTAGATTTATAGCAGGCAGGCAAGGATATTTCAACATTAGGAAAACACTCAACATAATTAAACATAACAACAGTAAAACCACAGAAACCATATGATTATCTCAATAGATGCTGAAAAAGCCTTTGCTAAAACACAATACCCATTCCTATTAATAATGATAGAAAGTATAGAAATAAATGGAGTTTTCCTTAAAATAATAAATAATTTCTATCTAGAAACCATCAACAAATACTATATTTAATAGGAATAAACTGGGAGCATTTCCAATAAATTCAGGGGTGAAACAAGGATGCCCATAATCACCATTACTATTCAATATAGTATTAGAAATGTTATCAGTAGCAATAAGAGAAGAAAAAGAAATTGAAGAAATCAGAATAGGCAATGAGGAAGCAAAACTTTCACTCTTTGCAGATGATTTGATGGTTTACCCAGAGAACCTGAGAAAATCATGAACAAATTCAGCAAAGTAGCAGGATATAAAATAAATCCTCAAAAATCACCAGCATTTCTATATATGAACAACAAAGCTCAAGAACAAAAGATAAAAAAGAGAAATTCCATTTAAAATATCAATTGATAACATTAAATACTTGTGAATCTACCTCCCAAGACAAACTCAGAAATTGTATGGACACAATTATAAAGCTCTCCTCACCCAAATAAAGTCAGTTCTAAAAAATTGGAAAAATGACAAATGCTCATGGTTAGGTCAAGCCTAATATAATAAAAATGACAATTCTACCCAATTAAATTACTTATCCAGTGCCATACAACTCAAATTACCAAATAAATACTTTATTGAGCTAGAAAAAAATAGTAACAAAATTCATCTGGAGTAACAAAAGGGCAAGAATATTAAAGGAACTGATGAAAAAAAAAGTGTAAAGCAAGGTGGCCTAGCTCTACCAGATCTAAAACCATACTATAAAGCAGCAGTCATCAAAACTGCCTGATACTGGTTAAGATATAGAGTGATGGAGCAGTGAATTAGGATAGGTTAAAAAAATGCAGTAAGCAACTACAGCAATCTGCTATTTGACATACCCAAAGACATCATTATTTGAATTCACTATTTGACATAAATTGTTGGGAAAACTGGAAAAAAGTATGGCAAAACCTAGGCATAGCTCCACATCTCACACCTATACTAAAATAAGATCAAAATGGGTACAGGATTTAGACATAAAGAGCAATACCATAGATAAATTAATAGATCAAAAAATATTCCATCAATCTGATCCATGGAAAAGGGATAAATTTATGACTAAACAAGAATTAGAGCATATTATAGACTGCAAAATGGATGATTTTGACCATATTAAATTAAAAAGGTTTTGAACTAATAAAATCAATGCTGCCAAAATTAGAAAAAAAGTAGAAAGCTGGGAAACAATTTTCACACCCAGGAGTTCTGATAAAGATCACATTTCTAAAATATATAGAGAATTGCATCAAATTTATAAGGCCACAAGTCATTCCCCAGTTGATAAATGGTCAAAGGATATGAACAGTTTTCAAATGAAGAAATTAAAGCAATATATAAGCATATGAAAATGCTCCAAATCACTACTGATTAGAGAAATGCAAATTAAACAACAATGAGGTATCATCTCACACCTATTAGATTAGCTCAGATGAGAAACAGGGAAAATGATCAATGTTGGAGAGGTTGTGGGAGTACTGGGACATGGATATATTGCTGGTGGAGTTGTGAACAGATCCAACTTTTCTGGAGAGCAATATGGAACTATGCCCAAAGAGCAATAAAACTACTCTTACCCTTTGATGTAGCAATTCCAATTCTAGGACTATAGCCAGAAGAAATTGTAAAAAATGGAGAAAGTTCTACATGTTCTAAAATATTCATAGCAGCCCTTTTTGTAGTGGGAAGGAACTGAAAATTGAGGGGATGCCCATCAATTGGGGAATGGCTAAACAAATTATGATACATGAACACTATGGAATATTATTGTTCTATAAGAAAGAATAAATGGTTGGACTCTAGAGAAGCATGGAATAACTTGTGGGATCTGATGCTGAGTGAAGGGAGTAGAGCCAAGAGAAGAATTTACACATCAACATTATGAGATGAACAGCCTTGATGGAAACAATCCCTCTTGGCAGTCCAGAGAGCTAGGACAACCATTTTTGACAAATTATGAACAATATTATCCCAGAGGAAGAAAAACAAAACACACAGAAAAAAAACACCCCTACTGAATCTGATGAACACTTTATAAAAATTATCTCTTATATATCTCTTTCTCTTAATCCAAATTCCTCAAGTCAAGCATTACTAAGTTGTACATATGTTTAACAAAACATGTATATAAAATGCTAACCCGACTGCTCCCAAGTGAGGGGAGGGGGTGGGAAGGGAGAGTAGAGGGAAACTTTGTAATTTGGAAATATACAAGTACAAATGGAGGAAAATAAATAAATAAAATAATAATAATAATAAAAAAATCTTAATGATCCTTGACAGAAAAAGATTGTCCACTACTCTCCTAAATGAATTTGTGATTAAAATGGATAATCTTTTAGGCAGAATACAATTCAACATTGCTCATGAACATACTGTTTCTTTTTTGCATATTCCATTTTGCTCCAACATTCTTTGCTATTGCTGTTAACTCAGAAAATACACTTAGCAACATTGTTTGTTGAATAATGGGATCATAGTCTCTGAGAGATGGAAGAAATCACAGAGATCATGTAGACCAGCTCTTCATCATACAGAAGAAAAATCAAAGAGGGTGAGAGACTTGCTCATGATCACATGGTCGGAAAGTGGTAGCTAGGAATGGAACTTAAGTCCCTTATTTTCAATATATATATATATATATATATATATATATATATATATATATATACATATATATATGTATATATATATATATATAATTCAAATGTTCTTCCTTGTTTAGAAAGTTCAAAAGGTGGGAAAGGTAAACTCTATTTAAAAAACCAGTTGAAGAAAGAAAACAAACAAATAAAACAAGGTTGGTCTATAGTTGGTCTATAGCTGTTGAAATGGTGGGGCAGGGGGTTGGGAGGTGGGGGAGAAGGCTTGCTTCAGTAAAGAAAATCCTTCCAGGCATTTGACTGATCTATTAGAAATGAAGAAGGGAAGCAAGCCCATTTTATAGTTGGGGAGAAATACACAGAAAGTATTTAGTTTCTCAAGAATTATATTTAGTTTGGAAGGGGAAAAAAATCAAATTTTGGAGTGGCCATGAAAAGAAAAATCACAGTCTTTTCTCCATTGTTTTTTTTTCTAATCTAGAAAATTAAGAACATAAAAAAAGGGATATTTTAGAAGTGATGCCATGAAAAAAGAATCTGTGGCATACTACTAACCTCCAATGATGAGGTAATGGACTCTAGATGCTAAATAGCATATGTACCTTTGTCTTCTTGATCTTTCTTTATGTCTGTGTCTCTCTGTTTGTCTCTTTATTTCTGTCTCTGTCTCTTTGTAACTGTTTCTCTCTCTGTCCCTCTCTCTGTCTCTATCCATACATACACACGTATGTGAAATGGCCAATGTAGGAATTCATTTTCATTGATTATGCATAGTTGTTCCAAGCACTTTTATTTTTTTTCCCAATGGAGACAGTGAGATGACAATTTTTAATTGGAAAATAAATCATTTCATTTAAAAGAAGGAATCTGTGCTTCAAGTTTTCCCCTCCTTTTCAGGATCTAGATAGGAAATTAGAAAGTAGCAAGAAGTAATTTCTCTTCCTCTGAGTCTGTGTTCAGAGAGTTTAGATATGTGGGGCATCAGGAGTCTTAGGAATGACTGACTCAGAGAAAATATGTAGAAGTTAAAGCAGTAGAAGCCAGGTTTCAGAGAACAATCCTTGGTTTCACTGGGGAACAGAGTTTGTACCATGATTAAGAAAAGCAAAAAGTAAATGTCGGGTTACAATTCTGTTGCAGTTGAGACATGTTGAAGTTAGAGTAATGAATGTAATAATTTGTTTCTAGAAGTTTTATTTCTTTAAATTGTGCTCTCATTGGCATTTCCTTTTCATTTTAAAATATAATTGTGTAACACAATTGATTACATTACTAAATTCTCTACTACTCTAAACTCTGATATTTATACCTGGTGTAGATTGAATAATAGGATTGATAAAAATCCCCAAAGCACTTGGTAGCCACTCTGGGACTTATAAATCATTTCTAGGAGTAAGTATGTAGGCCTTAGATACCACAACTTGCAAATTCAGCTCTATTTCAGGAAGAGTAAACTTTTGACTTGCACTCATAGTTAACATAGTGAACCCAAAATGTTAGCCATCAGAAATTTTGACAGTGGTATGATTTCAACTCTCATACCATCAGTGTTTTCTTTCATGAATTCATCCTTGCACAGAAATGGATAATTTTGGTACCAAATGATTAAAGGATTTTTTTTTTTTGGATTTGAATAGAAAATCAACAGCAGAGCTGAGAGAAAAAATTCCCTATAGGACAATACTTCCTACCCCTTACGGAATTTGCTCTTCAGTGGCTTATAGGAATCATAGCATCAAAAAGTTCTTCAAGATATTTACAGGATATAAGCAACAAAATATAAGGCTTTGTAGAGAAGAGACTGCTTTATAATTGGCATTGTTAAGTCCTGGCTCTTTTTGTGTGGAGCCCAGGATAATCACTGTATACCAAATTTCAACCTGAATAAGATCAAACTTTTGTGTAGTTATAGATTATTTTATGTCCCTTCACAAATAGGTGGAAGGTCTGGAGGGTCACATTTTATTACTTCCAGAACAATGTTCTCTAGGTTTCCTCTACACTTTTAGAATCCTTCATATTTGGATCTGCAGAAAATTACCAAATTAAGCATAGCAGGGATCCCCAAAGTGAACTCTTCTAGAGCATCTCAGCCTGTTTCTGAAGTGTCTGTGTGTGTGTGTGTGTGTGTGTGTCTGTGTGTGTCTGTGTGTCTGTGTGTGTGTGTGTGTCTGTGTGTATGTTAATCTAAGGAGTCAAAGAGTGGTGATGAAAATTCTTTCTTTAGTCTCATTTTGTCCCTAAAATCATTTAGGAGGGAAAAAAAATCTCCAAACTAAAGAAATTCTCCTAGTCCAAACTCTACTTGACAGACCAAGTTCTTAATTTTTAAAGTCTTAGACAATAATACCCGATTCATAACCATAAGTCCAAACCCAACATTGTGCTCTCTTTGTCTTACTGTCTCTTGTTTTATTATTCTTTCTTATCTCTTTCTGATTGTTTTTTGTTTTTCCCCCATTTGTCTCTGCCTCTGTTTCTATTTCTTTCTCTTTATTGCTGTCTCTCTCTCCACAAGTACATATACTTTCTCAGTTGAAGCTTCATTGTACTATGGTATTATCCCAGTTCTACTATTAGGTGCCTATAAGATCTCAGGAAAATCAATTTCCCTTACTTGTTAAAAGAGGAAGTTGGAGTTTTAAAAATTTTTGGTGTCATGAATCACTTTGCCTGTCTGGTGAGACCTAAAGTCAAATTCTTGGAATAGTGTTTTGAAATGCATAAAAAATGAAATATATGAAATTACAGAACATCATTTATATTGTTATTGTTGTTCAATTTTTCAGTGATGTTTGCTTCTTAATGACCCTGTGGACCACAGTATACCAATATAATTTTCTTTTCAAAAAATGTCTGGAGTGGTTTGATATTTTCTTCTCCAGTAGACTGAGGCAAGGAGAATGCAACTGACTTGCTTAGGATCACACAAATAATGAATGTGGCTGGATTTGAGCTCAGGTCTTCCCGACTCCAGACTCAGTGCTCTATCCTCTGAACTACTCAGTTGCTCAGAGACTACATTATATATCTATAAAATGGTATTTATAGATATATACATTCATACATACATACATACAGGTATGTGAGTACACACACACACACATATATGTAAACTCTGAGTCCCAAATGTGAGATATGAATATGCATCTGTAAAACTCAATATACTATATAGAGTACTATAAATGCATATTATATACTGTGTGTATAATATAATATATTATAAATATGGTATATTTAAGTATATATATAGTAGGTAAGTTACTGTATGTATATAATAAATAGTATATGGTACATATATAAATATGAAATTCATTATATAGTAATATATAATGTAATATACATATAATACATAATAAATAGGGACATGAACCTAGAGGGATATGCCAAACACTTCCATAGTGTCCTTAAAAAATTGTCATCAATCAATGCTGATCATTTACCCTAAGTTGTAATCAATCAGTCCAACTGAAGAAGATTCCTTTCAAGTGTCAAGGCACCTGGTGCTGACTCTATTCCAACTGACATCTACAAGGTGGTCCATTTCTCATCCAAAGACTGACTGAAATTTTCCAAGTTATGTGGCACAAAAGTATCCCCCCAAGAATTCAAGTTTGCCTCCATTGTCCATCTCTATAAAGGTAATTCACAGGGGTATTTCACTTTTAGTCATTGCTGGTAAGATTCTTGCCAGATTCCTTCTCAATAGATTGATTCTTCACTTGGAAGTTGGTCACCTTCCTGAGAGCCAGTGAGGCTTCAGAAAGGGTCAAGGAACAGTCAATATAGTGTTTGCTGCCCGACAAGTGCAGGAAGAACACCAGGTTCAGAACAAAGGTCTGTATACAACATCTGTAGATCTGACCAAGGCCTATGGTTACAACCTTCAGTCATGAGGGTTTATACAAAATTATGTCAAAATTAGGTTGCCTGGAGAAGTTCATCTGTATTGTATGTCATTTTAATGATGGTGTGCTTGTTTGGGTTCTGGATGGTGGACAATGCTCTCATATTTCCCGGTCACCAGTGGAGTGAAACAAGGCTGTGTCTTTGCTCCCATGCTTTTTGGCATGATGTTTTCAAACATATCAAACACCTTCACTGAGGATGAACATGACCCCAGTGTCAGTCATGGCACTGATGACAAATTCTTCTACTTGAAAAGAATACAAGTCAAGACCAAAGTGGAGGAAATGTTGATGCATGATCTATTTGCAGATGATTGTACTCTATGCAACCTCTGAAAATGAGATGTAACAATGTATGGATTGCTTCCATGGTGTTTGTGTTAATTTTGGTCTAACAATTAACACCAAGAAAACACAGGTGCTCCATCAGTCAGCACCACACCATCTATATGTAGAACCATCGATCATAGCAAATGGAGAAATTTTGAGTACTGTGGACAGGTTCACTTACCTTGGCAGTGTCCTTTTCATGGAAGCACACACTGACAATGAGACTGACTTATGCATTGCCAGAGCTAGCTCAGTATTTGGGAGGTTTTGAAAGAAAATATGGGAGAGAAGAGGTATTAGAGTGATTACCAAACTGAAGGTCTACAAGAGTTGTTGTGCTTGTGAAACATGGACAATCTTTCAGCGTCATGCCAGGAAAATGAATCACTTTCATTTAAATTGTCTTAGGAAGATTCTGATGATCACCTGGCAGAGGAAGATACCAGACACTGAGATCTTTCCTAGAGCTAAACTGCCTAGTATTCCAACATTACTTTAATGCAAAGAGTGCAACTATGATGGACTGGACATGTTCTCAGAGTGCCAGACAAATGTCTGACAAAATATAAAGAACTCACATAAGATAAGTGCTTACAAGGAGGTCAGAAGAATTTAAAAGTGATTGTACGTAGGAGACACTGGCACCTAACTGCCCGGCATGGTGTGCCTTTATCAGATAGGTTGCTGTACTCTATGAGGAAGGCAGACAAAGCAGCTCAAAACATTAGTTTAGAGTAAGTACTCCAGATGTTCATATGGACAATTTGTACCTGACCTGTGGTAGAGTTTCCTGAGGTCATATTGGTCTGATCAACCAGAGTCACACACATTGTAATTTGTCTCAAACACAGTGATATCATTTTGGTCTTCTTTGATAACGAAGGACAAGAATCAATCAATATATAAATATATAGTATTTTATATTTATGGGTATATACTATAAGATATATAATATATAGGTATAGACACACACATATAAATGGAGAAAGCATATTGTTAGGATATATGTAGAAGCTAAAGCAGTAGAAGCCAGAGTTCAGAGAACATGGCTATATTTACATATGTACATACATATATATTACAAGCATATGTATACAAATTTTTGTGGACCTCTGAATTATATTTAAGATCCCCTTTCAGTTCTGCATCTATGAACCTATTTTGGGGAGTCAGGAGTCCAGAGTTATGATTTCATTGGTGTAAGGATATTTGAGTGAATATATTCATGCAAATGTGCAACTGCTTTGTGATTTATGGTCTTTTAGAGAGTTGCCTGAGGCTCTAAAAGATCACCTGAGGCACCTAGGATTACACAATGAATATGTGTCAGACAAAAGCAGTATGTGAACTTTCTTGATACCCATACTTCCCCCCTAGTTCTAGTTATAATATCTAAATTTTTCCATTGCTTAGACTTTAATCCATGGATAATCTTGGATACTATATTGATTCACAGAAACACATGTAAGCAAACTTTAATTTATTGTTCCTTATCTCATTTTTAAAAAGTCTTTCATATCTTTTTCTTTTTAGGAGAGAAGTGGGCAGATATGGGTGGAAGATATCATATTCACTATCAAATACAGTATATATGTCAGTTGCGTTTTCTTAATTTTGTTTAATAGCAGATGATTTAGAGGGAGGTACATTGGGAAATAAGTTTGGTGAAATAAAAAAGGTATTCATACTTTTTTTTTAAATGAAAGGTTTACTAGGGAATAGGAAATAGGCAGTGAAGTATGACCCTTTCCTTGTATATGTGGAGCAACCTGCTCTTTGTCTTAAAGCAGAGTGTTTTGAAATCTACATTGTTTTTCAGAGGGAAGAGATAGGACACTGCAGCAACCTTGAAGGGGAGAGAAGGAAGAAATAGCATTTTCTCAATATAAGCCTCAGTGATAACACCCAAATGTGAAACTTTATGAATGCTGTTGGAGAGATTCTATTTTTTGATAACTCAGAAATTGCATTTTTGGCAGAGATGTTTCAGGGAAGGAACACTGGGGCTTTGATTTGGTCCTCTGTTTTTATCTGCAACTTTAATCTGTGGACGGGGTAAGGTTTTCTTTGACATTTGTAGTAGCATTTCTGAGATTGATGCTGCTGCCTATTATTATACAGAAGAACATTTGATACTAAAGGTTCCCGGAGCTCCCATCAACTTTCTATAGGAGGTATGCTCTCCTGACATTTAATGTCCCTTAAGCCTGATATGGTCTGATAACTTCAACATGCCAGGTGCTTTGGGGAGAAATAAAGGAGCTAAGGTATCACTGATTCTTCACAGGGACTGTCGCCACCTACATCACAAGTCACCCATCACCTTTTCCCCTCACTGGGTACAAATTAAAGAGTAGAAAAAGTGCGTGTGCTCTTTGGCAGGTATGCAGACAGAGGGAGCATGCCAAGGAGAGAACCAGATAAGGGGGGAAAAATCATTCCTCTCCTTATGGAGACTACCAGGGCCCACAGGGGGACACAACCAAAGTACTTAGTGTCTGTCACCTTGTTGAGAGGTTTAGCTTATCTTTCTGAAGCTAACCTTCCAGGGAGTCCAGTTAAAAGAAAATGTTCCCCCATACCTCAGAAATCAATTTCTCAGAATCAGTCCCCAGCTTGGCTACTAGTCTTTTAGTTTCTATGAGGAAAGAGTCTTTTATGTTGCCAGGGAAGAATGAGTGTGCATTGGGTGAAATAACTGTAAAAGCCTTTGCTTTTATTTGAGATTTGTGTGAAATCTGATAGAATCATTGGGCAGTAAGGGACATTGAGACATCATTTGATTTTGAATCTAGGAAGAACTACTGAATTTCACTGAAGGCCTTATAGGAAATTTTGGTATCTTTCTCTCAAAATCTTAAACCACAAAGGCTTATGGAGGCCAACTTGTCATAGCAATGCAGTAAGTACCTGAATAGGAATTTCAATCCATATTACTGCCTCCAGATTCGGTGACTTCCTATCAGTTACTCCTCTAGTTCTTACTTATACTGTTTGCCCTATATGTATTCCCTAAATATAGATTAATTCATACCCAGGAGAGCAAAATGATCTTTAGATGATGATAATATACTTGGTTAGATCAAATATTGTCTTTTGTTCCTATGGAATGCAGTAAAAAATAATTGATTTGGAGTTGGAGGACCTGAGTTCAAATTTTGTCTCTGATATTCACTGGCAGTATAAGTAGCCAAATCCATTCTTAATCTGTGTTTCCTTCTGCATAAAATGAAGGGCTCAGTACAGATGATTTTGGAGGTTACTTCCAGCTCTAAAACCTATAATCCAACTTGGTGATTGTATCAGAATACTATAATGCAGCCAATTGATCTTAAAGGACATATGAGATATATTTTGTAGACATTTTAAAAAATCAATTTCAATACAAGTACAGTTTCCAAAGTGTGGCCTAGGGACCACCTGGATTCCCCTATACCCTTTCAAATGGTAGGTGAGGTTAAAATTATTTTCATAATAAGGCTTTTAAATTTCTAATGTGGTAAATTCTAATAGTTATGACCCACATAAACAAAAACTCTTTGGGGTCCTCATTAATTTTTAAGAGTGTAAATGAGTCCTGAGGGTTTTTTTCCCTCCCAAATTGTTATTTTGTGATGTAAATTAAGCAATCTCTTGTTTTAATTTTTCCCTAGCCCTTAGTCATTCAATGGACATTGCTTGAGACAGACTGAGACCTGGGAAAGACTTTAGTTTAGAAAGGCCAAAAACATCAATGGCATCCATATCCATCATCAGTCATCTTGATTTTTTGTCTTGTCACTGAATATCAATTACTCTGAAGGAGAGAGTGAGGTTGATGACTCTGCAATTTCTTTACCTCACTTAAATCTAATTCATGTTCAAATCAAGATATCATCCTATGAAGTCTGGTCTCTTTGAGAATGAAGGACTTAACAATAATAACATATAATAATAGTGTATGAACATATTCCATGTCAATCCTTATCTGGCATTTATCAGTCAAAAAAAAAGTATCCTGAAGAAATTAGAAATCCAATATAGAGAGAAGGAAGAATTTCATGCTAAGTTTGTCAAACCCCAGGATGGGAAACTGCCTTGGTGTTATCAGATTTCCACAAAATAATTTAGGGTATTTGTATTTGAATTTATAGAATAGTACCATAATGAACTCAAAGAATTGGTACAGAATTATAAGAGAAGATCGTTTGTTCACTACCAAAAACCCATCCCCTGAGAATATCTGCTTTAGCATACTTGCTGTCAGTGACTTAGTAGCATTTTTTATTTTCTAATTTCCATCATTGATTTTTCTGTTTCTTTTTTTCAGTAGATTTAGTCATGGCAACTTTCCCCAATGCTATTTTTTTTTTTTTAGCAAAGCTAGTGGAGTGGTTGAGCATTTTTTTTTTCTTTAGCTCATTTTACAGATGAGATTAAGTGACTTGCCCTGGGTCATACAACTTTGAGAATTTTAACTCATGAAGTTGCCTTCTTGACTCCAGACTTGGTACTCTATCCCCTGTGCCATCTCACTACTTAATTCTTATGATTAGCATTTTCTTTTATGTTTTGATTTCACAGTATGTTGGATTTGGGAAGAATTTCAGTGAACACAATCCCAAAGCTGTCATGCTGCAGGGGAAGAAACTGAAATTCTGAGAGAAACTTCTTTTTCACACAACTAGTTATTATCAGAACCAAGGATTAGTGTCCAGGTCTCCTGAGCCCAAATGTTCATTCTACCTTGTTATGTTTTCTCCTTGGTTCTTTGTAGACTTGAAAAGGAAAGAAAAACAGAACATTATAACAAGTTCTCAAATTTACAAATTCAGGTTTCTTAAAAAATCTTGAAATTTTGTGGTCACCTTTAATTACCTTTTTTTCCAACTGGGATTCCTCCTACTCTCCAATCTGTAATAAATTTTCCCTTGGAATTAGTTTCAACCTACTATGGTAACTTGGAGGGTTCTCCCTGCCCCTTCTAGTAGCAATCTTTACTTATATTTAATGAGTCACATACATCTTCCTCTCACTAAGGATTACTAAGTGGAGCAGAGGTTAAAGTGCTGCATCTAGAGCAAGGAAGACAAGTTAAAATCTGGCCTCAAACATTCACTACTTTGTTAAACTGAATCATTGACTTGATCTATCTCAATTTCCTTAGCTAAAAAATGGGGTTAATTTTACTACATACTCTAGAGTGTCATTGTGAAGGTCAAGAGAGATGTTATTTGTAAGATGGCAAATGTTAGGTTCTAGTAAATGCTTGTTTCCTTCACTGATCCTCAGTTTTCTCCTCTTTAAAAATAAAGGGGCTGAATGAGGTGATCTCTACTATCTCAGCACTGGGGTAGGTGATATCATGAAGATCCCCTAACATATGGGCTAGGCTAAGTTCTCTTTCTTAAAAAGTAGGGAAATTGGTTTTGAGTCTTGATTGTCTCAATGGACCAAGGTTCCAGCGACTGTCATGTACAAAAAAACCACAAAGAACTCCATACAGACACTGAGACTTCGGATGGTAGGTTTACAAATTGATGAAAACTGGGAAGTTATGCTAGCCTGAATCAATTTCTTATTCTTTTTGAATATTCTTTTTTCCTTGCTATGATTTAAGTGAATTTTCTTTTGTTAACTGCTAAATGTTCCATCAATATAATTTCATTCCAATCTACAATCTAAAACTATCTGGGACTGGTATGAATCAGACCTTTTCTTCATCAAAGATTAACTCTCATAATATTATGATTTTATATATCTTACTTCCTCTTTTTCCCTCCTCCCCTTTCATTCAAAGAATCTTAGCATCACCACCCCCCCAAGAGATAAGGATCATAGAGTATGTACATAGATTTAAAGGGACTTTAAATGCCACCTAGGACAACCTGCATTTTTTAGATAAGAAAATTAAGACCCAGAGAGACTGAGTGACTTGTTCAAGGTCATTTCAGTAAATTGTCTATAATCCTCTTTTTCTCCCCCCCCCCAATCCCTTTCCGTTTTCTCCCTTCTTGCCCTGTCCTTTCCTGTTCTATCTTTCCAGTCTGGATAGTGTGGATGGTGGAGTTGAACAAAGTAAAATCTGGAAGTTGACATAAATTATCATATGGGAAATATCCTGGGTACTGTTACATGAATAAATAATCCAAAATCAGAATTATGAGTAAAATTATGCATATATTTGTTTAGGATATATAATATGGCAGAAAAAAATGCTGGAATTTTAGATAGGGGATTAGGCAAGCCATTGACCACACATTAAATAAAGCATTTGGACTAAATGATTTTTAAAGATTCCTTTCAGAATCCTATGCTCTTCAATATAGTTTGTCTTATCATTTTGAAATGGACAAATGCTCATTGAATCATTCTGGTGGTTAGGAAAGATGGGGAGGCAACAGACATTGGCAAACAGGCCACCACTGAGTCAGCGAATTAAAGCATTATAAAGAAAATTCATGTTATAGAAGCTGTTTCTGTTCTGTCTGAATTATGTGGGAATTCAGGAAAAGCTTAGAGTGTTTTAGTTTTTTTTTTTGTCTGAATTGTATGGATCATTGGTTTGGTTCTTTATTGTTCTTTCTTGTGGAGACCTAGTGACAGGCTGGAAATGCTTAGAAACAGCAAGAGTAGTAGGGAAAGTGGTAGAAAGAAATACGAGGAAGGAATTTTTTTTTTTCCCAGAGTGATTAAAATGGTTTTTTATTAAGATATCTTAACAAAATGGCACACCTTTCTCATGGTAGGAGAGAGGGGTGGAGAAATCCCAAAATACAAGCTCTTTTATGCAGTTTGAAAGGCTTTGTTCCTGCCCCTTCATGCCAACCATAGGCTTCGGTCACAAATCTAATTGATATATTAGTTCCTATACATTTCCCCACCCTGCTCATTATACTAATGAACAAGAATAGATAGATCTCCTTGAGCATGTGCAAAGGAGAAGGTCAAGACTTTAGGTTACTCTTGACCAGTTAAGGACTAGTTTCTTCTAATCTTGGGTTTGTTATTTTTGGAATGGGATTAGGAGAACTCTCCCAGTTTTGTGATTGGCTGGGGCCATTCCCCTTTTGTAATGGATTTCAAAGGACCCCTCCCCCTCCACCCTGTGAAGATCATCAATGCCCTTCACTCCTCACAACTCCTTCCCCCTTTTTCTTTTTAACAACAATTTGGTCTTCACACTTCACTGGCATTGTCTTCCTCAAATTAATTCACAATCCTCATTCTTGATAGGACTACTGATTTTTTTCCATCAGTATTTTTACCTCTTAATTATTAGAGCTGTACACCCATCCTCCTTTACTGGTAGAATTTTGTACTAGAGTTAGTAACTGGATCATACAAGGGAGACACATGTGGGTAATAGGATTATCCCACTTAGGGCCAATAGTAAGAGAGGAAGGAAATTGTTGAAAAAAAAGTAGTCAGAAGTTCTGTCACCATCCCCACACTAGACATATTCTTTCTCACTCTAGGACATATGGTTAAAATGGAACTAGGTAAAAAGGAATTCCTGTTCTTTTTCTTGGGTTTTTTTTTTTTTAGTTTTTTTGGAAGGCAATGATGTTGAATGACTTGGCCAAGGTCACACAGCTAGGTAATTATTAAGTGTCTGAGGCCAAATTTGAACTCAGGCCCTCCTGACTCTGTGCTCTATTCACTGTACCACTTAGCTGTCCTTCCTGTTCTTTTTCAGAGTAATCAATACTGTCTTATACTGTTCTGTGCTATCCTGTCCTGGCCTGGGCTCTCCTTTTCTCCCCTCTCTTCTCCTATCCTATTCCCTCCCCTCCCCTCTTCCCTCTTCCCTCTCATGAAGAACGAAAGACCAAGGCTGTCAAATTACTATGCTAATGTCACATTTGGTGAGTGACCAAGTCATGATTGACTTGAGGTTTTCAGATTCCAAATCCAAGGTTCATTCTACTTTCCCATGCTGTCATCATCTAGGCAGAAGAATAGAACTATATTACTTCCCTTTGCTGCCCTCCTTCAAAGCCCGTCTGTATTCTTATTTCACCTCTATAAAGGAGATAATGGTAAGCTTCTTGTGGAAAGAAGACTTGGGTCAATTTTGTACTCTATTCCTAGTAGAGTTAAGGAAGGTCAAGGGAAAATCAGGTTAGGAGAGGAGAGAACTGCAATCATTCTGACACATTTTGGATTGGGGAACATCCCCTTGAATTAGTTGAGATGAATATAGGAAAAGTTCTCCGAGTAATCACAATAGATTTCATTTCCTGTGCTCCCTAATGGGTCTACCCTATCATTGTGCAAGAATTGAATTCCTGCGCATTATAAGATATTCTGTACTCTTCCTTGAGAAAGAGGCCATATGTTGAGGAGAGAACAGTGAGGCTTAGAGTAAGGAAGACAAAGGTTCATATCTCCCCTTTTATTCTTGTACAATCTATGGGATTCTGGTCAAGCATCTAAACTTGTATAGGCCTCAGGTAATGCTTTAGAACTCCTCTAACTGATGGATGGCAATCTTTTTAGTGTAAGGAATTGCTGTATATGGAGTACTATGCTAATGAAGTCACAGACACTTTACAAATCCTGTGTACAGGAGAGGATTGCTAATCCTCATGTACCTTGGATTGGGATGTAAAGGTCATGCTTTCATATTTCCCTGCCTGCTATAGTGATTGGATCTGTGGAATTGCCCTAGGGGACAATTGGGCATTTTTTTCCCTGATTTGCCTTTGTGGGGTGACCTGTGCTTTGTTTGCTTGTTTAACAGGATGGAGCCTGGGAAGATAAGGTCTGCTGGCTAACCTGGAATCCTAGAAACCTGCTCAGCAATCTTTGTGTTAGTTCTCTTACTTTATACCCTCACCATGGGGCTTCCATATATAATAGGACTTCACTTTTAAGGTGGCAGATAGGCTGACTCGCAAAGAATCTGCCTCTAGAGAGTATGCACTGCCCTTCCCATTCCTTTGTCTGCTTTAGGGATCTTTGATTTAGAGCCCAGAGCTGCTGCAGTTCATTACTGCACATTTTCAAGTCTAGCTTGACTGTATCAGTGGGTTACCCCCTAAAGTGCTATACACATTGTGCTAATAGCTAAGGATATTACAGACAGGAGGAGTGCACACTGCCTTTGGAGCACAACTATTCTCAGTCTTAAGTGATCTCTCAAATGGTAAGGCAGAGCTCCGACTCTTCCTCACAGAAACAGAGGCCCCACCTCCTGTCTAGGAGGGAGGAAAGGGAAACAGAAGTTTGGAGGAAAGAGAGTGCTGGACCAGAAATTAGGGAGACCCACAGTCTGGCTCTCATAATGTTAACCTGGGTTGCCAAGGTCATATGACTTGACCTCTCTAAGATGCTCTCAGCATTGATTTCACCAGATTGTTGTGATGCTCAAGTAACTCAGCTTAAAGCCTTTCCTAATTTCTTCCAACCAGAGGAACCTTTGATGAACCTCAGCTTCCTCATCAGTGAAATGGGATATAAGAAAAGCACCCTATTCATCAAATAAGATAATATTTGCTTAGCATTATGTCTGGCTCATAGAAAGGTGTTATTCTTTTCATCTATCTATCCGTCATCTATCTATCCATCCATCTATCATCTATATACATTTATACTTATATGTGTATTTGCTATCTCTCTCCCTCTCTTCCACTTCAGAATACTAGCTCTTTGAGGACAGAGACGAATTCTTTGGCTTCCTAGCACCAAAAACTGTAATTGACACAAAGATTTTTTAACAGATGCTTGTTGTTTGACTGCTTTGGTAAAGTTCTTCTTCAAAAACATGAAAGCACCAAATGGCAGTTTCTGTCTGGGAACATGGGAGTTAGACCATCAGTGACCATTCCTAAGGGGTACCTGATACCCAAGTCACGGTTTGGCCACCTCTCTGCTAGACTGGTGACACAGAGAGCTTTTACAAAAAAAAGAGATTCTGGCATTGGTATTTGTTGGGCTTCTGAAACCATGAAAATCCATTTGAACCACATAGATAAGTGGGAACAAGGCACCGTATCAGAGGATTAAAAAGCTATGAGAGAAGCAACATGGTCCAGCAGATAAAGCAGAAAGGCAGGAGCCAGGAGATCAGGAGTCCTGGTCTCAACTTGGCTGTTGACTTCTGCTATTTGGTATGATGCCTCTTTGCACTGTAGTGTCATCAGCCAGGAAACAGCAGTGCCCCATTTTGGCAAGCTGATGAGACTCCCAGGATTGTGTGTCCCCCACTCCCACCCCCACAGGGAAGCATCATGGGAAAGTGCCAAGAGCCCCATGTTCTAGTCTTCATTTTGCCTATGTGCCTCTCTGGGCAAGTCACAAAAGCATTGTATTTGTAGTTAGAAAGCCTGGATTTTAATTTTGGCTCTCTTTATTATTCTATGTATCCTTTCTTATATATGACATAAGGCCTCATTTAGACTGGATCTTTTCTAAATCCTTTCTGCCTCCATATTCTTTGATATTAAATGTCATTTAATTGTTTCATCCTTCAGTTTTTTTCATGTATAAAATGAGATCAATATTTGCCTCATTCTTTCAGAAGTATACCTACATGCAAACATGCAAAGATATAGATATGAAAATATATATATGAGAAAAATATACATATATATCTATTTTTATGTGAGGATACATGTGATAATTTATGAAGTCTTTCTAGGTTCTTTGGGAGGAAAAAACAATGATATCACTTTAACATTTATAAAACATCACAACTATTAGCAAAATATGATATTTATAAGCTACTTTGTGAATATTATCAAAATAAGCTATTTATAAAAACATTATAAATAGTATCAAAATAAGATGCTTTTATTATTCCCCTTATCAAAGAGAAAACTGAGACAGATAGATGTTAAATGACTTACCTAGCCAGAATTAAACAACTAGTTAGCATCTGATGCTGGATTTGTTTTTCAGGTTTTTCTGACTCTAAATATGGTCTTCCAACCCACATGAGTCCATATACATAAGAAACAGTGGGGGTGTAGTAGAAAGGAGAATGTGATTTAAATTAGAGGACTTCGATTTTAATTTTGGATCTATTCTTTATGAAACCTTGGTTAAATCACAGCCTTTATGGGCCTCAGTTTTCACCTCTGAAGAATGAGAGTTGGACTAGATAGAATCTAGGATCTATTCCAGGTCTAGATCAGTGACTTTGTATGTTTGGTGGTAGTCCTTTTTCATCCCTTCCATATTCCCTAAGATTAATTTTAGTTTTAGGATTCTATCATCCCTTCCTCAAAGTTAACAGTAAATACCAGAATAAAATTATCTTTAAGACATCTCAATTGATTCATTTAGCTCTGACTTACTTTCTACTCTGTGCTTAGCATTGTGCTAAGCTCTTCATAGAGTTGTGATGAACACTTAGTGCCAACAATTTAAATACTTTTTTTTCATGGGGAAGACAGAACAAGTCATCAAGAGTCCAGTAAGCTGTTGGGTAAAGGACCAATTGCCACACTGCTTATCTGAAGATGTAACAATGCAATGCTGAGACAACTATAATTCTGATTTTTAAATTTGAATTTATGTAAATCATAAAAATTGAAGATAGTCTGACCTACTTGGTTGTTATGTCCTTTCCTTGCCAAGAACTGAATTGCTCTTCACAGAAGACTTTTTAGTGCTTTGTCCAAGTTCATCTTAAATGTCCTGACTGATGGAATTTTCACAGCTCCTCTTGGGAGTCTATTCTATCATCCAATAGCCCTCTCTGTCAAAGAATATTCCCTGTAGTCTCCATGTCTCATTCTTTTATTTCCTTCTATTACTCGTCTTCTTTAAGGCTAAATGATTCCCCTTCTACCTTGGTGTTTATACCTTTCAAGCTCTTGTCTTGCCTCTCCTAGGGATCTTTTAGCAAAGCTCTATGCATTTAACTGCTCCATTCTCTCCTCATCGATCACTCCTTTCACTACTCTCAATGATGGTCTCTTTTCTTCATAGTACTCCTACAATTCAGTGACCTCTTTTTAAAACTGAAATGTCCTAATTGAAATACTGTTTTCTCAATGAAGACTCACCATAATATGGACCCTTCTAGTCCTATTGGTTTTTTTGCTACTCAGTTCTTTTCTTCAATGATATACTATTACAATGCTCCACAGGTGACTATGGGTTCTCAAAGGTAATGTTAGGGATGTCGAAGTTCTGGAAAATTTACTCAAGCTGGAGGGTTTCAAATATAGACCCAGTGATTCTGGACTGCATGACTTTTGTCTATGGACTGTCTTTTTTCACTTTTACGAACTTTTAAAGAGCTAAGTTTGGAGAGACTAATAATTAGACTGCAGACCATTAAGTAATTTATGCTTTTTCACGTGCAGCCATAGAAAATATTCTTCTAAGGAGCAAGGAGTTGTCATTTGCATTACTAGAGGGAGTAATTGCACCAGTAAAAGCATTTTGCAAATCCTTATTTGAAGGAATTGATTCATTTAGATCAAGATATTTTAATATATCCTACTTTGTTTCCCTGTATCCAGTCTCTACCTTTTAATTCTTCCTATATACTGATAACTTAAAACTCTGATTTCTGGAAAATAAACAAAATCCAAAGCACAATAATAACTTCTTTTCTGGTTTTCCATTATTTATAGGATTAAATTCAAACATTTCAATTTGACTTTTAGGGACTTAAACAATCTGGCCCCACATTTTCCAATGTCATCTCCCACAGTATAAATTCTCTGAATCAATGACATAGCTGACATAAGCCATGACTTGTATTCAGGAATACTAGAGCATCAGAATCAGCATGAGATCATCATCATCATTATTATTATCATTGTCATCATTGTTGTCATCATTGTCATCATGTTGTCATCATTTAGCATTTTATTAACATGAGTTCAAATCCTGCCTCAGAAAGTTACTAACATTATCACTATGGGAAAAATCATTTACTTCTCTCAGTTTCAATTTCTTTGTTTTTAAAATGAATGTGACAGCATGGAATGATTTATCTACCTATCTATATAGATAGTGAGTAATAGAGGCAGGATTCAAACCTAGGCTCTCAGAATGCAAATCTTGCACCTATCTCACAGTTTTAAGTTATTTAATAGAAATTAGGTAAATTAAATTGAACCAAATGAAATCAGCAGTCCTAAAAGGATTAGCTCAAACTCAGATAATCCAGGACACCTAAGGCTAAAGAATTGGTCTTTGCTTTGCGGGACAGTGTGATTTAGGAGTGATATTAGATTTACCAAGTGAATATGCTATTTTTACTCCTGCAGTACTAGCTGGATCTGTTCCATAAGAGCTTCCACTTTTGTTTCAAGTATTTTTTCGAATGCTCATTCTTAGTTTAGTCTAACCAATCCAGGCCAAGCAAATTTGCCTTTGTCTAAAAGTCACCAAAATGAGTACCCATAAACATTGCCTTTCGATATTCCAAACATTTGAACCATTTTCCAAGGGGTTGAAGAGATTGTTGATCAATATGGTAGCTGAAGCAGTTATACTTTTTTTTTTTTTTAGGTTTTTGCAAAGCAATGGGGCTAAGTGGCTTGCCCAAGCCAACACAGCTAAGTAATTATTTTAAGTGTCTGAGGCCTGATTTGAACTCAGATACTCCTGACTCCAGGGGCGGTGCTCTATCTACTGTGCCACCTAGCCGCACCCTGAAGCAGTTATTCTTTCTGGAATTATCTGATTTGACTGTTTACATAGAGCCAATCTAATGGATAATTGTCAATCATCAATTGATAAATATTTATTGTGTCTACTACATGCTAGACCCTGGTCTCCATTGGTGGAGGGCATTCCCTTACTGGTAGTTCTCTATACAAGTGAAATTACAGGTCTAATTCTTATCTTTATCCTTATGTGCCAGTTATTGTACTGAAGATACAGATACAAGAGGAAGGCAAGCAATTTAAATGTTGTGTTGTGTGAATGTAATCCTAAATAAATAGGAATAACCTTGCCAGATAACTGTCAATTCTGTTGTGGAATGATTGCTAGTGCATTATACCTAGGGTAATTGTTAAGGGTCAAAATGTCCTCTGGCTTTTTTTTTTGTATCCTGGTTTATTCAGCTATCTTTGCATGTGTGCTGAAATCGAAGCTCCATGCTCTATTCTCATTTCAGTATTCTTATCTGAAAATACAGGCATTTTGCTAAGTATTAGGTAGGACATATAGATAAGTTACCTACTTACCAAGGTTTCTGTTATCCAAAATGTCTAGACAATTTTCTCTTGCACATTGAACAGCTGTGATGTGAGTGGTAGAAAACCATAATACTGAATAGTTTTGTCTTATAAATATAAGACCCCTTATAAAATATAATACTCCTTTAGGGTAGGAAGGCTCTTATGCTTGTGTTTGTATCCCCCTTGCCAAACATAACATTTTAATAATTACTAGAAACTTCATAAATATTTATTAATTGGATGAAGGTGTCAAATACTAATGACTGAAGCTTGTTGTTGAACCACTAGGTACTTCAGTCACTGATACCATTTGTCAATCAACTGAACAAGAGCTAGGGTTCCTATTTTTGTTTTTGTTGATTGATTGATTGATTGATTGATTGATTTTGTGAATAGGGACTCAAAGATCATTCTGAAGTTTTAATACATTCTTTTCACTGTGCCTCCTCAGACTGTGACTAATAAAAATCATTTTAGTCTCACTTTAAGGAGTTCAAAGTGAGTTGGAAGGTCAGGGATTTTATTTCCCCAACTAATATGGCAATCAAAGTTACATCTTCTACTTCTCTAAACCAAAGAGTGAAAATAGAAACGAAAGTGGCTAATTTTCTAGAAAGTTTTGTCTCACAATAAGAGTATATGTAGTAGGGGTGGCTAGGTGGCACCGTGGATAAAGCACAGGCCCTGGAGTAAGGAGTGCCTGGGTTCAAATCAGGTCTCAGACACTTAATAATTACCTAGCTGTGTGGCCTTGGGCAAGCCACTTAATCCCATTTGCCTTGCAAAAACCTTAAAAAAAAAGAGAGAGTATATGTAGTTCATCAGGATGGTCAATAATCAATAAATATTTATTATATATCTACTCTATGCTGGACACTATGGTATGACCTGGGGATACAAATGGGAAAAAGAAAGACAGTCTCTGTCTTCAAGAAACTTAAAATCTTATGGGGGAAGACTGCAAACAAAAGAAAGCTCAAAAGGGAGGTGGAGTGGGTGGAGAGGATACTCAGTATTGGGACATCATGAAGAAGTCAAAGAAGTTGAAAAGAAGGTGGAAAATGTGATGTCTCTCTTTTCTGCCCTCCTCAAAGAGAGGTAATAGAGTTCATGGCTCCACCTTCTATTTACAGTGGCAGAGGGATTTTTGTTAAGAAGATGAGATTTCTCTTTACTGTTTACTGGAGGGGGGGCATGGTGGAGAAGTCAAAGAAGTCTAAAATGAGTGCAACTGGAGAAATCAAAGGATATCCTCAGGTGGAAACTAGTCCCTTTTATCACTACTTCTCACACCTGAAATGTACTTTCTTCTTTCCATGAAATTTTAATATTGGGGAAATCATAGAATTATTACTTCAGAGATGGAGGAAACCTTAGAGTCAATGGAGTTTTTTTTAACAGAGCATTTTACAGAGAGGAAATTGAGGCTCAGGAGTTAAATGATTTATACAGGGTCATGTTATTAATAAGTACCTGAGGCAGGATTCCTTCAGAGCTCAACTCAAATGATACTTCCAACATAAAACCTTTCCTGATTTCCCTAATCTTTTAATGCCTTCCTTCCCCTATATTAACTCTCATTTACATATGCATTTTTTGTATATGTCGTACCTACATATATGGAGCACATATACATAAACACGTCTTTGTGTACATGCATGCTTTTTTCCTCAGTATCTAGAAATTTCCATGAAGGAACTTATTGTTTTATTTCTATCTTTGCACTCCCAGCATCTAATTCACTGTTTGTTACATGATTGGTTTAATAAATAGGCTTAAAAATACTTTCTTAGTGATTGATGGATATGGTGAGATTGGATCCTTAAAACCTCATCTAGCCCCATGTTCCTATTCCACCCACCTTACCTCTTTTAGACTTCATCATCAAAGATAGCAGTAACAGGAGATTGCAATACCATAGGAGTGAGATGGAAAATGAGTGTGACATAGGTTGCCCCAGTTGTGGAGAATTTCCACTCTCATGAAGGCACAATTCCAAGAGGAAACAAATATCTGAACTCAATAGATAGAAAATGAGGAGTGTCAGAAAATGATCCATAGTAGTATGGAAGAAGTTAATAAATTAATGTGAAAATTTGAGATTAATGAGTGAATATTGATGTCAATATGGGTGAATTTGAAGATAAAACTTTGTCAGTTCATTAAAGTACAGGAAGTAGGATAGACAAACATGAGCCTAAACATAGTTGAATGCTTGAACAGTTATGACATATTTTGGAAGTGGTCTGAAAGGGAAAGTATAATGAATGGTGAGAGGAACCATGTCCTGGTTTTTAATGCCCTTTCCTCAAGGACAAGGATTTTCATATATATATATATGTAGATACATATACAAATACATATATATATATATATATATAAACACATATATATGTATATGTATATGATATAGATGTATATATATAGTATATGTATATATGTACATATATATATGCATATGTATTGTATCCTAAGTGTAAGCTTAGCACAGTGATTAGTTCATGGAAAGTCCTTAGTAAATGTTTATTGACTTACTAATATATTAGTATGGAGTAAGGAATGATGAAAAGTTCTTAGACTGGATTCTATTCAATATAGCTTATCTGAATTGTGGCCATTTGAGTTGCTTCTGTTTTCTGTTTCAACATGGTACAATGAAAAAAAAAACTATGACTATGAAATCTGAGGATCTGAGTTCTATCTTCTCCTCTCTCTATGTAACTTTAAATTAAGCTGCTTAACTTCCCTTGGCCTCAATTTTTTTGTATCCAGAATCATGTGGGGGAACGAAAGAAGGGAATAAAATCAGAGATACCTGCTATAGGTCTATGAGACTAGAAGGAGAGGGGGCAGTGAGCAGAGTGGCTTAAGTAACAGGAATCATTAGTCAGTCCAGGCAAAAGAAAATTAATATAGAAAAATCTATATTAATATGAGGAATTTCAAAATATAGAAAAGAAGATATTTCAAGATGTATATATATATATATATATATATATATATATATATATATATATATATATATGTATAGAACAAGTTTTCATTTTATTTGCAAAATAAATATGCTTTAGTTTATTTCACTTTTAGACCAAATAGGCTGCCCATTTTAAATCCAATCTTTGGAGATACCATGCTTTCTTTCTGGTAGTGTTCCAAGTAATATCCATTGGATGAAATTACAACTCACACAGCTATTTGCTTATCGTCTTGGACTCTCTAATATTTCCCCAAGTTTTTTCAGGCTAGGCCAATCTTTCTTCAGCCTTTTTAATTCACACTTTCACTTCTTTTATATCTCAAAATTCTGTCCCATCCCTACTACCTGACTACTTTTAAAGCAAGTTTTTAACTCACTATTCCTTTGCCCATTAATTGTGACTACTTATTCATTCTTCCCAAAATCTTGTTCTTCAAGTAACAGACTAATTTGTTCACTTTTTGTTTGATTTCTATCAACTTTTAGATCAATTACAAAAAATGTATACTTTAAACAGATTTACATGAATTTGTCATATATTTAATGTTCATTTTTGGTTAACTTGAGGTATATTTTATTTTATATTTCAAAAAATTTTACTGCTACTGATTTTCACTATAGTAACTTCTCAGTATGTTCATTATCCTCACCTCAAAATGAACCTTTCTTTGTTTTTAAAGAGGGTTAATTAAACAATAGCTTTAGAACTCGCCAAAACAGCAACTATAGTTAATATTATATGCCCTATTCAATCTGTAGTATCCTATTTCTTTTTTCTTTTCTTTTCTTTTTTTTTTTTTGCAAGGCATTGGGGTTAATTTGCCCAAGATCACATAGTTAGGTAATTATTAAATGTCTGATTTGGGCTTAGGTCCTCTATCCACTATGCTACCTATCTGCTCCCCAGTCACCTATTTCTTTCATGAAACAGGAGAAATATTTTCTCCAAGGTCAAGTTGGTCATTGGAAATCAAAATTTCATTGTTCTTTTCGTTTTCATGTTTTGGTCTTAATGTGCATATTGTTTTTTCAGTTTACTTCACTCTTCATCTGTTCACACAAGTTTTTTCTACTTTGCATTAGTTTTTCCGAATGCACAGGAGATTTTGACTAGAAGATGAAGAAATTTGTAAAAGTGGCATGATGAGAATCTTTAGGGGGAATAACTGGGACATCTTAAAATGAATGGTAGAAGAAAAGAGGAAGGCAAATTTGGTCATTCTCCAATGTCAGCCTAGATTTTGATTGGAGGGCAGATTTCAAAGAGGTCACTGAAAAGGAAACCCAGATCCTATAACTAAATACCTAGAAAGGATAACTAGGATAACTAATGTTACCTATAATTCCATTCAGAAGTCAATTTAAGAATGATTGGAGCTCACAAGAATGAAATGACAACATAAACACAGAATTCTATAAAGAATTTTAGTAACTGTCATTACTGATGGAGTCATCACATACAAATTTACAAGACTTTTACATGCATTATCTTATTTGAGTTTTGCAATCACCTTGGGAGGTAACTATCATTATTTTATAGATGATGAAGCTGAAGGTAAGAGGAAATAAAATGGTCACCATGGTCACAAGGCCAGAATTAGAATTTGATTCTGAACAGAAGCCTAGACTACTCCGAAGTCCAAAATATTGTTTCTTAGGTCATACTTTCTGGCAGAAAGAAGAATACATCTTTTTATGTAGATCAATGTGGATATAGAGATCTACTTAACCAAATTCCATTCTTTAAAAAAAAAGATTTTTTATTTTTACATTTTGAACTCAAGGAACATCTAAAATACCCCACACAAACTTTCAATATACAAATGAAAATAAGAAATAATCATTTAAGGGATTGTGATCTTCTAGTAATTATTTTTAGCTTGTTTTAGAGTCAGTCAACAAACATTTCTTCATTACCTATTACTTGTCAAACACAGTGCTAAATGCAGTGGCAATAAATACAAACAAAATGAAAATTAGTGCCTTTCAAGGAATTTACATTCTGTTAGAGGCAAGACAATACATAAAATGAACTACAAGGTAAAGGAGTAGAAAAAGTGGCAAAGTTCAGTGCATAAAACAAAGAATGACTGATGTGGGCCTTTCCTCAAAAATGGCAGTTCCAGGAACAACTCGAAGATGGGGTTTATTAAAGAATAAAAGATAAAACAAATACATGAAACACTTTTATTATTTCCAAAGTGAAAATCAAAGATACATATGGAGAAGAGGAGACTAAAGGTAGGAAACAGAAAAATGTAAGAAATGTTGCATAGCAGACTAACGAGAATAATTTATACAATAACAAAAACATTAAAAAGAGAACTAAATTTGAAAAAGTAAAAACTCTGAGCAATGCAATGACTAGCCAAAAATATAGAGGAACACAATGATATAGAATTATGTTACTCATCTCCTGAGAGATGCTCTATTTGTGACACTAAATAGACATACATTTTTGAACATGACTGATGCATTGGTTGTTTTGCCTGACTATTTCTATTTGTTAAAAAGGTTTTTCTGCAAATTTTATTTTGGGGAAAAACTTGAGAATGGGGAGGGAGGAGCTAGTGAAGGTGCAGAGAAAAAAGGAGAAGAATATAGAGAACAACAACAAGAGCAACAAAAGCAACAAGAAGTATCACAAGAGGAAGGAAAAGAAGAAGGAAAAGGAAGGGAAGGGGGGGAAGAAGAAGAAGGTGAACATGTAGAAGAATTAAAACATTTAAAATGTGCACAGAAGAAACAGAAGGAAATGTAGAAGGAAATGCAGGAAAGCATAACAGATATCAGACAATATAAATGGAAAATGATTTGAATCTAGAATTAAATAGTATCTTAAACTTTTCCCAGAAAAATGGGCCCATTTAAAAAACTTGAATATTATACAAATGTTATATACTGTTAGTCATAGAACTCTAAAAATAATCAAGTAATTAAAATGAATGCTATACAGCGTGTAATGCAATGAACCATGAAAGGAGTGTGTAGGCTATACAATGTTTCAAATAAGCAACTTCAAAAAGAACAGGGGAAAAATGTTATCTGGAAAATACATGATTGAAAAAGAAGATGGAAATGGTCACATGATAAGGGCAAATGATAACTGAGAGTACTGTATTGGTATCTTTGTGATTGTAGGAGAGATTGAGGAAAGCCTCAAGTATATTGGACTTCTGTGGCCACATTTGGGAGAACAGGAATAAAAATTGCAATGGATGGGTAGGGATACATGGGTTACAAATATCCTTATTGGAAGGAATATCAAAATTGATGGGATTACAATTCTTTTTCATTATCTGAGCATTTCTGTCAAGCAAATGACCTTCAAACTGAGAAGAATAGAACTCAAATGGCTAAAATGGAATTATATGTAAAACCTAGGTGAGAGTAAGGTGATAGTAAGACATTACAGCACTCTGTTCAATGTATTCAAACCACCAGACCTTGACAAAACAGCTACAACAATTATGGCTGTGTCACTGTGATCTCCAAAATGAATTTTTTGTACTGGGCAGGATAAATGTTCTAGCTTTTTTTTTTAAAGGAAAAGAATGGAGTCTTTTAATGAAAGGCAACTGAGTTTGACTGGAAAACTGAATTATGAAAGTAGTTGTTTATGAATATTGGTGATCACTAAGAGCAAGGATGTACCCTTTATAAAAATCTCTCATTAGATTAACTTCATTTCCTTTATTGATGGTTACTAGACTGGTAGATTAGAGGTTGGAGGAGATAGGCAAAGAACATCTGGATTCTGTGAGGACTCTGACAAACACTATTTATTTATTTATTTATTTATTTGTTCATTTATTTATTTGTTGTTATTATTTTTTGGGGGGTTGGCAAGTTAAAGGGGTTAAGTGACCTGCCCAAGGTCAGCTAGGAAATTATTAAGTGTCTGAGGTCATATATGAACTCAGGTCTTCCTGAATCCAGGATTGATACTCTATCTGGTGTGCCACCTAGCTGCCCCATGATAAACATTCATAACATATAATTTTGGACAAAACAAAAATGATTGGGGTAAATACTGGGTGAATTTATATCTAGAAATCGTTGAAAGAAAGAGTTTTAAAGTATAGTAATTTCCTAGAGAGAATTCTGTACTGATATAAACCCCCAAATTGGTCTATGACTGTTCTTTTTTTTTCTTTCAAGGCTATGGGGTTAAGTGACTTACCAAAGGTCATACAACTAGGTAATTATTAAGTGTCTAAGGTCTGTATTTGAACTCAGATCCTCCTGACTCCAGGACTGGTGCTCTATCCACTTTCACCTAGCTGCCCCATAACAAAACATTCATAACATATAATTTTGGACAAAACAAAAATGATTGGGATAAATACTGGGTGAATTTATATCTAGAAATTTAACTGAAAAAAGAATTTTAAAGTATAGTGCTTTCCTAGAGAGAATTCTGTACTGAGATATCCCCCAAAATTTGTCTGACTGTTCTGTATTTTAATCTACCGCATATGAAGGAGTACTCAAATGTACTTTTCTCAGATTTTCAGATAATACAGAACTGGAAGGGATAAAAGCATGCTAAAAATAGAACCAGGCTTCACATAGGACATAATAGGCTAGAACAATTAATTGATTCTAATAAGACAAAATTTGCTTTTTAACATGTCCTATACTTGTGTGGTTAAATAATTGTGTGTGTGTGTGTGTGTGTGTGTGTGTGTGTGTGTGTGTGTGTGTATGACTGGTGTTTTTGTGTACTTAGAGATCTATATGAGTGAACAATTAGATTAATGATAGCCAAAAAAGGTAACATAATCTTAGACTTCATTATTAAAAGCATATGGTCTAAGTTAGGAGTTCTTAACCTTTTTGTTATGTGTCATGGATTTCTCTGGTTGTCTGGTGAAGTCTATAGATCTCTTCTTAGAGTAACAGGTTTAAATGCACAGAAAATGACTGCAAAGGAAACTAACCATATTACATGTATATTATATGTATATAACTGAAGCTGAACAGTAAAGAGGACAAGAAACTTTTGTAAAAAGGACCAGTTGAAGGATCTGGGAATATTTAAGCCAGAGAAGAGAGTTCTTGGCGGATTAGTACAGATATACTCACCTTCAGGACTACCATGTGGAAAAAGAATTAGACTTGAATTCTGTTAGGTCCAAGAGATTAGATTAAGAAGAAACAGCAGTAAATTATGAGTGACAAAATTTAGGCTTAGTATATAATGAGAAAAACTTAAAAAAATTTAGGATTGTCCAAAAGTTAAATGGACAGCCTGTAAGGATAGTGAGTTCTCCATTACTGGAATCTTCAAGGAAAAACTGGATGAGTTGTGGAGATTACATATAGGAATTCTTTTGGTGTTTGAAATTAGGGAAATGACTTTGGAGTTTCCTTCCAATTTTGAAATCTGTTGATTTTAATTTATCCTTTATCATATCTTAATCCACAAGGGTAATATTATTTACATATCAAAGAGGTATACTTCAATTATACATGTAGTTATTTAGGGGAGTTATTTATTCTAAATAGATTCAGATATATAACATTACCATAAAATTCAGGGGCTTTGTTGACAGTCTGAGGGTTTCTAGGTAAGAATCCACTTGACACTAAAGCAATCAGTCAATTTAGGAGAAAAATGCTCCAACAGCAGTCAAACTTATTTTTGAACACTGTGTAGCTATTGTCTGAAATTTCATATGCAAATCATGTTAGGCTCCAGGAATATCAAATCAGAGGATGAAGGGATAAACTATAATAACAACCTGGATTTTAAAGATCAACATTTCATTCATAGTCCAGAAGAATTGCTCTTTCTGTTATCAAGGTCCAAATTTAAGTGTTGATAGCAATAATTGAGATTGATTTGTAATTCCCAGTCCCAATACCATTTAAAGCCTTTCTGCAGATTATTTGCTGCAGGGTACATCTGAAGAAAGTTAAAGACCAGAGTTTAGCACTAAGAGGAGTGCATTACCCACTCTTTCTATTAGTTAAGATTGCCTTATTCCCCGTGCCCCTTTATTGTATGAAAGTTCTCTTTAACACCACAACTTCATTGCAGAATATATATAAAAGTATCCCATTTTTTACAACAGACCATGAATTCTCTCCTTTATAATCTTACTTATTTTACAAAATAACTTTTCACTTTTCAATTATGATCCTGTTTACAAAATCCATAACAATTTGGTGCATAGCTAATATTTCCCACTCCCTCCTCTTCCCCACCGCCAGTTAAATAATAAGTAAGATCATGTACATTTCTGCTTGAAATGAATCTTACAAACTTTTTTGCTAAACTACCCCAGACTGGGTGATGCTGGGTTCTTTAGAAGAAAACTACTCACTGCTCCTCATCTATAAGGAAGGACTCATCCTATAGGGATAATATTAAATAGTCAGTAAAGAAAAAAAAATTAAATTTTCCTTAAAGCAATGTGTTCTAAAAGCAATGACCACACTTCTCCCCATTTGAACAAAATGACTCTTTTTGTCCTAGAGGCAGTCAAAATGGGTGGTTGTGTAGTGGGAGGACTTGATGTTGTACAACAAACCACATAGTTTTTCATGGTCTCCTTCAAAATATACAGGAATAAAGCTCCCATCTTTTTTTCCTATCATGTTTTGTCATTATTACTTGTTGTCCAACTGCTTTATTAAGAAAGGACACAACTGCCATCTAGTTCTTCTTCACTCTATTTCTTTTGGGTACTTCAAATTTATTTGATAATAGGTACAGTTAGAACAGACCTGTGATCATTTTATGGTTCAGAGCCCCATAGAATCCTTCTTATCCTCCAAATGAAATATTTTCCCAAATATTTATCTGAAAGAAAGAGAGAAGTCTTTAATTTTCTTTTCAAGGGGAAAATGCTATGGCAAAAAAAATCATCATCATCATCATCATCATTGCTAATACTTATAAAATTTTGAGGTTTTCTTTGTCTCATGCCTTTAAAAATCTCTCCTTTCTAAAAAAAAATGAGCTAGTCCTTTAGTGAGCAAAGATATCATATGAACTCCAATATTTTTAATGTAATGTCAAGAAAAATGAAGATGGGCAACTAGGTTGCACAGTGGATAGAGCACTGGCTGTGGCTTCTGGAGAACCTTAGTTCAAATTTGACCTCAGACACTTGACCCTTACTAGCTGTGCAATCATAAGCAAAGAATTTAACCTCAGTTGCCTCAAAAAATTAGTCTTCACTATAATGCAAAATGAAACAACTCGAAGGTGCTAACTTACACCTATCAGATTGGCTAATATGAAAGAAAAGGAAATTGATGGAGGGGAATGTGGGAAAGTTTAATAAATTGTCACTAATGAATTGCTCCAATCATTCTGGAAAATAATTTAGACTAGCTGTCCCTATTACCCAAAGGGCAATAAAAATATGTATACCCTTTGATCCAGCAATGCTGCTACTAGGTTTGTATACTAGGGAGAACACATAAAAAGAGAAAAAGACACATATGTATATACCAGAATATTCATAGTAATTCTTTTTGTTGTGGCAAAGAATTGGAAATTTAGGGGGGGGATATCTATTAATGGGGAAATTGCTGAACAAGTAGTGGCATATGAATGTAATGGAAAATTACTGTGTTATAATAATTGATGAGCACATATATTTCAGAAAAATCTGGAAAGTCTTACATGAAGTGATGTCAAATGAAATGATCAGAATCAGGAAGTCATTAAATATTTTAACAGCAACATTGTACAATGATCAACTATAATTAACTTAGCTCTTCTCAGCAAAACAGTAATCAAAGACAGTTCTAAAGACCTGAGATGGAAAATTCCATCCACATTCAGAGAAAGAACTATCAATTCTGAATGCAAATCAAAGCATACTATTTTCACTTTTTTAAAGTATTAAAGTTTTTAAAGTTTTTTTTGTTTTATCCTTCACATGGATTTTTCCTCCTTTTGTTCCTGATTCTTCTTTCACAGCATGACTAATATGGAAATTAGTCATATAGCTAGGTGGTACAGTGGATAGAGAACTGGCCTTGGATTCAGGAGTACAGGAGTTGGAATCCAGACCCAGACACTGTTATTAGCTGCCTTGGGCAAATCACTTAACTCTATTTCACCCACATTCAGGATTACCTCTAGTCATCCTGATTTATATCTGGCTACTTGAACCCAGATGGCTCTGGAGGAAAAAGTGAGACTAGTGCCTTAGTACAGGCAGCCCCTCACTCAAATCTAATCCACATGGTGGTCATGGTATCATCTCCCTAATATCATGAACTTCTTCAAAAATGAAGAACAAATATCAATATAGGATTATGTGTAACATGATTGTACATGTATAGTCTATATCAGACTACTAGCTCTCATAGAATTGGGGGAGAAAACTTTACAAAAATGAATGCTGAAAATTATCTTTTACAGATAATTGGAAAAATAAATAAATATAAAAATGAAGAAATCCCCTATTTTATTGGGAAGTCATCGCAACACATCCATTTATGAAAGACCAAGGTTCAGGATCACCTCAAGGTGTTTGGTATGATCAAGTTATTGTCTGCATCACTGAAGAAACCAACATTTTTAATTTAATTTAATTTCATTATTAAGACAATGGCGTTAAGTGACTTCCCTAAGATCACACAGCTAGGCAATTATTAAGTATCTGAGGCTAGACTTGAACCCAGGTCCTCCTGACTCCAGGGCTGGTGCTCTATCCACCTAGCTGCCCCTGAAGAAATCCACATTTCAAAGCTTATAGATCCATGGGAGTATGGGATAAGACTTGAATGCTGACATACCATTACTTTCATCTTCAACAATATTTTTATCATTTCTTTTCTTTTTGGGGGAGAGGGTTTTAAAAAGCAATGGGATAGTGACTTGTCCAAGATCACACAGTTAGGTAAGTATCTAAGCCTGAATTTGAACTCAGATCCTCCTGACTCCAGGGCTGGGGCTCTATCCACTGCACTATGTAGCTGCCTGTAATGTTTCTTTTCAAACCACTCTTTGCCAGTGATTGCCAGTGATCTGAACCAACACTTTTTTCTTTTGTATCTTAGTATACTAAAAGTAACCACAATTTCTTTATTTCTCTTTCTATATCTGTAAGCCTCAAGCGACTCTCCAGAGTAATGTTTCTTCTTTCTTCTTTCTTCTTCTTCTTCTTCTTCTTCTTCTTCTTCTTCTTCTTCTTCTTCTTCTTCTTCTTTTTCTTTTTCTTCTACTTTTTTTTCCTCCTCCTCCTCTTCCTCTCTAGGCAATAGCATGTGCCTAAGTGTAAAACAGTCTCTCCTTGCTTATTCTAATCCTTCTGAGCACCAAACTGTCCTGCCTACTACTATCATAAATAACACAGACTGCCTAAATGCCCAAAGTTCTTTATTATATGTCTTACTTGAAACTATTTGTTCAAAGTTATTTGCTTATGATCCTAGATATAAACCCTCTGATCTGAATACTTCAGGCTGTTCATTTCCTCTACCCACATCTCTTTTTTGTTTATATTGGTCTTCCCATTTGGAACATTTTCATTCCCTTTATTTTTCAAATAACCCTCCTCCTCCAAGCTTCCAGGATTATTATGAATCCATTTCTGATGACTTTAGCTTTAAATGGCATTCCATTGTATAGCATGTATAGAGTCTATAATATACAGATTAATTAATATCATCCTGAATTGCCTGCTATCAAAGCATTACTTTTAGTGATAATTTGATTTACAAGTAGGCAGTAAAGTTGTTGATGACAGGGATTAGGAACTATACTTTTCTGTGTTTCTCCCCATAGAATGAGACAAAAAATGCCATCCTTCTGAGCACACAGGGAAAGGAGTTAACTATACTCCTTTAAATTACAGAATATTTGTAAGATCATGGAATCTCTGAGCTAAAATGCACTTAAGAAATAATTCAACCCAATTCTTTGATGAATGAGAATATTGAAGCTCAGAGAAGAAAAAGGAGTGGTTGGAGGCGGAAAAAACAGGAAAGGATGGACTAATCACATTCTGAGAGTAAGGGCAAACGGAGAGTTCAAAGTCTCCTGACTTTTACTTCAACACTTTTTTTCCCCCATTACAGCACATCATTGGAGTGATTGCTGTTACAAATACAAACAAAGGTTGAAATCTGAGGAAAGACAAGTTTGGTTTTGAGGAAGTTATTAAAGTAAAAGGAAACAAATATGCTTCACTAAAGTCCATGAATAAGACAGAAACACTAGCAAAGAGTTTCAGAATAAGACTGATAAAATAGAGACTGCATTTTTAAAAAAAATTTTCTCCCTTAAGTGTGTTGACTATGGTTACTGCTTTATTTTATATGATATTTTATATTCTAGAAAACAACATTAAAATGTAGAGTTTAAATTTTCATGACATCTATTTTTATTTCCTGTTTTTTTTTGGTATAAGTACTTGGAGAGGTAATATGACATGGTGGAAAGAAAGTTATTCATGAATCTAGGTTTAAATTTTGTTTCTGGCATATCCTAGTTGTGTGACTTTGGGCAAGTCCAAGTCACTTAACTATCTCAATATACTAGGCAATTCAATTTGACAGTAATTTACTCCTCATGAAAAGTTTTCCTGTATGAGAATTTCCAGTTTCAAAGAAATCACAGGTCTGTACTCTATTTAATTGACTATTTGCACCTCCTTCCCCCTTTGGAGCCCTTTTCCCATTTTTTTCAGGTACCTTTTATGAGCTAATTTCTTTTATTTCCTGCCTTTCCATTTCTTTTCCTCTGCTTCTATTCCTATGTCTCCTATATCCAAATGTCCCTATTCAAAAGACAAAACAAACAATAAAAAATAAGCAGCCCCTTAAGATATTGTTCTCAATCTTCACTCTCCTTCATAATCAAACTTAGGGGAAAAATTTACTATTCCTTCCTACACTTTTTTATCTCCTAAGTTCTTTTCTTAAGGTATTATCCAATCATACCAAAATATATGAGATTCAATCAAAAGTTTTTAGGGGAAATTTTATATACCTAATTGCTTATATGAATAAAATAAAGAGGAAATCAATGAATTGGGCATGCAATTAAAGTAGAAAAAGAACAAATTAAATGTCCACAATTGAATATTGAATTAGAAATTCTGAAAGTCAAAGGAGAAATTAATAACATTGAAAGTAAAAAAAACATTGAACTATTAAATAAAACTGAGTTGGTTTATGGGGAAAACCTTTAGTTAATCTGATTTAAAGAAGGAAAGAAGAAAATCAAATTACTAGTATCAAAAATGAAAAGGGTGAATTCATCACCAATGAGGAATTTAAAATAATAATTTGCAGTCATTTTGTACAACTGTATGACAACATCTTTGATAATCTAAGTGAAATTGATGAATATTTATAAAAATATAAGCTACCCAAGATTAACAGAGGAGGAAATAAAATATTTAATAACCCCATTTTAGAAAAAGAAATTGAAGAAATCATAAATAAATTTCCTAAGGAAAAATATCTCCAGGCCCAGAGGGATTTACAAGTGATTTCTGCACAAACCTTTAAAGGACATTTAATTCCAATTCTATATGGACTATTTTTTAAAAAAAAAATAGCAGTCTGCAAAATTCCCTTTATGATATCAATATGATGCTGATATCTAAACCAGAAAGAGCCAAAACAGACAGAAATTATAGATCAATCTCCCCAATGAACATTGATGCAAGCATTTTAAATAAATGTTTTGTAAAGAGATTTTATCAAGTTATTGCTAGGATAATATACCATAATCAGTTAATATTTATACCAGGAAGCAGGGATAATTCAATATTAGGAAAACCATTAACATGATTGACATTTCAATAACAAAACTAATAGAAATCATATGATTATCTCAGTAGATGTAGAAAAAGTCTTTGACAAAAATGAAACCCCCATTCCTAGTAAGAACACTAGAGAGTATAGGAATAAATTGAGTTTTCCTTATAATAATAAGTAGTATCTATCTAAAACCAACAGAAAACATTAAAAAAAGTGGGGGATAAACTAGAAACATTTCCAGTTAGATTGAGGTAAAACTAGAATGCCTATCATCCCTACTACTATTCAATATTTATTGTATTAAAATATTAACTTTAGCAATAAGATGAAGTTGAAAGAATTAGAATTGGCAAAGAGGGAGCAAAACTTTCATTCTTTGGAGATGATATACCTAGAGAACCCTAGAAAATCAACTAATTTAAAACAATAACCTCAACAGAGTGACAGGATATAAAATAAATGATTAATTCGTCATCATTTCTATATATGAACAATCAAGCCCAAGAGCAAGACATAGAAAGAGAAGTTCTATCTAAAGTAATTATAGACAGCATAAAATACTTGGGAACCTACCTCCCAAGACAAACTCAGAAACTATATCAACACAAATACAAAATACTTTTCAAACAAATAAAATCATATCTAAGTGGCTGGAAAAAAAGTCAATTTTTCATGGTTAGGCTGAACTATATAATAAAAATGACAATTCTTTCCAAATTAAACTACTTATTCAGTGTTATGTCAATCAAACTACTTAAAAACTGGAGAAAATAGTAACAAAGTTCATTTGGAGCAACAAAAGATAAAGAATATCAAAGAAACTGTAAAAAAAATGCAAAGGAAGGTGACCTAGCTGTACCAAATCTAAAACTACACTATAAAGCAGAAGTCATCAAAACTGCCTAGTACTGGTTAAGACGTAGAGCAATGGGCCAGTGGATTATGGTAGGTATAAAAGAAACAGTAATCAATGACCATAGCAATCTATTTATTTATAAACTCAAGACATTAACTTCTGGTATAAGAAGTCATTATTTGATAAAAAGCTTCAGGAAAAACTGGAAAATAGTATGGCAAAAAACCTAGACATAAGCCAGTAACTCACACCCAATACCAAAATAAGATAAAAATAGGTACAGGATTTAGACATAAAGGGTGATGCTATAGATCAATTAAGAGAACAAAAAAATGCTGTGTTTGTCTGATCTATGGAGAGGGGAGAAATTTATGATTATATAAGGAAGAGAAGACATTATAAATTATAAAATATATGATTTTGACTATATTAAATTGGAAAGTTTTTGCACAAATAAAACCAATGCAACCAAGATTAGCAGGATTGCAGAAAGCTAGGATACAATTTTCATGGCTGATGTTCCTGATAAAGCACTCTTTTCTAAAATATATAGAAAATTGAATCAAATTTATATTGAAACAAGTTATTCCCAAGTGATAAATGGTCAAAGAATATGAACAAGTAGTTTTGAGATGAAGAAATTAAAGCTATTTATGATCATTAGAAAAAATGCTTCAAATCATTATTGATTAGAGAAATGCAAATTAAAACAAGTGGTTATAAGGAACCACTTCACATCTATCAGATTGGCTAAGATGACAAAAAAAAGGAAATTGACCAATGTTGGAGAGGATGTAGGAAAACTGGGACATTAATACACTGTTGGTGGAGTTTTGAATTGTCCAAGTCATTAAGAAGAGCAATCTGAAACTGTGTCCAAAGAGCAATAAAACTTCATATCATTTAGTCCAGTAATACCAGTACTTGAAATATATTTCGAAGAAATCATTAAAAATGGGAAAAGTCTCATAATATGCAAAAATATTTATAGTAGCTCTTTTGTATTGGCAAAGAATTGGAAATTGAGGAATTTCAATCAATTGGAGAATGGTTGAACAAACTGTGGCATATATGAATATTATGGAGTGCTATTGTTCTGTAAGAAATCAGAAGTGGTCAGACTTTAGAAAAGCATGAAAGGATTTGCATGAATCAATGTGGAGTGACATGAGCAGAATCAAGAGAGCTTCATATACATTAACAACAACATTGTGAGATGATAAATTATGATTGTTACAGTTCTTCTCAGCACTTCAGAGGAAAAACTACCTTTCCATGTAATTGGAAAAATAAAATAAAATTTCAACAAAAAACAGAAAAATATGTAACTCATAAATTTGTAAATGGATGAATGTTAATAAACTACTTTTGCATGTAATTAGAAAAATAAAATAAAAATTTTAATTAAAAAAGTTTTATACAAAAATAAGATGCTCAGAATGAAACAAAATACTTCTTACTGGAGGCAGAGTGAAGTAGTTCTAATGATTCCACTATTCTGATTACAACAATTCTTTTTTTCAATTTCAAGAATAACAACACATCCATTGAATCATTTTGCATTTTCACTCCATTGCTCCACCTCAGAACTCCTTTACACAAATTGTCTCTTCATAACTTTTAAATATTTTTATTGTGAACTTAAATTCATGAATCCTCATATAATACTCTAAAACATACATTCCCTCTAAACATCATACTATTAGATTCAAAAGAACAATCAGTCTAACATTGTGGTTTGTTGTTTTTCTTACATTCTGATTATGTCCTCTTTGGTTTTAGCTAATCTTCCTAGGTTTGTGTTAGCTGAAAAATCGACAAGCTTTTCATTCATTGATAAAACATTGATATAAATGTTCAACAGCAGAAAGTCAAGGACAGATTCATGGAGTATTCTTTTAGAGACATCCTTCCACGGTAAAATATAATCATCAATGATTATTCCTTTTAGTTAGTGTTGCTTTCACTCAAATTCACTATCACTATCACTTAACACATTTCTCTGCCTTGTCCACAAGAACAATATGGGATAATTTATCAAATTCTTTGATGATGTCCAGAAACTAATTTTTCCTACATTAATCTTATATTTCAGTATAACTTAAGAGAGAGATTTAGGCTGTAACCATGATTCTATTGGCATAGGGAATTCTTAGATAAGGAAATTTCTTTTACCAGTGGATAGTCATCCCTAGTTTGTTACTCTTAGCAAGTTCTTAGCAAGTACTAAAAGAGTAGGTGACTTGCCCAGAGACGCACCCAGTTTGTGATGGAGACTTGAACTCACTGTGCAGGGACAGAGCCAGTTTGTGTCAGAAGCAATATTTAAATGCAGACCCTTCCTTCAAGGCCTCAAGGCCAATACTCTATCTAATATTATTCCTCACTATTCCTTACTGGTCTAATTACCACTTAAAAAGAAAATGGAGATAAATGGGAAGGACTTCCAATTGATTAATTCATATTACTTTTGCATGATTATAGCTTCCCTTTCTATATATTCACAAAACATACTTTTTATAGTAAATTATACAATTGAGATGGGAACCAAGTTCTGGCTTACTGATCTGTAGTTTGTAGACTCTACTTTTCCCTCTTGAATATCAAGACAGCATTCATTTCTCTATATCCCTGTGGTATCTCTCCTCCTCAACATGATCCCTTTACAATAATTGGCAGCTGAGCAATCACAGTAACCAGTTCTCTCAGATTAGGATGTAACCCACTGAGACTCCTTAATAAGAAGCCTCCATTGGCTACAAGTTTTCTTTCATCCTCTCATCCAGTTGAAAGAATTTCCTCATTGTAAGAGAAAATAGGAGCACACGATCGAAAATTCTGCATTCTTACCATCATCTTTTATCATTATCTCTTCTACCTCATTCACAGTTTGATCCATTCTTTAATCTTCCCCTGGGCCCAACATAAGTTTTTTTTTAATATCTTTTTTGTCTTTAACATTTATTTCCAACTTTAGATCATTCAGAAGTTTAGTGCTATTGTCACAGGAAAAACATTATTACTCTTCTGTCTTCATCATCTGTATTCATCATCTGAACTTTCATTTTCAATATATTTCAAAACTGAAATTGATCAGTGAGTTCCTTCACTGATCTTTTTAGACAGATACCTTCCCCATTCTATTAGAATTATTTCTATTTTTGCCTCCATAATTTAATTCTTGAGAGCCCGTTCTATTTGAACCAACTTCCTTTGTTGAATTATAGGTTAATACATCCCACCTAATATATCTCCACAATTTTTTGAAATTAACTAAACAAAAATGTGGAATACATATTAGGGTGACTTTGACTTTCTTCTAAAAACAGTTCTTGTAAAGGTTTTCAAGATTTTTCAGGATTCAGCAATAAGTTCTTCCTTTTTTGATTAAAATCAAGTCCAAAGAAGCAGTTTCCCATTTTTTTTCTGCCTTGCATTTTCTCCCCTTTAAAAAAAAAAGTTTTATTTTTTAAGGCAGTTTTTTAAAAGTAACTTTTCCCAGGTCACAAAGCTAGTAATTATTAAGTTTCTTAGGCTGGATTTGAACTCAGGTCCTCCTGACTCTAAGGTCTGTGCTCTATCCACTCCACCACCTAGCTGCCTCTCTATTTTCTTAAATAATGAAATTATCATTCTTCAAAAAGTAATACATTACAAGTAATGTACCACAAGCCATTCCCTAATTGATAAATGGTCAAAGGATACAAGTAGGCAGTTTTCAATAAAATAAATCACAGATTTCAATAGTCACATGAAAAAAATGCTCTAAATCATTGTTGATTAGAGAAATGTAAATTAAAACAACTCTAAGATCCCATCTCATACATATTAGGTTTATTTGAATGACAGTAAAGGAAAATGACAAATGCTGAAGGGTATGTGGAAAAATTGGGACATGAATATTCCATTGATGGAGTTGTAGACTGTTTCAACAGTTCTCTAGAATAATTTGGAACTAGGCCCAAAGAGCTTTAAAACTGTGCATACCCTTTGACCCAATTATACTACTTCTATGTCTGTATCAAAAGAAATTTTTAAAAAGGGAGAAAAAGAATCTATTTATATAGAAAATATTTGTAGCAGTTGTTTTTGTGCAGAAATGATTTTGAAATTGAGAGGATACTCAGCAACTGGGGAATGGTTGAACAAGTTGTGGCATGAATGTCATGAATACTATTGTGTTGTAAGAAATGATGAGCAGGATAATATCAGAAAAAACCTGGGAAGACTTATAGGAACTCACACAAAGCAAAGTGAACAGAACCAGGATAGCATTACATGCAGTAAAAGTAATATTGTAAAGATGATCAACAGTAAAGGACTTAGCTACTTTGACCAAGACAATGATCCAAGACAATTCCAAAGGAACCTTTAAAAATGCAATCCATTTCCAGAAAGAGAACTAATAAACTTTGAGTGTAGAATGAATCAAACTTTTTAAAAACTCTTTATTTTTCTTGTTTTTTTAATGTTTGTTTTACTTTTTCTTTATTTTTCCAACTACATACATACAATGGTAGTTTTTTTAACAATCTTTTTTTTTCTTGCAAGGCTTTGAGTTTTATAATTTTTCTCCCTTCCTCCCTTCCCTCCCCCTTGCCCCCAACTGAAAGCAATCTGTTGTAGGCTTTACATTTGTAACCATATTAAACATAGATTGAAATTGAACCTGTTGTGAGAGAAGAATCAAATTCAAATGGAAGAAAGAAAACAATTAGAGATGGCAAAATTACATAATATGTAAGACATGAGACAACTTTAAAAATTTGAAGATAATAAACTTTAGTCTTCATTTAATTATCACTGTTCCTTCACTGGATATAAATGACATTTTCCATCACAAGTCCGTAAAAACTGTCTTTGACTGTTGTATTGCTGAAATGAACAAGTCATGGTTGATCATCATTTCATATTGTTTTCAGCGTGTACAATGTTCTTTTGGTTCTTCTCATTTTAGTCAGCATCAATTCATCCAAATCTTTCCAGGCTTTTCTAAAGTCTTTCCCCCCATAATTTCTAATAGAACAATAGTGTTCCATCACATTCATATACTACAATATGTTCAGCCATTTCTCAATTGATGGACATCCTCCCAGTTTCCAATTCTTTGCCACCACAAACAGGGTTGCTATGAATATTTTTGTACAAGTGATGTTTTTACCCTTTTTCATGATGTCTTCAGGGTATAGACCCAGTAATGGTATTGCTGGATCAAAGGGTATGCAAATTTTTTGTTGCCATTTGGGCATAATTCCAAATTGTTCTCCAGAAAGGTTGGATGAGTTCATAGTTCCACTAACAATGCATTAATGTTCCAGATTTCCCACATCCTTTCCAACATTGATCACTGTCCTTTTTGGTCATATTGGCCAGTCTGAGAGGTGTGAGGTGGTACCTCAGAGGTGCTTTAATTTGCATTTCTCTAATCAAGAATGATTTAGAGCAATTTTTCATATGACAATGGATCACTTTGATTTCTTTGTCTGAGAACTGTCTTTGACTATTCATCAATTGGGGAATGACTTTTCTTTTTTAATAAATTGACTCTGTTCTCTACGTATTTTAGAAATGAGTCCTTTGTCAGAAATACTAGCTGTAAAAATGTTTACCATTTTACTATATTCATTTTAATCTTGGTTGCTGTGGTTTTGTGTGTGCAAACCCTTTTTAATTTAATATAATCAAAATTATCCAGTTTAGTTTTTATAATGTTTTCTATCTCTTCTTTGGTCTCAAACTGCTCCCCTTTGCATATATCTGACTGGTAAACTATTCCTTGTTCTCCTGATTGACTTATAATGTCATCTTTTATGTCTAAATCCTCTACTCATTTTGACCTTATCTTGGTATAGGGTATGAGATGTTGCTCTAATCATGGTTTTTGTCTGTAGGTGTTTTCTTTTGTAACATATCTAATATGCTGATATTTTTGGAATGACAAAAATGATTTCAGCAGAAAAAAATGTATCAACTTCTTCTCTGTGTGTGTTTGTGTGTGTGTGTGTGTGTGTGTGTGTGTGTGTGTGAGAGAGAGAGAGAGAGAGAGAGAGAGACAGACAGACAGACAGAGACAGAGACACAGAGAGAGACAGAGAGAGACAGAGAGGAGAGAGGAGAGAGGAGAGGAGAGAGAAAGAGAGCTATCTCTTCTTGAGATTCCTAGGGGTTTGTTGAAGTGTCTTATTTTTACCATGTTATAAATATGCACTAGGTTCATCATTTGTTTCTCCAACTCAGCTTTCTTCTTCTGTACAGGTTGTCTGTAGTGTATCATTACAACATATTATTTCTATTTCTCCCTTCACAGATCTTTATGCAAATACCTTCTACCATGTTTCCCCATCTGGATATCTGGATTTACCCATAATGAGATCTCAATTAGCGTAAACAATAAATCCTGTGAAGTGGTCACATTATTTGAATTTTTACTACATATTTCCTTTAGTACTAGAATCAATGACCATATTTTTAATATAATTATAACTCTAAATATGACAAACTGAAATAATACAACTACTTCATTTGATTCATTATTTGTACAAATGGGGACCTATCTGTATCTTTTAATATATAATGTCATTAAAATACTATGTTTACATATTCTCTTCTTTTTAGGTAACATTTACTTCTTCAGAGAAATTCTGTTTATGAGTTCCATTCTACTAAGTTTTTCAATATCTAAGAAGTTAAATTATTCTTTTTTGCATGAGGATCTCCACTTCTTCCTGTTGATCATGCATATTGCAGTCATATAGAGACACCCTTACTGTTGACTAATTTCTTTTGATTTTTTCATTGTTAGATCTGTGCTTTGTCTTTTGCTCTCAATATTATCTAACTTTATGGAAAATGTGTTTTTTTAAAAATTTTTCTAGGATCAAATTTAAAAATCTCTTGATTCACACCAATTCAAGTAATATCTATCTATCTATCTATCTATCATCTATCTATCTATCTATCTATCTATCTATCTATCTATCTATCTATCTATCTATCATCTATCCATATCTCTGTGTCTAACTACTATATCTATATATCTCATTGGTGCTTTTTTGTAGTATTTTATCCCTAATCAAGAGATCAATATTACTATGTTTTAAGTAATGTTTTAGAAAATCAAATATTTTCAAATACAATCTTAATAGTTTGCTTTCCTAATAATGCCCTCTTGTCAGAAACCCCAACCTTCAATTGGCAGCAGAGATGAAAAGATTACTTATGTCCCTAAGGTCTTTAGTTTTTTGTCCAAGACTACTCAATCTTTCACAATATTTTCTGTATTCCTTTGGGAGGCATTATTTGTGCCTGAATCCATCAAGAGTAGACAATGGTTGTCAAGTCTGACAAATCTCAAGAGGCTTTTCATCACCTGCCACACATAACCCCTGATAAATCCTTAGAGTTCTTTCTATCTCTTATGACAGGTCAACAAATAGCTCACTTGATACCCCTCCATAGGAAGTCACCAGCAACCATTACTTTATTCATCTTCCTCTGACTATATCACTTCATTATCTCTCTCCTGATGGTATCTGTGACTACATATTATAACTCCATGTAATACATGAAGATGCTTCTTCCTAAATAGTCAAATTTATTTTCCTTTCTCCTTCTAGAAGGAGTCTCATGCCTATTTCACTAAAATTCATCAGTGGTTCTTCATTCCTTCTCCATCACATCTTAAATTCCCCAGTCTACAAATATAGGTTTATATTCCATCTGACTCTAGATATCTTTACTTCTTTTTTTCCCTTGAGGTACTTCATTCTTTAGTGGAATATTTTATACTTCATGATGATTTGATTAACAGATAAACATTCTTTCAGTTCTCTCACTTTCTCATTCTTGGATAGAGATACTTTTGCATATTTTTATATTTGGGGGGAGATGCCTCATAACACTCTGCAACTTTGATTGGCGATTTAACTTTGGGTAATTTATTGAGTACTAGATTTGGGATCAAATCCAACAGCAAACAAGCTTACTAGCTCAAATTAGACTTATATGCTTATGTTTTCAGACTCAATTTCCTTACCTGTAAAACTGAAATAATAACTCACAGATACTGTGAGAACAGATACTGTGCTCTGCAAATCTCAAAGTATTATGCAAATGTAAGTTAGGAATAAGATTAATCAGATGGAGGAGATAATGGTCTTGCTAACCTTTTTTTCACTCTCCAATCATTACCTTTGTCTCTGCATTTTTGTCTGTCCACTCATCTACTTGGGAAAAAGGAAGCTTAAGGTCAGAAAATCAAGGAACCTTAGACTTGAAAACTGTTTGGTAATTGTTAGACCAGTAACCATTATGCCTTTTTATTAGTCTAGCCTTCAAGAATTGCAATTGTAAAATACATGGAATGCTCACAGAAACTAGGGTATGATTTCTTAGATAGCTGGAGAAGTTCTCTATTAAAAAGAGTTTGATATCTAAACTGAGAATTTCCTTTGGGGGATGATATACTTCTCCCCTCAAGGTTCTAAAAGGTAAATATGGGAGATTTGAGGGAAGGCTTTTTATTGGTCCAAAGCAATGGGTCCTGACTTCTCTATTGGCACTGAGCTTTTTTTTTTTTGGCTAAAAAAATGACAATACCTATGCTTCTCTTGAAAAACAGATATTTCCAGAGTTTCACTTGATACAGAAGTTAGTGGTAGACAGAGATACTCCACAACCAGACATCCAGGAAAGTAGAATTGCATCAAGTAAACTGAGTCTTGTAAGTATTAAAAGAACAATATACAATTGAGCTGTAATCATAAGAACATGAAACAGACTTCAAGATAAATGTGAAACTACTTACTGGGAACAGCACAATGGCATACCAGAAGATATCAGGAATCTTGCAATATCTGAGGTGTTACCTTTCTGTCTGAGTTCTGTTTACATGTGCTCCTTATACATATTCCCTTCCATGCTACTCCTTTACCCATGAGTGGCCCTTGTATGTATTAAATATCCCCTCATTCTTGTATCTTCATTCTTCTGATATTGTGCACATATGGATAGGAAAATACTCCAAATTTATGGGGGAATGTTCTGTTACCACTTAAAAAAGCCCCCAACTCTGAGTTTATTTCATTAATGCTTTTTCTTTGAACACTGTCCTTTATTTGACTTTTATTTTTTATAATTCTTTATGAATTAAATTTTTTCCCAACTACATGAAAAGATAGTTTTCAATATTCATTTTTTGTAAAGGTTTTGAGTTCCACAATTTTTCTCCCTCCATCCCTTTCCTCCCTCCTCCCTTTGACAGCAAGTAAAACTATTTTGCAATATTTTCATATTGCTCATGCTGTGAAAAAAGAATCAGAACAAAAGGGGGAAATCATGATGGGGGGGAACATAAAACAAATTTTAAAATTAGAAAATAGCATGCTTTGGTCTGCATTCAGAATCAACTCTTTTTCTGAAAGTGGATGTTATTTTCCAATTACAAATCCTTTAGAATTGTCTTTGATCATTGTACTGCTGAGAAGAAAATCATAGTTGTTTGTCATACAATGTTGCTGTTAATATGCACAATAATCTTCTGGTTCTGCTCACTTCACTCAGCATCAGTTTCACGCAAGTCTTTCCAGGTTTTTCTGAAGTGCTGCTCCTCACGATTTCTTACAGAACAATAGTACAATCACATTCATAGACTACACTTTGTTTAGTCATTCTTCAATTGAAGGATAACCCCTCAATTTTCAATTCCTTTTTTACTACAAAAGGAATTGCTATAAATATTTTTGCACATGTAGGTTTTCTATTCTTTCTTATGATCTTTTTGGGATATAGACCCAGTAGTAGGTAAAGTATCAAAAAGCACGTGCAGTTTTATTGCACTTTGGGTATGGTTCCAAATTGCACTTCAGAAAAATTGAATCAGTTCACAATTTCATCAGTCATACATCAGTGTCCCACTTTTCCCACACCCCCTCAAATATTGATCATTTTCTTTCTTTTTTGTCATATTGACCAATCTGCTAGATGTGAGGTGGTACCTCAGAATTGTTTTAATTTGCATTTCTCTAATCAATAATGATTTAGAGCATTTTTTTCATATGACTGTAGATAGCTTTAATTTCTTTACCTGAAAACTGTCTTTTCATATCCTTTGACCATTTATCAATTAGGGAATGATTTGCATTCTTTTTAAATTTGATTCAATTCTCAATATATTTTAGAAATGTCTCTTTGATCAGTATTTGTCTCCCAGCTTAATGCATTGTTTTCAATCTTGGTTGCTTTGATTTTACTTATGCAGAAACTTATTAATTTAATGTAATCAAGTTGTTGATTTTGAATTTTATAATGTTCTTTTTCATTGACTATAAAAGGTTAACCCATTGGTAGGGACTTGTAAGCTATATTTTATGGGTTGTTGTCCTATAGACTAACTTAAACCTAGTATAAACATTCTTTGTGCATGCTACCCTGGGGGTGTGTGTGTGTGTGTGTGTGTGTGTGTGTGTGTGTGGGTAAGTGGGGACCACCAATTGCTTCATATACATTTTTTTATTGCCTGGTTCTATTGAAAACACATAAAATATATTTTCTCAGGACATTATAAAATTCTCCTTGCTGCACATGATTGTTCAAAGCAAGATCCTTAATGCTTTGGGTTTGTATTTTTTTTTTTTGGTCATTGTTGATACTCAGATTTTCAGGTATGGTAGGATCAGTATCCAAACTCTTTTAACCCTACAAATTAATCTATTCTCCCCCCCCCCATAAATAACTAACCATCTTGGGATTTGATTGGTCTAGAGGATTAAGGTTCAAGCCAGGTATCATACTCTTGGTAGCCTTCGATCTTGCTGACATGCTTTCCTGGTCACTTAAGGTAATTGTCTGGAAACAAAGCTTTTTCAGGCCTGGTAAATGTTGCAAGACCATGCTAGCCACAGCATCCTGTCCAACTGACCAGACCTGTTTCTATATGGGAGGGGGGGAAGAGAGAACACATCTATTACCAAACTAAATTCTGAAGTAGTCTTACTAAATAACATTTCGATGCTTTTGCTAAGTTAAACTCATCTCTGTTTGCAGTTTAATGACAATACCTTGAGTCATGTTTGCCTATCTCACCTTGGAAAACTGCCTATTCACCACAATTATTTAGTACTGGAGGTCTAGTAACTGGGAGTTAATCAGCAGTTTTATAGTGGATGAACATGTCACTTTCCCCCCTACATTATGAAGAAGATATCTGTCAATCTCTTGCCAATGTTGAGTGAAAATAAATTTGACTTCAGATTCTTTTTTCTGTATGATGGTCTAAAGTAGGACTCTAATTATTAGTATGGTTCTCTTTAATTTCTCTTTTCTCTTTCTTCTAAAATTCTGAGTGACTCCTAGTTTTCTCTGTCCTACTCACCCTTTCCCCAAACTCACACACAAATCTTTTTACTTTCAGTCCCCAATTTATTACACTAAACCCCATTTTTAACTTTATCTGAAACAATGGATCCTGTATGTTAAACTTTCCATTTACAAACGAGAAATTTTGTGAACTAATAATGAGAGAAACCTGTTAAAAATAAAACACAGAAGGCATATTGAGCTCATCATTAAGAGGGAATCTGTTTAAAACATTTAACCTTTTCCTCACTAAAGGAAGAAATGGAGCCCAATGAAATTCAGCTATTTCCTTAAGTCCCCAATATAAAGAGAGTTATTGTGGTATTGTGCATAATTTCAACCATGTGTCTCATTGGAAAGGCATGCTGATGACTTTAGCATTCTGAAGTTGAGCTTTTAACACTAAGGTGAGAATCTATTTGCTTCAGTAGAGTAGATGAAGGGTTTGAATATTATGTAATGGGTTGAATTATATACTTACTTGGTAATTAAGTGATACCTACCTCACAATTTAAGTTTTTTTCCACAAAGAAAACTTAGTAAAAGTCTAGCTACTCTCTATTAGAAATAATTCTTTCTATAACTAAACATGTTCTTTGACTGTTTCTGAACACTCATTTGCATTCTAGCAGGTACATTTGGCATTCCTCTAAAACAATAGTTTGATTGTTTCTGACACATTTACTATTTTTTTATTGTATTTTTAAACTTTATTTTATTCAGTATGTCACAATCATATTTTAAGCTGGATCAGGTTACACTTGAGAATATTGTGCCTTCATAATGTTTGAAACTTTTTGGCCTAGAACACTAACCCTTAGAGTGAATTTTCAGGGTCACACAGTAAGTATGTGTAAGAAACATGACCACATGTTTTCTGGGCTTCCATGTCAGCTTCCTATCCTCTCTGTTACCATAGAACATGCATTAAACAAAACCTTACATACTTGGCTCATAGTCTACAACTTCAAGAGAGGCCTTATTCTCTCTCTCTTTTTTTTAAATTTCTTTTTTATTCTCATTTTGTACAAATGTTTTTCTTTACATTAATAAAATATACTTGTTTACAAGTAAACAAAATACCCCTCCCCCCATGAATATAGATAGACTTGCTTGGGCAAAAAAGTAAGGGGGGGAGAAAAAAAATTAAAATTAAAAAAAATAATAGTAATAATTGTAGCTATGGCCAGGTGGCGCAATGGACGAAGCACCAGCACTGGAGCCACTAGCACCCGAGTCCATATCCAGCCTCGTAAACCCAATAATCACCCAGCCATGTGACAGGCAAGCCACCCGATCCCCACTGCCCTGCAAAAACCAAAAAGAAGAAAAAAAAAAGACCCCAAATAAAATAAAATAGTAATAATAGTAGGGGTGGCTGGGTGGCAGACAGAGCATTGGCCCTTGAGCCAGGAGCACCTGGGTCCGAATCCAGCCCCAGACACCCAATGATCACCCTGCTATGTGGCCCCAAGCAGGCCACCCAGCCCCACTTGCCCCGCACCCTCCCCCAAATAATAATAACAAAAAATGTGTTTCAGTCTTTGTTCTAACACCATCAACTCTGTCATGAGTGGATCACATTCTTTATGATAAGTCCATCACAAAAGTTACTTCCACATTTTTCCAACATTGCCATTGCTGATCGCAACTCCCTCCTTTCTTATTTCTCCACTACCATGTACTATATTTTCTCTCTCCTTTCACTCTGACTCTGCTGTAGGGTTGCTGAGTAGCGCAGCAGACAGATCCCTGGTCCTGGGGCCAAGAAGCCCTGAGCCCCCATACCACCCCTTAGGTCCAGAATCCCCCTGGCCCTATGGTCCTGGGCAGGCCATCCAATCCCAGCCCCTTGCAAGAAGTAAAAAAAGAAAATGTGTTATATCTGACCACTGTCCCGCCATGGTCCATCCTCTCCTCCTTTATTCACATCCCTACCCCTTCCCCCTGCTCCTCCCTCCTTGTTACTCCAGATGCCTATACCCCATTGAATATATTTGCTGTTTCCTCTCCTAGCCATCTCTGATGAGAGCAAAGGTTCCCTCATTCCCCCTTGCCTCACCCCTTCCATATCATTGCAATAGCTCATTGTAATAAAAAAAAATCTTATGTGAAATATCTTGGACTATTCCCCCTCTCCTTTTTCTTTCTCCCATTCCATTTCCCTTTTTTCTTATTGACTCCATTTTTACACCATATTTTATCTTCGAATTCAGCTTTCTCCTGTGCTTCAACTATAAAAGCTCCCTCTACGTGCTCTATTAACTGACATGGTTCATATGAATATTATCAGTATCATTTTTCTATACATGCAGTTCATCCTCATTAAGTCCCTCATATTTCCCCCCTCTCCTCCAATCTCCATGCTTCATCTGAGTCCTGTATCTGAAGATCAAACCTTCTGTTCAGCTCTGGCCATTCCAAAAGGAACCTTTGAAATTCCCCTGGTTCATTGAAAGTCCATCTTTTTCCCTGGAAGAGAACATTCAGCCTTGCTGGGTAGTTCATTCTTGGCTGCATTCTAAGCTCTTTTGCCTTCCGGTATATTGTATTCCAAGCCCTATGAGCTTCCAATGTAGCTGCTGCTAAGTCCTGTGTGATCGTGACTGCAGCTCCACGATATTTGAACTGTGTCCTTCTGGCTGCTTGTAATATTTTCTCTTTGACTTGGGAGTTCTGGAACTTGGCTATAATATTCCTGCGAGTTGGATTTTTGGGATCTCTTTCTTGGGGGGATTGGTGGATTCTCCCATTTCTATTTTGCCCTCTGCTTCTAGAATATCAGGGCAATTTTCCTGTAGTAATTCTTTGAAAATGATGTCAAGGCTCTTTTCCTGATCATGACTTTCAGGTATTCCAATAATTTTCAAATTATCTTTCCTAAGTCTGTTTTCCATATCAGTTGTTTTTTCAATGAGATATTTCACATTTTCTTCTATTTTTTTCATTTTTTTTGGTTTTGAAGTATTGATTCCTGATTTCTGGTAAATTCATCAATCTCCCTGAATTCTATTCTTTGTCTGAAGGATTTATTCTCCTCAGAGAGTTTTCTTATCTCTCTTTCCATCTGGCCAATTTTGCTTTTTAAAGCATTCTTCTCCTCAATAACTTTTTGAACTGTTTTATCCATTTGACGTAAGCTGTTTTTTAGCATGCTATTTTCTTCAGCATTTTTTTTTTGATTTCCTTGACTAAGCTGCTGACTTCATTTTCATGTTTTTCCTGCATCTCTCTCCTTTCTTTTCCCAGTTTTTCTTCTAACTCCCTCATTTGATTTTCAAAGTCTTTTTTGAGCTCTATCATAGCCTGAGCCCAATTTCTGTTTTTCTTGGAGTCTTTAGATGCAGGAGCTTGTGCTTCCTCATCTTCAGACTGAGTATTTTGATCCTTCTTGGGCTCATTTGCAAAATATTTCTCAATGGTCTTCCTCTTGTTTCTTTGTTTGTTCAGTTTCCCAGCCTAAGCCTGTTTTTTGGGGGTGCTTCCTGATCTTTTGGGACACTCCCACAAGGATCTCAGTATGTGAGGTTCTGTCCTCCCTCCTGGTCTGTGAATGACCATATGCACCCCCCCTCTGCCACGGGGCCGAGGTGGGGGGGCCCTGTTGTTCTATGGGGGGGCCTAGACTGCGATCAGGATCTGAATGTGGTCAGAGCTCCAGAGTCCTGTTCCAGGGGCAGAGGACAGAGCTCTGCAGTCTCTCTTCACTCCCCTCCCTCAGCTCAATGGGCTCATGCCCTGGGGGCTCCTGCTTACCTGCTCCACCTGCTTCTGTTTCCTGGTCTAGGCTGCTGGCTGTGTGCCCTGAGGGCTGGGCTCCACAGAGGTCCCCCGCTGTTCCCCCACTCAGTGCAGGTGCTCCCCGGGGTGCAGCCCAGGAGACTCCCCAGCTGCTGCGAGCTGCGGCCCCCAGCGCCCTGGGGCTGCCTCCGGGAGGCTGAGCAGAGCCTCTCTGCTCTTTTCCAGGTTACCTTGAGTAGGAGAACTGCCTCACTGGGTCCCTTTGTGGGTTCTGTCTCTGGAAAGTTTAGTTAGAGTCCTTAGTTTATGAGTTTTATCAGAGAGCTCCTAAGACTGGATCCCTTCATGTTGCCATCTTGGCTCCGCCCCCCCACATTTACTATTAATTACATATATTATTTTACATATTTACTATTAATTACATCTACCAAGTATTCAAGAGAATAACTTTAGGGGTAGAATAACTTCAGTAAAAAAATTTAATGTGTATTAATACTATGCTGCAAAGCCTCCTTTTTTCTTCAAATAGCAATAAAGTTTTAACTCATTAACTCTGATTCCATGGTTTGCTGTGGCTTATTTTTATCTAAATGTCAACAAAATGAAATCTTCATGAGCTTCATATCTTAGAAATAATTTGTTGAAGATGTGTATCAATGGATTATGAGATATAAATAAAAGATTTGATAGAATTGCTGTCTTTAAGAGAATTTTTTAAAAAACACTTTTGTCATGAAATACAAACCTGAGTAAATAAAGAAACTATAATTTCATTGGGATGAGAACTTCTAATGTTGGCAGATTATAACTCACCTTTAAGTTAAAGCATTAGAGAGTTGTCAGAGTCTAATAAAGTTTAAAAACTTGACTAATGCTCACATAACTGAGTGTCAAAAGTGTGGCCTGAATGTTGGTCTTCAAGACCCTGGACCCAACATTACTGACCATGCTGGTCTAACCACAACAAACACCTAGTCTAAATTTATCCATCAAGTAGCATTAGTAGCTACTGACCATAAAACCCTATATTCACACTATCCAATTTTATAAACCTCCCTGGGATGGAAGCATTAAGTGTTATTCTCTTTATGATTACCAGAAAATTATAAAATCATAAATTTAGAGCATAATTGGAGCCTTAAACTCTTTCCTAACTCCAATCTTATATCTCTAACTGCTCCATCATTTTGATCTGGATGTCTCATCTACATCTTAAACTCAGCATATATACAGATATACATATGTTATCTCTTCCTTTCTCCAATAACCCCCTTTCCCTTATTCTAAGCTTAACTTTTCTTTTACTGTTAAGAGTACCACTATCCTCCTAGTCACTCAGGCTCAAAATCCAGATATAATTTTTGACTCCTCATCCTCTTTTTTTCAACTAACTCTATATGCAATTGCTTGCCAAATCTCATTTAACAGCAAGATTTATGTATGTTAAGAACCCATATAGCATACATAAATATATAATGCATATCATACATAATGGACACACACACACACACACACACACACACATTCTTCCTTCTTCTTATGCTGTCAATATTCTGATTACCCACTTACTCCATTTTACATCTTCTGCTTTGACTTGTTCAAAACCCTGACCCTAAATTTGCCTCTCAGCTCTATCTTGTCCAGCTCACTACCTCCCTGTCTCAAACCTTAATACCAACCTTAACCCAAATCCATGGGACAAGATATTCATCCCAGGATAAGTTCAACATGTTTAGTCAAATCATTATGCCCTTAATTCAAGCCTTGACTGATACCACTTCCTTCAGATTCCTCTCACTTTTCATTGGAAGACTGAAAAGTAAAGGACCAAATTCCTCCCAATGTCTACTTTTATAGTACAGAAAATGGATTTTTAGATCCTTAGATACTTTGCATCTGCTACTTTGCCTGGCTTCAGACAATGTTGCTTTACTGATGAATGCCAAGTCAGAAGTATGTCTTTCATTTCTCCTTGTGTGAGGTCTGGCTAAAAGACAGATGAAGTTGAACAATAGTAACCTATTTTGTATACTTTAATGAATATTATCTCTCTCTTTTTGATGACTTTCATCTTGGTTAGGGGATAAATACTTTGGGATAGGCATAAACAATGAATTACCAGAGAAAATCAAGAGTTTGTGTATCAAGTTTATGTTATAGCTCATCCTAAGATCTCTTTTTTGAGTACCCAGGATAAAATGGCAATTTTCAGCTGCTGCCACTGTTCTGTGCTTCCCAAAGTCAAACAGACAGATGGGCTTGCATTATTTTCTTGACTTTTTATATTTGTTGATAATTGTTATAATTAATTTTTAATCTGAAGGCTTGTAAAGCAACACTTGGGGATTTAACATGCCAAACTTGTATTAATGAAGAACAAACACTCTGAATCTTTTCCCTTATCAACTTTCATTGAACAGTGTTAACTTAAATTCATACTCATAGAGGGCCAAGAGAATACTGACCTGTGGGATTATTCAGCGTGTAAGTCTCTGTAGTACTTTATTCTTACCAGAAGGAATGGATTTTTTTATAGTAAGTGCCAATTAAAAATATTAATAACTCAAAAAATCTACTAGATAGTACTAGAGATAGAGAAGAACTATTGTGGATGCTTTCAGTATGAACAGCAACTAAGGAGCTCATTGGGAAGGTATGGAACCAAGTTCTTCAGTTTCTAAATGTTCCACAGACAACCTCTCTAACTTCTCAAAATCATGTGGTAATTGTAATGGATTTGGACTCAGGTGAACCCAGGTTTAAATCCTTTATCAGATATTTACTGTATGTGTGATGCTGGGCAAGTCAAATAATATCTCTATGCCTTGGCCTCCTCATTTCTAAAATGAAGGGGTTAGACTCCATAGCTATTAAGGGCCCTTCTGTGTATAAATATGAAGCAACTAGTGGCACAGTGGAGAGAGCACAGGACTTGGAGTCTTCTCTTCCTGACTTCAAATCTGACTTTAAATGTTTGTAACCCTAGGTAAATCATTTAATCCTGCTTGCCTCAATTCACCTTTAAAATAAACTGGAAGAAGGAAATGCCATACCATTTCAGTATCTTTTACAAGAAAACTCCAAATGATATTATAGAGTTTTGGATACACTAAAAAAAATGGAAAAATATTGGGCTGAAAATCTACATGATAATTTGAAAGGAAAGCTTAGCCTCTATATTTCTCAGGTACTTAATTTGCATTCAAATTCCTGCTTTTCCCTTGGGCTCATGTTAGCATGACTATGATTTAATGGGTGGTGAAACCTGAAATGTGTTGGGCAGTCTTTGGAGCATAACACAAATACATCCACTATTTACTGAGCATATCATCTGAATTTGACATAAAAATGCAAGACATTGCCAAGAAAAAAAGGGAAAAGGTAAAAAAAAGGGCAAAGGTGCCAGGGAGGAACTGGGGTGAGGAGGAATGACTGTAGCAGGTTCAGCACTATTGAGTTGATTCTTGGGTCACATGGATGGATTTGGACCTTAAGGAGACATTTGGAGAACTAAGTAGATTCAATTTGTCAGAGGGGCAATGAAAGTTTATTTTAGGGCAAAGGAAAACCATTCACTCTAACCTTGTTTTAGCTTTCCTTTTTATTTTCTGTCTCTCATTTATGTCACTGAATTGCCCTTTCTTTTGCCTGGAGTAATTTTCAAATTCTCATCAACCAAGTTATATTCATTTCCTTATCAAAAACATTTATCTCTACTCTAACCTCACCCTCTTTACTAGAATGCTTCTGAGAGTGAAGAAGGACTAAAAAGTGATAAGTTTCTAAAGTTTCAATGAAAAACTTTGCCCTCGAAACTTTTCTCTAGTATAATTTGATACTTTAAAAAAAAAGAAGGTATTTTCATCTGATTAATCATTTATTTTCCTGAAATTCATTCATTTGAACTTTTTTCAGTTTTATTTTATATAGAAAAGAGATTGCAACCTGGTAAATAGAATGAGACTGTGAGACCTTCTTGGATTCAAGTCTCTCAATAAGTCAATAAAAATTTATTAAATGTCTGCTAAGTTCCTGACACTGTTGAGCAATGGAAATTCAAAGAAAGATAATGATGCAGGGAAATGATGTAGAGAATTATGAATGTAGCTTAAATGCTGTTAAAGTCTCATTAATTTTGGAGGGCAGTTTGCTCCTGAGATGTAAAATGACCTGTATTGTGTTGACTGTATCCTGTCTCCCCTTGACACTGTTGCTTGTATCTTGTCCTCCATTTTCCCCTTCACCTAAGCTTGGCCTTAGACACTAGCATGATGAAAAATGACATGTTGAACTTGAGGATCAAGTACCTTGGAACAGGAAGGACCAGTACATAGCTTGCCACTGGAAGATGCCTAGCCCAAGGTGTAAGGACCACTCCCCAAATGCTGCCCCATGTCCAACCTATCACAAAAGAGTATTTAACAGGAAGGGCCATGCTTCCGCACTTTTTTCTCTTTTTTCCTTCTTCCTCTTCTTCGACTCTGGCAGGGTGGGTTTTTCTCATGCTCTTTCTTAGGCCATGTGGAGCACCATGGGCCTCCCCTATTCCATGTGGCCAAACTTAGCCAAGCCTCAAGGCTACCTGCCTCTCTCTCTCTCTCTCTTTCTCTCTCTCTCTCTCTTTCTCTCTCTCTCCCTCCCTTTAACTCAATCTTCTAGTCTATTCTTAAAGTGGTTACTGCTGTTCTAGGAATTTTAATCTGTATATTTGTAATATTTTGCCATAATAAAATCCTGAGCAGGTATGTGTGAATTCCTTCACCTTTTCAGCGGCCTTAAATCTTCTTTCTTCAATCTCTAAATTTTTAATAATCAGCAACAGTAACATATATGCTTTCAAGGAGTTCAGAGTCTAATGGGGGAGATAACTTGCAAACCCCTAATTACAAAAAAGACATAGACAAGATAAATTAGAAATAATCAACAGAAGGGAGACACTGAAATTAAGAGAAGTCTGGAAAAGCAATTTTTCCTTTTCTTTTAATTTTTTTTTGATTTTTGCAAGGCAATGATTGGGTTAAGTGACTTAGCCAAGATCACAAAACTAAGTAATTATTAAATGTCTGAGGTCAGATTTGAACTTAGGCCCTCCTGACTCCAGGGCTGGTGCTCTATTCACTGTCACCTAGCTACCCTCTGGAAAAGCTTCTTGTTAGAAGATGAGATTTCATATGGTAGTTGAAGGAAGCCCTGAAATGAAGATAAGGGAAGAAAAAATTCTGGGCATAGGGATTAGCCAGTGAAAATGTCCAGACTCTGAAGAGATGATATGCCTCATGTGAAGAGCAGGAAGGGGATTTTGACATGTATTAATTATTTGTCTATGGGCAGGTCATGTAATCAATAAGTAAAATTAATAAGGCAAAAACACCTATGAAATGTCTATTAATGTATCAAGTGAGTTAAGTATGTATGTATCAGGCATAGGTTTAATTACTAAGAACACAAAACCAAAAATGGAATAACTTCTTTTCAGAAAGCTTATATTCTATCAGGAGAAACAAAACACATATCATTTAATAGAGGAGGAAACTGAAACTCAGAGAAATGATTTGACTGGTCTACACTATTAGAGAAAAGATTTAAACTCCAATCTTCCTGATATTTTAAATAATACACAAAATACATGCAAAATAAAAATGATGCAAGTTAATTTGCTTGGGGGGGATAGAAAAGCAGTTGGGAGGATTAGAAAAGGCTTCATGTAGAAGGTTCACTTGAACTGAACTTTGAAGGGAATAGAATTTTATGAAGAAAGAGTTTGATCCAGGCATAGTGATTATAGTAAGGGGGAACAATTTGTGCAAAGAATCTTGACCTTAACCTCTCTGAACTTTAGGCAACTTCCTAAGTATTATACATTATGAATGCATTATAATCTGGTATGGTGGCAGAAGTTCCCATGCCAAAGAAATCAGTTTCTTAAATGTTCCTTATATGCAGAATATGAAGCTCTTATAATTCAGTTTTCATTATATGCAAATAGTGAATACCTTCCATGTTTAAGGTGTGCAATGAATATATTCCTACCTCACAGTTTCTTGCAGTATGGAGATGCTCATTGCTTTTCAAAAGCTATTCCAGTGAAACAAACTCTTGCAAGTCCTACCAAATTGGAAAGTCTGCTGAACAATAGTGTGTCACTGAAGGGACAGACTTTCTAAATTCAGGAGAATTTATCCTCAGAAGTTTGGTCATCAGTTGATGAATTTTAATGGTCATAAAAATTCATGAGAGAAACTTAAATCACTGAAGCATTACATCTAATATTCCCTTAGTAGAATGTATGCTCCTTGAACAATATGGAAATTTGCTTTGGTGGACTATGTATGTATAAGAAAAGTTCTTTGTTTTGTTCTTAATGTTTTACTTTTTTGTTTCTTTGTATTTCCAAAGTACAATTCAATGTCTGATTAACAATAGTCACTTGATTAGTGCTTTTTAAATGAATGAATTAATTAGCAAGAACCTATACTCATGATGTATTCTTGAAATTTTCTAATACTTCAAGACACTGTGTTAGGTACCACAGATAACAGAGTCCCTTCACTTTAAGAGCTTTTATTTTAAAAAGATGTTTACATTTAGGGGAAGCTAGATGGCACAGTGGATAGCGCATTGGCCCTGGAGTCAGGAGGACCTGAATTCAAATTCGACCTCAGACACCTAGTAATTACCTAGCTGTGTGGCCTTGGGCAAGTCACTTAACCCCATTGCCTTGAAACCCCCCCCCAAAACCAACCCCCCCAAAAATATTTGCCTTTATAAGTAGTGTTTTGGAAGACTCAAACTACATCTTTTTTTTAATGGTTTCTTCAGAAACTAACCTAAGAAAAGCTTCTGAGAATTAACCAAGCAACATGTCATTACATAGAGCAGAAAATCAAGGAAATGGTTATTATTTTGGTATGTAAACTGTTATTAAAGCATTTATTATAAACTGGGCACTGAGCTAAGCACTGGCCAAAAAATAAATCATAACACTCCTGCCAGAAAGATGATGAACATAAAATGCAGGCAGAAACATTATTTATAGGCATGACCAATTTGGAAATTTATTTTGCCAGTCTATGTATGTTTAAGATAATATTTTGGGGTTTGGGGTTATTTTTTAGTGTTTTATTTTGTGGTTCAATGAGGGGACAGAAAGTGTGATATTACATATATAGCTTATAGAATAAAATAGCTTATAGGATAGATTATAAATGCCTGCCAAAATGATTTTATTTTTAAATACAGAAATCAAGAATCTAAATCATAAATTCCTGGTACTCTTCCTTCATTTTTCTAAATATACTTGTCTGACCTAAAGCATTGAGCTCAATAAGATTATAATCACAGAAGGCCCATGTCCCTTTTCCTTCTTATATAGAAACAGATTTCATCTGTCAGTACCATAGCAAGAGCTTCTCTTCTGTTGAACTCTGCAAGGGCTATCACAAGTTCATTTCTCTGTGATGGCAGCAGAGAGAGTCGTGCTTGTCTAGACAATTGATTGTGACTCCCCACCAAGTGTGGAGGTATATGCTGTGCACCGGGGAGTACAGACACAAAAGAAGAGTCGGTTGACTCTTCCGTTTCTCTGTAGCCAAGCACTCACTCATCTCAGCAGTGAGACTCTCAGTCCCCTTCATAATAGGCCTTCGCTGCCCTGGCCTGCTGTGTTCCCAAACTGCCTTCCTATTGTATGTGTATACAGACTGATTATATGTTCACTACTTCTTTCCACCTCTTTGTAGAATGTTATCTGTGACAGATGAATGGGAAAGGGAGTCACATTTTTCGCCCCTCTTAAAAGTAGCACAGTGAGTAGTGACCAACAAAACCACAACAAGGCAAATCTTTACCTGCCCTTCATCACACCGACTTTCATCATTTTTACCTTTCCTTTCCCAAATTTTATCCCCAAAGTTGTAAAACACAGTTTCACATTGGGAACATCTTTCAGTCCTCCATAGAATCAACTACTCTTTTTCAGAGATCCTCTGATACAATCCTACTATGATTCAAACACCAAAAGTCTGTTTTTTTCCTCATGAGAGAAAATCATTTTTTAAAAGTGTAGCTTTAAAAAAATTGTGAAAGTAACTAATACTACAAAGCTCCTATATTTTGGAACTATTTAACAGTATACACACACACACACAAACACAGACACAGACACAGACACAGACACACACGAACACACACACACAGATTACTTTCACTGGCTTGGGGACAAAAGGGGTTGGAATAAAACAATTTTTAAAGTCAGTGGTTTAGTTCAGATGACTAGCATAATCAGTTGTTTGATAGATTAGTTTCTCTTTGAGACAAATTGATTTCTGTATACAGCCACATATTCATTTTTTCAATTAGTGAGCTTATCATTTCATTATTTGGTGCCTGCCTTTTTCTTGCTTGTTGGCTAATTTCTTTATCTCTCTCTATTCCCTTCCTCTTGCCATCTGCTCTTCTGTCTTAGTTTCTTTTCCATGGAGTAACTGAAGAGTGATCAGATCCCAATGGAATTTGAGACATATGAGGAAAGGCTAGACATTATTGATATTTTATGACTCTGTTTTGAAACTATCTTTAGATGTAAAATTAATTCTAGTTCTCTCAGTCTACTAGACTTTCAAATTGTATGTAGACAAATCTTTGTGTATGTTTGTGGTTGTACACGTGTATGTGTTTGGATGAATGTACTGCATGTGTGTGTGTGTGTGTGTGTGTGTGTGTTGTGTGGGTGGGTGGTGGGTATGTGGGTCTGGGTGTGCATGCAGGCACTCTGAAAGCAAGAAGCCTCTTATCTTCTCTGAACCGCATCCTTTTATAGCTTCCTTAAAGGATTTTCAAAACATACTGCTAAAACTTTAAAGGTTAAAAGTAATCACTTTCCCCTTTTATATTATATTGCATTACAATCTGTCAATAGTCAAGAAGAATTTATAAAGCATTAAGTACTATATTACCAACTTCTGGAGATATAAAGGCAAAGACATAAGGAGATCTTATTCTAATGCAGGAAAAAACAATATATTTTTACAAAATAAGAATCAATATGTTTTCATAACAAAAATCGTGATCTGTCAGTATTGGTGCCCATCACAGTCCAAAATGTTTCATAGTTTACTGGTCTTAGAACACAATGGAACTAATTCAACTCCATGCACCCTATTTTTAGGTCAATCAGTATTTGTAGTACTTATTTTCATTTGGACACAACACTCCTCAGTTTTCAGTGGAACCCTCTTCCTCCTCAATTCTACCTCCTGGCTTCCCTGGCTTCCTTCAAATCTCAATTAATTAGTATTCTGCAAGAAGTCTTTCACAATCCCTAGTAGGGATAATATTTTCCTTCTAAGATTACTTCCAATCTGCTTTGTGTGTATACACACACACACACACACACACACACACACACACATGCACACAAAATCTATTTCTAGATTAGATATAGATATATATCTTATTATTCTGGGAGAGAAAGAACTTGAAAGTTAGTGACCAGAATTGAGACAATTGCTTTTTACACACTTTTAATAACTGAAAGGGTGTTGTAACAGATAAACTGAGATCTGAGAAAGAAATTAGTTTAAAAAGACTAATTTTCCACTGCATCCGGCACCTTTGCCAGTTCTTCTGAATTGTGTCTTGTCACTGGACTCTGAAGATATCAGTTAGGCTTGTGATTTTGTACAGTCCTAATTTGTTTAAATCCAATTCATTTGCAAGTCAACACATAGCCCTCCTGATGATATAGGTCATCTTGGAGAATGAAGGATGAACAACAACATATTGCATATTTACAAGTTGTTTACATCTTATCTCTCCCATTAGCATGTGAACTCCTGGAGAATGGGGATGAATTCTTGCTTTTCTTTATTCCTCAGTTCTAGTCACATAGTAGGCACTTTATAAATGCTTGTTGATTTGGGATGACTTGATATGGAATAAGTATACATACATAAGATACGTAATGTAACAATAATGACAATAAGACAAAACAGTTTAAATGTGGAGTTGCATTTAATCATCACAACAAATCTATGAAACAGTTGCTATTATTATTCTCATTTTATATTTCAGGAAACTAATACTTAGAGGTTCAATGACTTGCCCACAATCCCATAGTAAGTGTCTTGAAGGTCAACCAAGATTTCAAGACCAATTTAAATTTCAGTTACTGTAGGACCATGTATTAGAAGGATTTGGAGTCTGGAAGACAAGTTCAGATTCTAACTCCTGCCTAGGCATTGGATCATTGGCAAGCCACTGCCCATCTCTAATCCTCAATTTCTTAATCTGTAAAATAGAGATGATAGCCCCCATCACATAGGATTGTTGTGATATTAAAATGAGGTAACTTAGGGAAAACTTTGCAAATTTAAAGTTCCAGAAAAATGTTAGTTAACAGCAATAGTGGTAGTAGCATCAGTATTACTGAAGATTAATGTTATCCTAGTCTGCTTCTTCTATAAATGAGTTCCTTCATTTGAAGACAAAATGAGCCTAGTCATGTTTTATTCTCTTTCTTCTTGTGCTTCTGATTCTTTCCTCTTTGTCTGTATATCTATCCCATTCTCTATTATGGGCATCTTTTCCTTACTCTGTACTTCTTTTCAATTAGAATGTGAACTCCATGAGGGTAGGAGTCCTTTCTTTTTTCCAATCTTTTTATCTCTAGGAATTAGCACATATTAAGCACTACCCACCAGTCAAAAGCTTTTATTGGAATAAAGGTAGAATGGGGTTAGAAATTCAGAAAGAAAAGTTTCATTTTATTCTCCCTTAGATTTCAAGGGGAAAGAGCAAGTTAAGAGAGTGAAGTATAAACAGGGAAGTAGACTTCTAGGAGGCCTGCTGAGCACCTTCCTGAACAGTTGATCATCAGTGTGTCAATATAAATGATATAAAGGTTGTGAGTCAATTTAAGCTTTTTTCTGTAGTATTTTCATGTGGTTCTCATCCACAAAGTTCTAAAAAAGTATAGTAACGGTTGCATAAATTGTGCATTATTTGGATAGGATAACAGCTAATATTGATCTAAAACTTTAAGATTTGCCAGTCACTTTACAAATATTATCTCATTTTATGTTCACAGCATAATTGGACTGTGATGGGTGCTAGTTTTGTCTGTCTTTTAGGGATGAAGAAACTGAGGTATCTGGAAGTGAAAATGACTTGTCCAGGGTCTCACAGATAGTAAATGTCTGAGTTAGAATTTGAAATCAGGTCTTCATTACAGGGCCAACACACCATATATTGTGCCATCAAATTGACTCTGGGTATTCTCTTTTGGGTATACAGACTCCCTATAGAGAGATACACCAAACATTCTCTCAAGGGGCAATGTGGTTTAGTGAAGAAAATGAATATAGTTAGAAGTCCTGAGTTCACTTCATAGCATTGATATTTGCATCTTTGCATAAACCTTGAATAAGTTACTTAGCACTTTGTATCACACAATTTTCTCAAATGTAAAATGAAAGCATTTAGGCTAAATAAGAGATCTTAAAGAATCCTAAATCTATAATTCTACTATCCTATATTATATTGTAAAATTGCTAAGCAGATGTAGAAAATCAATACTGCAAACTCTGTACCTCGTAGACCTTAATTTGTTTATATAAATAGAGCAAGAGTAAGTTCACATATTAGATCTTAAAGCCTACAAAATGCTTTCCTCACAGGAAACCTGTAAAATAGATGCTGTAACTATTAAAATCATCCCTTTAGAGAAAAAGAAACCAAGGTCTAATGAGCCTACATGATGGGTCCAAGTTCACATAGTATTAGAAATAGAATTTGAGATTGCTTCTTGATTACTGCTCAGCATTTTTTTTCTATTATATCACATGCCATTTTATTGTTTAGTGTTTTCCAAAACATCACCTACAGTTTGGAAGAAATTTTTGTATATGGTAATTAGCCTTGTTTCCATTCAAACAATTTGTGAATTTAAATTACATTGTTAATGATGCTGGACAATGTTTAAAAAATATTGCATAGATTATTTAAGGGGAAACAAAAAGCCCATCTGTACCAAAATATGTTTCTTACAAATTGGCTTTGGTTCTTGAAATTTCTAACACTAGAACTATTCTTAAGCTTTAAGGCATCAAGAGTTCAGAAACCCTTAAAATGTTCTAGGAAGGTGAAATCAGATTGTATTGACATAGTAAAATATTAGCAAGACTTGGCCACCAGGTTAGTTAACTATCTATTAGCACAAAGCAAGACAATAGAATTTCTAAAATTTTAATAATGAAGGGGGAGAAGTAAGAAAATGGTTCATTGTATGATGTCATGAGCATACCACAGAGGGATGAAGTAGCAATTCTGATGTCAAATTTGAAATTAAATAATTTTGTTCTTGTATTTTTCATTTCTTGATTGTCCCACATAGAAAAAAGAATCAGGAAAGGGAAAGGAATCTATATTTCCTGGTGGCTGAAAATAAAAACACAATATTGAGGTCACTGGTGGAGAAGCAATAATAAAAATGGCAAGCATTATAGAGTGCCCTAAGGTTTGCAAAATTCTTTACAAATATTTTCATGTTTTTAATCCTCCCAGCAACTAGGAGACAAGTGTAATTATTATTCCAATTTCATATAGAAGGAAAATGAGGCTTAGGGTCATATAGCAGCATGTATCTGAGAATGAATTTAAACTTGGGATTTTCTGACTCCAGTTTTAGTGCTCTATCCTCTGAAGCATCTAGGAACCAGCCCAGTATTGTAGAAAGAGCATAAAGGTAATAGACTGGCATGACAATTTTGACTAGTGTTCACATTATTTCTATGCTTATGTGACTTGAAGAGAATCAGTACATTTCCTTCACCTCAATCTCATCCATAGAATAGATATAATAATACCAATACTTCATGAGAGGAGGTATAAACATCATTTGCAACTCAAATGTTGAACTTTTGAAAAATTCAGAGGAAAATCCCATGAAGGATTTATGAAAAAAAAACAGAAACAGGAATCTAAGAGGAAAAGATGGCAAGGAGGAATTGAGATCTGCAAAAGTATATGGGATAGCTCTATGGAAAGATCAAAGGGTTCAGTAAAGTATTGAATTAAAATAGTATCTGCCTTACCTAACTCACAGGACTTCTGTGAGGAAGGATATTTGCAAGGTCCTACATAACTGTCAATTGTTAGTATCTGTTAGTCAAAGAGAATAACTGAGTGTTATGAGAAGATATTGGAGGCAATGTTTCTAAGGGCAGAGAAAACAACAAGCAAGTTGGCAACTAATGAAAGAATTCTTTTTTTCCTAGAGGGATTTTGAAACCCAGACTGAACAAGGGAAGCCAAATGATTCATTGGCAGGGACAGAGAAGCCCAAATTTTGCGTTTCTATGGGAATACCCTTAGCCAAACCCATCAGGCCCTGAATTCAGGTTGTATAATTGAGAATAACATACTTTCAAAATAATTGATTCTTTTGTAAGCTATTTGAAATCAGATACATGCCTCAGTTTATCAGCTATAAAATGGGGAGAAAATTTGACAACTCTCATATTCACAAAAGATTAAGTCTCTGAGTAATTTGGAAGAGCTCCATGAAAATTCCATTTGTGTTTCACAACATTTTCAATGTTAACTGACTCAGGGTGGATTAAAAAAATTGAAGAGGAAAAAATGAGAAATTGAACTTTTCTCCTTTAGGTAGCAACTAGAATACTGGGGAAAGGGAACAGTAATTTATTAAACATATATATCCTGAGCACTTGTTAAGTGCTTTGTAAATAATACCTTATTTGATTTTCACAACAAACCTGTGAAATAGCAGTTATTATTTACCCCATTTCACAGTTGAGCAAATTAAGGTTTGCAGATATTAAGTGATTTACACAGGGTCACATAGCTAGTAAAGATGTGAGAACAATTTTGAACTCAGATCAGTCTTTCTGACTTCATGAACACTGTGCTCTCTATTCACCTGCAACCACAACAGCCTTTATGAAATGTGGTATATGGGATGAAATAATGTCAATTGATTTTACTTATGTGTTTTTCTTTGGGATAGCTGAGGAAGAAAATTCATTAAGGGGAAATGGCTGTGTTATATTACAAAAAAGCAGCAATAACATTTAAATATTAGGAGTTTGAGTTGTTACAGTTTGGAGAGGAAAAGGAATAGGTTCTTTTCCCCCCCTTCAGTTACTTCCTAAATCCTAAAATGTCCTAATGAAAATAGTAGAAAGTTGACTTCTGTCTTCCCTAAGAACAGAATAAGATGAAAGCATAAAGTGAATTTTAGGTTAAACAAACAAAATACCTGTCCATGTAGTTTATCAAATTCTAGCCTAACATTAAAAATTATCGCTCTGCTTCATATATAATCCATATCAAATTGCTTATTGTTTAGGGAAGGGGAAGGAAAGGAAGGAAAAGATTTAGAACTTATTTTTTTTTAAAAAAGAATGCTAAAAATTGTCTTTACATGTTATTGGACAAAGCAAAATGTACATGTAATTTACATATAATTGGAAAAATACAAATATTTTTAAAAATATACAACTAGCAAAAACTGGTCTTATTTTAATAATAATAAAAAAGCAATTACTTCTGTGCTCTATATATGAGATTGCTTACCATGTTTGGGAGAGGTGAGTGCAGAGGAAAGGGAAGGATGGGGAAGAAAATTTGGAACTCTAAATTTTAAGAGAATGAATGTGAAAAGTTGTCTTTACATGTAATTGAATTTTTTAAAAATTTCAAATATTTAACTAGAAAAAAATGAAGTTTTATTTTAATGGAAAAAATTACAATTGTGTTCAGTAGGTTGTGGCACTAGACCCACTCTTTTTCCCCTAAAGAAATTATTTTCTTTGAACACATGCACTGGTCAGGATTGATTTCAATTCTGGGGTAGTCGACCAGAGGAGTCAGCTAGACTCCCTTTTATCACACATTTTGACTTGTTAAATCTTCTAACCCAGTGACTCAGGGGAAAAATACTTATATCTTAGGATTTGGTTTATGGCTAGGGCTTCCCTAAAGAGAGGAAAAGAATGGTGCTTCAGAGTAAAGCATGAATTAGGTATTGCACAGGTATTCTTAAACTCAAAAGCAAAATTCTAGAGGACATAGGACATGATGTGCTTTTTTTGATAGAACAAGTTTAAAATAAGATTCAGTCATTTCATTTATAATTATTGTCATTTTCTCCCCAGAGGTTAATCTTTAAACCTTATCATAGCAAAAAAGCAGTTTATGAGTCTACCAATTAAACATTCCACATTTTGCCTCCATTCTGTACTACACAAATAACATCTATATGTCTTTTGGTAAAATGGATCCTATTTGTTGGTGGTCCTATTATCTAAAAGTCCTAGGCCAGATCCTAGGGATTCCTTCCTGGGCTGCCAGCCACTCACTTCTAGTCAAAAAGAGCTAGAATCTTGAATACATGAACTCCTAGTCTTTAAAACTATTAGATCCTGGGGATTCCTTCTTGGGCTGCCACTCAGTTCCAGTCAAAAGGATCTATAATCTTGAATACATGAACTCACAAAATCACTTTTAAGTTTGGACATATCTTGAGATAGATGTTTATTTTCCTATGTTACAGAAAAAAGTAACATAAAAATATATTTCCATACCAAAGGTCAGACTTGTTAGGCAGTATATTTTCTTTAGTTATTACATCCTCAAGACTACTTGGCAGCCGGGGTTGGGGAAAGGACCAGTTGCCCTTCCCATACTCTTGAAGGGCAACTCAAAAATCCTGTCACTTTCAGCCAGAAGAGAGCACTGAAGATATGGTCTCTTCCTTTCAAACATTTGCTGAATTATCAGCTCACTCTGCTCAGTGCAAATAAGGAGCCTATTTTGTCCCACAAAAGTGCTAAGCCTCTTCACTGCTGAGTAAGGCATAGTTTGACTACTGAAGAAGGAAGGTCAACTCTGAGCATGTCTTGTTCAACCTTCATTAACTTGGAATACATTACAATGATAGATTTTAGATGTTCTTTTCAGAAGATCTTTTAAAAAACATCTGCCTTGGAAAGTTTCATGTTTATCCTCTTCAAAATTCAGTGAGTACTGTGATTCTTTACTTTCTGTATATGTCAATAAAATATTATTAACTTTAATCTTATATTATTGGATATTATAGATGAGTAAAGGAAGAATTGGTCAAATTAAAAATTTGACTTTGATCTTCAGATTGGTCACAGCTCATCTCATTCTAAGAAAATTATACGCAAACACACACACATATTCATATTCCTTAAAAATATCAAAGGGATTTTGACACCTATATCTCAACAAAGCTCACATTTAGGTAAGAAAATCAGTTGTTTGACATGGATGAAAGAAAATAAGTGAGATAGACATCATTATGATAAAGTAGCATTGTGCTGCAAAGCAAAATGATCCTGAAATCTTCTTGACACTGAAGAAGCAATTGGGTGAAAAAGCATTATGATTATAAAGGTGATTTCTCAAAATTATAAATATCTTTGAGAAAGTATTAACTCTTACAACTTTGAAAATGAGCAGGAGAATTGAAAGTAGTATTATTGACTCCAGTGACCTTTGAAATCTCTTTCCTGAGTCTCAATTTCTCCATCTATCAAAATGTAGGAAAATTTTCCTATCTACTTTGAGTACTGTATTGAATAATGAGATGGTTAAGGGAAGGAATAGATGAGTTCTACAAAGTGAGATTAGCCAATTTCCAAGGTGATTAGAAAAGTTTCTATGCTCAAAAATATATTTGTTGAGTACTAGGGCTGGTTGTGGTATGAGTAGAAAGAAGAGGAGTGATGTGGGCAAGATTCAGAGCTATAATTGACAACACCTGGCAATCTCTCTGTGCCTGTTTTCTCATCTGCAAAACTGATGAGTTGGACTAGATGACTCCTAAGGGCTTTTTCAGCTCTAAATTTCAAAGGGAGCTGAGGATTAATAGTCAAAATGTGAAAAGGAAGTTAGAAATGATCTAGTATAACTCTCATTCTGATGATGAAGAAGTTGAGGTCTCCAGAAGTTAAGTGGTCAAACAGGTAGAAAATAACAGAAGAAAGATTCAAAAACGTTTCCAACACTCCTATTTCAGGGCTCTTTCTACTGCACCAGACTACCAGTCTGTCTGAGCAAGTCAAAATATGAATATGTTTCCTAGTCAAATTCAGTTCAAATGAGACCAATTAGAGGCTCACTTTTAGTGCAGGTTTCGGAATAGCGATAGAGAGGAGGGGCAAAAATATCACTCAAACTAGTATGTGTTTGGAGAGAATGAGGGGAGGGAGAGGAACTTACCTTGTTTAGGAGACATAACTATTTCATTTCAAGAGTCCTTTCTGTAATTTATTGGGGAGGCTAGGTTGCACAATGGATAGAGCACCAGCCCTGGAGTCAGGAGTACCTGAGTTCAAAATCTGGCCTCAGACACTTAATAATTACCTAGCTGTGTAACCTTGGGCAAGCCACTTAACCATTACCTAGCAAAAAACCAAATAAATAAATAAACACAAATATATACAAAATAGTTATATAAGGTAGTTTAGGGGAGATATCCTTGGCATTCTGCAGTAGATTTATGCAGGAAATCATATTTAGTCTAGTCTTTGATTTAGGCTTTTGAAATAATTTTAACAATAGCAATTTTTAAAAAATTTAAATATATTTTAGGCAATGGGGTTAAGTGACTTGGCCATGGTCACACAGTCAGGCAATTATTAAGTGTCTGAGGTAAGATTTGAACTCAGGTCCTTCTGACTTCAGGACTGGTGTTCTATCTACTGTCCCACCTAGCTGCCCCAGCAATTGTTTTTTAATCATTAAAAATCAAACACATCATTTTCTATACTTTGTCCTCTTGGAATCTTTTTGTGCCCCTACCTCAGTCTAAGAACTTTTTTCTTAGTTCATAATAGGTTACAAAATGTACCCATTTCAATCATCTTGTTCTTAGCTATATTTTAGACCTAATGTCAGTAATTTGATTGGCTTTGGACTGAAGAAAAAACATTTGTTTGTTTTTTTTTGTTGTTCAATAATATTTGGTTTCTCTTTTTTTGATGAGAACTGACCTTGCCTTGGAATTTTGTGATTTTTTAAAATATATTTTTAATTGATATTTCATTTTTCCAGATACATGTTATAAAAGTTTTTCAATATTCATCCAAATGCATATGCATATATTTAAGTTACATAATTTCCTTCTACCCTTTCTTCTCACCCGCCTTCCCTCAGTGGTGGTCAGGTGAATATTGTATCTACACATTTCTGTTAAACCTATTTACAGATTAGTCATTTTTGTATGAGGAATTAGGATTAAGGGAAAAGAAAGAAAACTATGAGATAGGAAAGAAATACATGAGAAAAAAATTTTTTAAAGTGAATGTAGTATTCATCAGATTCTGAAGGTTTTTTTTTTTGTTCTGTTTTATTTTGTTTCACTTTTCTTCTTCTGGTGATAGCATTGTCCATACTTGGTCTAATAGACTGGTTCAAGAGGAGCTGTATCCATCAAGATTGTTCAACACACAATGTTGTTGTTAATGTGGAGAATGTTCTCTTAGTTCTGCTCCCTTCACTCAGCATCAGTTTCTGTAATTCATTCCATGCTTCTCTAGAGTCTGACCATTCATGATTTCTTCATATACTATAACTTGTTCAATCATTCCCCAATTGATGGACATCCTCTTAATTTCCATTTTTTTGACACTACAAAAAGACCTGCTATGAATATTTTGAAAATGAGGGACTTTCCCCACTTTTTATCATTTCTTCTGGATATAGGCCTAGAATTGGAATTTCTGGGTCAAAGGGTATGGACAGTTTTATTGTTCTTTGGGCATAGTTCCATATTGATCTCCAAAATGGTTGTATCAGTTCAACATTGATCATCTTATTCAATCCGATAGGTACAAGGTGATAACCTCAGACTTGTTTTAATTGGAATCTTGTGATTTTTGAAGATTCCTAGATGACTTCTGGTTAGAGTATTTTCGGAAGCAATTGGCAAAGTAGATAGAGTTCTGGATTTCAAGTCAGAAAGATCAGAATTTAAATCCTGCCTGAGACACTTATTGTTCATGGGGCCTTCCTCCTTCAGTTTTCTTCTCTAAAATTAGGGATAAGATCTGCCTCTCAAAGTTGTTGTGAAGTTTGAATGACATAATATTTATAAGGCACTTTGGAAACCTTAAAACACTATATAAATGCTATCTATTCTTATGCTTAAGGCATACCAAAAAACTACAGTCATTTTGGATATTAGGAACAGAAACACTGTTACCTGGATAGTAGCTTCCTCTGTATATTGCCATGGTCAGCAGCCCCAGAGCTTAGGGAATTATCTAATTATTCAGCAAGGGAAAGAAAATCATTTGTCTTATTTATTTATTTATTTATTTGTTTTTACCACCCATAATCCTGTTTACTGGCTAAGGAAACAAATGAATCAATTCTTTCTCAAATCTGGACTTGAGCTACACTTGGCTTTGACAAACAGAAGCCAGGTGTTGGCGGTCAGGTTAGTTTCCAGTGGAAAGTCAATAAACTAAGAAAACTGGCTTTTTATTTCCAGTCTGTTCCATCCAAACCCTGGAATTGTTATAGAAAGTCATAATGAAAACTAACCCAGCTGCAACCAAAGTCAGGGCTCCTATGTTTGGCTGCAAAACTCAGATATGATAATTTCATAGCCAAAAAAAGACAATGCTTTAGAATTCCAAATCCCTGAACTGAATGTTTTTGGTCTTTTTCACATTTCTGGACCCCTGGCTTCTCGATGAAATCTGATATTCTGGGGTGCTCATATTAGCTTCCCTGTGATAGACAAATAAACCCATACAAGAATGCTTCAACATAGAACATTGCTTTCTGTATCCAACATCTGCAGGAAAGTAGTTCCACTTAAAAGGCACCCAAGCCTTGCTGAAACTTGGCTCTCTGAAAGAGTTTACAAAGTACTTTCTTATAATAACTGAGTGAGGTAGACAGTTCAGCTATTATTATAAATTATACATATGAACCACCTGAAACAAAGTGAGTGGTCAAATGCCTTGTTCAGGGCTGCTGACAATAAATGTTAGAGTCAAAATTCAAACTCAGATCCTTGGAATCTAAATCCAATTATACATACTGCAGTAAGAAAAAAAATAAATCTTACTGAAATATATTAGTTTTTTCTTAATCTTCTTAAGCAAAGTATATTGCAAATAAATTTGCCTTTGACTGAAGACTCAGAATATTTTTCTTGAACATAAAACCTTATATTGTACTATATAGTGGAGACCCCAATAACAATTAAGGTGTATAATAATTTTGATTTGATTACGAATATCACCAAATTAACTGTGCATGTATATTTTTATTATAAGTAAAAACTTTTTATCATTAATTTTTTTAATTTGAATTCTAAATTCTCTCTCACTTCTCAAAACTTTTCCCTTTTATGAGAAATAATTATACTGATGAACTCATATAAAACATGATATATGATGAACTCATGAAAAAGAAAACACAGACCCAAAAAATCCCAAGAAAAATAAAAGTAAAAAAAGTATATTAGAATTAATCAATTCTTCCTTTGGAGGTAGACAGCATTTTCACCATTGGTCCTTTGGAAATATCTTGGATCATTCTCTTGATCAGGGTAGCTAAGTCTTTCATAGTTGATCATCCTTACAATAACGCCATTACTGTATAGAATGTTCTGGTTCTGCTCACTTTACTCTGTATCAGTTTGTACAAATTTTCCCAGTTTTTTTCTGAAATCATTCTGCTTGGTCATTTTTAAAAGTTCCATATTATTCCACCACAATCACATACCACAATATATTCAGCCATTTGCTAATTGAAGCAATTTCCATTGCAAATACTTTCCTACTCCCAAAAAGAGTTACTATAAAAATTTTTTGTACAAATAGGTCCTTTTCTCTTTTCTTTAATCTTTTTGGGACAGTTGTTTGTCCTTCATTTTCAAAGAGGACCAATGACATGACAGTATGGTATTTTGACTTGTGTGTGAATTGAACTCAAGTGATGCAGAATTGTATAATGTTATTAGTCTTATTCTCTCTTCTAGAGTCATCATAGTCTAGAGTCAAGAAAAAAAGCTAAGATAACTGATGACATTCTTAGATGCAGTGAATGACCTTGGCTATGTCCTCAATGTCTGATCAGGCTCTAAGAACTCCACAACACTTGCTTCAGCTGTCTTTGTGACTTTTGAAATAAATTGTTTTCATCTGCCCATATCATTAGGGGAAGTCTTCATATGCTTAGAGTAGACATCCATCTCAATCACCAATGGATTTGAGAGTTCATTGCACTGGAACTGATTCAGTATATCTGCCAAGACAGTTTTATCAGGGTACAGTTACTGCTCATTACATAGATTCTTGGGACCATAGGTGAGAATTGAGTGAAGGTAGAATCAAAGATGGATGAGCAGACCTGAAAAAGCTTGGCAAACCCTCCCACCATATTTTCTAGTCATTCCTTAATACATCATACACCCCAAACTAGTGGTGGTTCTGTTGGGTCAAAGGGCATACTCCATTTTATAGACCCTATTATTCTCCAGAATTATTGGACCAGTTCATGAATCCAAAAATACATAAGGGTGCATTAGTGTTACATTTTCCCACATCTCCTCCAATGCTTGTTATTTTCCTTTTCTATTAGGTTATATTGGGGTTGCACAGTGGATAGAGCACCAGCCCTGCAGTCAGGATGACCCGAGTTCAAATTTGGCCTCAGGTACAATACTTACCTGTGTAACCTTGGGTAAGTCACTTGACCCTGATTGCCTCCCATCCAGAGTCATCTCTAGTCAACCTGATTCATATCTGACCACTGGAGAAGAAAGTAGACTTAGTACAGCACCCTCTTACTTAAATCCAATTCATGTGCTTGTCATGACATCACCTCCCTGATGTCATGATCTTCTTCAAGAAGCTAATATAGTATGTTAGACAATATAGGTTGCACAATGGTTAGAGCACCAGCCCTGGAGTCAGGAGGACCCGAGTTCAAATTTGACCTCGGACAGTGACTAGTTGTGTGAGCCTGGTCAAGTTACTTAACCCTGTTTGCCTCAGTTCCTCATCTGTAAAATGAGCTGAAGAAGAAATGGTAAATCTCCTCAAACTGGAGGAGATGTGGGATTAAAATTGTCTCACCTACAATAAGAGACTGATGAAGAACTCTGAGCTATTGGGAAAATTTAGAGGGTCCATGGACCCTCTAATGAAGTAGACATCACATCTTCCTCATGATCCTAGATTCCCCCTCTTCCAGGACTCAATCTTTAGAGGTTTTGACATCCATACTGGAAAAGAGGCATGATAAAATAGAAAATTTCACTGGCTGATAGATCTTACTCTTGAAGGTCAAAACTAATATATCAACAGGGGATTGACTGAAGCACTGGACATCTTCACTGTCTAAGTGATGTTAAGATAGTCAAAGGTGGCTACCTTGTTTGTGTTGGAAAAGAGAGAATGGTTCAGAGGTCCAAAAATTAATTGGAGAAATTTTCCATATAATTGAGTCACCTTTGCCACATCAAACTTGCTCACCATGACAAACAAAGGTAGAAGGCTTCCTATGATTATGCAAGTTATTTTACAATCTTCAGCTCATATTTTTGGGATTTAATATATACAGCTTATAATCATTATCTCTTTGAAATTATATCAAATTGATACATACTGATTGGAATTGGAATTGAGTAGGGCTCCAAATGAATTATTTCTTACTTCAGTATCTTGGCCAAGAAAACCACAAATGAGATCATCAAAAATCAGACATAATTGAAATGATTCAACAATAACAAAAAAATCAATCTGATATTTGTGTCTTGCTTTTAATTTACATTTCTTTAATAAAGTAGTGATTTAGAGCATTTTTTTCACATCACTACTGATAGGTTTGATTTTTTCATCTGAAAACTACCTGTTTATAGCCTTTGTTGCATCATTCAGTCATTCAGTCATGACTGACTCTGACCCAATGGACCATAACACATCAGGTCCCTCTGTCCTTCACAATATCTCAAAGTCTGTCCAAGTTCATGTTATTGTTTCCATGACATTATCTATCCATCTTATCCTCTGCTGTCCCTTTTAATGTTTGCCATCAATCTCTCCTATCATCAGAATCTTTTCCAATAAGTTCTTGCCTTCTCATTATGTAACCAAAGTACTGAAGCCTCAACTTCAGTGTTTAACCTTTTAATGAATAATATGAATTAATTTCTGAAAATATTAGCTGTTTTGATTTCCTTGCTTTCCAATGGACTCTCAAACGTCTTCCCAGCACCATAATTTGAAAGCATTGATTCTAGGGTGCTCAACTTTCCTTATAGCGTTAACTCTCACAACCATATGTTAGTACTGCATAACTTTTACTATATAATCTCTTGTCAGCAAGGTGATGTCTCTACTTTTTTAATATGCTGTAGAAATTTGCCATAGTTTCCCTTTCAAGGAGCACATGTCTTAATTTCATGACTGCAGTCACTATCTGTAGTGGTCTTTGAGCCCAAGGATATAAAATCTGACATGCTTTAATTTCTTCTCCATCTATAAGTCAAATAGTAACGGGAGCATTTATCATTACCTTAGTCTTTTTGATGCTGAGCTTCAAGTCTGCTTTTACAGATCTTTCATCTTCAACAACAGGCTTTTCAATTTTTCTTCACTTTCTGCCATAGGTGGTGTTATCTGCATTCTGGGATTGTTAATGTTTCTCCTGGCAACTTAATTCTGTCTTTTGAGTTTGTTGAGCTTGTAATTTTGCATGATGTACTATGCATTTAGGTTAAATAAAAATCAAACCTTCATTTTAAATCCAACCTCAGATGCTTCCTAGCTATGTGACCATAGGTGAGTCACTTACCCTATGAAAAATGTATCCACTGAATCCATTAGAATAGAAAAATGACAAACTACTCCAATATCTTTGCCAAGAAAACTCCATGGATTCCTATGGACCATGGAGTTATAAATAATTGGACATAGCTGAATGACTGAATAATAATAAAAATTACTTTAAATAGAATTTCTCTTTCTAGTTCTTCCTGTGTATTTTTATTTTTTTTAGGTTTTTTTTGTAAGGCAAATGGGGTTAAGTGGCTTGCTTGGCCAAGGCCACACAGCTAGGTAATTCTTAAGTGTCTGAGACTGGATTTGAATCCAGGTACTCCTGACTCTGGGGTTGGTGCTTTATCCACTATGCCACCTAACTGCCTCTACCTGTGTATTTTTATTGATAGAATATAAGAATGCCAAGATTGGTGTGAATTTATCCTGCAACTTTTCTAAAGTTATAAATTGTTTCAAGTAGAAATTTTAGTTTATTCTCTAAGGTTCTCTAATTATTCCATCCTATTATTTGCAAAGACCTTTTATTGTTTCCTTATTTTTTCTTGTTTTATTGCTAGAACTAGTATTTCCTTTGCTATATAGAACATTCTTGATGATAAAGGGAATCCTTGCTTCACCTCTGATCTTCTTAGGAAGTCTTCTAGTTTATTCCTATTATAGATAATGCTTGCTCTTGGTTTTGGATAGATACCACTTATCATTTTAAATTCCTTTTATTCCTCTGTTTTCTAGAGTTTTCTTTTGTTTTGTGTTGTTTTTTCCACCAAGGCAATGGGGTTAAGTGACTTGCCAAGGTCACACAGCTAGGTAATTATTATTAAGTGTCTGAGGCTGGATTTAAACTCAGGTACTCCTGACTCCAGAGCCAGTGCTCTATCCACTGTGCCACCTAGCCACACTAGAGTTTTTAAATAGGAATGGGTTTCATATTTTATCAAAGGTTTTACCTGCATATGTTGATATAATTGCATGTTTATTGTGTTTCTATTATTGAAATTATCAATTATGATTATAATTTTTCCTAACATTGAAGCAGCCCTAAATTTCTGATATAAATTCCCATTGGGTCATAGTATAAGATCTTTATGATATACTGCTGTAAACTCTTTGCTAGTATTTTGTTTTAAAAAAAATTTTACAGGATGATGGCTCAAAACTGGGAAGTTCCTGGAGTTTTTCCCTAACCAACTTTAAATGAAGCTTCTAAACAGAACCTAAAACTAAACAACTTTACAAAACAAGAATGAAACAAGTTCTCAACATAAGATATCATGGAGGAATTTTAGGAAAGGTCTGTCTCATGTGGGTAAAAGGCATGAAGTTCTGGAAATTCAGCAGGAGGCTCTCACTCATAGCACAGCTCAGGTCCAACTTCAGCAAGTCAGCAGTGCAGCAGGTCAGCAATGAGGGTTGCTACCCCAGCATGGAAGATAAGATTCGAGCACTGAGAATGCAAGTGGCCTGATTTGGGTTACCCTAAAAAAAGGCACAAATTGCTAGCAGATGAATCATATGCAATACCTTAGGTAATTGGAAAGCTAGGGACCAGACTGATCTGAGCACCAAAAAAACTTGATACTATACACTCCTTAACCAACGAGCCGAGCTCAACTGTCAAAATGAGATAAAAAAATCAAAAAAGCACTTACCATAAAAGTTACTTTTATGATAAGGACAATAAAACACCATGTGAAATTTCAAAGGGGTTTCTAAATTGATCTCAAGTTCAAAAGAACCTCTTATAAGAACTTAAAGAGAATTTTATAAAACCAAAGAAGAAAAAAATGAGAAAAGAAATGAGAGTGATGCAGAAGAATTATGAAAAATTGACAATATTATCTTTAAAAGTAAAATTGGTCAAATGGAAAAGGAAATCAGTTCCTTTCAAAGTAAAAATGGTCAACAGGAAAACGAATGCAACTCATCCAAAAAAATAAAATTGGCCAACTGAAAAAGAAAATACAAAAATTAACTAAAGGAAATAAAACCCTAAGAATGAACAAATGGAAACTAATGATTCTATAAAATACCAAGATTCCTTTAACAAAACCAAAAGGCTGAAAAAATATAAGAAAATATAAGTACCTCTTATGAAAAATGACTGACCTGGAAAATAGAACCAGAAGAGATAGTTTCCTAATTATTGGTCTTTCTGAAGGCTACAATAAGAAAGAGCCTGGACAATATCTTTCACAAAATTATCATGGGAACTGCCCTGATATCCTAGAACAAGAAGATAAAATATTTCTTAAATCAATTGATTACCATCAGAGAGAAACCCCAAAATAAAAACTCCAAGGAATATTATAGTCAAATTTCAGACTCCTCAGTTAATGGAGAAAATACTCCAGCAGTCAAAAAGAAACAAGTTATATATCAGGGAGCTATGTAAGGATTATACAGGATTTATAAGCTTCAACATTAAATGATCAGAGGATCTGAAATTTGATATTCTGGAGTGCAAAGGAGTTTGGATGATAACCAAGAGTCAACTACCCTGCAAAATTGAGCATATTCTTTCAAGGGAAAAGATGTTCATTTTTTTTCCTCTCCACCTCAGTGAAATAGAGGACTTTCAAATTTGATAAAAAGATCTGATAAAAAGACAAGAACTAACATAAAACTTGATCTTTAAATACAAGGATCAAAGGACTTATAACAAGGTAAATAGAAGGGGGAAAATGTTAATAAGAAAACCAAATTGTCTGTATCCCTGCATGTGAAGATAAAATTTGTAATTCTTGGGAATTGTATTTGTCTTAGAACAGGAGCATTCTTCAATAGTAGAAATACATGATGATTAATCAAAAATTTAACTCTTTAGGGTTATATTTCTAATATGGAGGGTACTAAGAAAAAGGATATGAGTATAAATTGACTATAATTTGATGATGTGTACAGGTCTTGAGAACTGTATTACTAATGGGACATTTGAGGGGATGGTATTTGGACAGAGAGTGTTGGTATGAAGTGATTTATAATGTGATGAATCTTATCAACCAATCAATCAATTCACCCTTGAAAATTATAATTCTATCAGGACAGATATGAGGTCTATACTTTGACAGAAGATGTGGGTATAAGACAGGTATAAAACTTAAGCAATGAAAAGAGGATTATATTGGGAGAAGAAGGTATTAATGGATAAATAACACATGGTGAAGTACAAAGGATCTATTATAGTTAAAGTGAAAGAAGGGTGGGTGTGAGAACTGAGCAAATCTCATCTCAATAGATTTGGTTCACAGAGGGAAAAACAAACATTGTCATTTAGGTTTAGGAATTTATTCTACCCTATAGGGAACTTTGGGGTAGAGGGGAAAGAAATTAGAAGGGATACTGGTAAAAGGGAATTGGAAAGTTAAAGTAAAAATTTTTTAAAAAGTAAAGTGAGGGGGAAGAAGGTTGATAGAAGGGAGATCAGACTGAGAGATACAGGAGTAAGAAGTAAAACATTGATAAGGAGAGATAAGGGGGAAAGAAAGAACAGCACAATGAAGGGCAAGATAGGCTGGAGGGAAATAAGAATTAGTACTCTTAACTGTGAATGTGAGAGGGATGAACTCTCTCATAAAATGAAAACAGATAGAATGGATTAAAAACAAAAATCCTAAAATATGTTGTGTGTAAGAAGTTCATTTGAAGCAGAGAGATATGGGTAAAGGTAAAAAGTCTAGGGCAGAATATATTATGCTCCACTTCAACTGAAATAAAAAATAAAAATAAAAATCAGGGAAAGCAATCCTATTCAAAGACAAAGCAAAAAACCAAAATAGATCTATGAATAAGGAAGGAGAAAAACATTGCAAACTTCTGTATTTGTGAAATTTTGTGAAATATTCCTTATAATGTCCATAAATTATGAAATAGATGAACAAGCTAGGGTATATGATTGTTATAGAGTACAATTGTTATGTAAGAACTCCTGAGTAACATGACTTTAGAAAAGGAAATACTGGCATGGAAATGATGCTGAGTGAAGAAGCAGGAACCAAGAGAACATTGTGCTCGTTAACAATACTGTGGGAGCCAAGATGACAGCATGAAGGAAGCATTTCCTAAGAACTCTTTCCCTCAGCCCCCAACTCCAAAAACAAACAAACAAATTATGAATCTAGCCAAAATTTAGGGTGGTAGAACCCACAGAAAGCCTGAGTGATACATTTTCCCAGTCCAAGATAACTTAGAAGTTCTGCAGGAAAGGTTTTTTTCACCAGGACTGGGGGCTGGAAAAAAAAAGCTGTGGCCACAGAGCAGTGCAGCTCAGAGATCACCAGAAACAGCTTGAAGGGGCATTGAGAAAATTCTGCTACACCAGAATGAGTGTGGAGTGAGGAGCACTGGCTGCAGAATCTGCAGCGGGAATCTGGAGAAAGCAGCCAGCACCCCCAGGGATGGTAAGGGAAGTCTACAGAGATTTCTCTGCTCTCCCTCAGGGTAGGACTCTGCTGTTTGCCTATACTCAGATTCAGGTTGCAGTTTGGGCTTCCATACTAAGATAGCAGGATTATCCTTATAGCTCCAGGACAGAGGGAAGTACAGGAGCCATCTACATATCAAAGCACAGGCAAGAGAGCATAAGACCTTGGAGAATAAAGGTCCCAGGGAGGTGTCCTCTCCGCAAAAAAACCCCCAAAGCCTTGGATGTGCTGTCTTGGGCTGAGGAAATAAGTAAACAACAGAAAAAGAAGATCTGACCATAGAGAATTACTTTAGTCCCAGGGAAGATCAAAGCACAAACTCAGATGATGACAAAATCGAAGCTTCCATATCCAAAACCTCCAAGAGAAATAGAAAATGGGCTCAGACTACAGATGAGCTCAAAAAAGACTTTGAAAAGCAATTAAGGGAGATGGAGGAAAAATTGGGAGGAGAAATCAGAGCGATGCACAAAAATCATGAAAACGAAATCAAAAGCTTGGTGAAAGATATACAAAAAAAAGTACTGAAGAAAATAATATGTTAAAAACTAGTTTAGGCTTAATGGAAAAAGAAAAACAAAAGGCAAATGAGGAGAAGAATGCCTTAAAAAGCAGAATTGGCCAGCTGGAAAAGGAGATAAAAAAATCTCTCTGAAGAAAATAATGCCTTCAAATGCAAAATGGAACTAAGGGAAGCTGATGGCTTTGCAAGAAATCAGGAAGAAATAAAACTCTTCCAAAAAAGCCCCAAATTAGAAGAAAATGTGAAATATCTTATTGGAAAAACAACCGACCTTGAAAAGAGATCCAGAAGAAATAATTTAAAAATTATTGGTCTATCTGAAAGCCATGATCATGAGAACAGCCTAGACTTCATTTTTCAAGAAATAATACAGCAAAATTTCCCTGAGATGCAAGAAGCAGAGAGTAAAATAGAAATTGAAGGAATTCAATGGTCACCTCTTGAAAGAGATCCTAAAAGAAAAACTTCAGGAATATTATAGCCAAATTCCAGAAACTCTCAAATCAAAGAGAAAATTCTAAAAGCTGCCACAGACAAACAATTCAATTAGCAAGTCTCCATAGTAAGGATTACACAGGATCTGGCAACATCTACATTAAGGGCTCATAGAGATTGGAATATGATATACCGGAAGGCAAAAGATCTTGGTTTACAACTGCGAATCAACTAACCAAGAAAACTGAACATCTTTTCCCCTGATGGACTTTCAATGAAACAGGGGACTTTCAAACTTTCCTATTGAAACAACCAGAGCTGAACAGAAAGTTTGATCTCCAAGTACAGGACTCTGGTGAACCACAGAGGGAGTGGAAGAGAAGGACTAATTATGAGGAACTGTTTGCATTCCTGCACGGGAAGAAGATATTGATAACTCATATGAACTTTCTCATTTATAAGAGCTGTTAGAAGGAGCATATATAAACAGGACACAGGAAGGAGCAGAATATAATGGTATAATATAGTAAAAAAAATGGAGTCAATGGGTGATAAAGGAAAGTACTAGGAGGAAGGAAAAGGAGATTTCATGTAAGAGTCAAGAAAACTATTTTTCAATGGACTGAAAAGGGGAAGGCAAAGGGAAATGAGTGAGCCTTCATTCTCATCAGAAATGGCTCAGAGAGGAAATAACATACACAATTAATAGGGTGAGGAAATCTATCTTATCTTAGAGAAAAATAAGAAGAAAGGGATGGGATAAGGGGAAATGGGGGCAAAGGGGGTAATAGGTAATAGAAGAGAGGGGAGATTGAGGGAGAGGGTACTCAGATTCAACACACTTTTGGACAGGGCCAGGATGAAAGGAGAGAGAACAGAATAAATGAGAGTGGGGAGAAATAGAGTGGAGGTACAGCTAGTAATAGCAACTGTGGGAAAAATATTGAAGCAACTTCTCTGGTGGACTTATGATAAAGAAAGCAACTCTCCCAGATACAAAGCCATTGAAATCTGAACACAGACTGAAGTACAATTTTTTTTCTCTCTATTCTTGAGGTTTCTCATCTTCCTGGGAGGGAGGGGTTTATGTTTACTCTTATGTTTACTCTTATAACACATTCAATTTACATCAATGTATAGCAGGGAAACAATGTAAGGATTATCAGACAGTCTTCTATGGGGGGGCAGGAAGGGGGAAATTATAAAATTCAAAAACCTTACAAAAGATGATAGGTACATATTTCTATTGTATGGAACTGGAAGACAAATAAAATGTTGAAAGGCAAAAAAAAACCCCAATACTGTGAAATGCTCTACTAATATGGAAGTAACTTCTCTCAGTATTTTAGTGATCATGGAAAATCCTAAGAGATGTGGTAAGGAAAATGCCATTCACATTCAGAGAAGAAACTATGGATTATGAATGCAGAGCAAAGCATACTATGTTTACTTTTTTTTTTAAAAGTTCTTTCATATTTTTCTTTCTTTCTCATGTTTTGTTTCCTCTTGGTTCTAATTCTTCTTTCACAATATCACTGATATGGAAAATGTGAAACACAATTGTAGCTGTACAGCCTATATCAAATTGTTTGCTATCGTGGAGATAGGGGAGAGAAGGGAGGATGGCAGAAAAATGTGGAATTCAAAGAATAGCAAGAGGATGTTTTAAAAAACATGTAATTGGAAAATAAGTATTGGAAAAATAAGTACTGAAAAATATCTCAAATTATAATTGGCAATGATTTTCATTAAGGATATCAGTATATAATATTCTTTGTTTTTACTCTCCATGATTTGGATATCAAAATCATATTTTTAAATGAATAAAATTTGGGATGATATCTTATTTGCCAATTTTCTCAAATGTTTAAACTGCATTGGAATTAATTGTTTCTTAAATATTTTGTAGAAATCACTTGTAAATCCATCTGGTTTGGGAGACTTTTTCTTTAGACTTATTTATGACATGCTCAATTTCCTGTCCTAAAACAGGTTTATTTATGTATTCTGTTTGGTCTTCTGTGAATCTGAACAAGTTTATAATTTTTGTAAATATTCATCTTTTAAATATGTATGAATAAATTGACAATTTTATGCTACATTATTGAACAAAAATAACTCCTAATAATTGCTTTAATTCCATTTTCATTGGTGGTGTATTTATCCTTTTTATTTTAACATTTGCACATTGGTATTTTTTTAAATAAAAAAATTAAATAAAATTAAACAATGATTTATATATTTTACTGTTATTTTAATTTTTACTTTTAATTTTATTACTCTCTCCTTTGACTATTAGGACTTCTAGGATTTTCTTTATTTCCTAGTTTTTTAAAGTTGTAAACCTACTTCATTGATCTGTTTTTCCCCTATTTTTATTGATACATTCATAGATATAAATTTTTGCCTAAGTGCCACTTTGGTTCCAACCCACAAATTTTATAACATTGTCTCATAGTTGTAATTCTCATTAATGAAATCATTGATTTTTTTCCTATGATTTGTTCATTTACTTTCTCATTCTTTAGAATTGGATTACTTAGCTATCATTTTATTGTTAATATATGTTTCCATGGCACTCTATTAAATATAATTTTATTACCTTATGGTCTAAAAAAAGTGAATTTAAGAATTTAATTTTATACTTTTCTTTATTTGGGGTAGTGAGGCTTTTATGCCCTGAAATGTGATCAAATTTTATGAGATGACATGTGCAGTTGAGAAACAGGTATGTACCTCTCTATTCCCATTCATTTTTCATTTAAAACATCTTTCATATATTATTTTCATAATAGTCTATTCATCTCCTTGATTTATTTTTCATTTATTTTATGCTTAGATTTATCTGTTTCTAAGAGGAAAAAAGTTAGTCTCCCCGCTGGTATTTTTATTGTCTATTTTATGTTGGAATGCATTTAACTTTTCCTTTAGTAATTTGGATGCTATACTATTTGGTACATATATGAGTAGTATTGAGATTATTTCCTTGTCTATGGTGACTTTTAGCAAGATGTCTATTTTTCTAAAATAATGTCTATATTTGCTTTTATTTTGTCTGAGATCACAATTATTACTGGTTTTTTTTAAAACAATGGCCAAAGTATAATATATCTTATTTTAACTGTCTGTTTCAAGACGGTTTATTGTAACAACATATTGTTGGATTCTGGTTTCTAATTCACTATGAAATTACTTATTTTTTATTTTTGTTTTTTTAAATTTTCTTTAATTTATTTACACATTATTAAAATATTCTTGTTTAAGAGTAAAGAAATACCCCTTCCCCCACAAAAATATGAAACCTCATGAGAAATAAAGTGAAAGAAAGAGAAAAGAAAAATGTATTTCTAAGTCTTCCCATCCCAGAGACCCAGAAACCACCCAGCCCCATGGTCCTAGACAGGCCACCCAATCCCAACACCTTGCAAAAAAGCAGAAAAGAAAATGTGTTATATCTGACTAGCCTCTCTTATGATCTACCCTCTCCTCTATCACTCACATCACTCCTCTCCCCTCCCCTATCCCCTTCTCTCCCTTTTCTTCTATATTTCTATACCCCATTGAATATGTATGCTGTTTTCTCTCTGAGCCATTTCTGATGAGAATGAAGGCTCCCTCATTCCCCTTGCCCCTTCCCCACCTTCCATACCATTGCAAAAGCTACATGAAATTTCTTAGCCTATCTTACATGAAATATCTTAGCCTATTATGCCTCTTCTTTTTCTTACTCCCAGTACATTTTTCTTTTACCCACTGACTCCATTTTTACAATATATTATATCTTCAATTTCAACTCTCTCCTGTGCCTCATTTATAAAAGCTCCTTCTACCTGCTCTATTAGCTGAGAAGTTTCATATGAGTATTATCAGTTTCATCTTTCCATGCAGGAATACACACAGTTCATCATCATTAAGTCCCTCATAATTTACCCTTCTCGTCCACTCTCTCTATGCTTTGCCTCAGTCCTGTACTTGAAGATCAAACTTTCAGTTCAGCTCTGGCTGTTTCAACAGCAACATTTGAAATTCTCTTGTCTCATCAAAAGTCCAACTTTTCTCCTGGAAGAGGGTGTTCAGTTTTGCTGGGTAGTTGATTCTTGATTGCATTCCAAGCTCTTTTACCTTCCAGAATATTATATCCCAAGCCCTACAAGTGCTTAATGTAGATACTGCTAAATCCTGGGTAATCCTGACTGTAGCTCCATGATATTTGAATTATTTCCTTCTGGTTGTTTGTAATATTTTCTCTTTGACTTGGGAGTTCTGGAACTTGACTATAATATTTCTGGGGGTTGTTTTATTTTTGGATCACTTTCAGGAGATCTGTGGATTCTCTCATTTTTTATTTTACCCTCTGCTTCTAGGATATCAAGGTGATTTTCCTTTAGAAATTCTTTAAAAATGAGGTCAAGGCTCTTTTCCTAATCATGACTTTCAAGTAGCGCAATAATTTTTAAATTCTCTTTTCTAGATCTGTTTTTTCCATATCAGTTGTTTTTTTTCAATGAGATATTTCACATTTTCTTCTAGTTTTTTATTCTTTGATGTTGAATTATTGTGTCTTGATTTCTTGCAAATTCATCAGTTTCCTTTATCTCCATTCTAAATCTGAAGGATTTGTTTTCCTCTCTTATCTCCTTTTCCATCTGTCCAATTCTGCTTTTTAAAATATTTTTCTACTCAATAACTTTTTGAACTGTTTTATTCATTTGACCTAATATGTTATTTTCTTAAGAAATTTTTGAGGGGCAGCTAGGTGGTGTAGTGGATAAAGCACTGGCCCTGGAGTCAGGAGTACCTGGGTTCAAATCCGGTCTCAGACACTTAATAATTACCTAGCTGTGTGGCCTTGGGCAAGCCACTTAACCCCATTTGCCTTGCAAAAACCTAAAAAAAAAAAAAAGAAATTTGGATCTCCTTAACTAAACTGCTGACTTTGTTTTCATGTTTTTCCTGCATATCTTTCAATTCTTTTTCTAATTTTTCTTCTACCTCCCTTACTTGACTTTCTTTTCTTTCTTTTTTTTCTTAGGTTTTTTTTTGGCAAGGCAATGGGGTTAAATGGCTTGCCCAAGGCCACATAGCTAGGTAATTATTAAATGTCTGAGGTTGAACTCAGGTACTTCTGACTCCAGGGCCAGTGTGCTATCCACTGTGCCAGCTAGCTGCCCCCTTACTTGATTTTTCAAAATCTTTTTTGAGCTCTGTGATAGCCTGAGCCCAAGTTCTGTATTTCTTAGAGTCTTTAAGATACAGAAGCTTGTACTTTCTCATATTCAGATTGTGTATTTTGGTCTTCCATGGGAACAAAGTAATTATCTACAGTCAGGTTCCTTTTTTTCCTGTTTCCTCATGAAATTAGCTATTGTTTATAGATAATTTCAAGCCATTGACATTTACATTTATTATTATGAATTGTGAATTTTATTCCACCCTATTTTCTTTTGTTTATCCTTTTCTTTTTCTTTTTATAGTCTCTCCTTAAAAGTCTATTTCATTTCTGAACAATATCATTTATATTCCCTCTCTATTATCTGGCCTCATTTCTTTTTCCTTTTTATTTTGAAAATTTTCTTTAAATTTTTTCATATTACTACAATTGTCAGGTTGTAAAAGTAAACATAATCCATTCCTCCAAACACAAAGAAAGAGAAACCTCAAGCTAAAAAAAGTGAGAGGGGAAAAAAAGTATCCTTCACTCTGAATTCAGATACCATTAGCTTTGGGATGGATAGCATTCTTTATCATAAGTCTATCAGAGAAGTTGCTTCAATATTTTTCCCCACAGTTGCTAAAACTAATTGCATTTCCCTCCATCTGATTCCTCTCCCCATTTACTCTCTCTCTCTCTCTCTCTCTCTCTCTCTCTCTCTCTCTCTTCATCCTGATCTTCCACAAAAGTGTGTTATTATCTGACTACCATCTCCTATGGTCTTCCCTTTCTTCCCCTCTCCCTGTCTTCTTTCTCCCATCCCTTTCCTCTCCTATTTTCCTCTAAGTTAAGATAGATTTCTTATTTCCTCTCTGAGTCACTTTTTTTAGGTTTTTTTTTTGCAAGGCAAATGGGGTTAAGTGGCTTGCCCAAGGCCACACAGCCAGGTAATTATTAAGTGTCTGAGACTGGATTTGAACCCAGGTACTCCTGATTCCAGGGCCGGTGCTTTATCTACTGCACCACCTAGCTGCCCCTATCTGAGTCATTTTTGATGAGAATGAAGGCATATTCACTCCCCTTCATCTTCCCCCTCTTCCACTCCATTGCAAAAGCTTTTTCTTGCTTCTTTTACATATAACTTAATCCATTCTACCTCTCCTTTCCTTTTCTTGCCCATTAACTCCATCTTTGTAATATATTATACCTCCAAATTCAGTTCCCTCCTGTATCTTTTCCAAATATACTCTTTCTAACTTCCCCTATAAGGAGGTTCATATGAGTTTATCAGTATCATCTTCCCATGCAAGAATACAAGCAATTCAACATCATTAAATCCTTCATCATTTGCCCTTTCTGTTCATTCTCTCCATGTATTCCCTGAGTTCTGTCCTTGAAGATCAAATTTTCTGTTGAGCTCTGGTCATTTCATCCAAAAAATTTTAAAGTCCTCTATTTCATTGAATTATTTTCCTCTATCACCTTTACTTGATTTCCAAAATTTTTTTTGAACTCTTCCATGATCTGAGATTCCATTCTATTTTTCTTGGAAGCTTTTGATGTGGAAGCTTTGACTTTGTTATCTTCTTCTGAGTGTATTTTGATCTTCCTCTTCAGCATAGTAACTGTCTATGGTCAAATTTTTTGCTCTGTTATCTACTCATTTCCCCAGTCTATGACTCTTTGTTGAGGAAGAGCTCTGATTCTTGGGTGGAGGGCACACTTGTCCCAATCTTTTAGGATTTTTTTTGCAACTGTTTTCAGAGAAACTTCTAGGGACCTGCAAGTTTTCAATTCTTTCAAGGTGCTACGATCTAAAGAGAGCTTTTCATTACTCTCCTGGCCTGTACTGTGGTCTATGTTTGACTCCTTTCTACCCTGGAACTATTCCACCACCCCCAAATTCTTTGAACCAGCAATCTCTGTTGTATTACTGTTCCTCCTCTTCCTGGGACCCACATCAGGGTATGGATGAAACCCCAGAGTCCTTCTTCAGTGATAGCAAAGAGATGCTGTACTCTTCTCACCATCTGTAAATCCAGAGCTCTGGAAGTAGCTACCTCTGCTTATTCAGTGGCTCCCAAGGACTACTCCTGGTTCACTGTGGCCAAATTTGTGTTGCTGATGCTTATACTTGAAGTCCTGTACTTGAAGTTCAAATTTTCTGTTCATCTCTGTTCATTTCATCCAAAATGTTTGAAAATCCCCTATTTCATTTAATGTCCATCTTTTCCTCTACCATCTTTACTTGATTTTCATATCCTTTTTGAACTTCTCCATGGTCTGAGACTGTGGTCCATTATTAGTTCTGGTAGACTGACTGCTGATCTTCTAAGTTGTCTTTGGCATGAAATATCTTAGCCTATTATGCCTCTTCTCTGAGATCTGGAAACCACCACCACTGTACACTGACCCAGTCACCCTCCTTGATTGTTGGGGCCAGTTCCCTCTGGAGCATTCTTATTACACTGTACTCCTTTCTCACCTTGATGAGATTAGACCCTTCCTTTGAATCTTCCAAGTTGTCTTGGGCTAGAAAATTCTTTACCTTAGTCTTTTTGTGGGTTTTACCACTCCAGTATTTGTTTAGAGGCATTGTTTAAAGGTATGTTGAATGGTTTGGGACAAAAGCTCAGACAAGGCTTTGTCTTACTCCACTTTCCTGGCTTTGCCTGACTTCATTTCTCCTTAACTAAAATTGATTTTGTCTACAATTCTAATATATTCTTCCTGAAGGTGAAACCAAACCTTTCCTGTTATTAAATTCATGAACTTGGGAGCAGTTAATTTTTTTTAAGGTAGCTAGTTGGCACAGTGGCTGTGAGGTCTGGAGTCAGTAAGACTCAACTTCCTGAATTCAAACATGGTTTTAATAGCTGTGTGACACTGGGCAAGTCATTTAACCCAGTTTACCTTATTGTTCTCAGCTATAAAATGAGCTGGAGAGGAAATGTTAAATCACTTCAGTGATTGCCAAGAAAACTCCAAATGAACACAAGAAGAATTGAACACAAGTGAATAATGATTCAATAACAATGATTTTCCTGAGGTTAAGAGACATTTTCCATTTTGTTTTCTGCATTTTGAATTTGCCAGAAATCTCTCTTTCATCATTTATTTTCCCTCCTAAGTTCTATACTGTTATTTATAAAAGATAATTTTCTGGGTCTTTAGTTATCACTTTTATAAGAATATCACAAACATTTTCTGGAAAAGACCTGTAATTTTATTTACAGAACTCCTAATGTCTACCAGTACAGATCAACACTTGTTTAGCCACTAATAGTCTTGGGGAGTTCCCTGAGGTGTTGAAAGGTTAAATGATTTGTCCAGGTTCACATAACATTAGAGGTGTGACTTATGCCAAGTCTTGCTGAGTTTGAGGCCAGCTCTCTATTTGCTATGCCACCAATACCTCTATCTCATATATTTTACATAAAAGAAAAAAGGTCATTTTCAGTATTGGTTAAACTATTTTCCAAGTATTCCAAGATTACTTCCTCATTATATGGAAGGGAACTTAGAGGACAATGTAGTCTATCTTATTTTACAGTAGAGGACACTGAGAACCAAAGAAATCAGATAACCATCCAGGGACACACAGAGCTTATTATTATTATTACTATTATTATTATTATTATTATTTAAGAAAAGTCTTAACTATGAAGGGGCAAATACAGTTAAATAGACTTGAATGTGTAGGGACTGATCTGCAATGGTGACTTAGAAGACAATTCAACTAGAAATGCAGTTTCACCAGGAGAGGTTTGTTCATTCCCCAAAGAATCCAGTTTTCATAGCCTTTGGAGTTTGATATAAGGGTGGGACACAGGATAGGAATACTAGAATTGATTACAAGGAGATAGGAATATCATTCAAGATCACAGGGATGTGAATACTGACAGGAAGAACACTTGTTCCTTCCAACTTCTGTCAACATCCTGAGGCAAAGCTATGCTAGCCTCCTGCTAGCTTCAACTCTGGGTTTCTTTTCTAATGATGAACATAGGAACATCAACTCTCTCCAGCTTTTTTTTGTATCTATTATAGTCTCCTTCTTAAAGATAAAAAAATTTTCTGAAATTTAATGTTTAAAATTTGAGCAAAAATTTCATTAGCTTCAATATTTAGTTTAGAGGGTGGGAGTATGCATTATATACTGAAAGGATAATCCTACTTTCTCTTAAAGCCTCTTCTCTTGACCTCCCACTCACTACTTTTTTATTTTATTCTACTTCTCTCAATTCTATCCTCTCTCCCTTAAGCCTTTTTATCTCCAGTCTCTGGATCACTCCTAATCTGGAATTAGATATTGGGAAAGGAAGAGAACATTTTTATTTCTATTTCCCCTTCTTAGGTTCTGCTGAGTTCCCATTGTTACTTTTATTACATTTCTCAAATTTGGATGAAGAGTTGGGTAGCAGATACAAAGCCAGTTTTCTCAGTTTATTGACCTTCTGTTGAAAACTCACACAATTTAGCTAACATCTGGATTGTGTTTGCCAAGACCAAATGTAATCCAAGCCTAGACTTGAAAGAGATTTGGTGTGTTTGTTAGCTAAGCCATTTGATGGCCTTATGAATGATGGAAAAGGAGCCAACTATTTATAGTTCTATGCAGAAAACTAATGCAAAAATAAGCGTTTTGTCTTCCATGTTCAGCACATCTCTGATTTTCACATTGACCTTGTATAATTCACTTAACTTTTGATGCCAAAAAAGTTAAGTAGCGCTAGACTCTAGACCAAGGTTTATATGATATCAGATATTTCTAGTGATCTAGTACAAAGTAGAATAATATGTTATGCTAAGCATCAGAGATAAAAAAAGGAAGACAATAACTTGAAATAATGGGTAAATAACTAGCTATATATAAGTTACACTAAGAACTAGTATACCCATGAAAGGATTCAAAGTCATGTCTTCTTGACTTTGAAAGTAAAATTTCTCTCTGTTATAACAAACTGTCTCTCAGACACCCATATTTGCATGTGTAAGTATATATATATATATATATATATATATATGCATATACTTATATAATACATATTATTCAATATTATATATTCTTACACAAAACATACATAGTATGTACATACATCTATAGATACATATAATTCATATATAAATATACATAAATATAATATATAAGCATATATACAATTGGTAAAGTTTGGAGAGAATCAAGAACCATTTTTGGAATTAGGAAAATTTGAATTGGATTCATGTCCTGTCATTGACATTTCTGGACTATGTGACCATGCCGTGGTCAACTTTCTCAAGCTTAATTAGAGATAATTTGCCCATCTGCATTGGTGAAGGATGTTTCTACTCTTCTGATTCCCCACATCAATGAAATTAAAGGATTGTACCTCTTTCCCCATCAGTTAGATAGAGATATATGTTTGTATACCCACCTACTTATGTGCACACACATATATTTGTTTGCATGTATATATATTTTTCCAACCTTCCCCAAACATTAAATATCAGGAAAAAAGCATCTGTAAGAATTATAACATTGTCATAATAGTCTATTGTGTAAATCCACCTTGAAATGGGGCCAGGAGGGGCATCTTTAGACCTGAATGAAGGACAAAAGGTTATATGGGAGGAAAGTTGCTGATGTTCCTTTTTAGCTTGGCTAAGAGGGCTACTTCAACAGAGAATGCTGAAGGAGGTGGAATTAAAAAAAATCTCATTTGCAGTTCACTTTCAAGTCTGGAAGGTCAAAATTTCAGGCTAGAGTTTTGCAAAGTTAACTAGCTATTAGCTCCCTCCATCAGAATCTCATCAAGTGGTTATAAAACTGAAAGCCGCTGAAGTTCCCCTTGAGAGCCAAATGTTGATTATTTGGCCATTCTGAAGAAGATGACCTTTCCTTTATCTTTTCTTCCTGGTCATCATAAATAGATACAAGCAATTTCATCAAAGTCTTTGTAATTATGGGTTTGATTTTCATTCCTTTTTTTAAAAAAAGAAAACTTGCTAAAGCAAACTATGAGTCAAAAGGATATAATTCACACATTCCCTGAGTCTGTCTGCATAAGATACATTGTTCAATAAACACTAAATAAATGTTGTTCTAACCCTTGCTATTTTGTAATAAAAAATTGAATATATTACTTTTATTATTAAGCTTATAAAAATTTCACAATGTTATTGTTCTATCAATTGATTAGCCAAAAAAGAGCCCCATCTTTTTCTGTCGTCCTTCTTGTTCTTCTCCTTGTCTCTGGTGGCAAAACACCTCCTCCACCACCCCAGCCTATTCAACTCTACTGAATCCATGACTGGATCCTTAACATCCACTTATGGACACAAGTTCTATTTATATCATGAAGTGCTCCTTTACAACATTGCTTGATATAACAAGAAACAGTGGATAGAAGGCTGAACCTGGAATTTGGAAAACCTTAGAACAAATTCTGTCTCAGACATTTACTAACTATGTGACCCAGGGCAAGTCTTTTAACCTCTGTCTGCTTCAGTCTCCTCATCTGCAAAATAATGATAATATTTCTCCAAGGGTTTTATGAGAATAAAATGAGATTATATTTGTAAAGCAGTTAGCAACTCATGGTACAGTGCTGTATAAATGTAAGCTATTATTACATAATGTTATGTGTTTGTAGAAATGATCAATAAACATTTTAAGTGCCTGCTATGTGCCAAGCCCTGAGTAATTAGAGCCATACTAGTAATTCTAGTGATTAAGGTAAGAATAACACAAGTATAAGCAATTAAAGGTGGGGGGAATTTCTGGGAGGAAATGTAGACTTTGAAAGATGAACCATGATGAAGAGAATTAAGACCTCAGCTCACTTGAAAACCATTGTGGTGAGTCTGCCTCTAGAGGACAAGTAAGTTTCGATTGAATAAGGGAAGAGGTCTTTCCTTCTGGGTAAAGTGGTGGGAAGCTCCAAATATCTATTAAGTTCTTATTTCAAATAATTCTTCTTTCCATCACAGGGCTAGTATCAGTTGTGTCTATACTGCTGAAGGAATGCATGTACTATAGGCTCAATATTCATTTTGTCCCTTTGGGTCAAAGCCTAAGTTATGTTTGACTAGTTACAACTCAGTGTAGAAATAATTACCAACATCAAGAATGCTATGCATTCTTAGAATGAAGAGAATGAAGAGAGTAATTTATGCTATAACATTAATATTTATGCCATAACATTAATATCATTAAAGCAAGCAATTCTGAAATTCTTAAGAAGTCAGATCATCATAGTAATCAGTCATGATTCTAGATGATCAGTGTTGAGGAATATTGCTCACTTTATGACAGAAAATTGAGGGACTAATATACAGAATGAAATATTCTTTTAGAAAATTTTTTTACTTTTTACTTTCATTTTTATTTTTATTTAGTTCCTAATTCTTTCCTTCTACCCTTTCCTAGCCTTTGAGAATACAAGAAAATAAAAGTCAATTCAAATATTCAGTCATAAAAAACACATTTCTGTAATTGCCAAATTTCCTTCCCCCAATGAAAAAAAAAAGAAATATAAGAAAATATGTTTTGATCTGCACTGCAATCTGTTTCCTCACTTTGGAATTCTTCATGATTCCTTTGAAATTGTGGTTGTGGCTATTCAGAGTTACTAACTCTTTTATAGCCAATTATTTTTATGCTATTGCTTTCTATGTAAAATAGTTTTCTGTTTTTGCTCACTTTACTTGAATCAGTTGATGTTTTCCCAGATTTTTCTGAAATTGTCCTTTAGATCTTCATATTATGACATATTTTATGTCATATTTTATGACATGAATGTGCCTTAACCCATTTAACCTTTCCCCAATCAGTTGGTGGTCAGCAATCTATTTCCAATTATTTGCCATCACAAAGAGTTACTATAAATATTTTTCTAAATATAGATATTTTTCCTTTTTGATTTCTTTGGGATTCTAGATCTAGCAGAAGTGTTGTGATCAAAGGCTATGTACTATCTTTTAGGCATAGTTCAAAATTATTTTCCAAAATGATGAGACTAGTTCACAACTCTACTAAGATAACATCATTATACTTAATTTTCCACCTCTCCTACAGTATTTGTCATTTTTTTTCACATCTTAATCAATTTGATAGGTGGGAGGTTGTACATCAGATTTGTTTTAATTTGCATTTCTTTAATAGTGATTTAGAATATTTTTTCATTGACTTTTCTCTGAAAATTTCTTATTCACAATCTTTCATCATTTATTAGCTGGAGAATGACTTATTCATGTAAATTGATTCAGTTCTCTATGTGTTTAATAAATGAGACCCTAATTTGAGAAACTTGTTGAAACATTTTTAACATGATTTATAAAGGATTTTTTTGCTTGATATTGTTCATTTGTTACCTTTTTTTCCTGTGCTGAGATGAAAGAAAAAAAATAAGTGCTTATTTTTTTTTACAAAGGGTAACATTTAATTTAAAAGATAAAAAATTGGGAAATTAAGTGATACAGTGGATAAAGCACTGGCCTTGGACTCAGGAGGACAGAAAGTTCAAATTCAGCCTTGGATATTTGACTCCTAATAGTTGTGCAAGTCACTTGGGCAAGTCACTTAACTCTGATTGTCTCACATCTAGGGTATCTCCAATTGTCTTAATTCATATCTGGCCACCAGACCCAGATGGTTCTGGAGGAGAAAGTGAGGCTGGTGACTTAGCACAGCAAGCCTTCACTCTAATCCAATTCATGTGCTTGTCATGGCATCTGTTATTGTGATCTCCTTTGAAATTAAAGGACAAACTTTTTTTATGACACATAAAATGTGTATATATATTTATATGTATATGTATTTTATTTTCCTATCTCTATATTTCTTTTTATCTATCTCTTTCTATTCATTTATACTTTCAGCTATCTAGCCTTCCACCCATATCTGTGTGTCTGTTTATCTATCTGCAAGTACCTCCTTAGGCAATTTCCTGATAGCACATAAGAAGCTTCTAGAGGAATAATTTGGAGAACAGAAAAGAGCACATTTATATTTGCAGCCACCTTTATATTTGCAACTTCAAGAAATATAACATTGGAAATTGGTGGCAGTTAAGGAATTTAGTTCATAAGAAAGAAAAACAAATAAATCATTTGAAGATATCTCGCAGCTGATTCTTTACACAGAGTAGAGAAAATGAAAGATTGATTTTCTGAAAGACTCCTTACCAAGCCTTCCATTTCCAGATTGGTAGTTTTCAAATTTCTAATTTCATGTTTCTTCTAGCCACATTTGTTGACTGTCTAAACTTCATTATAAATTGGTAATCTCAATTACATTTCTTTGAACTGAACTAAAGGCAAAATAGCTTGCTTTTGGATGTCTCCATGTAATTACAATTTAATTTTGTCTGGTTGATATGCTAAAGATAATGGTTTCTATTTTGCAGAATGTGACAAAGCTCCATGTAACCCCACTGCCAAGGCTTATGGCAGATTCCACAGCCAACCATTCTGTTGTTCCTGTGGAGTTCAGACTTTAGGATTCTGGCAACTTTTTCCTAACTAGGACTGAATAAGGATTTTCACTGGCTTATGTAGAGGATCATTTCTCCCAAGCAAATGATATGGAACATGGAACAGTAATGCTGCCAGCCATGTGCTAGGAAGGAATTCTGAGGCTCAGGTAAAAGAACATCAACCTTCCTCCCTTTATAGTCTATTTTTTTGAATACCATTACCTGGACTGAAGTATGAAATTATAGGATAGATTTAGAGCTGGTTTAGCTATTTCAAGTGTAATATGCTGTTTCCTCATTGTCCTTTTTGTAGGATCACAGAATGACAAACTTAGATCTGGAAGGAAAGTTAGAAGACTATTCAGTCTCTAACTTTAAAAATGAAGAAGCTAAGGCTCAGGGAGATGCTGTGACTTGCTCAGAATAGACACTGGAATACCTACAGTTTTTTGAGGGAAATATATGTTGACTTTTTGCAACCTTTACCATACTCATTTTTCAGAGGACAGTATGATATTATCAGAATCAGAGAATGACTTCAGTCCAGTCTGATGTACTAAATCTATTCAACTGAGACATTTATTGATGGGTATTTTAAAAAATAGTTAATGATATTTCTCTTATTTTTTTAGGATTTTGCAAGGCAAAGGGTTAAGTGGCTTGCCCAAGGCTACACGGCTAGGTAATTCAGTGTCTGAGACCAGATTTGAACCCAGGTACTCCTGACTCCAGGGTCAGTGCTCTATCCACTGCACCACCTAGCCGCCCCATTTCTCTTATTTTCAAAAGTCTTTCTCTTCTGTGTGGAAGAGTTGAGCTACCTTAGGGAAGCAATATGGCATTTGCCTGGTGATGTAAACTCACCTGTACTATTTCCCCTACTGAGTGGAGGAAGAGAGTAGCAATGATCTACCATTCATTGCTTGGTTAGAGTCCTAGAAGGATGGGATGTTCCTGACCATTTGAAGAGGAAGGAGAGAATCAACATTTGATTCCCTTTCACGTGTTTTATTTTTTTCAATTAATAAATTGACATAAAATTGATTTATATATTATTTTTCCAAATACATGTTATGAAAGTTTTTTTCAACATTCATCCATATGCATATGTATTATTTTTTAAATTACAAAATTTCTTTTCACCCTATCTTCCCACACCCCCTGCCCCTCAGCAGTGAACAGTCAGTTTAATATTGTACATACAAATTTGTGTTAAACATGTTTACAGATTTGTCATTTTCAGTATGAGGAATTAGGATTAAGGGAAAGAAATACATAAGAGATATTTTTTTTTTAAAAGTGAATATAGCATTCATTAGATTCTGAAGGGTTTTTTTGTTTGTTTTATTTTGTTCTGTTTTTCTTCCTCTGTATGGGGATAACATTGTTCATGGTTGGTCTAATATAGCTGTCCTAGCTCTCTGAACTGCTAAGAGCAGTTGCCTCCATTAGGGTTGATGATGTGTATATTGTTCTCTTAGTTCTGCTCCCTTCTCTCAGCATCAGATCCTGTAACTCATTCCATGCTTCTCTGGAGTCTGACCATTTAATTTTTCTTATAGAACAATAGTATTACATAGTATTCATGTACCTTAACTTATTTAACCATTCCTAAATTGATGGGCATCCCTTCAATTTCCTATGCATTACCACTACAAAAAGAGCTCCTATGAATATTTTGGAACATGTGGTACTTTTCCCATTTTTTATAAATTCTTCTGGATATAGGCCTAGATTTGGAATTGTTGGCTAAAACGTATTAACATTTTTATTGCTCTTTGGGTATAGTTCCATATTGTTCTCCAGAAAAGTTCACTCCATTCACAACTTCACCAGTGATAAATCAATGTCCTAATCCTCCTACAAACTCTCCAGCATTGATCATTTCCCCTTTTTCTCATCTTAGCAAATATGATAGGTGTGAGATTATACTTCCTCACTTTTTTGATTTATATTTCTCTAATCAATAACGATTTGGAGCATTTTTTCAAATGATTATAGCTATATATATATATATATATATATATATATATCTTTAATTTCATTTGAAAACTGTCTATTCATATCCTTTGACCATTTATCAGTTGGAGAATGACTTGTAGCCTTATAAATTTGATGCAGTTCTTTATATATTTTTGAAATGAGACCTTTATCAGAACTCCTAGGTGTGAATATTATTTCCCAGCTTTCTGCTTTCTTTCTAATTTTGGCAGCACTGATTTTAATAAGTGCCAACCCTTTTTAATTTAATATAATCAAAACCATTTTTTTTGCAGTTTATAATGTACTCTTTTTCTTGTTTGGTCAATAATTTATCCCCTTTCCATAGATCTGATAGGTAGAGTATTTCTTGGTCTATTAATTCATCTACAATGCTGTTTTTTTATGTCTAAATCCTCCACCATTTTGACCATATTTTGGTAGAGTGTGAGATGTAGGTACATGTCTAGATTTGTCATACTAGTTTCCAATTTTCCTAATAATTTTTGTCAAATAGTGAGTTCTTACCCCAGAAGTTAATTTCTTTGTGTTTGTCAAACAGCAGATTACTGTACTGTTTCTTTTCAACCTATCCTAATTCACTGATCCATTACTCGATTTCTTAACCAGTACCAGTCTATTAGAGCTAGACCACCTCCCTTTACACTTTTTTCATCAGTTCCCTTACTTTGACTTTTGCTGCTCCAGATGAATTTTGCTACTATTTTTTTCTAGCTTGGTAAAATAATTATTTAGTAGTTTGATTGGTATGATATTGAATAAGCAATTTGATCTGGGTAGAATTATAATTTTTATTATGTTAGCTCGACCTAAACATGAACAACTGAAATTATTCCCATTATTTCAATCTGCTTTATAACTGTATTCATATAATTTCTGGGTTTGTCTTGGGAAGAAGATTCCCAAGTATTTAATGTTGTCTACAATTACTTTAATGGAATTTCTTTTTCTATCTCCTGCTCTTGTGCTTTTTTTTCATCTATAGAAATGCTGATGATTTATGTAGGTTTATTTTATATCCTCTACTTTGCTGAATTTGCTAATTGTTTTAAGGAGTTTTTTTAAGATGATTTTCTTGGGTTTTGTAAGTGTGCCATCTTATATACAAAGAGTAAAAGCTTTGTTTGTTCCTAGACAATTCTGATTCCTTCAATTTCTTTTTCTTCTCTTATTGTTAAAGCTAGAATTTCTCATACTTTATTGAATAGCAGTGTTGATAATAGGCATCCTTGTTTCATCTATCTGAGATTTTATTGGAAATGCTCTGGGTTTCTCCCCATTATATATAATGTTTGTTGATGGTTTTAGATAGTACTATTTATTATTTTAAGGAAAACTCCATTTATTCCTAAATTTTCTAGTGTTTTTTAATAGGAATGATGTGGTATTTTATCAAAGGCTTTTTCTGCATCTTTTGAGTTAGTCATATGATTTCTGTTGGCTTTGTTATTGATATGTTCAATAATTATTGATTATTTTCCCAATATCGAACCATCCTTGCCCACCTGATCATTATTATCCTAGTAATTACTTGCTGTAATCTCATAGTTAAAATGTTATTTAAGATTTTAGCAGCAATGTTCATTAATGAATTAATCCATAATTGTCTTTGTCTGTTTTGGTTCTTCTTGGTTTAGGTATCAGTACCATGTTGGTGTCCTCAAAGGAATTTGGCAGAACACCTCCTATTTTTTAAAATAGTTTTTGTAGAATGGGAATTATTTGTCCCTTAAATGTTTGGTAGAATATACTTGTAAATCCATCTGGACCTAGTGTCTTTTTCTTAGGGAATTTATTGATGGTTTCTTCAATTTATTTTTCTGAAATGGGGTTATTTAAGCATGTTATTTTTTCTTCTGTTAATCTGTGCAGTTTGTATTTTTTAAAATAATTATCCATTTCATTCAGGTTATCAAATTTATTGGCATCCAGTTTGGCAAACTAGCTCTGAATTATCTCTTTAGTTTCCTCCTACTTGGTGGTTAGTTCACCCTTTTCATTTTTGATACTGGCAATTTGGTTATCTTCTTTATTTTGTTCAATAAGATTAACCAAAGGTTTTTCGTAAAACCAACTCTTAGTTTTATTTATTAGATTTAAAATTTTTTTTCATCATCATGTCCCAATAGTACACCCCTTAAAAAGGAATTCTTCTTTTAATAATAAAAGCAGTTAAGCAAAACTAACCAAATAAGGGGCCCAGACTGATAACATATCTGGCATTCTGTACCTGTATTCCTCCCTCTTCTTTACTGAGAAGAGACAAGTGTTTTTCATCATCTATCCTCTGGAATCAAGATGGGTAATTATGATTAATTTGAGTTTATTTGCTTTTTAGTGATTTTTTGTTTATTGGAGTGTTGGTTTTAGTTGTTTTTCAATTATATCTGACTCTTCATGAACCACTTTAGATTTTCTTGGTGGAGATACTAGAGTGGTTTGTCATTTCCTTCTCCAGCTAATTTGATGATGTTTGTCCTTCATTCTCAAAGAAGGCCATGGCAATAGGGAGGTCCTGTGTTGACAAGCAAGTGAATTGGATTTGAGTGAGGGGTTCCTAAGTCATTAGTCTCACTTTCTCTTCTGGGGTCATCTGAATCCAGTGACCAGATATGAATCAGAACAGTTGGAGAAATGAAACAATCAGGGCTTTGTAACTTGCCCAAGGTCACACAATTAGTGTCTCAGGCCAAATTTAAACTTAAAAAGATGAGTGTTTCTTACTCCAGGCCTAGCATGCTATCCACCCTTCCAGTTAGCTGCCCTATTATTAGAGTTATTAGTATAATTTTTTTCCTAGTTTTGCTTGATTCTCTTTGCAACAGTTCATACAAATCTTCCCATGTTTCAAAGGATTCCTCAAAAATTCCTCAATAATCATTCCTTTTACTACAAGACTATCCAATTATATTTATATATAACAATTTGTTCATCAATGTTTCCCCACTTTACTTTCGTTTTTCCTTGTCCATTATTTCATTATTTTTTCCCAATTTCATGAATGAATTTACATCATTTTTTTAAAGCTAGGTAACAGATCTGTTACTAAACAATAACTAAAAAAATCACAATTGGTTAATGACAAATATGTTTTACAATTATTTACCTGAACTATAAGGAAGTTATGAAGAAAGTTCACTTTCTCATTGCTTGAGTGCAGGGATGGGGAACCTTTTTTTCTGCCAAGGGCCATTTGGATATTTATAACATCATATGCAGGTCATACAAAATTATAAACTTAAAAATTATCTTGCTATATTTGGTCAAACATGTAATTAATTCACCTGTATAAAACTCCTAGATTCGTTGAATTTTGAGTCCCACCTGCAGTTGCCATGGCAGGACTAGAATAGGTTTTATATAACTAGTAGGCTAGGTGTTCCTTACCCATGCTCTGATGAAATGAACTCTGCATGTAGAGTGAGGAAACTTGGCTTGGATTCCTGATCTGACATCTATAAACTATTTGATGCCCCCCCTTTCACACACAAACACACACACACACACACACACACACAAACATACGACACAAAACATTTGAACATTGAACTTCAATAGGATCGGTTTTAAGCCATAAAATGGAGATAATACTTGTGCTACCATCACTAGAGAATTATTATGGAGAAAATGTCTGAGAAATTTGTATTATTATTACTAGTATTAGTATTACAATTTTGTGTCTTAGATACAAAAGGCTAAGCACTGTGACATATTTATCGACAAATTAACCAGATAGATGTGGAGAGTTACTTGCTTACTATGAATGGAAAAGAGAGAGAGAGAGAGAGAGAGAGAGAGAGAGAGAGAGAGAGAGCGAAGTACCCCTGAGGTACACTCTTCACAGTTGTTAAGGTTCTTCTCCAATATCTACCATAATGGATGCAGCGTGGCAAAGTGGAAAGAGAACTGGCCTCAAAGAAAAGTTAAACTGTGTTCAAGTCCTGACACATATGGGCTATGACTAGGCAAATTTCTTAGCTTCTCTAAGTACTAGACACTCCCCTAATATAATTTACAGAAAAGGTTTTTATTTAAATAGGTGGAGGGAGTTTCTTCATTAATTAAATTCCAGCATAATTCTTATTTCCATCCAAGAGTATGCTTGTTAAATGTTTAACAATTAGTTGTCTGAAAATAAAAAAAAAAAGTATTATAATACACTTTTAAAGAAGTCTGGTTAAATTTTAGTACCTAACTCTCTGAAAAAAAAATACCACAATACATATTTAAAGTTTAATCTGTATTCATTAATATCTTCTCCATCATTTTTTAAAAATTTAGACAATCAAAATAATAATAATAATAATTAAAAACTAGTATAGGTACCGTACCAAATTCTTTGCAAGTAATTATTATAATGATGAAAGCTAACATTTATAGTTTACCTTTTCCCAGATATTTTACAAGTATTGTGTCTTTTGATCTTCCTAACTACCTTGGGAAATAGGTGTTGTTTTTGTCCTATTTTATAGAAGAGGAGACACACTAACAGAGGTTAAATGGAATATCTAACTATTTAAGTATCTGAGATTGGATTTGAATTCAGGTCTTTCTGACCTCAATCTGACACCATCCATGAAACACCAAGCTAATCCAAAACCTACAGCAATCAATATTATCAGGTAATTTCTCATCCAGGTATTAATCTGATTAGAATCTGCTCAGCTTCTGAGATCAGATGAGATTAAGGTTATTCAGTGTGATATAGTTGAAGACACAAATCTAATCCTTATTTATAGAATTTTCCATTTTTCAAAGTGCAAAAGTGAAAATTTAATAATCTACTCTAATTATCAGGCTCCAGCATTTTTTCCTCTGATACACTAAAAATTTCTTGAGGAAAAGCACGAATTCATTTGGCATCCTTGTAGTCTCAGAGTCTACTACGGTGTCCAGCGTAGAGTAAGTGCTTAATATATAATTACTCAATTATGTATTGACTAGTTAGGTTATTAGAATTGTTAAATCAATTTTCTATCATTACCAGGATACAAATGAGTTGGATGTGAGGTAGAAGTAAGCCACAGTGCCTGGAGAATCTTGATTTTCTACCATTGTGTAAGTGATGTGGGGGTTTTGCGGCCCTTGTGAAAGTGACTTCCAGGAAGTACCAATGACCCTGTCCATCCAGGATTTCAGAATTGTTCATCTCAGAAACCTTACATCACTATGAAGGGAACATGCTAGTGATGAGAATACAGTCTGTGAATAGACTGATTCTTGTACAGAGTCTGGCTGCAGGGTTCATCTTCTATGGGTATAGGAGAGACCAGGAGGCTCTGATATTAATATGGATTTGGGCAGGGATTTTAATGCCTCCTTTCCAGATGGAGAAATTGAGGTCCAGAGCAAGAAAATTTATTCAGGGTAACTATTTAGTCATAATTAGAGCTGGGGTTGCCAAATTCATAGTATTATAGATATGGTTTCATTCAAATCCAAATCTCAGTGGTGTCACTGAAATTCTCTAAAAAGAATCTAGGAAAGAAGCAACCAGTTACAGAGTAAAATACCAATCCATACTGGCCTTAGAAGACTTTGAGAAGCTCTAATCAAATCTATATATATATTCAAATGCATAATTTGATATGTTTTGGATAATCTTGATATAGAATTGCGTTTTCTTGAATAAGAATAGCAATTCATTCATAAATTTTAGTTAGTCTTATTTTTTTCCTTGAAGGCCGATGAAGAGGTACTCTGCCCTTGTTTAATATGTGTGAAAAGAAGGACTGGCTGGAAATCAGTTTTTCTTAATTTAAATCCAGAATCTTATCCATTATATCATATGCTACTCTAACTAGGCAGAAGGAGGAGAGGACACCATCTATTTAATTTAAAATTGTGGAAAATTTCATAGTTCTATTTTTCTTCTTAATTTTTAAGGTTATAGGGCTAAAAATACTTTAAAATTTCTTATGACATTTCACACTGGAATCTTAGATCATCTTATTAATATGTCCATATTCAGCATTCTACTCTTATCTTACTCCTGCTAATAACTTTAGTTTTTCATTCCTTAAAAAGAATGCTTTCATAATGTATCTCTCAAAGTTCACCTTGACATCTTGAAAATGCATGAAATGAATCCTTGAGAAAAATACTTCCTCATCCTTCTTAGGTACTTTTTTTTCTGTCCTGCTTAAAACAACCTTTTCAACCTAAGTAAAGAACGAGGGAAAATGCAAACACTGGGCTTGATCTCTTCTCCCCTGTATAGCTTTTAATTTAATGCTCATTTTTTTCCTCCATTTTTCTTTCACTGCTCAATGAGTCTACTGATTTTTCATCATTAACTTTGTCAGGTGCCAGAATGATAAAGGAGGTGAAAATTCAGCCTATGTAATAATTGTTTTAGTCACACTGGCTTGACAAACAATGCAATAAAAATCAGGGTGTAAAATTCAGAATGGAACTTGTGAAACATGTTATCAAGTCCTGTATCAAATGCTCGAACATGTTCTTAATTGGCAAAGCTTTAATGTCATTAAGAGTTTTGCATATGCTTCAGCTAGCTTTTGTGCAGCAGAGAATAAATATCGATATCCATCTGGCACTGTGAATAGGGCACATATGGTAACAGAAGACCTTAAAACACATCAGGTTTGGTTTCTATTATTCAAGTCACTGTTGCACCAAAAGGAGTTTGGTACCCCTGATGTAACTTTGGATTTCAGGAGTAGGGATGTGTAGTTTTACAAATTTAGTTAACTACTTTGTATGCAACCTTAGTAATGTTGCCTGCTTAGCCCTACTTTATCATTAATAGTTGCTTTTGCAAATCCCTGTTTGTATTCCAGTTCTAATCACAATGGCAACTGCTTTGCTTTCTAGCAAGCAGCCTCTTTGGTTGGGTGGATGATGATGGGGAGGGGGGGGTGTTGGCAGGGCTTATTTGTTCATGCCTTCTGTCCTTTCTGAAAGTGTCATAAAAATTAGGTTTGTTGAACTAAATTAAAATTGAGATTTGATGTGATTATCCAAAGAGCTTAATCCAAAAACAAACAAACAACTATTATGATGAAGAATGGGGGAGGATGGAAAGCAGAAAAATAATGTATCCATGTGTTAGACGAGTTTTCTAGATCACCAGAGTGGGGCTCCAAAATCCTTCTCATATTGGCAGATGAACTAAGCTAGAAGTTTGTGATATTTCTAAAAATTATCAGTCAGTTACACATGAACATTTATTAAGTCCTACTATGATCCTAGCATACCGAAAGACTGAGGAGGCAAAAGACAATCCCTGTCCTTTAGGAGTTCATAACTAGTATGGTTCGTGTTTGCCTCCACCCAGAATTCTCTCTGGCTATAATAATCAGCACAGCTCTTGTCCCCCCTAATAATAATTCTTACATATTCTCTTAAGCAATATCCAGATTTGGTTTGGGTTTTTTATTTTTGCTCTCTCCTCAAAGAATTTCAGTCCCCTCTGCAATTGCAAAGCTCTGCAAAAATACATCTGTATATAAAACATTTATTATAAAGCCTGGGAAGAAGAAAAAAATAGATTTAACTCCAGGTCTGGGGAAGAGGGAATATACCTATTTTCTTCTTGCCACCTCACCTCTGTCTCAATTAATTCCCTAGCCCGCATTAAGAAAATTCCCAACCAACTAAACAACTACAAAAAAACAACTAAGAAATGACAGCAACACAATCTTCCATTTCTAATAGTTGAAGTCTGAGTAACATGAATTGAATTGGAGACTTGGTTGAAGAGATGTCAATCTTATCTTGCCTTGTTTTCACTGTAGTTTGGATTTATGTCTTCATTTATTCTATCACTTGTGTACCTGTGAATATTTTTATCTGTTCTTCCCAGAACCACCAGAGTGGTCTCACATGCTCCTTGGTTTCAGTACTCATAGATGATCCTACCTAAATGGCACCATGTTCCCTGGGAGTTCCTATCATTCCAGTAGGGCATGGCTTCCATTCTTCTTCTCAGAACTGCCAGCATCAAAGCCCTTTTAAGGTTAATGGAAGACAGATCCTTTCCTATTAGATTTGTCAAACTTAATACATTAAGGGACCTGGAATTATCTAGGATGATGATTTACATCATCTGATAGATGAACTTCTTAGCTTATCTTGGCTGAAACAGGACCTCCACATCTTTCTTCTTTACAATCTGTTCCATACAGTCTTCTCTGGCTATCATCCTCATCTCCTTCCCACAAGAACCTTTGACTGCTCCTGGGATGTTAGGATTTAACAGATACATTTTTGCCATATCTTATGCAGAACCAGGCTTCCAAACCACTTTACATATTGATCCCATCCATTAGAATATAAGTTCCTTGAAATCTAGGACTATATTTCTTCCTTATACATACTCAAACAAACTGAGCATTAAATAAACTATTTCCCAATTTCTCTTTGCCTTAGTCTCTATTTCTTTTTCTCTTTCTCTTCCTCTGTTTTTCTGATTCTTGATTTTTGGGTTTTTTTTCTCTTTCTATCCTCTTTCTATGTTTCTCCACTTGTTTCTGTCTTTTTCTCTTCTCTTTCTGCCTGTTTTCTCTGTTTTTATCTTTCTCTCTATCTCTTGTTTTCCCATCTCTGTCTCTCTCTCTGCCTCTGATTTTGTCTCTTTGTTGCTGCCTCTCTCCCCTCCTTTCTCTGTCTCACTTCCTTCTTAAATCAATGAATTCACAATATGGTATGACCTTGTTTTTTATTTTTTTCTGCCTTCATAAACCTGAATCTACAAGATATGGGGGAAATAGGTTGAACTAGGATATCTATGCCTTTCCATTTGTTGAATTAAAACATTCAATTTAATCTTTGTTTATTAAATATGTAATAGGCTATGTTTGGTGGACATTCTCAACCTCTGAGACAAGGAGACTTCAACTCAAGTCCCATTTCTAAATAAGCAATATGTCCCTTACTTAATCTCTCAGTGCCCACAGCAGCTCTTTAAGATGATAAATTGCAGAAGACATTCTGATCTGCATTGACAATGGGGGTGGAAGTTCACAATATCAATTAAATCACTGTACTATACCTTAAAAGTGCCAGCTTCTGTGGACACAAAATTAAAAATCATCTTTGCCCTTAAGGTATTTACTTCCTATTGAATCTGTGTTCAAGAGGTATTAAATGTATGAAAAATGTAATAATGGTAATCTAGATCAGACAAGGTCTAAGATTTCATTGTTTGAATTCCCTCTACCTGGGCAAGTTGGATAGTCTCTTCAATTTCTAATCTTTTGTTGCTACTTAGTGGAAATAAGAAGCTAAGTAGCTTGCCCAAATTCTCACAGATGCAGTAATTGAACTCAGGTCTTCCTGACTTTGAGATTAGTTCTTTATTTTCTTTAAAGCAGTGTCTTTATTCTGCATGTTCAAATTGGAAGATTCACTAAGATATCTACTCAGAATTTGGTTTTCTAAAGTTCTATCACCAGAATGACCTTCCATAAGATTGTTTGTTAGTTTAAAGAAATCTGACAGTAGTTTAAGCCATTTGTTAATCTTTACTGCTAAGCTCCCCATTTTAATTCTTTTGATTTTTCCAAGCCCCAGAGAAAGATCTTAGAAAAGTTCAATTTTCCTGACTTGTTAAACAAATTGAACCAAATTCAGTAAGACATGAAGAATTTATAATATTGTGCTAAATTATAACAGATGTATGAAGGAAGAAAAAATAACAAGGTCATAGAGTACTTTATGTTTTTTTGTGGACAGGGGAAGTAAAGTCATGCTGAAAGCATAATGAAATGCCTCATACACATATAGTTAGGTGCTATATATCCAATAAATATGTCTAATAAATCTATGATTATGAGAGGTCCTCAAAAGCCATTTAATATAGCCCCTTCCCTTTATGGAGGAGAAAACAATCCAGGATGGGTTAAATGTCCCACCCAAATCTATATGGATAGCCAAACCAGAGGTCTGGTTTGAACCTGTATCTTCAACTAAATTGCTATAATGTATTGCCTCAATAAAGAAAATAATTTATCTTCCTTAGAGAGATGAACATATGTAGACATTCTATAGCTCATTTTGATCTCCTAAGCAAGTGATATGTAAAAGTTCTATTGAATGACTGGGGAGCCATAATTGGAGATTCCTTTGAAAAGTTCTAGTGTCTTGAGCTTTGTGGATTATCTTCACATGCTCTTTTGATTTGACCCTTTTGTTGATGGTGTCTGATGAGAGATAATATCATTAAGTGGAGAGAATTTGGGTCTTTTACCTTCTGATGTTAACAAGTAACCCAATAAAGTGAATCTTAAATCTTTACCTCTGTGTTTGTGTCCCAGCATCTCACCTATGATCACATGAATAAGGAGATCCAGCCAGGCAGGAAACAAAGGTGAGGAATTCTCCTGGTGGCCATGTTATATCTGGATTTGAACTTGGTGGGAACAAATTATGTTAGACACTATGCTGAGTGAGCACACTCTCCCCAGAGATAAAAATAATGTAAGGGAAGATGTGACTCCAAGGGGTGGGGTACATGGGTATTTTTGGACTTGCTCTATTATCTTATATTTGCACCTGCTATAATTTTCATTCTTGCTATACCTTTGAAGCTAAGATTCTTTAGTAAAAGCTAATTGACATTAAATGATGGAACTAGGTTTTTAGTCATTGGCACCTTACAATGGGGAGAACAAAAATGATGCTGTCATAAATCAATAAAATTAGAGAAAATGTATTGTGGACTCCTAAAATTCTGAAGGGGAAAAAATACAAATCCTTACTATGACTCAGTCATGATGAACTTGCTACATGAAATTTTATTTTTATATGTAATATACATGCATGTACATATACAAATACACACATATGTTTATACATAGGCATGCATGCATATTGCATACACATGCATATCTATTTAGGCAATGGGGGAAATAGGAAAAGATTCAGTTTTAGAGAGCTCTCTCAGCTACTGAGAGGTTTCTGCCTATGGCCATACAAGAACAGGGCATGAATATAGGTCATCCTGTCCCTGAAGCTGACCCTTCATCCACTATGCCATACTGCTTCTGATTCATGTTCCTTGTAGCATTTTAAATGCTGGGCCATGGAACTTGCTATTTCAGCAAGGTAGATACACCCCATGAGCACAGCCCCACTTCTTCAGGCAAAATCTCCCCACTATTTCCCCTGTGTTGGTTTTCATTTCCAGTTTGACCCGGAATGACTTTATTTTAGCAGCCCTGATGGGAGTAGACAATGCTCATGCAACGTCACTTCACTGGGTCTGTCAGGGGACGGTGAAACCAGGCGAGGTGGGCTGGAGGACTCCCACATTAACATATTTCCTAGACGCTTCATCTTCATGGTCAATCTTAATGGATGCCTTCCAGCTCCCTGTGGAAAAGTGAACCCATCAGGACCAGCAGTAGATTAAAGCTCACACACTTCAAATTGGCGGCTTGCCTGAGCTTGCCAGAAGGGTAAAGAGTTCACTGCAGCGTTAACAGAGAAATCTCTGCAGCTATTCCCCCTCCTTCTCCTCTCTTTCCTTTAAAAGAAAAAGAAAGAATAAAAAAGAAAGAAAAGAAAATCTAATCATTGGAAAACTTCCTGGTGTCCATGGATGGTTTATTGACCTTTTTTTTTCCTGGCCTGGTCCTATTGTTCAGTTTGCTGTCTTGTATTACCTGTATTCCACTAATGAATTGGCCTTCTGTGAGGTCTGCATGCTTCCAAATTACCCTCCCCCTTTTACCTCTATTCCCAAGCTGACTTTGCTTCACTGTGCTTGAGTGCAGAAGAATGAACTGTCAGCGACAACTGATTTATAAGACCGATTTACCTTCTGGAGAGTGTAATTATGTTCATAGTTAAGAATTAATCAGGTGAGAGAATTATGGAATAATCATGCTCCGGACTTTGAAGGACAAACTAAATGGAGACCAATCCCTGCTTCACACAGCTATCCCAGAAAATGGAGAGAGTCTTTTGCTCTCTAATTGTTGGAGAGTTCCATTTTGAAGTCAGTTGTCTTTCTTTTTAAAGAAATGAAGTGAAAAAAATCTTACTGTGTTTCTTCAGTGGAGTTCGTCTAAGCCAGCCAGATTAAAAGGTGGAGAAAAAAGATAATTTTCTTTTAATTATGAAACAAGGATTCCAGAGTGATTGAATGTAGTCCTGGTAGGGGATTTAGTTGTTGTTTTCAATTCAGGTGACCTATTAGCTACCCAGCTTTCACTTAGCATTTATGAAACATACCCCATTTGAGAAAGCTTTTCTTTGCTGTTCTTAGGCAATATGTTTCCCCTTCACCTCAGTAATAGGGGTTGATGGCATTTGCAATCAGTTCTGTGTTCTCTTCCAGTTGCAGTTTTCTTTGCCTTATGGCCAGAGGACTTTCTAGTCAATTATTTTAGCCCATTTGTCCCCTTTCCAAATTTCACATTTCTGCAAGAAAACAGCAGTGGTTTGATTAGCAAAATTTATCATTTTTTCCAGTTTTCTTGAGTGACATAGAATTTGCCTTCGATTCTTTTTCCTTTGCTATTAAAATTTTACAGCAGACACAGTAAGAAAAAAAAACTGAATAGGTCAGATATCACTCTCTGTAATGTATGGAGAACAAATGCAAAAATGATTCAGACTTTGAGTCAGAAGAATTGGACTCTGCTGAAAAAATTTAGTCTTTCCAAAGAGGTTTCCTAGCATATAGAAGTATCATCCCAATCATTCTTTTCTCAAGTCATTTTCTCCAAAGATTTTTAGCATTTCTAAAAAGGGGAGTATAGCTTACAGAAATCCAGACTTACTTCCAGATAAATAAAAGAGGGATTATTCATATACAGAAGGATTCACTACAGGATTCCATTAAAGAACAAGTGTAACACAGTTTTCATCATGGTTCCTGGGGACAAAAAGCATGTATACTAATAAAACGTACTATGGTCCAAATTATTTATAGCCTGTAATGCTTTTATATAGGCATTTATGTTTGTGAATTTGCTGCAGATATTGAAAACTACTGAGGAATGAGGTACTCTCAATAATTAGGATTTTCCATATAACTGAAATGACCTTTAAAGAATTGTGTCAAGGAGAAGAAGAGCCACATGACTGACAACTTTGATTTTGGTTTTCAGCAAATTGAATAATGTGATTACCTCAACTCTTTAAGTTAATAATAATGACTTTGATTACAGATCAATTTAAAAAATAGATTCATTTTCCAATACAGAAATGGACCAAAGACAAAAACAGAGTGTTCTAAAATAATTAATTGTAAATTATGAAAATAACCATATGAAAGAATTTTTGAAACTATTAATAGTATGGGTAATGTAAACCAAAACTACAGATTTTTCCCTTCAAAATCAGCATACTAGCAAAGATGATAAAAGAAAGGAAGAGTGAATGTTGAAGAAAAATGGAATAATAATACATTATTTGTGGGACTGTGAATTTACAAATCTCTTCTGGAAAGCAATTTGGAATTGTTTATATAATATGACCAAAATGTATGTTTTATTATTTTAGAGATTTTACTATTAAGCATATAATACAAGAAACATTCTGGCATATATGAATTTATTTATAGAAACACTTTTTTGTGGTAGCAAAACTAGAAGTAAATTAATGGTCACTAAGTGTAAAAAGTTGTGCTATATGAATTTAATATTCCTATGCTACAAGAAATTGCAAGCATAATTAATAGAGGATCAAATAAAGTCATATCAGTTAATGCAAAGTGATCTAAGTGAAAACAGGAAAATATATAGATAATACCTACAGTAATGCAAACAGAAGGAAAAACTACTATAAAACATTTGAAAATAAGTATTGCAAAATTATATAGAACAAAATTGTTGAAAAATAATAGTTATAAAAGGACACTTCTACTTAGTCTTTTTTCAAAAGGTAAATTCCACAAATTTCAAATATCAGAGATTGATTTTTTGTGTTAATTGATTTTGATATTTTGTTCTTTTTCTTCTTTTAAATATTCTTTGTGTTAAGGTGGGGAATTTTTTTTTCTATCAAGGGTCATTTTGGGGCAAACATTTAATTAAAACTGTCTAAAAAGCTACTAAATTTGTTGAATTTTGAGTGCTGCCTGTGGTTGTGTGGGCAACCACAGGTTGTAGGTTCCTCACCCTTGTTTTAAGGGATGGTTCTTTGGGAGGGAGAAGACTAGAGGCATGAGTGGAGCATCCAAGTGAAATTTTAATAAAAAACAAAAAAAAATTAAAAAATATTAAAATAAAATTTTTGAGTCTTTGGGAATAGATTGGAGATCAATGGAGAGGCACATAGTAGGTATAAAGACACTGTAACATAGTCAGTGAAGAACATCAAAAAATGAGTAGAATACATAATCAAGGAATATATGATGTAATAAATAGATGAGTTGGTCAAATAATCAATGATAGATAACAGATAGGGAGCCAGAGTGCTTTGTTAATATCCTTGGGATGTCAGTGGAAAGTTAAGAAGTACTCTCACATATTGAGTGGATCCCAATGGAAATTTTAATGGAGGACATGGTTAAGATGTACAGAAATGGAATATAGAGTAGATAGACATGGATAAGTTGTGATGTATATTATTGGAGTCAGTTTCGAAATTGGTTATAACACAGATTCATTCTGGTTTTTGAGGGAGAAAAAGAAGAGATATTATTATGTGACAAAATGAATTAATTAAGAACAAATTAGATTAAATTAACTTCATTTCATTTTTGGCATACTATGTCAGAGAATATCAGGACTATACTATTCCAAGATGTAAGGAATATAACAATGTGTCATCTCTCTGTTAGACAAAATGAAGAAATAAAGTTTACCACATGAGTTCAGCTAGACGAGTTAAAAAAATGTGAATGGCTAAAAAAAACAACTAATGCTGAACAAAAATAAAGTTTACAGTGAAGGATCAAAGAGCTCTGTCTCTGGCCTAGGTTCATTCAATATAGTCAGGATTACACAGGATTTAGCAGCTTCTACACTAAATGATCAGAGGGTATGGAATGTGATTAACTGAAAGGTAAAGGAGCTCAGATTACAACTGAAAAGCAGCTACCCAGGAAAATTGAGCATATCTTTTAGGGTAAAAGATTAGCATTCAATGAAATGGGAGACTTTCAAACTTTCCTGATGGAAAGATCAGAGATGAACAGAAAATTCAATCTTCTAATACAACGCTCAGGAGAAACATTAAAAGATAAACAGGACAGAAAAAATCTCAACATATTAATAAATAAAATTACATTTTTTGCATCCCTACATGGGAAGATGATACTTGTCACTCTTGAGAACTCTATTGAGTATCTTGACTATCTGTATTAGGGCAGTTAGAATGAATACATTTAGATAGAAGATGTTGGTATAAATTGACTTTGATTTAATGATATAAAAAAATCAAGGGAAGAAAAAAGGATTGTACTAGGAGAAGAGGAAAGGGGAAACAGATTAGGGTAATTTATATCACCTAAAAGAGGCAAAAGACCTATTATAGTACAGGGAAAGAAGAGAGAGAATGGACATTGTTTTAATATTAATATCATTGGATTTGCCCAAAGAGGGAACAACATAAACGTTCAGTTGGTTTAGAAATTTATCTTACCCTATTGGAAAAATAGAAGGGATAAGGGGAAAGAAAAGGGAAGTTAGACTAAACAGAAGGGAATGCTGAAGGGAGGGAAGAAGTAGGAAGGAAAAGGGGGGGAGGGGGCTGCTGACAGAAGGGAGGGAATCTTGAGGGAAGAGGAAAACATTTGTGATATAACATTACTATATATTTTGCTAATGCAAGTATTAATAAGATGGGGAATCCCTGAACAAATATAGACATTTCTATATGTGTCTATATATGTGACACAGAATGAAATATTTAGAGATAGATCACTAAAAGGATCCTGTATAGATAGAAAGATTGATAGATAGATGGATGATTGATAGAAAAATAGAAAATACATTTATTCATATATATATATATATGTAAGAATTGTATGCCTACTGATTTAAGCATCACATATACATATATTTGAATGTGTGTATATTTATGTACATATGTATTTGGATTATATAATAATTATATTATTTTATATATATATTATATATATATATATATATATATATATAATTGAGCAGGTAGCAAAAATAGAAGAGAATGGCAGAGAATGAGATGAATAGATAGTTCCATGGAAGCAATGAATATGAGATTGGACAGACTTTGTGCTATGACACATGGGAGCAGCAATAAAGTTGGACTTGCCTGAATGAACAGCAACAAAAACAAAAATATAACATGGGGAACATAGGAAAAGCAAAATCATAGATACTTCAAGATGCTGGCAAATGTGTGTCCATATACTTATTTCCCTCTCAAGATTCTTAAGTTTCCATTTTCCTTTAACTTTGGAGAGTCCTCCTCCAATGCCTATGGAATTCTTTTTGGTTTTGTTCTGCACCTTTAAGTGGAAAACGAGGAAAGAAAGGACATCCGGGCCTCTAAATTCCTCCTGCCGCTAAGCAAGGAAAGAAGATAGGTGTGCTATCCCCTGTTCCTAGAGAAGAGGAATACAAAACAGATGTAGTTAATATCTCTTTTCAGAGAGATCTTGAAGGGTGGCAGTTAAACATGATTGCGAATCAATTGGAAGCAGTTGGAGGAAGCAGAATGGTTGAACCCAGGATTTTGCCCTGAATGAGGTCAAACAAGAGCCTGTTATAAGAGATGCTAAGTAGAAACCTAGTCCACAGTTTCTTTCTTCCCAAGTTTTCTCAGAAGGAGTAACCTCCTACTTTTTAATGAATTGTCTTACTAACATTTTCTTGTACTCTTTTCAGACTAAGAAAAAGGAGGGTGCTAAGAGAAAGGAAGAAATCAATCCATACTTCCACATTATTGTAGCCTGCTATTTGAAGCATTTTCTTATTATTTATTTGTTTCATTATCTATGTTAATAAACTACATAGCAATCAATAGAAAATTATGAGTTTGAGAAGTCATAATTGTCAGGATGGGGATAGGGGAATGGTAGGCCAAGACAAGAACAATTGTAATGGTTGGCAAATGTACAAGGTCATACCCTATTATATTTGGATATGAATGGGGGTGGTGGAAAAGTTAGTGAGGAGAAATAAGTTTTTAAAAATTGATTCCAAGCTAATGCAAACAAAAAAGAAAAGAGGGAGAGAGAGAGAGAGAGAGAGAGAGAGAGAGAGAGAGAGAGAGAGAGAGAGAGAGAGACAGTAGCAGCTTATCAGTCACAGCAAGGACCAAAGTAGATGTGCCAATAGCCCATATCTGAAGTAGCCACTGAATAAATTTACTTTTTGTTTAGTCTGCTTAATTGTTTTTGATGATGGAAAAAACTCATACTCATGGGGGAAAATTTTGGGGGGAAAGGGTATGGGGCAACAACTGAAAGGGGATCTCTGAAGGCAATCTGCCCAAAGCAAAAACAAAAACTACAGTTTCTGGGTAACCCAACTTGCTTTGATACGTTGAATTAGTTACTGACAATCTTGTGTGCCTTGATTGATTGGCAAATATGTATGTGTGTTCCACTTTGTGCCAAAGATTTTTTTTTTCTGAAAAGATTGCAAGTCAAATATTTGTAAATAAAATCACTCCAAAAGCATAGATAAGAATTTATTTGAATAGAGAAGGAAAAAATTGGTATAATCAACTCTTTTTAATTTGGATAGTTGATACATTCATTTTTCTTTCATTTCACTGATTAATAGGTCCCTAAATATGTTTGAATGTATTTACCACCTCTCCTGCACCAAGTTCAAAGGGAGTAGGAATGAAAACGATAAGAAGGCAGGGTCAGGGGTATTAAAGAGATGTTAAAGAGCTGAATTATCAAGGGATAAGACTCTTCACCATTCATGGCTCTCTGAGTTAGGAACTGGACTTAATCAATTTCTTCTTGCAGCTCTGCCTTTGCCTCTACAGAATTGTTTAAAATTATTCTGCTGCCCTAGACTTTCACATAGTGTGTGGAGCCTTACTCATTCAAGAGTAAATTTTCTTCTCCCATTGGTGAAAGAACACCGTATTTGAGGAAAGACTCAGACTGATCATTCTTTAAAAAAAAATATTTATTTTTTTCCACTACATGCAACAGTAGTTTTCCAACAGTCATTTTTTTTGCAAGACTCTTGAATTTCACATTTTTCTCCTTCCTTCTCTTACCCCCACCCCTGACAGCAATATAATAAAGGTATGCATGTATAATCATACTAAATATAGATCCATATTAATCATGCTGTGAAAGAAGAATCTAGAGAAAAAAACATTGGAGAGAAAAAACATAATACATGACTTTTAAAAATTGAAGATAGCAAGCTTTGGTCTGCATTTAAACTCCATAGTTCCTTCTCTGGATGTGAATGGTATTTTTTAATTACAAGTCTTTTAGAATTGTCTTTGATTATTGTACTGCTGAAATGAACAAATCTATCATAGTTGATCACTGTTGCTGTTCGTGTGTGCAATGTGTTCTGGTTCTGCTGACTTCCCTCAGCATCAGTTCATATAGGTCTTTCCAAACTTTTCTGAAGTGCCATCCCTCGGGATTTCTTACAGAACAATAGTACTTCATTAAATTCATATTCTACAATTTATTCAGTCATTTCCCAATTGATGGGCATCCCCTCAATTTCTAATTCTTTGCCAGTATGAATGAGCTGCTGTAAACATTTTTTGTTCATGTGGGTTTTTTAAATGTTTTTTGTGATCGCTGAGATACAGACCTAGTAGTATTATGGTTGGATCAAAGGGTATGAATTCTTTTATTACCCTTTGGGTATAAATCCAATTGTTCTCAAGAAAGGTTGGATCAATTCACAACTCCACCAACAATGCATTAGTGTTCCAGTTTTTCAGTCACATTGACCAATCTGACAGTGTGAGGTAGCACCTCAGAGTTGTTTTAAATTGTATTTCTCAAATCAACAATGATTTAGAGTATTTCTCATAAGAATATAGATAGTTTTAATTTCTTCATTTGAGAATTGCCTTTTCATATCCTTTGACCACTTATCAATTGGGAATAACTGGCATTCTTATGAATTTGGCTCAATTCTCTATTTTAGAAATGAGTCCTTTGTCAAAGACACTAGTTGTAAAAATTGTTTCCCAGCTTTCTGCCTTTCTTTTAATTTTGATTGCATTGGTTTAATTTGTGTTAAAACTTTTTAATATTAAGTAATCAAAATTATTCATTTCTCATTTTATAAAGTTCTCTGTATTTTCTTTGGTCATAAACTGCTCCCCTTTTCACAGATCTGACATCTGATAAATATTCTTTGTTCTCCTAATTGGTTTATGATACCACCTTTTATGTCTAAATCCTATACCCACTTCAACCTTATTTTAGTATAGGGTGTGAGATGTTGATCTTTGTCTCGTTTCTGCTATCCTATCACCTAGTTTTCCCAGAAATTTTGGGAAGCTGGGATATTTGTGTTTAACAAATAGTAGATTGTTATAATCATTTGCTTTTTCTTTTTTACCTAATCTCTATTTCTTAGCCAATAACACAGTTTTGATGATTGATGTCTTATTACACACACACACACACACACACACACACATATATATATACATATATATGTATATATATATATATATATATATATATATATATATATATATATATATATATAATTTTAGATATGGTATTGTTAGGCCACCTTCCTTTGCATCCCCCCCCCCCCGAATTCCCTTAATATTCTGGGCCTTTTGTGCCTTGATTTGAATTTAGTTTCTATTTTTTCCTACATCAATGAAATTTTTTTTTTTTTTGGTAATTTGATTGATATGGCTTTCGGTAGCTTGGCCTACCCATGATCAATTGATATTTGCTTAGTAATTTAGATTTGATTTTATTTGTGTGAAAAGTGTTTTATAGTAGTTTTTACATGGTTTTTAAGTTTGCCTTGGCAGATAGAGTTCCAGGTATTTTATGTTGTCTACAGTTACTTTAAATGGAATGTTACTTTCTATCTCTTGTTGCTGTGATTTGTTAGTAGGACTAGCCAATCTTTAAACTTTATACCTTGTGACACCCAACTCCCTAATCCCTGATTTTATGCTCCCTTTTCTGTTTTCCCTCATTAAAATATTAATTCCATAATATCAAGGATAGATTTTTCTTTTTTACTTGTATTTGTATTTCCAAAATTTAGCACAGTGCCCAGAATATAGTAAATAATTAAGATGTGTTGTTGGTCTGCTTCCCAACTTTAACTTTAAGCTTATTATTAGAAAGTTAGAAATTTTGAAAAGACCCAAGAAGAATGAAAAAAAAATTGATAACTTTATTTTTTATTTTCTTTGTTTTAAAAAAAATCATATATTATGACTTTAGGTAATTGTTCATTTACTGGATCAAACATAATAATACTTTTCATAGACTGATGAACTCTTTATATTGTACAGAGATCAGAGTTCTGACATCCTCACCCTTTCCAGAATAGTTATAATGTAACAAAAAGCAACAGAAAATATTTTTTGAACTTAAAGCCAATTATCCATAAATACATTTTAAAGGCAAAAAAATTTCTCTGATATTATTTAATATGTAACTCTTTGTCTTCCCTAATAACTATTGTGTCCTAGGTTATATAAAGCAGGGTGGCTATCCCAAAGAAGCTAGTTGAATTAGAGAAGTTAAAGAAAAAGTAAATGAACGAGAATTTCAAGAAATGACAGGGAATTATGCCTACCCAAAGAGATCATGGAAAACGGTAAAAAAAAAAAACCCGACATATACAAAAATATTCATAGCAGCTATTTTTATGGTGCAAAAAATTGGAAATTGAGAGGATGCCTATCAGTCAGGAAATGGCTAAACAAGTTGTGGCATGATGAATGTGATGGACCACTGTTTTTCTATAAGAAATCATGAGGGACAGAATGTCAGAAAAGCTTGGAAAGATTTACATGAATTGATGCTAAGTGAAATGAGCAGAACCAGAAGAATATTATATACACTAACAACAACATTGGTTGATGATCAGCTATGATGAACTTGTTCATTTCAACAGTACAATAATCAAAGACAAATCTAAAATACTTCTAATGGAAAATACCATCCACATTCAGAGAAGTAACTATGAAATTTAAATGTAGTTCAAAGCTTACTATCTTCATTTTTAAAAGTTGTCATACATATTGTCATTATTTTAATATATTTTTTTCTTCCATTTGGATTTGATTCTTCTGTTACAACAGGATTAGGATGAATTTATCTTTAGCATAGTCACACATGTAAAATCTATATTAGATTGTTTTCTGTCAGGAAGAGGGAAGAAGTGAAGGGAGGGAAGTAGGAAGAAAAATGTAACTCATAACCTTGCAAAATGGGATGGCTAGGTGGTACAGTGAATAGAGCACGGGCCTTAGAGTCAGGAGTACCTGGGTTCAAATCCAACCTCAGATACTTAATAATTGCCTAGCTGTGTGGCCTTGGGCAAGCCACTTAACCCCATTACTTTGAAAAAAAAATCTAAAAAAAACCTTGCAAAAATGATTTGTGAAAATTATCATTGCTTGTAGCTGGAAAAACAAATAAATAAAAATATTTAAATTTTTTAAAAAAAGAAATTATTGGAGAAAAGAGGCAGTCAGATTAAAGGAAATAATAGATCTACCAATAAGACTTTAGGAGAAAACTAAGCTTCCTAACCAAATAATATACCCAGTGGGTATTAAGGAATGGAGTGATATCATAATAGCAGAGCACACAATATTATAGGGCATTTAATGAAAAGGGAAAATTAATCCCCACTTACACTTCTAACAATATGGCAGTATTTATACATTAAAACCTCATTATGTGTGACTTTATTCTGTAACTAAATTTGTTAAGCTGAGCAGCTCCTACTTCTCTTGCATAAAATAGTTTGTACATAAATAAAACAAAGGTTGAAGGAAAAAAAGTACGTGTAGGAGAATATTGGCACAAACAACACTCATAAAAAATCTGTCATTCAGAATCAAAGATAATTGGCACAAATATGCAAGAAAATCATTATATATTATATATTATATATTATAGTTATGTGGTTAAAAGATGAGCATTATTCTCACTAAAAAAAAGAGCAAACTTTCAGGAGTCAACTAAAAAGTGGTCAAACTTGTTAATAATGCAATGGAATCTAAATATTTTTTGAGATACTACCACATTAAACTGGTAAATATAGCAAAAGTTGGAAAAAATAGCATGTTGGCAGGGATAAAAGAAAATAGACAGTAATACATTCCTAAATTAAGTATTAATTGGTTCAACCTTTTGAAATATAAATTTACAATCATGTAAGAAAAAATTCAAATTTAGTCCACTCTTGGTCCTGCAAATCTACTATTTTTTTTTTAATTTCAAAGTGATTGTGAAAAATACTAAAGGATTTATCTATAGGCATATATCAATAATAGCTCTATTAATGATAATAAAAACTTAGAAACAAATTATGCTTAACTATTTGGAAATGTTAAACAAAATAAGAAAATATTAATATGTCACAAAGAATGATGAATATCAAAGAGACAGAGAAATACTTTTATGAAATGATACAGTGAACAAATCAGAACAATATATGTACAATTACTAAAAAAATCACATATGTTCATAATAATAAACTTAAACAGCAATTTAACTCAAAGGAAAACTAATGAACAATGTTGGTGTTCACTTATTAACTATATACTTGACATTTCGTTTAATAAAAAGCATGAAAAAATGCAGATATTCTATCAGTAATGATCCCCTTTTGAAATTGTTTTTCTTTTAATTTATATATATTATTCATTATTGGGATACAACTGAGAACATGAGAAGCTAAAGAATATTTCTATTCAACTCTGATCTTTTTATCAAGAATGTTTGAAAATCCTCTATTTCATTGTATGTCCATTTCCCCCTTGAAGAATTATATTCAGTTTTGTTGAAGGCGATTTATGATTGTAAACCTAATTTTTTCACCATCTGGAATATATTCTAACATCTTTGGTCCTTTTATCTTTCAATGTAGTAACTGCTAAATCTTGTGTTATCCTAACTGTGGAACTGCAATATTTGAAGTTTTTTTTTTCCTTTTTGACTGCTTATTGTATTTTCTCCTTGATCTGGGAGCTTTGGAATTTGGTTATAATATACCTGGGTATTTTCATTTTGGAATCTGTACTAGAAGGTGATTGGTGTATTCTTCCATTTCTATTTTATTTTCTGTTTCTAAAATGTTAGGGCATTTTTCCTTGATGATTTCTTGAAAGATGATGGCCATGCTTTTTCTTAATCATGGCTTTCAGATAGTCCAATAATTCTTAAATTATCCTTCCTAATAATTTTCTAGTTATTTTTTCAATAAGGTATTTCATTTTTTATTCTTTTGATTGCTTTGCTATTTCTTAATGTGATTAATTCATTAACTTCTACTTGCCTAATTCTTATTTCTAAGGGATTATTTTCTCTAGTGAGTTTTTATGCATCCTTTTCTGTTTGACATAGTCTGCATTTTTTTTTTTTTTTAGTTTTTGCAAAACAATGGGGTTAAGTGGTTTGCCCAAGGCCACACAGCTAGGTAATTATTAAGTATCTGAAGTCATATTTGAACCCAGGTACTCCAGGGCCAGTGCTTTCTTTATCCACTGCACCACCTAGCCACCCCTTATTCTACTTTTTAAGGAGTTCTTTTCATGTGTTATTTTTTTTTTATCTTTTTCCATTTTCCCAATTCTGCTTTACAAGGCATTTTTCTCTTGGATTTTTGTGCCTCTTACTATTTGACCTATTCTTTATATAAAGTGTTATTTTCTTCAGTATTTTTGTGCTTCTTTTATTAAATTGCTGACACTATTTTCCCCATGATTTTCTTGTAGCATTATCATTTATCTCTCTTACTTGAATTTTAACATTCTTTTTTGAGTTCTTTCATGGCCTGAGATAACTTACTATTTTTCTTTAGATGTAGCAGTTTTGACTTTGTGTTTTGATTTTCCTTGTCACCTTAGTAACTTTCTATTGTTAGGATCATTTTTCCCTGCTGTTTGTTCATTTCCTTTTAGCCTATTTCTGAACTTTTAACTCTGTGCTAACATAGGTTTCTACTTCTGGAGTAGAGAAGGCACTGTCCCAAGTTTCACATTTATTGCACCCCCATTTTAAAAAATAATTTTGGGACCTTTAGGCTATTTTTTCCAAAGTGTTAAGAGTCAGGGAGAGGTGTGTTTATTATTTTCCTGACCTGTATTCTGATCTTTGAGCAACAACAAACATTCTTTTTCTCTCTGGAACTTTGAACAGGGTTCAAGCTCCCCTGGTTTTGTAGTGCTCCTCTTTACTCTGCAACTTAGACTCAGAAGTACAACCTTGATTGAACTATGGGCAATGCAAGAGAGTCCTTTCCCTGTTATCAGCAAAGGGACATCTTTAATATCCTTCTGAACAGTTGTCTGACACCTTTATTGTCTATGGGCTGAAACATCTGGAAACCACTACCACTGATTCAGTGGCCACTGAGGCCTATTACTAGTTTGCTGGGATAGGCCTTGTGCCAACTCAGAATGTGATACATTCTCACCCTGATGCAATGAACCTTTCCTTCCTATCATCTAAATTGTCATGTGTTAGAAAATTGTTTTACCACACTTTTGTGGTATCTGCTGCACCAGAATTTTCTTTAAGCCATTACTTAAAGTTGTTTGGAGGGATTTTGAGGAGAGCTCAGGAGACTTCCTGTCTTTTCTCTGTCATCTTGTCTCTGCTCCCCTCTTCACTAGAACTCTTGGGCCCATCTTCTTTCTGTGTATTAGGTTATCTATAGGAACCAGGTGGCTCAAAAGTTTTAAAGATAGGGAAGAGGTCCTGTTCAGGTAAGTCCATAAGTTTTCTCTACATCTCATGATATAACTTTCAAAGTGGGAAGCTTTCAAATATGAAACATTACAGATGCAGTTGGGGCTAGAAGAATTGTCCAGAAGAGAAACATTAAACATGTGCTCTGATAAGAGAGTATACAGCCACACCATTACCAAGTGTGGTTGAAACCGGATTGAAATGGAACTGGGAAATATTTAACAAAAGAAATAAAAATATTTTTTAAAAAAGCAATTCCAAACCATAAGTTACATCATAAAATCAAATCAATAGGTGGTCTAGAATATAAACAACTTACTGAATGGGCAAAACCTAAGCATCCCAAATAATAAGATTTTTCTGGACAGCAATAGTAGGGAGTATTTAATACAATTCAGAAAGATCCACATTAATAATGACTAAAAAGATTTTATGTTTAAAGAATATTTATGTTCAAGTCCCAATTTGATTTTTCTTATCTGTGTAACTCTAGGCAAGTCATTCTATATTACTGGGACTCTGTTTCCACTATTCTATGGGAATTGTAATGAAGAAAATGCAAAGCATTATTATTTAGGCAGTGAAAAAGTTTTGTGACTCTTAAAGGACATTGATATATTAGTATTAATATGGCCATAGTATTATAGTTCACACTATTTTGCATGCCTAGCATGCTTTCTCCCTCTCTTCACTTACCTATTAAGATTTAACATATCTTTTAAGATTTGGTTTTATACTCTTCCCCCAGGAATCTTTCCCTTATCCCACCATATTAGTAATAATTGTTCAGTAAATGAACCTGATAGAGTACTTTATACTGGCACTTTTTATATATTATTTTCTATTATAACTGTTTGTGTGTATATATATATGTTATTTATGTATATATATACACATATGTGTATAGTATATGTGTATATTACACTCATACACATCCATACCTTAGCCTCTATTAAACTGTAAAATCATGAGTTTTGCTACCAAGTCTTATGTAAATTTTGCATCTCTCCCAGCAACTCACACTCAATTGGTATTTTGTAAATGTTTATTGAATATTATTTTTAATTAGAATCATAGAATTGAAGAATTCAAAGGTTCCTGAACTATCATCTGGTGTAGGGGTTCATAAGCTTTTAAAAGTATTTGATAAAAATCACTTCATGGCATAGTTTATAATCATATGCACTTTATTATATGAATTTCAAAGCACAGTTTAGAAAAGGGATAGACATTTCCATATAGACCAAGAGATCTATGGCATAAAAAAAATATTAAGAACCTTTAATCTAGTCCAATTCCTGTTCAAGGTATAAAATATCAAAAGATAATTATTTAGCCCTCCATTTCAACTTCCCAATGATGGGTATATTGATTATTTTTTGAAGAAATCTTTTCTGATTTTGGATAAATATAATTTAAAAAAATCTTCCTTATTTGGAGCTGAAATCTACCTTTTCATAACTTCTACCTATTGAGCCTACTTCTATCCTTTTAGTCAAAGAAAGAAGTTATTTTTCCCTGCCTCATGACACTGCCTCAAATGTATTCTATTTGTTTTCTCTATAATTGAAATTTCTTTAAATATCTTTTTTCTTGTTTTTCTTCTTTGGCCTTAAAATTCCAAGATCATTGAACTAATGATATGGCATAGGCTCTAGTCCCCCAAGTATTTCATCTTTTAAATACATTTTTGCATGTTTTCTAAAACATGCAAAGAAGAAAGGACACACAATAATCCATTTTGATAGAACATAGCAGGACTATCACAATTGTCCCATGTACTATATTTTTTATTACTACTACTACATTAACTTTAATGGCTCACATAGAACACAGTAGTGATTATATTGATTTCTAACCTGGCCTTCACCATCCTGTATCTATCCTCTTTTTTTTTTAAATCCAATTATAGTGCTTTATGTTTATACTTGTAGTTTCATCTTGATACTTTTTTCCCCTAGCACAGCCTGTCAACAACATTTGATACTGAAATCCAAGTTAACTGTCCTTTTATATCATTCATATGTTCATTTAGCAATTAATGACAAGGAGGCTAAAAATTTTTGGTAAAAATGTTCAATGAAGATAAAGATGATAGAGTGGCAGAAAAAATTACAGCAAGTTCTCCCTTCTTTCCCCTTCATGCAACATCTTTAAAAAGATTTTGAAAAAATGTACCAGAACAAATCCTGATCCCAAAATCATTTCCCCCCCTATCCAGGTAGGTATAAAGAGGCAGACAGAGAGATCTTCAGACTTGGGTGGACTTGGTCTAGACAGAAATAATGAAGCAGAACATTTCAAAGCAAAGGAGAGACTATGAACCATGGTAAGAAGAGAGTCTATGCAAAGAGGAGTTTGTGTTGCTCAGGAAAAAGGTTCACCTGGAAGTTCTTTTGCTCAGAACTCAAATCTGTAGCATACAGCCAAGGGCAGACAAAGGACAGGAATGGCAAACCTATGCCTAGGGGGTGGAATGGGTTTAGGTCATTGGATCTAAGCTGTGTAGTGAGAGAAGAAAAAGTTAGAAAGCAAATAGTGGCTATGAGGTTCATTTCCCAGGTTTGGAATGGAGTTTTAGTTCCAGTCTATAACCTACTTTGAAGTCTGGAGCAGAATAGCCAGGATAGGAATCCCGATGAAAAGAAACTACAGTAATGTCACACTGAATCTGCAGTTTTCCAGATGCATGATAGAGTCTAGCAACTATCTATTGGAACTTCAAGCACAGCAAAAGATGAAGGGGAAAGATGAAGAGCATTGTGAATGTAACAGAAAGAATTTGGGTGGAGATGTAAATTGACTCTTGAGATGCAAATGGACTTGAAGTAGAGAATTATGATCCTAAAAAAAATTGTAATCTTAAAAGGCTGCTCAAATTGGTTGGAGATACTCATTACCACTCATTAAAATTTGTATCCTTTTCCTTAGCCTTTACCCTTTACCTAATTCTGGGTCCAGGGGAAGGGAGTTCACATTTGCCCTCTGGATTAGAGGCAAGACAAAAACCTGAGCTGGACTCCAGTTCAGGGTCACCCCAGTCTTCTCTGACTATGGCCCAACCAACTCTGTTTGAGTGTTCTTTTATCCTCTCTCTCTCTCTCTCTCTCTCTCTCTCTCTCTCTCTCTCTCTCTCTCTCTCTCTCCCTAGACCTTCCTATGTGTAGTAACCTTTTTAATAAATTTTTGTTTTATTTCCACCCATGCTTTCCCAAGTCTGAATAATGATTCCTCAAAGGCAGAACTGAACCCAGGTAGCCATCAGTTACACAAAGACAGGAATGTTGTTCAGACCCAAATCCAGCTCAAGAATTTACAGAGTTCAGAGCAGGAGTGCAGGAATCCTTGGGTCAGAAAACTGGGAGTTTTCTGGAAGAACAAAATGCTCCCTAAATCCTCAAATAACAAACACTCAGGAAGTAGCAGCAGAAACAACTCAAGTATTCCCTTCAGAAGCACACAGAACCTGCACTGCCATAAAATTCAAAGTACAAAATTAGACTGGAAGAATGAACAAACAAAAAAAAAACAAAAATCTCTCCATAAATGCAATGATAGTGACAAGAAGGCTAAAGACACAAATCAAGAAGTGAATGACTCTAAAATATCAACAAGCCAAACCTTAAAGGAAAATAAAGCTTAGGCACAAGTTCCTTATAAATACCTAGAAGAGATGAAACAAGAGTTAAAAAGAGAGTCAAATACATTTTTATAAATTAAATTAGAATTCTAAAGGGAAAAAATATTGAGAATGAAGTGAGAGCTATGGAATTGGAAAGGGAATTGACAGATTGACATAAAAGGTACAATACTTTGCTCAAGCAATAAATTCTTGAAAATTAGAATGACTGAACTAGGAGACAACAACTCTCTGAGACTTAAACTAAACTAACAAAATAAGGCATCTTTTTAGCAAAAACAACTTACCTGATAAAACAGGTTGAATGAAAAGAAAAACCTGCTAGAGTGAGAGAAAATTGTACATTTTATTCACGAACCTTGCAAGATACACCTTACAGGGTAAGGGTACTTCACCTAGGCATGAAGCACGAATTAGTCTTCAAAGTCAGGTAATATATGGTCTTCACAAACTCTTTCCCCTCCCTCTTGGATGTTCATAGGCTCTCAGAGTTTGAGTTACAATCTAAGAGGTCCACCCATTCCATGACATGCCCCTAATTTGATCCCCCCCACATGATACAAGGCATGATATGCTAAAGAATCCCAATCATGTGGGTTAATATTCAATTAACTAATTGCGAAAACTCAATAGCATTAGGTGAAGATCTCTAGGTCACTCTTGACTGGTGGTGAACCGGTTTGGGGTTTGGTATCCCTGGAATGGGATTAGGAAAACTCTTTCAATCTTGTGATTGGCTGGGCCATTCCCCCTTTGTAATGGATTCCCCTAAGTGCTCCCCTCCACACCCTGTGAAGACTAACACCCTACATTTCTCACAGAAATAATTCAAGAAACCCGGATTACCAGAAAACCTTGGCCAATAAAATAAAAAACTAAAAGTCTAGACATCAAATTCTGATTAGATCTCTTAGAAGGAGAGGAAATAGAAGGAACCCACAGATTACCTCTTGAAAGAAATTTTAAAAAGAAAAAAATTCAGAAACCCAAATCTAGAGCTTTGTAGATCAAAGAAAATTCTGCAAGCAACCACAAAGCAGGTATTCAAGTAATTAGGAAGTACTAATTCACAATACGCACACAATTTAGCAGTAAAACATCAAAAGGGAATGAATCTTTCTGAAGACAAGGGATATTGATTTACAACTAATAATAACTTATCCATCAAATATGAATTCAATTCTATTTTTAAAAAGTTTATATTTTTGTATTTGTTTGTATTTGTGTGTTGTTTTGTTTTTTTTTTTAGGTTTTAGCTAGGCAATGGGGTTAAATGGCTTGCCCAAGGCCACACAGCTCAGTAATTATTAAATGTCTGAGATTGGATTTGAACCCAGGTACTCCTGACTCCAGGGCCAGTGCTCTATCCACTGTGCCACCTAGCCTCCCTGATTTGTACTTATTTTGTATTTTCTTTGTATTTATTTTCCCTGAATACCTGTAAAAATAATTTTTAATGTTTATTTTAAAAAATTGAGTTCCAGATTTTCTCCCTTCCTTCTCCTTACTTCCCTTCATTGTAGAAGGTAAGCAATTTGATATAGTCTACACATCTGTAGTCATGTAAAGCATAGTCATGTTGTGAAAGAAAATAGACAAAAAAACCCTCAAACAATAAAATAAAAAAAAATTGTGCTTCATTTATATTCAGACACCATCAGTTCTTTCTATGGGAATGGATAGCATTTTTCATTGTAAGTCCTTCAAAGTTGTCTTGGATCATTGTATTTCTGAAACTAAGTTATTCACATCTGTTCATCTTACGATATTGCTGTTACTTTATACACAGTACATTTCACTTTGCATCAGTTCATGTAAATTTTGATGGATACAATTCTACTGGGGGGAAATGGATCTTTAATGAAATTGAGGACTTCCAAACATTCCTGATCAAAAGACCAAGATGAGAGCTGCATAAAAACTTACCAACACAGGAGTCAAGACAACATGAAATGATAAAAATGAACAATCATAAGGGACTAAACAGAAATAAACTGTTTATATTCAAATCTAAGGAATAATAGTTGTGTCTTCTCAGAGTTCTAAAACCATCGGGAGTCATAAAGAGAGAGTGAGTCATAGTAGAGAGAGTCTGGGAGTGATTCTGTCATATATTAATGATTTAAAAAGAAGTCTAGTTAGATTTTTTCATTAAGGAAGAGGCATACACTTAATAGAGAGAGAGAAGATGAGGAAAATTATTTCATATAGTTGTGGTACACTGATAGATGCAAAACAAAAAAAAGAGTGACATAAATTTCATTCTCATTTGAAATGATAGAGGAAAGAATACACATTTAAAGACCTTTAGGTATGGAAATGTACTGCGCTTGACATGAGAAAGAAGAGGGAAGAATAAGAAGGAAGTACATTGAGGGATGGATTTATTCTTAAGCAAAATAAATTCTTATATTGGGTTTATATAAATATCTACTTCAGTTCTTTTTGTGGTAGCAAAGAATTTGAAATGAAAGGAATGCCAATCACTTTGGAAAGTCTGAACTACTAAAGGTATATAAAATAGATGGAATAATATTGTACTATTAGATATGATAAAGGGGATGATTTCAGAGAAATCTGGGTAGACTTTTATGACCTGATGAAGAGTGAATTGAAAAGAACAAGTAGAAAAAATTATACAGTGACAAAAATATTGTTAAAAAAACAAATAGAAAAATAATGAAAGATTTGCTAACACCAATTATGTAATTATCAACCATGATACCAGAAGATTCTGTTTTTTCATAATAGTATTTTTTCCAATTTCATGTAAAGATAGTTTTCAATATTCATTTTCATAAGATTTGAATTCCAAATTTTCCTCCTTTATTCCCATCTCTCCCCCATAACCAAGAAAAAAGCAATCTGATAAAAGTTTTACATGTATTCTCATTATACATAGTTACATATTTGTCATGTTGTGGACAAAGAATCAGAAAGGGAAGAAAAAAAATTTGAAAAAAAGTATGTTTCAATCTGCCTTCAGATTCCACAGTTCTCTATCTGGATGGAGATGGCATTTTCCATCATAAAGTCTTTAGGAATTCTCTTGGACCACTGTATTACTGAGAAGGGCTAAGTCATTCCCAGCTAATCACCATGTCATATTGCTGTTACTATATGCAATGTATTCTTATGTCTGTTTGCTTCTCTTTGCATTATCAGTTCATGTAAGTCTTTTCAGGTTTTTTGCAATCCACCTGCTCATCATTTCGTATTTAGCCATATTCAACCATTCACAAATTGATGGACATCTCAAATACCAATTCTTTGCCAGCCCCCCCAAAAATTGGTCTAAATATTTTTTACATGTGGATCTTTCGTTCTTTTATATGTTCTTTTTGGGATTTAGATCTAGTAATGGTTTTGCTGGTTCAAATCATAGTTTGATTACCTTTTGGGCTTAGTTTCAAATCATTCTCCAGAATAGTTGGGTCAGTTTACAACTCTATCCTCATTGGATTATTGTTCCAGTTCTTTCAAATTGCCTCCAATATTTATTATACTGTTTTTCTGTCATATTATTCAATCTGATAGGTATAAAGTAGTAGCTCAGAGCTGCTCTAACTGGCATTGCTCTAATCAATGGTGATTAGGATACTTTTCATATAACTATAGATAACTTTAATTTCTTCATCTGAAAACTGCCCGTTCATATTCTTTGACTACTTATCAATTGGGGAATGACTTGTATTCTTAAAAAATTGACTCAGTTCTCTATATATTTTAGAAATGAAACTTTTAAAAAATTATTTATTTGTTTTTCCAACCACATGCACTTATTTTTTGCAAGGTGTTGAGTTTTACAATTTTTCTCCCTCCTTCCCTACCCTCCTCTCTTCCTCTGACAGAAAGCAATCTTTTATAAGTTCTACACTTATAACTATGCTAGATATAAATTGATATTGAACATATTGTGAGAGAAGAATCAGATCCAAAGGGAAGGAAAAAAGCATTAGAGAAAAAGTGACATAATACACAAGATATCTTTTTAAAAAATTATTTCTATAAGGCAATGGGGTTAAATGACTTGCTTAAGGTCACATAACTAGGTAATTATCAAGTGTTTGAGGTTGGATTTTAATTCAGGTCTTCCTGATTCCAAGACCAGTGCTCTATCCACTGTGCCATCTAGCTGCTCCAAGATAACTTTTAAAAATTGAAAATAATAAGCTTGGTCCTCATTTAAACTCCAAATTTCCTTCTCTGGATATGGATGGTATTTTCCATCACAAGTCTTTTAAAATTGTCTTTGATTATTGTACTGATGAAATGAACAAGTCAGTTCCATCATGGTTGATCATCACCTCATGTTATTAGTCAACATCAATTGAAGCAAGTCTTTCTAGATTTTTCTGAAATCCTGTCCCTCATGATTTCCTGTAGAACAATAGTGTTCCATTTCTTATATAAACCAAAATTTGCTTACCCACTCCCCAAATGATGGGTATCCCCTCAATTTCCAATATGTTGTCACTTCAAAAAGAGCTGTTATGAATATTTTTGCACATGTAGGATTTTTACCCTTTTTCAATTGTCTCCTCAGGATACAGATCCAGTAGTGGTCTTGCTGGATCAAAAGGTGTGAACATTTTTATTGCCCTTTGGGCATAACTCTAAATCTCTCTCCAGAAAGGTTGGATCATTTCACAACTCCACTAACAAATCCCATCTAACACTGATCATTTTCCTTTCTAGCCATATTGGTCAATCTGAGAGCTTTGAGGTGATACCACAGAGATATTTTAATTTGCATTTCTCTAATAAGTAATGATTTAGACCAATTTTTCATGACCATAGATAGTTTTGATTTCTTCATCTGAGAATTGCCTTTCTATTTCCTTTAACCTTTTATTAGTTGAGGAATGGCTTGTTTTTTTTTTTTTTTAAATTGATTTGGTTCTCTATATATTTTGAAAGTGTGTCCTTTTCCAGAAACACTAGTTGTAAAAATTGTTTCCCAATATACTACATTTCTTTTAGTCTTGGTTGCAGTGGGTTTGTTTGTGCAAAACCTTTTTAACTTAATGCCATCAAAATTATCCTGTTTGTTTTTTATAATATTCTCTATCTCTTCTTTAATCACAAATTGCTCCCCTTTCCATAGATCTGTTTACCTGTCGGTAAACTATTCCTTGTTCTCCTAATTGGCTTATAATATTACCTTTTATGTCTAAATCCTGTACCCATTTTGATCTTATCTCAGAATATTTTGTGAGATGTCCTATGCCTAGTTTCTGCCATACTATCTTCTGTTTTTTTCCATCAGTTTTTATCAGAGTTTTTATCCCAGAAGCTAGAATCTTTGGGTTTATGAAATACTAGATTATTATAGTCATTTATTGCTCTCTCTTTTGCACTTGATCTGTGTCGCTGATCCATCACTATATTTCTTAATCAGTACCATACAGTTTTGAAGACTGATGTCTTATAATATAATTTTAGATTTGAAATGGTTAGACTTACTTCCTTTGCAATTTTCTTCATTAATTCCTTTTATATTTTTGACCTTTTGTTCCTACTTATGAATTTAGTTACTATTTTCTTCTAGCTCACTAAAGCAATTTTTTTTGGAAGTTTGATTGGTATGGCAGTAAATAAATAATTTAATTTCAGTAGAATTATCATTTTTATTATATTGTCTTGGTCTACTCTTGAGCAATTGACATTTGCCCAGTTAATTAGATCTGATTTTATTTCTGTGAAAAGTATTTTATAATTGGTTTCAAAAAGTTTCTGAGTCTGCCTTGGTAGGTAGACTCTCAAGTATTTTATGTTGTCTGAAGTTAATTTAAGTGGGATTTCTTTTTCTATTGCTTGCTCCTGCACCTTGTTAACAATATATAGAAATGCTGAGAATTTATGTAATTTATGTGACCTTATTTTATATCCTGTGAGTTTTTTTTAGATTTTCTAGGGTTCTCTAGGTATATCATTATATTATCTGCAAAGAGTGAGAGTTTTGTTTTTTTCTTTACTGATTCTAATTCCTTCAATTTCTTTTTCTTTACTTATTGGTAAAGCTAACATTTCAAATACAATATTGAATAATAGTGGTGATAATGTTCATCCTTCTTTTACCCCTGTTCTTTTTTGGGGATGCTTCTAGCTTATCCCCATTACATATGATCCTTGTTGATGGATTTGATAGATATTTATTGCTTACTATTTTAGCGACCATTTCATTTATTCCCATGCCCTTTAGAATTCACTCTTGTTCTATAAGAAATAAGCATGAATTTAATAGGAATGCTTTTTCAGCATAAATTTAGATAATGATATGATTTCTATCAAGTTTGTTATTGATATGATCAATTATATGGATAGTTTTCCCAATATTGAACCAAATCCACATTCCTGGTAATAAATCCTGCTTGATCATAGTGTATTTTTCCTAGTGATAACTTGTATAATCACTTTGCTAACATTGTATTTAAAATTTTTGCATCCATATTCATTAGGGAAATTAATCTAAATTTTTCTTTCTATGTTCTGACTACTCCTGGCTTAGGTATCAGCACCATTTTGGTGTCAGAGAAGGAATTTGAAATAGAAGGAATATTTTTTCATTTATTTTTTCAAGGAGCTAATTGTCCTTTGAATGTTTGGTAGAATTCTCTTTGAATCTATCTGACACTGAGATTTTTTTTTCTTAGGAAGTTAATTGATATCTTGTACAATTTCTTTTTCTGAGTTAGAGTTATTTAAGTATTTAATTTTATCTTCTTTCAATTCAGGTAATTGAGATTGTTGCAAATTTTCATCCATTTCACTTAGATTATCAAAATTATTGGCATACAATTGAGCAAAATAGTTTTGAATTATTTAATTTCCTCCTCATTGGTGGTGATTTAACTTTTTTACATTTTTGATACTAGTAATTTGGTTTTCTTCTTTTTTTTGATCAAATTAACCAAAGATTTATGTTTGTTTTTTCCATAAAATCAATTCTTGGTTTTATTTATTATTTAATAACTTTCTTGCTTTTGATTTTATTAATTTTGCCTTTAATTTTCTAATTTAGTATTTAATTAGAAATACTTAATTTGTTCTTTCTCTAAATTTTTTTAGTTCATAATCAGTTTATTGATCTCCTCATTCTTTATTTTACTCATGTATCATTTAGAGATATAATATTTCCCCTAGTAACTGCTTTGGCTGTATCCCATAAGTTTTGGTACATTGTCTTGTTACTCTTATTGTATTGGATGAAATCATTTATTCTTTCTATGATATGTTGTTTGAGCTGTTCATTTTGTAAAATAAGGTTGTTTAGTATCCAATTAATTTTAAGTCTATTTTTATTGCACATGATTTTTATGATGTTATAGTCTGAAAAGGATGCAGTTAATGCTTCTGCTTTTCTGTATTTGTTTATGAGAGATATTTATGTCCTAATATATAGTCAATTTTGATGTAAGTGTAAGCCACCCAGAAAGCTGTATTCCCTTCCCTTTCCATTCAATTTTCATCAGAAGTATATATCTAACTTTTATCTAATTATAATTCAATTAAATAATTTTTTGGTAGTTTGATTGGCATGACATCGTATAAGTAGGTTAATTTAGGCACAATAGTAATTTTTTCCTTTATATTAGCTTGATCTATCCATGAGCAAATGATATTTTTACAATTGTTTAGCTCTGACTTTAATTTGTTTGAAAAGCATCTTGTAATTGTAATTGTTTTCATATAGTTCCTGAGTTTGTAATTGTTTTCATATGGTTCCTCAGTTTGACTTGGCAGATAGATTTCCAAATATTTTATTTTGTCTACAGCTAATTTAAATGGAATTTCTCCATCTATCTCTTGCTTCTGGGTTTTATTGGTGATATATAGAAATGTCAATGATTTATATAGGTTTATTTTTTTATCCTGCAACTTTGACAAAGGTAATTGTTTCAAGTTTTTTTATTTGTTTTTTTAATTTTTTTTATTTGATTCTCTAGGATTCTCTTTGTATTTCATTATATCATCTGCAAATGAGTTTTGTTTTCTCATTGTCTAGTCAAGTTTCCTTCAGTTATTTTTTATTCTCTCATTGTTTAACCTGACCTTTCTAGTACATACTGAATAAGGGGTGATCATGGACATCCTTGTTTCATCCCTGATCTGATTGGGAATGTTGCTAGCTTATCTCCGGTATATATAATGCTAGCTGATGACTTTAGACAGACACTGCTTAACAATTTAAAGGAAAACTCCATTTACTCCTATGCTCTCTAGTGTTTTTAATTGGAATGGGAGTTGTATTTAGTCAAAAAACATTTTCAGGGGCATCTAGGTGGCTCAGTGGACAGAGCACCAGCCCTAGAGTCAGGAGGACCTGAGTTCAAATCTGGCCTCAGACACTTAATAATTACCTAGCTGTGTGGCTTTGGGCAAGCCACTTAACCCCATTGCCTTGTAAAAACAAACAAAAGAAAATTTCAGCATTTAATGAGATATTTTATGATTCCTGTTATGGTCAATTATGCTGATAGTTTTCCTCATATTACAACAGTACTTGATTTCTGATAGGACACTCACCTTGTCACTGTGTATTATCCATATTGCTGTAATCTCATATTTCATTTAAATTTTTTGCATTAGTATTCATTAGGGAAATTGGAACCATTTCAGTTCTTCCTGGCTTAAGTATTAGCATTATGTTGGTGTCGTGAAAGGACTACTTCTTTTCCTACTTTTCCAAATAATTTACATAGTATTGCAATTAATTGGCGTTTTTTTTTTGCCTAAGGTCACATAACTGGGTAATTAGTAATTGTCTGAGGCCGGATTTGAACTCAGGTCCTCCTGACTCTAGGGCTTTTGCTCTATTCACTCTACCCCCTAACTGTCCCTAGAATTAATTGTTCTTTAAATGTTTGTTAGAATTCACTTGTAAATCAATTTGACCTTGGAAATTTTTTCTTAGGGAGTTCATTAATTATTTGATTATGTTTTTATTTTTTCTCTCTTCCCCCTAAGTTATACTTTTGTTTTTGTTGTGGTTCAGTCATTCAGTCATGTCCAAATATTTTGTGACCCTCTTATACCATAGCACACCAGACCCTTCTATTTCCTTATTATGTCCCAAAGTCCATCCAATCTCATGTTTATTGCTTCCTTGACACTGTACATCTATCTCATCCTCTGTCATTCCCTTCTTTTTTTTGTTACCTGCACACTTAAATAATATAGAGGCATATACATAAGTACATACACATGCAAATATATGCATATTTAAATATGTATTTATGCATATAGAAAACAGTTGTGCATATAATTATTATGTATATTGTCTCTATATATATGAATATATTTGTTGTATTTCTATCTTTTTATCTGGGGTCCTTTACAATTCTAAGATTCAGTGAGTAATCTCTAAATCCTTCATTCTATGGCACATTGAGAATTGTCTATCATTGTTCAGGGGTTTCCCACCTTATCCTATTAATATATATATATATATATATATATATATATATATATATATATATATATATATTGATGTTATATAAATGTGTATGTATTCACAGTTCACTAAAATCTTAAAGTTAGAAAGAATCTAGATATAAATATATACACACATATTCACAAAAATACACATAAATGTATGTAAGAATTATAAACATACAAATTTAAGCATTATATATAAATTTAAAGATTATAAAACAAGCATATGCAAATATACCCCAATATATGCATAAATATATTTGCATATTTTATACATATACATATATAGTTGTAAGATAAGGGAGAATCTTAGGACAAATATAGACATTTCCCAGTGTGACACACACAATAAAAGCTATGGAGGCAGATCACTGAATCTTAGAGTTGGAAAGAAACCCAGATGTCTTAAATTCTAACCCATATCTGAAACATGAATCTTCTCTCTATCCTCCTTGAAAAATGGACATACCACTTCAGTGCTAGAGAATGTTCTCCCTTATATCAAATTGAAATTTGCCTTCCTGTATTTTCCATAAACTGGTATATGTCCTTTCCTCTGGAGCCAAATATAAAATAGCAGTGTGTTATGGAAAAATGAACACCTCTGGAGTCAGAGATACTGCATTAATATTTTACCTGTGATACTACTTTTATAACCTTGTAAACTTTCCTCAACTTTTCTGAGCTTTAGTTTCTTCATACATAAAATGGGGGGGGGGTTAAATTAGAAGGCTTTTAAGATTTCTCCCAATGCAAAATATATTATTCTATCATCTAATCTTTCTATATCATTTCATCAAATATAGGAAGATAGTATTAAAGTCTTCCTGCCTTCATCTTACCTTTTCTATCCAAAATGTACTTAGTTCCTTCACCCAATTATTATAATACATGACTTTGAGTATAGTCACCCTCATAGAAGTGTTGAGTTAGATGGAGCCTAAGGAGCCATCTCATCTAACCAATATTGAAACAAGTATTTCTTTAAAACATTTAGCTTTTGCTTAAATTAGAACTCATTATATCATTAAGTATGGTGAAGAGCTCTACTTGCTAGGAAGTTTTCTACCTATAGAGTAAAAAATATGCATTCATTTAATAAAGGTCTGAGCAGGAGATGAGAATGAGTGCATTTCATAAAATAGCTTTGTAGTCTCTGGACTTTGCACAAAGTTTTGCTCATTATAGTAGATACTGAATGTTATGAAATATATATGTAGCAGCACACAGCTTAGCATTGAATGGACTTTTGCCTGGGTCAAGATGGAGTCACACAAAAGGGAGACAAAACATGATTTCTACCTTAAGTAAACTTACCAAAATCGGTTGGGAAACTTGACATGTATTCATAACTTTATAGCTATTTATTCTAAGTGATATATGAGTTGATTTAGGAGAAAGAACTTTGGGTTTAGAGCCTAAGGACTTGATTTTCAAAAGTAAGAGTATGCCCATCAACTGGGATTGACTAAATATGTCATGACATATGATGTAATGGAATGCTATTGTGCCATTAGAAATACATGATGGAATAGTTTTAGAGAAATCAGCAAAACTTTATATGCATAGATGAAGAGTACAGTTTCATACAATAACATTTTAAAGACATTATGATCAATAACTCAACTCATCAAAATTCCAGAAGACCTTTGATCTAGCATGATTACTTACCTCCTGTCAAAGTAGTGATTAATTCAAGGTGCCTTAGGAAACATACATTTTGGAAGTAACCAATATGAGTATTATTTTGTTTGAATTTGCAACTTGTTACAATAATTTCATCTTTTTCTTTTAAATTAGGGTGAGTAGGTTATAAGAAAATAATTGTATATTAATAGAAAAATGAAATGTTTTCTAAAATAACTTGACTCTCTTATACTTCTTAGCTTTGTGACAAATGGACAAGTCACTCCATCTTCTTGCTCCTCAGTTTTTTCATTAGTGAGAGAATTGCATATTTGCCAATCTCTTTATAGGGTAATGTTAAACAGTAACTCTGATTCATGGGTAGTACATACTCATTATACCATGAGAGGAATACAGAGAAGAAAGAGACATGGACACAGGGGGGCAGAGCCAAGATGGCGACATGAAGGGATCGAGTCTTAGGAGCTCTCTGATAAAAACTCATAAGCTAAGGACTCTAACTAAACTTTCGAGAGACAGAACCCACAAAGGGACCCAGTGAGGCAGTTCTCCTACTCAAGGTAACCTGGAAAAGAGCAGAAAGGGGCTGCTCCCCAGGGTCAGAGGGGCGGCCTGCCAGAGGGGTGGCCCTCCAGAGCGAAAGAACTTCAGCCTCCCGGAGGCAGCCCCAGGGCGCTGGGAGCCACGGCTCACAACAGCGCGGGGGTCTCCTGAGCTTCACCCTGGGGAGCACCAGGCACAAAGTGGGGGAACAGCTGGGGACCTCTGCCAGAGCAAGCATGTGGAGCCCAGCCCTCAGGACACACAGGGAGCAGCTTGGTCTATCTGCAGCCCAGATACTGGAACAGAAGCAGGGGGAGCCTGTAACCAGGAGCCCCTAGGGCATGAGCCCATTGAGCTGAGGAAGGGGAGTGAAGAGAGACTGCAGAGCTCTGTCTTCTGCCTCTGGAACAGAACTCTGGGGCTCTGACCACATTCAGATCCTGATCGCAGTCTGGGCCCCCCCATAGAACAGCAGGGCCCCCCCACCTCAGCCCCGTGGCAGACGGGGGCACTTATGGTCATTCACAGACCAGGAGGGAGGACAGAACCTCACACACTGAGACCCTTGTGGGAGTGTCCCAAAAGCTCAGGAAGCACCCCCAAAAAACAGGCTTAGGCTGGGAAAATGAACAAAGAAACAAGAAGAAGACCATTGAGAAATATTTTGCAAATGAGCCCAAGAAGGATCAAAATACTCAGTCTGAAGATGAGGAAGCACAAGCTCCTGCATCTAAAGACTGCAAGAAAAACAGAAATTGGGCTCAGGCTATGAGAGAACTCAAAAAAGACTTTGAAAATCAAATGAGGGAGTTAGAAGAAAAACTGGGAAAAGAAAGGAGAGAGATGCAGGAAAAACATGAAAATGAAGTCAGCAGCTTAGTCAAGGAAATCCAAAAAAATGCTGAAGAAAATAGCATGCTAAAAAATAGCTTAGGTCAAATGGATAAAACAGTTCAAAAAGTTATTGAGGAGAATGCTTTAAAAAGCAAAATTGGCCAGATAGAAAAAGAGATAAGAAAACTCTCTGAGGAGAATAAATCCTTCAGACAAAGAATAGAATTCAGGGAGATTGATGAATTTACCAGAAGTCAGGAATCAATATTTCAAAACCAAAAAAATGAAAAATTAGAAGAAAATGTGAAATATCTCATTGAAAAAACAACTGATATGAAAAACAGACTTAGGAAAGATAATTTAAAAATTATTGGAATACCTGAAAGTCATGATCAGGAAAAGAGCCTTGACATCATTTTCAAAGAATTACTACAGGAAAATTGCCCTGATATTCTAGAAGCAGAGGGCAAAATAGAAATGGAGAGAATCCACCCATCCCCCCGTGAAAGAGATCCCAAAAAACCAACCCCTAGGAATATTATAGCCAAGTTCCAGAACTCCCAAGTCAAAGAGAAAATATTACAAGCAGCCAGAAAGACACAGTTCAAATATCGTGGAGCTGCAGTCAGGATCACACAGGACTTAGCAGCAACTACATTGGAAGCTCGTAGGGCTTGGAATACAATATACCGGAAGGCAAAAGAGCTTAGAATTCAGCCAAGAATGAACTACCCAGCAAGGCTGAATGTCCTCTTCCAGGGAAAAAGATGGACTTTCAATGAACCAGGGGAATTTCAAAGGTTCCTTTTGGAATGGCCAGAGGTGAACAGAAGCTTTGATCTTCAGATATAGGACTCAGATGAAGCTTGGAGATTGGAGGAGAGGGGGGAAATATGAGGGACTTAATGAGGATGAACTGCATGTATAGAAAAATGATACTGATAATATTCATATGAACCATCTCAGTTAATAGAGCAGGTAGAGGGAGCTTTTATAGTTGAAGCACAGGAGAAAGCTGAATTCGAAGATAAAATATGGTGTAAAAATGGAGTCAATAAGAAAAAAAGGGAAATGGAATGGGAGAAAGAAAAAGGAGAGGGGGAATAGTCCAAGATATTTCACATAATAAGATTTTTTTTTATTACAATGAGCTATAGCAATGATATGGAAGGGGGGAGGCAAGGGGGAATGAGGGAACCTTTGCTCTCATCAGAGATGGCTAGGAGAGGAAACAGCAAATATACTCAATGGGGTATAGGCATCTGGAGTAACAAGGAGGGGGGGAGCAGGGGGAAGGGGTAGGGATATGAATAAAGGAGGAGAGGATGGACCATGGGGGGAGAGTGGCCAGATATAACACATTTTCTTTTTTTACTTCTTGCAAGGGGCAGGGATTGGATGGCCTGCCCAGGACCATAGGGCCAGGGGGATTCTGGACCTAAGGGGTGGTATGGGGGCTCAGGGCTTCTTGGCCCCAGGACCAGGGATCTGTCTGCTGCACTACTCAGCAACCCTACAGCAGAGTCAGAGTGAAAGGAGAGAGAAAATATAGTACATGGTAGTGGAGAAATAAGAAAGGAGGGAGTTGTGATCAGCAATGGCAATGTTGGAAAAATGTGGAAGTAAGTTTTGTGATGGACTTATCATAAAGAATGTGATCCACTCATGACAGAGTTGATGGTGTTAGAACAAAGACTGAAACACATTTTTTGTTATTATTATTTGGGGGAGGGTGCGAGGCAAGTGGGGCTGGGTGGCCTGCTTGGGGCCACATAGCAGGGTGATCATTGGGTGTCTGGGGCTGGATTCGGACCCAGGTGCTCCTGGCTCAAGGGCCAATGCTCTGTCTGCCACCCAGCCACCCCTACTATTATTACTATTTTATTTTATTTTGGGTCTTTTTTTTTTTCTTCTTTTTGATTTTTGCAGGGCAGTGGGGATCGGGTGGCTTGCATGTCACATGGCTGGGTGATTGTTGGGTTTACGAGGCTGGATATGGACTCGGGTGCTAGTGGCTCCAGGGCTGGTGCTTCGTCCATTGCGCCACCTGGCCATACCTACAATTATTACTATTATTTTTTTTAATTTTAATTTTTTTCTCCCCCCTTTACTTTTTTGCCCAAGCAAGTCTATCTATATTCATGGAGGGAGGGGTATTTTGTTTACTTGTAAACAAGTATATTTTATTAATGTAAAGAGTTGTGGCTACAAAAAAAAAAGAAGAAAGAGACATGTCTCTGATTGACCTCCCCTTTATGGGTTATTATAGTCAATGACCCTTTTTAAAAAAAAAAAACACTGTGCCCCATTACTACCAGGGCAGAGTATGGTTAGGTTATCATTCATTAATATTCTTTCTGGATCTAGTGCTTCTATTATGATCATACTAATTATTGTGGCTACCATGTCATTCCATCAATATATATCCTTTCAAGTGACTTAATTTTGGATGATCGCTAATATAGAGGAAAATAGACATCTCCATTTCCTTTTAAAAGTTCCCACTATGTTCTAATGAGGCTAGTTTACCAAATCTTTGGGACTTCCATGTTGGATTCTAAAATCAAAAATTGAATCATTATCATATCTTGCACACTGTTGTTAATTTCACTACCACATAAATTAAAATAAATGTTGCCTTCCTTTTGTGGTATCTTTTAAATTTACTTTCTCATTTGGTCTTAGTTACTTTAGAATAATTCATTATCAGAAAAGAAGTTCACCTGGCCCAACTCTCTCATTATAAAAAAGAGTAATTTTAGATTCCCTTAGGTGATATGATTTGCCCAGAGTCATGCAGCAAAGTCTGGTTAGAGCAGACTCCTCCTTATTCTTCATTTAATGCTCTTTATAGTACATTCTTCTGTTTTCATCATTAAGCAAACTGAATACTGAATCTTAAACCATATCATGATCCCTATCACCATCCCAATTTCCTATTTCCATGGCATGTAAAAGCTTTTAAAAAAAAGCTTTTTCTTTTTCCATTTTTATTTTTTGCCATTAAGTCAAAATGAAGTAAGCAAATGAAAAATGAGACTCTAAGGAAGGAAATGCTTCCTATGGGGAGAATGCAGAGGATAACAAAGTACTGAGGATGAATGTCATCTGCTCCTAGGGCAGTCACCATCTATGTAGCTTGACTTCAGTTTCTATATCTCCAAAATAGAAGGTAAGAAAACCCCTCTTAAATTTAGAGATATGGAAGCCAAATTGTTGACTCAGGAAGCCATTTAAACTGAAAGGCACTGTGGTACTATGTATTGTTACGAAAAAGATTCGGGTATAGTGTCAATTCTCTTTCACTGACTCACTTGTGACCTTTGACAAGAAAGAGGAAGTATAAAGAGAGTGCTGACTTGGAAACAGTGAGGTAAATTCAAAATTTTCTTCCTTTACTTAAGTTATGTGACCCTGGACAAATCACTTAACCTCTCTTCATCTGTAAAATAGGAACAGAAATAGCAACTTTAGGACAGTGTTCTATGGAAAGTCAAATGAGATGATAATGTTCCCAAAATACTTTGTAGACCTTAGAGTGTTAGATAAACATTAGGTATTATTATATCCCTTATTGTCTTTGAATCTCAATTTAGTATTCTGTGAAAATGATGGGTTTATGGTAGATAATTTTTTTTTAATTTTTTTTTAGGTTTTTGCAAGGCAAATGGGGTTAAGTGGCTTGCCCAAAGCCACACAGTTAGATAATTTTTAAGTATTTGAGGCCAGATTTGAACTCAGGTATTCCTGACTCCAGGGCCAGTGCTCTAACCACTGCTCCACCTAGCTGCCCCATACAGTAGATAATATTTATGCTTACTCTGAGATCTAATATTCTAGGACTCAGGTTACCTTTTTTGTAAAACATACAATGCAACATATTTGTTAAATGGAAGATAGGAGGATAAAAAAAGGTACACTTACATTGAATACAGTAGTGAAAGTGGAAAGTGAATATATTCCAATTCACTGGAATATAGAGGCAGAAGCTGCTTTAAAAAAACTGATGTGAAATTTTATACAAATTATACTTAGGAAGATGCTGAGGCCTCTGTGTCTCAGTTTCCTGTAAAATTGTCATATGAACACAGTTGGATCCTTTGAATTTCTATAAAGAAGACTGGTTAAAATTATTGCTATGTATTATGTAAATATAAATGCTTAATAATAATCATATACCCTTTTAGTAAAATCATTTTGGCTTCTGTAATGTTTGGAGTCAATACAAATGAATTTTTTTGACAGCTTTCTTTCTTTTTCTTCTGATGAAGGCTTAGGTAGATCTCACCTTCCATCTGGAAAAGTTAACTTGCTAATCAATACTTGACAGACCGAACCTTTATCTCATTGAAATGAGGTAATACATCCACTTATTCCATGGGGTCCACAATAAGTCAATAGAAATCTGTCTCAGCTTCTTATTTCTTTATATGTGGCATATAATAAATACTTAGGCTCATGTAAAGTAGGCTCTTTAGGAGCATGAACACTTATCTCTGTGAACCTCAGAGGCAGCCCTTCTATTAATAATAATTCATAAGATCATATCCTCTTATATGCACTGTGTATTAAATTCCACCTAATAACAGACTGTATAATCATTTGTAGCAAATCTGAGGAGTAGGTATGTGGAATAGTCATGGTGATTCCAATTTTCATGAAGTTCCTCTCCAGCTAAGAGGAGAGAAGCTTAATAATATCCATTCTTTCTAAGATTACCTCCAAGAGTTGTCAATGACAACCTGCTAGAAGTCTGAAAGACCCTGCGCATTTTGCTGGGAGCTGAAAAAGTGGGCAAGAAGTTAGGGATGGTCAGAAGATAAGACAGGTTTTTCCATCTTTGATCAAACCAGGCTTTTCAGTTGCAAAATCTCAAGATGAATAGGCACTGTGCAAACTGAAAGATTCAAATGAGACATGAAGAATGTTCAGCAATAGTTGAGTACTTTTTCCTCCCTCATTTTAGGAAAGAGACATTTAGAAAATAAATTCTTACACAGTACCACAAAGATTTAATTTTTCAAGATAAAAATAATATGGCAGCTACAGATGATTTAGAATTTAGAGAAGTATGATTATTTTGGCCTTTTGACTTTTAGAGTACATCTTTTTTAACAAAAAGATATCTGTCATTTAAAACTAATTGCTTTTTTTTTCTTTTTAAGAAGAATAAGCTATACCCTAGGTGATGTCACTTTAAGATACACTGGGAATGCTTCTTCAGGGTCTTGCATGAAATTTCATCATTAGAGAAGCATTTCTTTGGGCTGTGCCCTACTGAGATAGTAAAGTTCCACAATGGAGAGAAGCTGAATATGCTGACAAACAACATTGGAATTGGAATGAAAAGGTGTGTATTCCAGCTTTTTTAACTAACTAATTTTAAGACTTTGAGAAAACTTTGAATTCTTGTTCTTATTGTGTGCAAAATCAAAGAAAAGATCAAATCTACTTTTTTAAGGTTCCTGGGAGGAGGAAATTAAATGAGACAAAGTGCATCAAGTTCTTTGTCATAGGAAAATCCTTATTTCCTATGATTTAGAATTCAAAGGAACCTTATAGATTGTCTTGTCCAAACCATTTGTTTTATAAAAAAAAAAATGAAGACCAGAGAAGTTGTGACTTGCCTGAAAGTCACACAGATGAATGTAATAAAGCCAGCATGTGAGTCTAAATTCTCTGACCCCAAATAGTTTACAAAATCTTCCATGAAACAAATCATGACTTTAGAGAGGTTCTTTCACCTTTTGGATAGAATTCTTCATTGGAAGAATTTGAGCTAGCTATTCTTTAATTTCATTTTGACTTTATAATTTTATTAAATACTTAAGTGTAAAATACTTTATGAGTTATTTTTGAATGTGAATGTTAGTTCAGAATCCATTGTGACTGGAAAAAAGGGGATGATTGATTTAGAAAATATGGTACTGACTTAGAATGGTGAGGTACCCCAGAGAAAACAGGGAGGATAGGATGAATAGTGTTTTGAGATGTACTGAAAGAGAAAAGGACCATAAGCAAATCCACCCAATTTTCCTTCATAATTTTCCCTCAGTCCAGTCCTCTCCCTCTCTTACATTAGTACTCTCCTCCCTCAGATTTTCTACATGTATTATTCAGGGATTATAATCATTCTGGGGCATTTTTTCATTTAGAGGAGGTTGGACCACAAGTTCATCTGCTCAGAAGTACTGACACATTTATGAGTCCTATAACTATTTCTGGAACACCAATACCACAAAATCTCCTCTAAGGAGAAAGGCATATCTTTGTTTGTTTGTTTCTTTTTCTTTTTTTCTTTTTTGCTGACATTCTTTCATTTATTTATTTTTCCAGCTATATGGAAAGATGGTTTTCAACAATCATATTTTTGGTATTTTGAGTTTCACATTTTTTCTTCTTCCTTCCCCCCACAGAGAATAGTTTAATATAGGTTATACATAAATAACTATATTAAATATATTTCCATATTAATCATGTTGTAAAAGACGAATCAGTGCAAAAAACATGAAAAGGGAAAAAGTATGATAAAGAAAACAAATTTTAAAAATTGAAAATTGTAAGTTATGGCCTACATATAAACTCCACAATTTCTTCTCTGGATGTAGAAAATATTTTTCCATCACTTTTCCTTTAGAATTGACTTTAATTATTTTATTGCTGAGAAGAGCTAATTCCATCATAGTTGATCTTCACACAATATTGCTGTTAATGTGTACAATATTCTTCTGGTTCTGCTTACTTTACTCAGCATCAGTTAATGCAAGTATTTCCAGGCTTTTCTGGAAACTTAACTAATAATTTCCTTTTTTAAAAAATATATTTTAAAAAATGTCAAAAAATATTTTATTTTTCTAATTACATGCAAAGGTAGTTTTCAACATTCATTCATTTTTATTTCTCCATATGAATTTTATTATTTTTTCTAGGTCAATAAAGTAACTTTTTGGTAGTTTGGTATGTCACTGTATAAGTAGCTTAATTTATGCAGAACTTTCATTTTTATATATATATAATAGTACAACCTACCCATGAGCAATTGATATTTGTCTAATAATTTAGATATGATTTCATTTGGGTAAAAGAGTTTTGTAAAAGTTTCTGAGTTTATCCTGGCAAACCTTATATTATCTACAGTTACTTTAAATGGAATATTTTTCCTCTCTTGTTGTAGGGTTTTGTGGGTAATATATATATATATATATATATATATGAATACTGATGACTTATGTGGGTGTATTTCGTATTCTGAAACTTTGTTAAAGTTGCTAATTGTTTCAAGTAATTTTTAGTTGATTTTCTAGGGTTCTCTAATTATTAAATCATATCATCTGTAAAGAGTGAGGGTTTTGTTTACTCATTGCCTATTCTAATTCCTTCAATTTATGTTTCCTCTTTTATTGCTAAAACTAACATTTCTGATAAAATATTGAATAGTAGTAATAATAAGGGGCTCCTTTGTTTCACCTCTGACTTTATTGGGAAAGTTTCTAGCTTATACCCTTACACATAATCCTTGCTGATGGACTTCGATACTGCTTAACAAATTTAGTTATTAACTATTTATCCTATACTCATTTGTGTTTTTAATAGAAATGGTGCTATATTTTGTTAAAAGCTTTTCCAGCATCTATTGAAATAGTTATATGATTTCTGTTAGTTTTTGTTATTGATGTGGTCAGTTACATTGATAGTTTTTCTAATATTGAACTCACCCTGTACTCCTGGTATAAATCCTATCTGACTACAGTGTATTATCTTAGTGATAATTTATTATAATTGCTTTGCTTATATTTTACTTAAAATTTTTGAATAAGTATTCATTAGGGAAATTAGTGTATAATTTTCTTTCTCTCCTTTGGTTCTTCCTGGTTTAGATATCAGCACCATGTTGGCTTCATAGAAGGAATATAGAAGAACTTGTTCACCTATTTTTAAAAATTGTTTATATAGAATTGGAATTAATTGTTCTTTAAATATTTGGTAGAATTCACTTGTGAATTCTCTGGACCTGGAGAATTTTTCTTAGAGAATTCATTGATATCTTGCTTGTTTAATTTCTTTTTCTGAAATGGGATTAAATATTTAATTTCTTCTTCTTTTAACCTTGGCAATTTATATATTTGTAAATATTCATTCATTTCACTTAGATTGTCAAATTTATTGGCATAGAGTTGGACACATTAGCTTTGAATTATTCTATTAATTTCCTCCTAAGTGGTGGTGAATTCACCCTTTTATTTTTTTATACTTATAATTTGGTTTTCTTCTTTCTTTTTAATAATCAAATTAGCCCAATGTTTATCTATTTTATTGGATTTTTATGAAGCCAACTCTTAGTTTTTTTAGTAGTTCAAAAGTTTTTTTTAATTCTATTAATCTCTCCTTTGATTTTTAGAATTTCTAATTTGGTATTTGGGGATTTTTAATTTATTATTTTTCTAAGTTTTTTTAGTTGCATGCCCAATTTATTGATCTCCTCTTTCTCTATTTTATTCATGTAAACATTTAGAGATATGAAATTTCCCGTAATAATTGCTTTGGGTATATCTCATAAATTTGGTATGTTGTCTCATTGTTGTTATTGTCTTGGATAAAGTTGTTTATTATTTGTATGATTTGCTGCATGATCTACTCATTCTTTAAAATTAGATTATTCCCAATTAATTTTTAATCTATCTCTCCATGGTCCTTTATTACACATGATTTTATTGCATCAAGATCTGAAAATGATGCTTTTAATAGTTCTGCCTTTCAGTATTTGATTGTGATATTTTTATTCCCTAAAAATGGTCAGTTTTTGTATAAGTGATATGTATCACTGAGAAAAAGAATTATTCCTTTCAATTCCTATTCAGTTTTCTTCAGCAGTCTATCATGGGTAACTCTTCTAAAGTTCTATTTACCTCCTTTATTCCTTCTTTATTTTATGGTTTGATTTATCTAATTCTGAGAGAGAAAAGTTGAGGTCCTGCACCAGTACAGTTTTGCTGTGTATGTCTTCTTGTAACTCACTTTGCTTTTCCCCCAAGATTTTGGATGTCAATGAAGACCCTGATATCAGGGAAGGGGATACAATGGCAAATGAGTGAATTGGATCCAAGTGAGGGGTATGCTGTGCTAAGACACCAGTCTTACCAGAATCATCTAGTTCCAGGGATCAGATATAAATCAGGATTACTAGAGAAAGGCCTGGATGTGAGACAATCAATGTTAAGGGACTTGTCCAAGGTCATATTAACTAGTAAATGTCAAGTTTTTGAGACTGAATTTGAAATTAGAACCTCCAGGGCTCTATTCACTGCACCACCTTGCTGCTCCTATACTACTTGATGCAAATATGTTTAGTATTAAAATTACATCATTGTCTATAGTACCTTTTAAGAAGATATAGTTTCCTTCCTTATTCCTTTTAATTAGGCATGTTTTTGCTTTTACTTTGTCTGAGATAAGGATTACTATCCCTGCTTTTTTTTACTTCAGGAAAAGTATAATATATTCTGCTCCAGTCTTTTACCTTTATTCTGTGTGTTTCTCTCTGTTGAAAAATGTAATCCTTATAAACAACATATTGTAGGGATTCTGGCTTTTGTCCCTCTCTGCTATCCCCTTCTGTTTTATGGGACAATTAATTCCATTCACATTCACAGTTATAATTACTAATTGTTTATGATATCTCTCCATCCTATCTCCTCTCCATTTGTAGTTTTCTTTCTCCTTTCACCTATCCCTCCTGTTTTATTTTCTGAATTGTTTCCCTCAATCTTCTATCTACTCCTTCCTTTTCCTTCCTCTTTCCCCTTTCCCCTTTTACTTTTCTCCTCCTTCCTTTCCTCCCTTCTATTAGAACCTCCTTCCCTTTTCTCCCACCCCCTCCTAATGCCTGAAGGGTAAGAGTGTATATTTTATTCCTTCTTTGAATGAAATCCAATGATAATAAAATAGAAGAAATTCTCACCCCCTCTTTTCTTTCTCCTCTCCTGTAATAGGTTTTTTTGTGCATCTTCATATGATGTAATTTACCCCATTCTTCCTCCCCCTTCCTCCCATTCCAATACAATACTTTTTAATCTTAATTTTTTTAAAAAAATCATCCTATCAGGATCAACTTATGTCTATACCTTCAATCTAAGTACACTTAGTACCTCTAAGAGAGTTAAAATTCTCAAGTTATAAATATTTTACTTCAATATTCAATTCAATCTTATTGAATAACAATATTTTTCATTTCCCCTATTTTCCTTTTTATGTGTCTCTTGAATCTCCTGTTTGAAGACCATATTTTCTGTTCAGTTTTTTTTCTAGCAGGAAAATTGTTAAATCATCTATTTCATTAAATAGCCATCTTTTCCACTAGAAAAAAAAATATGTTCATTTTTGCTGAGTAGTTGATTCTTTGTTGTAATCCTAGCTCCCTTGCTCTCTGGAATATCATATTCCAGGTCCCTCAATCCTTTAAAGGTGATGCTGTCAAGTCCTGCTTAATCCTGACTGTGTTTCCCTGGGTTATTTGAGTTGCTTCTTTCTGGCTTCCTGCAGTATTTTCTTCTTGAACTAATAATTCTGGAATTTGGCTACAATATTCCTTGGAGTTTTCATTTTGGAATCCTTTTCAGGAGGTGCTTGGTATTCTTTTAATTCTCCTCTGATTCTAGGAAACCAGGGTGGTTTTCCTTGATAACTCATTGAAAGATGCTGTCCAGGATCCTTTCTTGATCATGATTTTCAAGTAGTCCAATAATTCTAGAATTATCCCTTCTGGATTTATTTTCTATGCAGTTGTTTTTCCAGTGAGGTTTTTTTTTTAACTTTCTATTTTTTTTTGATTGATTGTTTCTTTATGTGTCATTAGCCTCCACTTGCCCTGGTCTATTTTTCAAGGAATTATATTCTTCAGTTAGCTTTTGTATCTCCTTTTCCATTTGGTCAATTATATTTGGGGGGGGGGTTGCAAGGCAGTTGGGTTAAGTTGATTTGAGCAAGGTCACACAGCTAGTAAGTATCAAATGTCTGAGTAGATTTGAATTCAGGTCCTCCTAACTCTATTCACTGTGCCACTAGCTGTTCCCGTCGATTCTATTTTTGAAGGAACTGTTATCTCTTTTCCATTTTTTTGCATTTGCCCAATTGTTTTTAAAGGATTTGCTTTTTCCTATCATTTTTTTTTGCTTCTTTTTTTGCAAGATGTTGAAGTCCTCTTGTATTTCTTTTCCCAATTTTTCTACTTTATTTTTTAAATTCCTTTTTGAGCTCTTCCAAGAAGTCTTTCTAGGCTAGAGACCAATTCATATTTTCCTCTGAAGCTTCACATATAGTGTTTTTTCTACCATCCTCTTTTGAGATTCTGTTTTGCCCATCCTTTACTCCAAGATAACTTTCTATAATTTTGGCTTCTCTGAACTTTCTTACTCATTCTGAGTTGTGTTGGGTACTATCTCAGGTTTCTTGTGTTGGGGAGGGACCTGCTCACAGACTTTCTAAATTGAGAATACCAGAGCCTGCTCACCAGACTCAGCTGCCCCACCTAGTTACATGGTTTGAATGGAGGTTTGGGATATCTGGCATGGAGCTCTCCTAGTTGGCCTGCAGTGACATTGGTCTGCTGAACCTGGACTCCAGAGATCTCCACTGATGATCTCTCCAATAGTTGAAAACCTCCAACTGGTCCCTGCCATGTCTTTCCTTCCATGTGTGCTGGGTTTCAGTTCCCTATCTTGGGCACACTGCCACTCCACTTGAAACAGACCTTGCTAGAAAATGTTCCACTATGCTTTTTGTGGGTTCTGTTGCTCAAATCTTGATTATTGTTGTTTCTTCGGGAAACTCTGGAGAGTTTAAGGAAATTCCTGAGTTCTCTCTGCCATCTTGCCTCCACCCTAGAGAAATGAATTTCCTAATACATACATTTTACACTTTGCTTCTTAAGTATACCACAAAGCAAAGAAAAACCCATCCCTAGAAATCTGAGACAAATCAGATTTCTTGACAGGAAAGGTTGTAAATGCTTCTTTTGGCATTTCTGTCTCTCATACACACACACACACACACACACACACACACTCACACAGATATATACATGCACACAGACACTCATATAAAGATATATATATATATATATATATGTATATAATATATATATTCCAACAGAAGGATGTCTTTTTTATGTGTGCTCAAAAATGTCATCTTTGGGTCTTGAAAAATAATTTTCATGTTCTAAAGCAGATAAAGCCATATAACTATTTTTGATGAAGAAATATTTGTGATCGATGGGATACAAGATGCCAGGGAGAAATGTCTTATATTTACCTACACAGATCCTAAATGTTCCTTGTGGGACTCTTTTTAATTGAATTTCCATCTGTCTCCCAGGGATGCTATCTTCATGAAACATTAGGGGGAGGGGGAGAGGATTAGGGTACAATTCAGATAATTGAGCCTATAATGATAATTTATCATGACTATGCTTTGTAAAACAACAGTCTCTGGAACCTCCTGCATCATCTGCAGTGAAGGAGTTTAGATTGTGTTAAGGATGAAAACATAAGAGGTTAAAGTGCCATCTGCAGGAACTATTATTCTATATAACTATATAAAATTTAGGGCCAGTTTTAGATTTATTTTGTATATACAGATAAGTCTATTAGACTCAGTCTGTGATTTCAATAAACTCACTGACAAACTGAATCTTCATTTTAGGATGATAGAGTTTAATATTAGAAGGGTCTTAAAGATGATCTAAGGATAAATTGAAGGAAGGAATATAACCACAGAATTATTTTTCACTCTTCCTTCTTCCTTACTCTTCCATATTCAATCAAGTTTTATTGATTGCCTCTATGACCTTGTATCTGTTCCTTTCTCCCCACTCACTGAATCACCTTCTTACTTTAGATTAACCCTCTTCACCTCTTGTCTGTGATTGCTTCTTATTTGTTCTCCTTGATTTCAGGCTCTCTACTTTCTATTTTCTCTACTGCTAAAATAATATTCTTATGCCACAGGTCTGATTATGTCACTTCCATTTTTGAAAATCTTCCATGCTTCCCTATTGACTCTAAAATAATATACAAACTCCTCAGTTTAATGCTGTCACATTTTAATTCTAGCCTATCTTTCCACTCTTATTTGAAATTATTCTCCTTTCACCAAAAATAAATATCATTTGGGGCTTTGTTGTGAGGCAGTGCTTCCATAGCCCATCATACTCTGCTCTGGGTAGAAAGAATCTGCAAAATTGTGCTTAGTTCTGGGTTCCACAATTGAGGAAAAACATTGATCAACTGGTGATCATCAAGAGGATAATAACCAGGATGAAGAAAGACCTCTAGTCTATGCAATAAGAAGATAGGTAGTTGTTAAGCAATCTGAAGAAGAGAAGATGATGTGTAAGCTAGGATGGGAATGAGGCTGGAATTATATTTGTCTTTAATTTTTTGAAGGACTAACAGGTGAAAGGAGGATTAGATTTATTCTGTTTGACTTCAAAGGACAGAATCTTAAGTTATGGTTAGAAACTGTAAAGAGACAAAATCTAGGCTTGATGTCAGGGGAAAAAAATGTAACAAAAATAAAAAATATACCTCACTTCATTAAAGGTCTTCTGGTAAAGGGCAGTTGATCATCTACTAGGTATGTTGGTAGTGGAAATTCTTTTCCTGATATATTGGACTTAGAACCTGGTAAAGTTCCACTCAACTGTAAAAATCTGCTATCATGTCTTCTTCTTCATTCCAGTCATACCTGTTCTCTGAACTGGGGCTTTCTATTTCCTTTGCTGGGAATGAACTCCCTCTCATCTCTACCTTTTAACATTTTCTTTGTCCTCTTCAAGATGAAATGTAGTAGTCATTTTCCTCTTTCATATTACTTTGCATCTCACTTATTTCTGTACACGTCATAGCTTTCCAGAACAATGTCTCTTTCCAAAACAACCTTTTGGGCTGGCCCTGTTCCATTTTTGTTTCTGTATTCTCAACAACTACCAGAGTAATTTGTATATAGTAGGTGCCTAATAAATATATATTTGTTTTTCCATTGAATTAGTCTGTTGAAGAGAAGACAGGAGCAATATGACAAGAGCGTTCAGGTATTTGAAGGACTATCTTTAGGAGTAAATGGTTAAAGATTTTGAACTGGAAAGGACCTAAGAATTATGTAGTTAAAATTCCTAATTTTATAGTTGAGGAGACTGAGGCCCACTGAATTTTAATCATTTGCAGAAGTTGACACAATGTATATTTAGCAGAAAAGAATGGATTTCAGTCCTGGTCATCTGATTTCCAAATTCATTGTCCTCTTTCCACTATGGCACTGGGAGCTTGTGGCTGACGTATTGTCATGCAGCATTTAGAGGTTCAAATAGATTTCTTCTTAACTCCAAGACCACTTTCCCCTAGGCAATGCTACTTCTCTGCATTGTGGCATTTAAAAAGTTCAAGAGATATAATTTCTGGGTAATTAGTCATTTTATTAATAATGCTAGCATTTTAATAAAAAGATAAGTGGCATTCTCAAATGTCAAAGACAATCATGGTAGTGGGGTTACAGTTTATATGCCCTTGAAAAAGGGGTGTTCCTGAAAGTGGCAATTAACTCTGATTTGTTATCAATTAATGAAAGAATGAATATTGAAATGATGGGTTGGACCCCTTCTAATGAACTTTATATCATTTACTTCAAAGTAACCCCTAGCTTCCTTTAATAAGGAATTTAAATTTAATTTAAATAAAGAATCCATATCACCCAATCAAGTCTGAACAGAAGACAATGGATGGGGGTTTCATCTTAAATTTCGATTGAGGTTGAGTGAGGATTGCCTGACTAAGATTGAGAAGAGCTAATTTAATCTCATTATCAGTAATGTCCCTCAAAGGACTGAAATTTGAAATGAGGTCTCTAGAAAAAAGGAAGAATCCTGGATCTCTCCCTCTCTCTAAATCATTGATTATCAGGGATTAAGATTCTTTAGCTGGGATACAGAGGGTAATGGGTAGAAGTTGATAAAAGAAAGATTTTGGTTTGAATAAGGGGAAAAAATCATTATTAATAAGAGGAGATATTCAAGAGTGGAATTGTATTCCTGGGGAGGTAATGGGTTCCCCGGGTTCCTTGTTGAGTTCATTGTAGATTGAATTCTGGTTCAGATAGACATTGCACTAGCCAGGTTCTAAGGTCTGTTCCTACTCTTGAATTCTGTTATAGGCCAGTCCTTTAATTCACAGGCTTATTCAGATAAAGTCACCTACTCTAGAAAATGGAGGTAGTGTCAGAACTTGGACATGAACCAGAATAAGATAGATTTAAATTCTTGAAAATTATTCTGGAAATCTATGAAATGGTGAGGGAGGGGGCTTTTAAGACAGCTGACTAACAACTCAAATAGAGCAGACAATTAAGAACAAGTTATTCTATTTTCAATGAGAAAGCCTGTGATTCAAGCCAGTAATTGCATTGGTGCTTCATGTTTCAGGCTGGAAAATTATTTCTAGTTTATAATTTACTTAAATCTCTTTCCAAGAATTCCAGATGTTCCATGACACATTTTGTCATTATTTATAAGAATGTAAGAAATTTTGATCCTTATTCAATATGGAATCAAGGCAAATGCAGTTAATAGACAATTTTCCATGTTCCAGGCAAAGGTGAAAATAATTCATAGTTCAGAATTTTCTAAATAAACAATATTTTGAATAGAAACTGTGCATCTAATCACCATTTATTAGTTTGTAAACCACACCATACTGAAAGGGAATTCCAGTTTTACAGACTTCCCAATTGTGTCTCCTGTAGTTCTACAAGCATAATTGCTGATTATAAATGTTTCCTAACATTTATAGGGCAGATTATTTTATTTTGCCAAAATTATCCCAGAAATTATAATTCTAAAAGCCATTATCCAAAACAAGGGAAAGGGGAAATTTGGGTAGAAATGCCTTTATAAATGAGAAAGAAAAAAAAAGAAAAAAAGACCAGGTCTATTACAGCCTCCAACTAGGCCATCTGTGACTTTTTGTTAGCTAAATATTTTTCCATTAAGTTTTTTTTCTTCTTCAATCATTTTCTATGTATTTATCTCTCTACTTCCAGGCTTCTACTTCTTTTCTTTTTACTTTAATTTCTTACTCTTTTCCCAAGACTCTATTTATATCATTTTCTTTTAACTGCTCTCCCCCATTTCATATGCCAGAATCATGTTATCAGTTCAGTAGTTTTGAGTGATTGTGACATTTTACAGAATTTTCCATTAGAAGGAATCAGAAAGATTATAAAGTCCAATACTTTCTTGCCTGAGAGTTCCCTTTACAGTTTCTGCCTTAAGTGGTCATCCAACCTTTCTTTGAAGACCTCACATGAGGAAGACCTAGTACCTCCAGAGGCAGTTCATTCTACCATGATACTCAAGGATAAAGCTAAATATTAGAAAAATATTTTCCTATATCAAGATTAAATACACCCATACCCATCACTCCTAGATGTTTTCTATAGGGTATTAAGAAGAAACCTGATTCTTCCTCTGAAAGAGATGATCATTTGGAGAATACCCAAAATAAGTCAGTCAAGAATGATGAAGCATATTGAAATATTTAGCCTGATATAATTATATACATACATATTATCTATATATATGCATACATATAACATATATGTATATATTTTTAAAGTGTGTAGAATTTACATTTATCCTTATTCAATGCTACATTAAGAGATTCAGCCCAATCTTCTATATTCTTTTAGGACATGGATGGATCCTGACTTTTACCTAACATATTATCTGTCCTTCTTATATTTGTTTCATCTGAAAACCGACAAATATGTCATTTATGTCTTCATCAAAGCTAATTATAAACATCACAGACTCATGTTGATATTGATTTTGTTCTTTCAGCCAATTCCACATCTTCATAACCCACATTTAGTCATATTTTCTATAAATGTTACACAAGAGATTTTATCCATGTCTTTGCTGAAATCTACGTGAGCTATAGCTTCAAAATTTACCCAATTTGCCAGTCTAGTAACCTTGTCCATAAACAAAATAGGAATAGTTTATCATGATATATTTTGCAAAGTTATGTTGACTCTGATTGTTACTTTCTTTTCATTAACTATTCCTTCATAATATTCTATTGAGCAAAAGGCGAGTTCAAAGACCAATAGGTTTTTCATCAAAATAAGGTAATCTTTTCCCTTCTCCATTTTCCATGCTCTTTCCAGTACCAATGATGATAGCTTAATCACTTTGGTTACTTCTTTTAGAACTGTGGGGTAGAGTTCCTCTGAGACTTCTGACTTGAAGTCATCAAGGTGCAATTATGTCCCATATTACTCTTTTCCTCCTTAGTTAGGGTTCTGTGCCCATTTAGTCACTTTTGCTCTGTCATTTCTGCTTTAAATATATTACTTTGAGTCAGAGAAAACAGAAGTAGCATAAATATGCGATTTTTTTATTTCTCAGTGAGGTTTGTTTATCACCATTCCATCCACTATGAGGTCCAAGTCCTTCATTGACACTGGTTTTCTCCAAAATAACTTTAAGAAAAGATTTTTTGCCTATGTTTAACATTCCTCTCCAAGCTTAGCTTATTTTGAGCATTAGAACTTTTGTCACTATTCTTATCCTCTCCCACTGTCCTCTACAATTCAGATTTTCTTGAGAAAATGATCCTTATGCTCCTTGAATTCTACTCATTCCTTGCTTAGATGTCTGAGAACAACAAGCCTTGAAGAAAGTTGAGCTCAATTCATATTTAATGTGACCCCAAATTTTGAGCCAAATGTCCTTTGCTTGTCCTTGTATCTGCTATTGTAACATCCTGAAGTAGTTATCTTTTTTTAATGCATGCAAAAAGGACAGATCACCAGACTCCAGCACTCTGTGATCTGACATCGTGTTGACACTTAATTCTAAGGAAGATGTGTACCATCTGGAAGCAATATAGACTCTTTACTACATTTTACAACATGATTGGCTTCAGTTTATAAACTAAATTAATACTGAGAATGGCCTCATCCCCTTTCTGATATCTGGGACAGGCTGCTCCTGGTATGTTGTCTGGGGTGGTTCTCACTCATGACAATTAACATAGTACTAAGATTTCCCTGCCCATATCTTTTGAAAGAGTGTGGTTCAATTTTCTAATCCTTACCTTCCCCCTCTGAAAGCAAAATGACAAGAACACATGTTATACTCCTCTTCCATTGCCCCACTAACTCATCTAGATTGTTAGTACTTCTCAGTCAGAATAAAAGTTCTCTCTTCTCCTCTATTGCTCCCAGTATATGTTTCACAAATATGCATCATCATCAAATGTTCTCTTCAAAACCATAGAAAGAATAGTGCCAAACAAAGAACAGCATCCTGACTTTCACTGAACATTTGAATTCAGATGAGTTCACTTTAAGGGAAAGAAAAGAGTAAGGGATAAAATCAGATGTGCGAAAACCAACTATTTTTCAAATCAGCAGAAATATATTTCTAAAGAATTTAATCTCTTTCAATTGAAATTGATCTTTCCAAATGGATACCAGTTGTCATGAATTACAGTGTTTATTTTCTTTTTAAAAATTCAGGAAGGGTTTGTGACAGCACAGGGAACTTGTGGAATGGAAGCTCCTTCCATCAACTAAGAATTTTGGTCTATCTAATTTAATTTAACTTAAATTTAACTTAATAGATTTAATAGATAAATACTGGATTGTTGCCTGAGAGACAAGGAAGTGAAGTGACTTATTCAGATCTAAATAGTGTCAGAGATAGAATTTAAATTAGCGTTGTCTTGTCTATAAGCCTATGGTTCTATTCATCATGATATATTATTTGTATGTGTGTGTGTGTGTGTGTGTGTGCATGTTCATAATCATATCTGTATCTCTACATCTATATCTATAGTTGTCTGTGAACATAAATGAGCAATAGGGAGATTGTTGTGGGATAATATCCCTGACTTCTTCCTCTTCCCTCAACATCATTTAGGCTATAAAATAAGTAAAGTAAGTTTCAGCAACAAGTTTGTATCTGACCTCTCTGGTTTAACATCATCTCAAGATTCATTTTGGAATAGATCTACAGTTGGAAGTTATCTCAAGGATCATTGAACCCATTCTCTTTATAATACAGAGGAGAAAACTGAAGACAAGAACAGTTTAAATGACTTGGCCAAAGTCACACAAGGAGGAACCATCCCAAACAGTATTTGAACCCATTTTCTTTTGAGTGTGGCATCAGTTATCATACCCTCTTCAGTATTTGGGAAGCAGTTTGAAAACTGAAAAGAACTTTAAACTCAGAGCTAGTAGACTTAGTTTTTGAGTTTTGACCACATCCTTTTCAAGCTATCTGATTCTAAATTTCTTTATTATTAAAAAGGGTTACTTTCTTTGTAGAGTTCTTGTAAGGATTAAATGAAACCATTGATATGTAAGAATTTAAAGTGTTCAGTGAAATTATCCTTATTTATCAGCCTGTGCCTCTTCCTAAAAACTTGAGCACAAAAAAGGAACCAAGAAGATCTGATCTGAAACCAAGGAAAAAAATTAAAAGACTGAATTTTCTAATTGAATTTCTGAGTAGGCCCCAATCAATATATACATGAAAAAGATTTGGAGCAGAAGGGAATTAACAGTTGCCTTGCTGTTATTAAGATATTTTTAAAATTTGGAATGTAAAGGGCAGCTTCTCCTTCAGATGATACATACGATGTAAAGAGCAATGGGAAATTTGCCAGTCATCAGGAAATTTTTTTCTTTCATTTATTGCATGCAAAATCACATAAGCTTGGTTAGTAATCTTATGAATTATATTCCATAAATTTGGCAGCAGGAAAAATCACTAGTTAACAGCCAGCTATGTTCAAAGGATTTCTAAAAGGTTGAAACTTCATGGATATCTCCTTTAAAAACTGACTGAGTGTTTTCCCCCAGTGGGTGAAAGTGACAGGAGAAAGGAATCAGAAGTCTGGCTAATAGCAAAAATTCTAATTTTCTGAAAGGTGTTGAACAGAAGCAGTTGTCTTTCTCCAAAACAAAGTGGTATTCCTGGAATTACCTGTGATTCTCACCATTTTCTCCTCAGGATCCACCCCTAGGAATCCTCTAAGGAAAGAATTAGATACATATGAAACCTCTCTTTTTCTCAATATCCTGAAGGCAACAAAATATTTTAAAATGTGATCAGAACTTGATTTCCAGAAACCTGGTTGAGAATAGAAGGTGCCGTGGGGCCTTTTCTGGTTGGCCAGGAAGGCCACGGCAAGCCCAGATGCTGGCACTTTGCACCAATGAAGCCGTTGAACTCATCAGCTCAAGGCCCAGCAGGCACTGCCTTTGATTATTCTCAGTGCATATTATATTAAGAATAAATTGGCAGCCTCAATAGGGGTTTATAGCATACATCTGGCAAAATGATATCCTGTTGAGAACATTTTAAAGTTGGCAGAAGTGGATTTTAAAGTTGTCTGTCATGTTGTACATTTATTTAAGGAATTCTGACCTTGTTCTGGAAGTACCTTTTTTCTCCAAAAACAGTCCTTAATAATGTGACAAGATCTGACACTTAGTAGGTTCTTTCCCTAAATTGATTTTAACTCAATGTAAGAGTTAAGCAGATTTATATAAGCAATCTATTTATGCAGAGGAAGTAAAAATGAGAACAACTATAGAGCAATAGTTGATGATGTTTGCCTTTTGTTCTTGAAGAAGATCATGACATCAGGGAGTTGATGTCATGACAAGCATGTGAATTGGATTTGAATGAAGGGGGAGTGTATTCAGTTACAGGCTGATAAGGAAAATTCACTGAATACTTTAAATTCTTACATATCAATCCTGACAATAAGCCTGCAAAGAAAGTAACAGTTGCTGTTTGTCCTTTATTCTCAAAAATGATCATGACCTCAGGAATGCAATGATATACAATGGATTTAAATAAGGGGTTGGGGAGCTGTCACCTGGGTCCAGTAACCCTCTGGAGCTGTCTGGGGCCAGTGGCCAGATAAGAATCAGAAACACTGAAGATGGTTGTGGATGTGAAGTGATCAGGGTTAAGTGACTTGTCACACTGTTAAAAAGCTTCAGAGGCAGAATTGGAACTTCTGTCTTCCTGACTTCAAAGTCAGTGCTCTAACAACTGGACTACCTAGCTGACCCCTAGCAAAGTCTTCCACTGCATCTAAGGTTATCTCCAGCTGTCTTGATCCATATTTGGTTACTGGACCCAGGTGACAGCTCCCCAACCCCTTATTTAAATCCATTGTATATCATTGCATTCCTGAGGTCATGATCATTTTTGAGAATAAAGGACAAACAGCAACTGTTACTTTCTTTGCAGGCTTATTGTCAGGATTGATATGTAAGAATTTAAAGTATTCAGTGAATTTTCCTTATCAGCCTGTGACTCTTCTTGGTCCTTTATATTATCTTCCTCATCTAAGTGAATCAATGGCAAATTTTATTCATATTTTTCCCACAATCTCTCTTACTTCACTTTGGGAAGAAAAAAATAAGGAAAGAAATAGGATCTGAATGTGAGAGTCTTAGTGATTTATTTATTTTTTTTAAATTTCAGTCCAATAGCATGATATAGTATTTAAAACAAACAAGAAAAAATAAAATTGACCTTGAAATTGGAGGATTTAGTTTCAAATTCTAGCTCTCCTACTAATTAACTATATCAACCTAGAGTAAAATATTTTATCTTTCTCAGAGTCAGTTTTGTTTCTGTAAAAATAAGAGTGTTAGATCAATGATATATATATATGTATATATATATATATATATATATAGCTCCTTCTAACTCTTACACCTACTTTTTAATATAGTGGTTCTGTAATGAGTCCACTGAGTTTTAAGGGAGTAGACATTTGGCTTGGGAGGGTTTAGTTAGCAAAAAAGAATATTCTTATAATCATAACAAAAGAGCGAATTAGAATGTGAGCTCCTGAGGTTAAGAACTTTCTCTTCCACTTTCCTTGAATTCTGAGTACTTAGCATAATAATGTCTGGCCTATAGTAGGAATTTAAAAAAATATTTGCTTGTTGATTGAGAGAATAAGGCTCTTTCTCAGTATGGAGTCAAGAAAAAAAAACAAAATCCAAAACAAAGACCTTCCCCTCTATTTGGAACATAGAGACTTGGAACTCCTCTTCCACATAAAAAGCCTTAGCAGGATCCTTTTCCTTTCATGAATGAACAAAAATTCTCAGGCTCTTTATGCCTCCATCTATAGCCCCAGGGGATAAAATCACTTAAGGCTTATGCTTGTCTCATATCTAGGTCTGCAAGTGGGGAGTAGAAAGGTGCTCAATATATTGCATAGCTTTAGGAATGTGATAGCAATTTATTTCTTTTAAAAAAACCAAATTTATAAAACAAAAAGATATACACATCATTAAAGATTTAAATATAAACTACTAGCATAAGAACTGTATACACACACACAAACATGATAAATTATGAGATTGTTGAACTGGCATTTCTTCTTCACCTCTATTTGGAACAGTCTCCTTCAAGTAACTTACGAAAAACCCAGTTTAATCAAACTCCCCTTCCAGTCAGGAGCCATATTAGTGTGCTTCTTTATGAGTGCATCTGATGCCAACTAGGAATCCAGACATCCCTGAGTTGGCCATTCCTGAAAATTCATCCCTAAGGATTCCCATTTAGGCATCTATGCTCAAGGAAATACAAGGCAGAAAAGACACCAACTTGGGCTTCATGAATGAGCTCTTCCTCTCTAGAGGAAGAGCTACAGATACAAACTTTTTGCATCTCTTCTGAGGTAGGATTGTAGGCACCCTCCACTATTCCTTATGGAGAGAGAGAGACAGAGAGAAAGACAGATGTCGCTGATTTGTTTCTCGGGTTCAATTTTGCCCTATGAAGAATCGCGACTCAGACTTGGGAATGCAGGTTTTGGAAAGAAAATTGATATTTATTAAAGGAAGTTACAGCATATTAAGGAAGGGATAGAAAAGTTAAAATAAGTTTAAAGAGAAGACCACATGGATTGCTGATTGAATTAGTTAGGCCAGCTGTCCAGGGTTTAGCAAGAGGCTTGAAGGTAAAAAGGGTCAAGCCCTTCCTTCCTCCTTAAATTCTCTCCCAGAGGCCATGGGAGGGGTTGGTGACCTTGGAATGACTCAAGTCCCTCACTGGAGATTTTGCCTTTTGGGGGGGGGGGGTCTCTTTTAGGTGGTCTTCCAGGGTCTGTGCTCCCTGGCTGGGCCACCAAAATAAACAATGCAATACAAATCAGGTTGAAGGTCAGGCCCTCCAGTGTGAAAGGAGGAAGGAAGATTCCCTTTACAATGCAAACAAAAGTTTACAAAGTTTGTCTCCAACTGAACTCATCACTCCCCTGCCCAGGTTTCTCTGCATCACAGAGACAGAGAGAGAGAGAGAGAGAGAGAGAGAGAGAGAGAGAGAGAGAGAGAGAGAGAGAGAGAGAGAGAGAGAAATGGAGAATCAAAGAGTTAAGTGACATTATCTAAAGAATGGAAAAGAGAGCCCCAGAGGGCAGTCACTGTTTTTAAGGACTATTAAGTGGCAGCTCTTCCTGGCTCAGTGGTCAATCCTCCACTGGATTGTAGTTATCATCAAAATGTTTATTGTATCATATAAAAGCCCCAAGCACTTCAGCTCTGAGCCAGAGTTGAGAGTGGTGTAGGATCTCAATCTTTGGCTCTTGTAGTTCATCTTTATATTGTTTCCTCCCACTCCTAAGTCATATTTTTTTTTTTGTAGAGATGAATTAACTGAAGATGGTTCTGTTAAGTTGTGTGACCAGCCCAAAGGCATTAAACAAATAAATGCCAGAGCTGAGATCTGAGTGCAGGTTTCTTGAGGGACAAATTCAGTGAGCCTTCTGTTAGAAAATACTTCCACATTATATTTCCCATTGGGTTTCCTCTCTAATATTTCTCACTCTGTAACAAATAACTGAAGTAAACTGAGGCAAATAAAAAAGAAATATGTGTGTGGGAGTGTTAAAGTGAAAACTAAATAGCAAAATTACCAATGAGGTCATTTTATTTGAAATGTTTCATAATGTGATTACTTATAGACCCTTTTCTGAGCTTTGGAGACCAATAGCCACCAGCAATAACTTCAGTAAAGGTTTCCCTTTGCCCAATTTGGAAGGACTTACTTCAAAAACAACATGGAAGAAAGTAACAGGACCATAAATTATTCACCAAGTTACAACACATGCCTGGAAATTTGTGAATACTAGGTTTTTCTTTCTGTAGGACAGAGATTCTTTTATTGTTTATTTAGATCATAAAGCCTTTTGATATTCTAGTAAAGCCTATGGACTCCTTCTTACAACAAATGTTTTTAAATATATAAAATGAAATGCTTAGGCTTAACAATCATATTGAAATCCATTTATCAAAATACTAAGAAAAACAAATTCCCATACTTCAGTTTTAGAACCAAGGCTATAGATATCTTATCTTTCCTGATCAAGAGATCTAATCAATGACAATTTTCATTGACATTTAATTCCCTTCTCCTGGGAGACTTTCTTTTCTTCTTCTTCTTTCTTTTTTTTTGGAAGACAAATGGGGGTTAAGTGGCTTGCCCAAGGCCACACAGCTAAGGTAATTATTAAGTGTTTGAGGCTGGATTTGAACTCAGGTACTCCTGACTCCAGGGCAGGTGCTCTATCCACTGCACCACCTAACCGCCCCCAAGAGAGAGACTTTCTTAAAGGATTTTGGTTGAAGGTATAAGATGTACTGCACTATTTTGTTTCTGAAAATTATCAGATATTAATTTTTTGATATTCTCCCCTAGCTCCCTTGAAGAAAGGTTTAACATGAAACTGGGATATGGATGTTTACTTTGCTAAGATTCATAAACTTTCTTGCTTTTTTCCTGTTTGAAAGGTGTGGTAGGAATGTAAAATTCAAAACATAAAAGAGAACACAACTCATCCAACCTTTCTGGAGAGCACTTTGGAATTATGCCCAAAGGGCAACAAAATGTGCATACCCTTTGATCCAGCAATACTATTACTGGGTCTATACCCTGAAGAGATTATGAAAAAGGGCAAAAACATCACTTGTACAAAAATTTTCTTAGTAGACCTGTTTGTGGTGGCAAAAGGATTGGAAATTAAGTAAATGTCCTTCAATTGGAGAATGGCTTAACAAACTGTTAAGTTCCGTGTATGTCAGGAACACTATTGCTCCATTAGAAACCAAGAGGGATGGGAATTCAGGGAATCCTGGAAGGATTTGCATGAACTGATGATGCTGAGCAAGATGACTAAAACCAGAAAAACATTGTACACCCTAACAGCAACATAGGGGTGATGATCAACCTTGATGAACTTGCTCATTCCATCAGTGTAACAGTCAGGGTCAATTTTGGGCTATCTGTGATGGAGAATACCATCTGTATCCAGAGAAAGAATTGTGGGATTTGAACAAAGACCAGACTATTACTTTTAACTTAGAAAAAAAAACTTATCTTTTTATGTAATTTTTCTATCTCTTATATTTTATTTTTCTTCCTTAAGGATGATAGATCTCTCATCACATTCAACTTAGATGAATGTATCATGTAAACAATGTAAAGACTAACAGACTGCCTTCTGTGGGGGGGGGGGGTTGGGGGAAGGGAAGAAAGATTAAGGGAAAAAATGTAAAACTCAAAATAAATAAAATATTTTTTGGATGAAAAAAAAAAGAGATCACATTAAGTCATTCTGTAAAAGTTCCCAAGAGTCTGAAAGATTCAATCAAATAGATGTAAATAGTCATTTGTCAACAATGTGGGATAAAAAAAAATGCAAGTTTTTTTTTTAATCAGTATGATGGCACTTGCAAAATAATGCAAGTTTCTTGTTTGAAATGATCTTTGGTTGACATTTGTGCCCTATAGTGGACCTTACATTCCATTTTGTGAGCAGGATCTCAGCCAAATTTGCAGGTGGGTATAGAAGCACAGGCAGCCAAATCTTCCTAGCTGACATGCATAGATTATGCAGAATATCAAGCTAGTAAAGTTGAAATAGTCATGGATCCTGAGCTCCTGTGCTGGCCATGATGGCGATGGTCTGTCATGAGTCCAGCTCTCAGCTTAATTAATTCCAAAAATAAGAACTAACTTCAGCAGTGGGTTGCAGCAAATTAATTTGCATAATAAATTAGAATAGGTATCCTTACCAGTGGAGAAGAGGAGATGGTCTTTCTCCCTGTATGACTGTATCTCTAAGCAGAAAGAGATAAGATAATAAAATCACCCCCCTTTGGCTTTTGATTCACAGTTTCCCCTAGAATGGGTATGAATCCAAGAAGTGTCTGCATTCCACTTATAGTTGCCAACAGAATAATGGGACCTGAAACATAGCTATTTCTAGGCATTCAGACATTTTGAATTTTTTTCACTGAAGAAATATTTTTTAAAAAACATGGTTTGTGAACATGCACTTAATCTATTGTTGTCAGTGGTTCAGATTCTGTTAAATCAACTTCCTCAATACTGGTTTCTTCTGGAATTAACTCTCATGGGCCCTGGCTTTTGGATCACCTTGGTCACTTGCCAGAGAGCCTCAAAGCCAAATTTGTGCTGAATGAAGTAGATAGCAATAATCCTTTTTTTTGTTGTTATTTGGCAGAATGAGTTGGATCAGCTAGATTCAGTGGACTGTGTTGTTACATTAAACATGTCACATATGGTTTCTAAGGAATAAGCATGGACAATGCAGAGAAGGGCCTCATGACCATGCCTAGAGATCCAGGGATATATAAGCTGAGGCATCAAGTCACAGAGACTTCATACTGCCCTCTTTTTTCAAGCAATGTCCCCATACAGTCATCTCCCAATAAGCTTCATGTTTGTCTTCTGTATTTCATTTATAAAAGTAAACTCAGTGCTTGGACTTCTGGGTATATAAGGCAAACAATAAGACATCATACATTTCAATTCCAACATGAGCCAGTGGGACTCTACACCAAATCACGCAAAAGCCTGACTAGTAAGAAGGGATAAACATTTATCAAGAGAATATATTAGAAAAAGATGAAATAGAGAAATAGGTAAGAGTACAAATCATATATTCAATACCTTTGCAGCCTCTAACTGTATTTGTTGAACTATATTTGAAGAACACAGGCTGCGTGATTGGTTTCTTAAAGGCAATCTAAGGAAATAAGAGTGGACTTGTGTATGTGGAGTAGCTCTGGACTAAAGATAGCATAGATACTGGAACAGTAATTTCATTGGCATAGGAAACTCCAATCATCAGGTCTCTATTTCTTGGACTTTGAATATGGCTTAGAACACTGTAAGGTTGTGACTTGCCTAAGGCTATGATGTACCAGGGTGGGGATTTGCAAATAGGTGTTTCCTGTTTTGTGGAGGGTTTTCTAGTCACTGCACAACAAGGCCTCTATGTTTACCAATTATTCCATTGACTTTTTTTTTGCAAGGCAATGGGGTTAAGTGGCTTGCCCAAGGCCACACAGCTAGGTAATTAAGTGTCTGAAGTCAGTTTTGAATTTAGGCACTCCTGACTTCAGGGCTGGAGCTCTACCCACTTTGCCACCTAGCTGCCCCTCATTGACTTTTTATAACAATATTTTTGTATGAGGTAGGTGCTACTTTATTGTTGTTCAAATCACTCAGTCACATCCAATTATTTATGACCTTATGGACCATTAAAAAGTCATGACCTTCTATTTTCCTCTATCTATCAATGTCTGGGGACACTGTTCTCTTTGAGTGAAACAAAATTGCAGGAACTCATAAGAAATGTAAGATATTCAAATTTAGAAAGACATTTCTACATCAAATGTTCGTTTTGACTATTTTTGTCCATCTTATAGTAGAGCCTTCCAAGCTATGATCAGTCATAGTTGGCCACACTATCTGTTGACCTCAAGATAGTGATGTCATTTTGGTCCTCTTTGAGGATGAAGGACAATAACCAATCAACCATATCTCAAAATTTGTCCTTACTCAACACATTATTATCAGTACCAGTTTCTAGTTAGAAAACTGAGGAATGGAGTACTTTTATGTCTGTTTCAGCAACTTGCATCTTAGAAGTTTCTGAGGTGAAATTTATTCCCAGGTCATCTTGACTTCAAGAAGTTCAACACTGTTAACTAGGGTTACACAATATTATATTAGCTAGCTATTTTGCCCCTAGTAGTACCTGACCATAGGGTCAGGTCTTTAGGGGAGAGGAAATGAAATTTCAGAATTTTTTTCTTAGAGTAATAAGAAAAAAAGGATAGAGTAAGAAAAAGAGATACACACAGAGAGAAGAGAAGCAACTAATATTTCAGAATAAGGCTGAAGACTTGACTAATAACAAAAATACAATTTTTTATCTTGAATCTATATCTGTTTATTTAGAAAAGTTTTCAAGGCAGCTTCCTATGAAGATATCCAAAAGCAAAGGATTTCCTAAAAAGTCAATTAATAATTTCAGCAATGTATTAAAGGGGTAATTGCTCAGATAATAATGCTGCTATTTACAGGAAGACTGAATCGTATATGAAGTGAAATTTGCCCAGAGAGAGATTATAATGATTTTTAGGGTTGAAAAAGATAAATATGTTTCTCTATCTTACATGTAGTATTCAATCTCTAGAATGTCAGCTTCTTGAAGACAGAAATAGTTTCATTTTTTTTTTTCATTTCTTCAGCATGAAGGAAGGAAATAATAAATGCTTATTAAATTGAATAGAAATACCTCCTCTTAGGATTTAGAAACTATATTCAAGAGAGGTAGTGGACTGCTTCTGTTTCATTCTATGATGCAATCATTAAGTTTAAGCATCAATTTGATATTTTTAAATATAGGATCATACATAGGACAAGTATTTGAAATCCCAATTTTGAGGGTTTTTTTTTTTTTGCTTTGGCATTCTTTCCTCAGTTAATTCACAAGATTCCTCTCTTCTCTACACCATCTATATGCCTAACCTACTGAGGTCTTGAGGCTTATTATTTGATTGGTGAGTTCCTGCCTTGAGTCATCACATCAAGAAGAGACAATGCCATACTTCTTTTTTTCATTTCCATCTCATTTATTTAACCTGCTCTACCTACATATGTGTTATTTTGGTCTTTTCGTGGATATGCCCCTTTCCCACACTCTTTTATATTTTCTACTATCCTTTTAGGAGATAGACTTCTTGAGTAAGGATATATTAATGCAGTGTCTGCACACTGTAAATAGTTAATAAATTTCTATCTTCCATTTCTATCTGTCTTTCTGTCTGTCTCTCCTTCTCTCTCTCTCTCTCTCTCTCTCTCTCTCCCAATAATCTCTTCATTTTAAAAATGAGAGAGATCCAAAGACATTGACTTGATGAATGTCACATATTAAATTTCCTTTTTCATTAAAATATACTTATATAAAATATGATATATAACATATATCACATATTGATTTATATCACATATCTTATATATTGATAGCTTTTATACCACAAAAACTTCTCCCAGTGTTCCTCTTATTTCTCCTTCCAGAGAACCATCCTATAAATAAAAAAGTTTTAAAGAAAATGAAGAAGGAAAAAATTAACAAAACTGATCAATTCATTGACTTTTTCAAAGTCTTTTTTAAAAGTCTGAAAATATATGCAATGTTCAACATCTCTGGTCCTCCAATTTCTGCAAAAGGGTGGGTCCATGCAAATCCTTTGTAATTTCACAACATTCACATTTTTATGGTTCCTATTCTTTCTATTTACATTGCTGTAGTTATTGTATATATTGTGTTCTTGCTTCTGTTTACTCTATAGCAGTTCATGTCTTTCCATGTTTCTGAGAAATCAATATATTTATTGCTTCTTATGAAAGAGAAATATGCTATTACATTTGTAGATCAGAATTTGTTTAGCCATTCCTCAAGAAATAAGCAACAATCTTATAATTGGTGCACTTTTTACTTCTTTTAATTTAAAAATATTTTGTTTTTATATTACCTACATTTCTTGGGTAGTTAGGTGATTCAGTGGATAGAGTACCAGACCTGGAGTCATGAAAACTCATCCACCTGAGTTCAAATATGACTCTGTCAGATACTTATTAGTTGAGTAAATCAAGTAACCTGTTTGCCTCAATTTCCTCATCCATAAAATGAAATTGAGAAGGACACTGCAAACCATTTTAATATCTTTGCTAAGAAAACCCCACATAGGGTCATGAAGGATTGGACATGACTGAAAATTGATTGAACAGCAAGAAACATTTCCTAATACTCCTTCCCACAAAGAGGCATCCTTTAAAATAAAAAAGAAAAAGAAAAAAAAAAGAAAATAAATTTGACAAAATCTAAGTAACCCGTCCAACCAAGTCCAACATTAAATGTAATATTGAACATCCCCAGTCTCCCACCTCTGCAAAGAAGGAAGGGGTGTGAATGCTCTCATCTCTTTTTTGAGGGCCAAGATTGGTCATTATAATTTCACAGCATTCGGATTTGTCTTGTAATTATTATTTGTATTTATATTTTCTTATTCATGGTATATATAATTGTCCTGACTTATTAAGGAGTATGTCTTCCACACCATGATCCATTCTTACCTTGAAGAAATTACTGTTGGACCTGAATGATACCTAAATGATACTCGACATTGGTGTCATATGAATGTCCTGGCTGACATTCCTCATCCATCCTTGAAATTTTCTAATATTGAAGTTAAGACTGATCCTTCACTATCTTAGGACAAAATTGACTTTATTCCAATATACTGCTTTTGGGGAGATGGGAATCCTCATGATTCTTTTTGATCCTTTACCCAGGAAATAGAATCCATGACACCTCTTTAGTATCTAGTCTCCTCATCATCCACTCCATGTCCCATGTGTGCCAAGGCCAGAGTCCCCATTCTTCCAGGCTAACAAATTTCAAATATACAAATATACAAATACTAAATATATATACTATATATATGTATGTATATATAGTATATATATATATATATACATATATATGTACAAATATACAAATCTATTAATGTACTAAATGAATTTGCACATATTGCTTAAAGATAAGCACCATGGAAATAAAAATAAACTATTGTGCAGTTTTTAGATTTATGTTTGAAAACATTTTTATCATTTCCTTAAGAGAATGATTTGATATCATTCTTGCTCCCTCCTTTTGCCCTTGGTCTCTTAACTCATTCCAACCTGAACCCCAAATGTCTTCTGCCTTAGTGGATTAGAAATCAAGGGGATTTCCAATTACACACAGATAACAAACTCTATTAGTTCACTTCTAGGTTTTAGAAAGAGCTCAGTTCTTTAGCACTAGTAACTGTCTTCTGATCCTGGGGGAATGGGGGGGGGGGTATCCTGAATAACTGAGCAACAACAAAAATTCCAGCAGTATTTGTTTTGGGAATAGGTCTACTCTCTCTTTGTAGGAGTACAGATGCCTTGAGGCTTGGATTTTTATTGGGGTTACTTAATAGCAATAATACTGTTTGATTCAGTTTTGAAGAAAGGTAGGAGCCCTCATACAAGTATTTACTGACATATTACTCAGAACAATAAGTACCAACATTTGAAAATACATTTCTAAAAGAAATAGCTCACAGAACTTTCTTCTTATTATTATCACCTCAAATAATGAGGGGTGTGGAAATGGGTTTGTAACTCCACAGTAGCTGGGTAGCATGGAGAAAAGGGAATGGGATGGTGAAGGAGAGTTGCAATAAATCATTGTGTTACTTTATGTTCAGAAAATGAATACAAGATTGTTTAATAGCATGAGGAAGAATAAACCAGCTCTAGCTATTCCTCCCAAGAAGAGTGATGAAATGGTAGAGAGTGAAGATCATGCCAAATGAATACCAAGGCTAGGTGACATGCAGTCACCCCCAATCATATGTATGTAGATTATGTTCACTGGGGCTAATTTTAATTTTTGTCAGCATTTACTGACACATTTCTCTGAAATACTAAGAATAAACATTCAGAAATAGGCTACTAAAAGTAATGTACAGTGAGAAAATGCACTCATAACACTCAAATTTGTGGGATAAAGAATAGCTACTAATTTTTTTATTCAAAGTTTTTTTCTTGGGGAGGCTAGGTGGTACAGTAGATAGAGCACTGGCCCTGGATTCAGGAGTATCTGAGTTCAAATCCAGCCTCAGACACTTAATAATTACCTAGCTATGTGGCCTTGGGCAAACCACTTAACCCCATTGCCTTGCAAAAGCATAAAAAAAAAAGTTGTTTTTCTTATTCTTACTCATGGCAATAATGTTTTATCTAGGTTACCAGTTTTCTAACTGGGGCTAGAGAAAAGAGAAAATGGTGGTGGTGGGAAATTAAGTAAAGGGGACCTAATTTAACAAAATATTCAACATGGGGCTCATATAGCCTATCTGAGCCCATTTATTTTCTTTCTTTTAAACAAATATAAAAAGGCAGTCATATTCTCTCTCTCTCTCTCTCTCTCTCTCTCTCACACACACACATACACACATACAGAAACAGACACATAAAATTAGTTTTTGACTCCATTATTTGGAAAATTGCTTCCATTTTTACTCTATCTTACATGGGGAGACCTGCAGTTCATGCGACTGGATATCAAGCAGGCTGGGGCAAATTCTTATTTACTCTTTCACAGATTCAACCATTTTTTTTTTTTTAACACATTTGTATGCATAACATTCTGTTCCAGTTCAGGCTGGTCTCAAAACAGCTAGGGATAAACTTCACTGCCTCTGTGATTCTTCCGTCAATGACTGGGCATTCAAGTTGAGCCTTGTGTCCTCATATTCCCTTTGCATACTGTTCTTGTGTGTCCTACAGATTCAGGATGTACCCAGGTAAGCAAGAATTCTGTATTTAGTGCCAAGGGGCCATTATGTGATAGTCTGAGAGGAGAAAAATAATGTGTTAATGAATGAAAAAGAAATTCGGAAAAAGCCCTGAGCTAAATGGACAAACCCCTTTTCTGCCTTCCACCTGTACCCATATTTTTCAAAGGGGAAAATTGCATAGATGTATTGTATGGAGACAGTTTTTTCCTAAATATAATTCTCAGCTTTGGTCCATAAATTCCAGCCACACACACACTAGACATATACTGACATAGAGACACACTTGAATATAGACACAGATACAGAGTCACAGACACAGGCAAAGACAGGTCAAACACAGAGACATAATCACAGACAGACATACACAGATACACACGCGCACGTACACACACACACACACACACACACATTTCCATAAAAGTCAGGTTTTTTTTTTTGTTTTTTGTTTTAGTTTTTGCAAGGCAATGGGGTTAAGTGGCTTGCCCAAGGCCACATGGCTAGGTAATTAGTAAGTGTCTGAGACCGGATTTGAACCCAGGTACTCCTGACTCTAAGGCGGGTGTTCTATCCACTGCTCTACCTAGCCATCCTAAAAGTCAGTTTTAAGCTGTTTAAGACTAAAACTTTACAAAGAACTTTGGGAAACCCTGAACATATATTGTAGCATTCAGGAGTAGCAAAAGTAATTCTGGTACATATTTCTTTTATATGGCTATATTTTTTAAGCTTCTTCCAGAAAAGGCACACTTTATTTGAAAATACTATAAACTCTTAACTCTAGGTTAATATGCCCTGGTCCATCATTCTGAAAAGTACTAAGGGAAAAGATACTGGGAACCATTATTGTCACTTGTGATCCAATCATCCTTTCCCATTCCTCTCATCCTCCTAAGGACTCTGAGCTCACAGAGATGCAGTCTGATCTTGGGCACTTGACCACCAAAGATAAGTTTCCCTCTCAGTTTGCTTTCACTCCCTATTCCTTGGAAATCTTCTGGACAAAGCTTAAATAAGATTTGTGTATCCTTTTCCCCAAATGGGTAACAAGTTCCATACTTCTACTCATGAATGTACAAGAGAAGAATGAGTGTGTGTGTGTGTGTGTGTGTGTGTATGTTATATATATATATATATATTATATAAAATTTATACATAACATATACATATAAGCATATATTATAAATATACACAAATATATAAATACAGAGAAAATGAGAGAAGTTCTGGTACAGAAAACACTCAGATAGGTTCCCCTCACCCCCCCAAAAGAGATTTGGACTTGAAATTTTTTTGTATTTTTTTTGTTTTTGCAATGCAATGGGGTAAGTGATTTACCCAAGGTCACACAACTAGGTCTGAGGTCACATTTGAACTCAGGTCTTCCTGATTCCAAGGGCTGGTGCTCTATACACTGTGCCATCTAGCCACCCCAAGTTTGGGATTTCTAAAGGGATGACCATTAGTTGTTTCAATGAATTCTTCTTTCCACCCAAACCCACAGTCTCCTCAAGATCAGGAGCAAGTTCATGCTTTAAATTTCTGTCAAAAAGGCAAAACACTGCAACCGTGTGTCCTTGGATACCTCCATGTCTATTTATGGAAGTGAAAGCTGTTGATTACCCATTCTTTGGCAAGGGCTTTTTAAACCAATGATTTTCATTGGAACTGCATCATCTGAACACCTGAGGGGCAATAGCAAGATTGGCAAATTCCAAATCTCTTTCTGCTACCCCATCTCTTCTTCTCACCAACACCAGTAATATAATTTTGAAACTTCAGCAGCAGACCAAGTTTCTTTTTCCTTTTTCTTCCTTCTTCAAGAGTCAGACTTTTGTTTGAAACCTCCATCTAAGAATCCAGATATCTAAGAATATGAGATCAGGAATTTTTAAATTAAAGTATTATAAATTTTGGAATTACAAGATGACCACAGAGATTGGGAATCTATTATGTTGATTCTATTTTCTGACCTGCATTCAGGAAAGCAGAATGAAAAAAAAAAAAACAGTTCATTGTATGCTTCTCCAGGACATCATCATGTCTTCTCCTAAAGGATGACAAGGGAGAAATATACTTTACATGGCTGTAGTTTAGTCAAGAGAAAAGAAATGAAAAGTGAAAAGGAAGGCATATCACATATAACCTTTATAGACTAGATAAACTTAGTCCCTTTTTATACTTCCTTGTCAATCATATCCAAATCTAAGAATCAATCATGACTTTCCATGACTTCTTCCATGAGTAGCATCCTTCAGATAAAGGTCCATGCTTTATCATCTCATCAAATTAATTAGAGGCTCTCTTGAGCAATCCATCTTAGCTATGGAATTGTTTATTAGACCAATTAGGTCATTTCCTGACTTTCTCTCTTGGGATCCCCAAGTTGGTGATCTACCATGTAGTTACTTGATTAGAATGACTAGTCATATGGACAAATGACAATTTTTATCTGTCTTTGCCACATCATATTTTTACATCAGCAAGCAAAACTAAAACAAGCAAGAACTCTTAATTCCAGCTGTGACATTTTACCATCCATGAAAGGAACAGGGTATTCATTTCATTTCAATCTGTTGTTACTCTTTAGATCTAGCTGTGATATTTGTCAGGCACACAGCTTCTTGGGTTAAAGTGCCTTTAAATTTCAGGTGAACTGAGCACAGCACTGAGCCCTTGGTTTCAAAAAAAGACAGTTAATCCAATTGTCCAGTGTGAAGACAATTTGGTGACTGCCCTGTAGTACTGCTCTTTCTCTACAAGGAGTATAGGTATAATCCTTGCTCCCTACTGTTACTCTCAGGTTATTCCTCCACCACCCTCCCTCAATGACCTCTTTCTTTTTTTTCTGTCAGTGTCTTTCAATCTATTTGAACCTCTTTTTCTCCATCTGTGTTGCTGTCTTCTACTGACTTCCAGGCCATTCTGACAATGAATTTAGTGCCTGGTTAACAAAAAAGATCCCCTCTAGCATACTATCCATTCTATCATATTGTATGTATATGTGTTCATATGTGTATATTCATGTTGATGATTTAACTTAAAAACCCAACTTCTGAGTCTCTTTTCTACACCAATTGCAAAGATCCTCTTCACCTAATTCAGTAGCACACCAACATGACCACATTTCCTCTAGCCATCCTGGAATTGTACCACCTCCATGATCTAAAACTTTAAAATTCTGAGTATAGTCTCTTATCCTCCTCTTTCCCAATTTGACACTCACTAAACCTACTTTTTGCCTTTTTTTATATCCTTTAGTTCTTTAAACCATTCTGACTTTGATTGCATTCCAAAACCCTGCTTGAACTATTTAGTTTGCCACCTCATTGTCTCAGTAGATATCAATCAATTGACAAGAATTTCTTAAACATCTTTGTACTAGTATATGATAAAAAGAATGACGCAATCCTTATGGAGACTAGATTCTATTTTTGGATAACTACTACCTAAGCAAAATTTTACACATTAAACTTTTGTCTCTTTAATCTATGACTCCAGTTTTTGTTTACTTGGCAGACCCAGAAAAAATGTTGAAATTCCATTAGATTAGGGATCCAAAGATATGGGTTCAAGTACTGGATTTTACCTGTATGAACATGAACAGATCTTAACCTCTCTATGTCTTAATTTCCTGATATAAAATGAATTATTTCACTATCTCATAGCCATCAAATGAGCAAATATAGCTAAAAAGAGAAGTAAAGAAAATGGCCATTGTTGGAGGGGTTCAAGGAAAACATGCATAAAATTGTGAAATAGTCTAGTCACTTTTGGAAAGCAAAGTATAACTATCCACCAAAAATTATTGAACAGTAAATTCCCTTTGACTTAGTGACACAACTCCTAGTTTTTTACCACCAAGAACATTTATTTTTGAGGATAAGGAAGCATCTGTATAAATATATTCATAGGAGTTATCTTTGTTAAAGCAAAGAACTGAAGTTTGAGGAAGACTCAGCTATTGGAGAATTTAACAAATTATGATATATGAGTCTAAAAGAATGTTTTTATCATATAAGAAATTATGAAAGGAACAGTTTCTGAGAACCCTGGAAAGCAATATGAATCTTGTTCAGTGAAGTGAGCAGAACTAGAACAATATATACAATAACAATATTATAAAGACAAAAGATTTGAAAGATATAAGAAATATGATCAATGCCATGACTAATCATGATTGCAGCAAACTGATTATGAAACATGCTACCCACCTCCTATCAGAGATGTGATGGGCACAAATTGAAAAATGAAACAAACATTTTAAAGTAGATTGTGTGAACATTTGATTAAATTGACTCTGAATAATTGTTAAATTTTTTTCCTTTCCATAAGGAAGGAGAGAGGAAATAAAAGTAGAGTTGCCAAAATACAAGAAAGGACAAGATAAGAAAAAAAGGCTATTGAAACATTTTTGAATCAAAAGAAGAGAATAGAAGGAATTTCAAAAGGAATCCTAGACAAGTTGGACAGTTTGAAATTTATATGTTGAATTATATATTTAAAATAAGCAAGTATACAAAAGAAAGGTAACCAGCTTCATTTCCTCTCTCTGTTTATGTGTGTGTGTGTGTATGTATGTATATGTTTATCTAAAAATAATAGTCATTATAATTGATCTTTGTTAAGTTTAGAATTTTAAAATGGAGGAAATAAGATGAGAGATATGTTTTTGCTTTTTTTTTTTTAAGGTAATGGGATTGAGTGACTTTCCCAAGATTACACAGCTAGGTAATGATTTTTTAAAAATTTTATTTATTTAAGACAATGGGGTAAAGGGTTACTTGCCCAGAGTCACACAGATAGGCAATTATTAAATGTCTGAGGCCAGACACGAACTCAGGTCCTCCAGACTCCAGGGCTGGTGCTCTATCCGCTGTACCACCTAGCTACTCCCAGCTAGATAATAATTAAGTGGCTGAGGTAGGATTTGAACTCAGGTCTTCCTGATTCCTGGGTCAGTGCTCTATCCACTGTGCCAACCAGCTGTCACCTGAATGAGAGATTTACAATCTTATGTTCTCACCCATTACAAATTTATGGTACCTAAATTCAACTTGGCCATTTTCCTGTTCAACAATCCATCTATTTTATCCTCATTCATTTATCATCTCATTTTCCACAATGGCTGTCCAAACCCCCCCTCCCCCTTTTTAACATCAACCTATACACTTATTGAAGATGATCTATCCTTCTACTTGAAGTTATCTGATAACTGAGATAATTGAGGCTATCTAATGTGGTTTTCTTGATTGTTCCTTCATTCCTCAAACATTCTCAGCATCATTAGCTTTTCTTCCCTTTCCTTTAGCAAAAATAGAAGATATATCCCTATGATTTAATAATACTAATTCTTTCCATCTTATCACTCTTTCTGATTCTCCCAGAAACTTGCTTTAGAATTACCATTACTCGTTCATAAGTCTCAAATTTCTTCCTCACCATTGGTTTCTTCTTAGATGTCTAAAAACATGTATAAGTATTTCCAGTCTTGACCTTCCAAAGAAAGAACATGTTTTCTTTTTCTTATTTGTTCTGTTGTTTCCCTTCCATGGTTGAAGTTTTAGATAAAATTGTCTACATTGAGTGTCCCCTCTTATTAACTGTCCATTTTCTTTCCCATTTTCTTCTCATTTCTTTGAAATCAGATCACAACCATTAAAATTTTACTGAAATTTTTTCCACAGTCAAGTCCTAACAAATCAAAACTAATGATTTTTATTCAGTCATCATTGCTTGGACTTATGTGAAAAATTTGAAATTATTAAACATGTTATCTTGATTATTCTTACCTCCCTTGTGTTCTCAGACACCACATGACCTCTTTATATCTCTCTCTAGCCATTCTTTCTTCATCACTATTAATGATACTTCTTCATTCTAGCTCATTATTGTGAATGTGTCTCAGTGTTCTGTTCTTGGTCTTCTCTTTCCTTTCTAAATGAGAATTTGGAAAAATGTCCTCTATTTCCAAAGATCAAAACACTATCTTCACTTACCTGACTGCAAAATGTTTATCACAATTCAGATATCTCTTTTGGGCTCCAAATCCTTGGCTTCAATTATTCACAGTCCACCTCTATTTGAAGATTCCACCAGTACCTCAAATTCATCATGTATAAAAAGTAAGCTTAGTTTTTCTATTAAACTCTTCCTTCTTGTGGTTTCACTGTTTCAATATACATAAAACTCCTTTAATCAGTCAGAAATTAGTGTTTTTTTAACACACTTTTCTTTCTCTTGCAATTCTCAAGTACTCTTATGAAACATTATGTATTATAGCTTTCTATTTTGTTTTATCCTTCTAGTGGTCTTCTTGAAGGCAGGGATTTTATATTACCCCTTCCTTCTCAGTCTAGTATCTAGTCCAATTAAAATTCTGTTTTTTATTAGAAGTCTTCCTGAACTCCTACATATTTATCCATTATACAATTTGTTTCCTATATATATTTGTTAACATGCTATTTGCCCCATTAGATTTTAAACTCTTTTAGGGTAGCACTTTCTTTTGTCTCTTTTTTGTAAAACCAGAGTTTAGCACAGTGAGTGGCACTGTGCTTAATAAATATTGCATAAAGAAAAGCACACATTTGGCATTTTAAAATTATAAGTGTTGGTGCTTTTCTTTAGTTTGATTATAACTTGCTTCAGTCATTGGTCTATTTGTCACATTAACTACCTCACTGGTCCAAGAATTTACCTTTCCTTAATGTCTTTAAGCCATAAGATACTTGGATGATGGGTTAATAAATGTTTGCTGTTGATAGTTGTCCACATAGGAAAGTCTCTGTTTCTCTAAGGAACTTAGAATCTAATTGGGGGTGGGGAATGGAGCCATCAGATACCTAGTTCCCCAAAAGACTGAATTTCAAATATGCACCAGTTTCTACAGCCACCTTGGTCAGAGGACTACAGATCTAAGACCCTGTAAAAATGAAAGATAAACAGCAAAAACAGTTACATGATAACAAATCCTACGAATGAATATTAGCATTTGCATGACTTTTTTATTTCTTTCTAACTTAGTAATAAGTCTTTCACATTCTACTTTAAAATGTACTATTTCCCTTAATAGGCATTAAGCCGACCTTCATTTCTATGTTGTTCTCCAGACTAAGAGCAAAAAAATGATGCATATGTAGATTTTCTTCACATTGGCTAAAACTCTGTGGACTGCAGGTTATTTCTTCTCTGATAATGTTTTTTAGATTTAAACCTTCTAGGTATCATGAGGAACAAAATTAAGAGTAATATATGTTCACTTAGAAATAAGCAAAATGAAATCATAAAAATTTAGATGCCTTTGAGTGAACCTCTAAGACTGTGACATCAGCAGTTATATAATTTTATTGCCAATGTTACCTCTGTGACAAACTCTCAGCTACAGTTTGCTCTGGATGTCGGAAAATGAACCTTATGAATTTTAATGCCTTTTACTTTTGACATTGATTTATGTTTTGTGCAGCTGTACTTTTCTATACGCTGATATAAATAAACAGCATCCTTAATAGAACATTTGGAGAGAGCCTTGTTCCAAAGTGTTACTTTTTTAACGTCAGCTGGAGGTTGCTTAAGTAATAATATTCAAAGTGTGTACACTAATCACAACAATTTGGAGTGATATAAAGATGTCTATAAATGTTTGGGTGTTTGTTTTACAGATCCCAGCTTTTAGGTATGAAAACAGAGCTCAAATAAAGCTGATTCTGGAGGTGCTGCTTGAGCATTGCCAAAAACAAAGATGACATGATGATAATCTAATAGACTTGGAGCAAGTCTCCGACAGTGAGTCATTTAGATAGGAGGTGTTTGTGTGCATCCAAGGGCAGAATTTGGCCTCAGGAGATAGAGAAGAGAGCCCACATAAAATTGGAGTTTAGATGTGCCTTTCTGTAACCCTTCTGCTCATGACTTGCTCAGTACAGGATGGTATTTGTACTTTAGCACCTTTGCCCTCAATCACTAAGCAATCATTCCTAATACAATGCTGACGGAGGTGTCTAGCATTCAGAAGGGGAACGGCAGTTTCTCTCTTCCCCTTCCCCCTTCCCTTCTGAGTGCCAGTGAGACTGGGAGCAAAAGGGGAAGAAGGACTTCCTGTGAGTTAGCCCTTTCAATTAACCCCCATCTTATTCACTCTCACCAGTAGGTGAGGACAGAAAGAAAGGAGAGTTCCCTACCTTGCAGACATCTGCTGCTCCTGGAATGGTTTGTTCTTTAATGTTCAAGGGGACTACAAAGCGAGAGCTGCTACAATACACTATCACACTTACTGATAAAGAAAATTATTTCAAATTATGAAATATCAGAGCTTGAAAATCACCTTATAGCCCAGCCAGTCAGACTATGTCATTTACAGATAAATTCACCCTGGTTAAAAAAAAAAACAACCTGCATCTTTCTACTTCCAGTTCACTTTAACACATTACATGCTGTAAACGAGCATGTACACAAAGGATCTATGGATTTATTTATGGATATCCTGGAGGGGATTCCCTTCGTTTATGCTGTTAACAACTTATTTATGATAAAGTTGTTTGGGGATATATAGACCTTAAAAGGTCTGCTCATTGTTGCACAGCTAATAAGTATCGGAGGAAGCAGGTCCACTGAATGAATTCATGTATAAAATCCTACCTATTATGTATACTGACTCCATAAAAATCATGTCTGATCTTAACTTTCATTTCATTGGTAGATTAAAATTCTTCTTCAGCTTCTAATTTTAAAGAGGTGGTAGGGATGGGTTTGTGGGCGATAACAAAAAAAGCAAGGTGACTTTCCCAAGGCGATTTAGGTTATATTCATCAGAGGCAAACTTGGAACCAGGTCTTTTTTACTGTAAGGCCATTCATCTCTCTCTACATCACACTATCTCTTCCCCTTCCCCTTCTCCCTCTCCTTTTCCCCTTCCTACAACTCTATATGTCTGCTGTCTGTCTCTATTTCTTTCCATATAGCTGTATTTCAAAAGTCCTAAAAAACTCACTTCATAAAAATTATATATTGCAGCAAATGAGCAGCATCTCATAAATAATTTTAGGTGTTTAGCAAAGAAATAAAATCAAGTCATGAGTCCTCCATTCTGAAACTGAATTTTAGTCTTGAGTCACATAGCTCTTTTCATGAGGCAGATTATCCAATCTGCCTGAACCTCTTGTAACTCAGCAGCTATTCAAAGGTCCCTAAAACCAAAATATTGGAGTTAATACATTAATAGGAGATAGAGTCATCTCAGGTTTTAACACCAGGTCAATCCATATAGGGATACAAGATTTTTATCTTCCCACCCCATCTTTTTTTTTTAGTCTCACACAGAAAATAGGCATACTAAGAGACAAATCATTTAAGCTTAAAAGCAGGATAGGATGACTGAGAAGAATTTGAAAGTACAATTTCATCTTGTTTTCAAAGGCTACCTACCAAAAAAGACACTTTTCTGTGAAACTGGATGGAATTGTTGTATATATGAATATATATTCTCATTCAATTTTTCCTATCATTCAATATTTGTAAGCAAAATACATAGCACTCAAGTAATAGAATGTTATAAAATACTTACTGTATACAAGACATTGTGTTAGATCCTAGGAAGACAGATTCAAAGAATGAAATAATCTTTATTCCAAAGTACTTATAATCCTGTGCATGTTTTAGTGTTGGAGACATGGATGATTATATGTATTGAGGTCTGGCCAACATTTTTCCTGTGTATTCAAGGGAAACAGCATAGATGCAAAGGAATTTTCTAAATCCTGAATTTATTTGAAGGTATAACATTCTATGTCTCTTCTTCCAAAGCCTTTGGACTCAAATGTAATTGCCTAGCAAGGATTGTTACAAAAGGGATTCCATAAACTTTTTTCATGGCTACCTGATGTGTCTTTTGAAATTTTGCACATTTCAGGATGTAGTGATTCTAGTTCTTTTCCAAGGATGCCATCTAATTATAAAACATCTAGCAGGTAATAAACATTGAGGAATATAAAAGACAAAATTTTAAAAAGACCTTGCTTTTGCAGAGCTTGTATTTCTTTAGGTGAAGCAGCACCTAAAAATAATACCAGGTAGTTTTTTTATTCCTGGGGTAAGGTGGGATGCCAGCTGCTGGTGGGCATGGGATAGTAATCAAGAAAGGTCCTGTGTAGGATCAAATAAATACATAAAGCACTTAGCAAATCTTAAGGGGCTATATAAGGGGGCTATATATGAAGGCAGGGATATTAAAAGACAGAAGAGAGGAAGAAAAGAATTTCAGCCTAAAGGAGCACTTTTGCAAGGGTCATAAGATGGAAATATAAAAGCTAGCTTGATCAGTAGGAAAAGCTCTGACATTGAGGAAATCACATATTGAATCATAACAACTATGATGATGAAATAAGTGAAGGAATAAGCATTTATTAAGCACATATGTTTAGTTGAATAATCTTGTTATTAACAATATTAAACAAGTTTGTTTAGTTGAATCATCTTATTATAAAAGATTTTCAATACTGATCAAGCTGGCTATTATATTTCCATCTTATGATACTTGCAAAAGTATTCCCTTATGCTGAAATTCTCAAGAGATATTTCAGATGAGTCTTTTTAAAATGTCCCCAAGTTGTTTTTGCTTCCCTTCATCAAATGATTTCATATTTGTTTCATGCATTTTTCAATTTACTTCTATAAATCTATTCTATTGTTCTTCTACACACCAGTAAATTGTAAGCTTCTTAAAGACAGGGGCTATTTATATTTTTAATTGTATTATCAGTACCTAGCAGAGCAACTTAAAATAGGAGTACAATTAATGTTCATTTAATTAAATTCTGAAATGGGATATGAACCCTGGAATTCCCAACTCTGTCTAGGATATTGCCTACTAAGCTGCAATTCTTTATTATATAATCAAGAAGAAAGTAATATGATAATAATTTGTTCCTGGTATTTCAAGTGTTTGTTATCTAGTTAGATAATCATATGATCTTTTACATATTTCTAAATATTAAGATAAAGACTCACAGATTTATTGTGTATGTGTTTATAGATATACACATATATTTGTATTGGTATATACCTATATATATCCATAGGTTGAGAGATGTGACTATATCTATATGCTGAGACAGAGAAAACTAAAGAAATAGGAAAAAAGGTATAAAGAGATATACAGAGGGAGAGATAGTGAGATAGATGGACTGATAGAGTAAAAGCCAGAGAGAAATAGAAATATAGAAATAGAAAAAGAGCAAGAGATTGAGAGCTTTAAATAGATGGATAGATAAATAGATCAGTAATATAGAAACATAATTTCTGTTAGCAGTTTTCTGTATAGTACTATTTAATCTAGAGGTGGGTGCATTTCAAAGTTGGGCAATCATATGTTCAAGGTCCAAGTAACTTATTCAAAACATCCTGGCTTGTAGACTAGACTTTCGAGCAGCACAAGGTCACTATCAATTCCTTTCACTCTTCTAACCCAGCTGACTCACTTTGTTTCAGGTCTTTCAAGTCTCCAAACTCGGCTTGTCTTTCTTCAGGTTCTGTGCTTAGACCAAGGTGTTTTCAATATCACCGGTGGTTTTGAAGATACTTAATGATGTTGATAGAATCAGCAGTACAATTAGCAAGATGTCAATGATACAGTTCATGGTGCAAGCTTCCTGCTTTGTGTTTTACATATGCTGTTTTTTGATGAAAAATGGGAAAGACTTTGGGAGTTTAAAGACCTAATAGCTTCTGTTTCCAATAGAGGGTGATTCTTTCAAGGGCAGAGCAAATTGCACAGATTTATTACTTTTTTTTTTTTGATCAATCCATCTACCCTCTACCTCATGGAGTTGCAAAGTAGAGTATTTTGTTCTTCATTAAAGTCTTTAATCTTTTTCTAGGAGTAACATTTTTTTTATAGTTTAAAAAAGTCATCTGGAGTCTGAATGCTGGTATTGCAAGGAAATGGTACAAGCTCAACAGTTACTGCATGTAACAGTCTATTCTACAAAGACAAGAAGAAGAACAAGGCAAGGGGGATTTAGGAAAAGGGAGGGTGAAATGAAAGAGATATTTTTCTCTTATCCTTATAATATGTTGTCTTCTTTCACAGAGACTTCTTTCATCTCTTACCTGCCAATTAGGTCAATAAAAAAGCAAATTAATCAAATAGGCCCTAAAATTCTAGCTATTAACAGAAAGGACACATTTATAATATTTAACTAGAGAAATAAGGTAAAGAAATATAAGTAGAAAATATTGCTTCAATTTAATATGTTGAAATGATAATAATAAAGTTCATATGATCATAAAAGTTAAGATAATAAATATTATTACCCAGCTAATGAGATGGGAATTAAGGGTAGTAGATTACCAGTTCTTACTGGCTGGTAGCTGTTCTTTTTAGGCACAATGAATTACCAATAAAATGATGAGGCAGAATGACTCCTTTGACTGAAATGGCCAGATGTAAGTGTAATATCTAACCTTGATCCTTCAATTCATAAACAGTTGAAAATACTGTGAGATGATGACTTTGCTTACCTGGGGAGGGAATGCTACATTCAGTTCCTAATTTTCCACAGTAACATTATCCAGGTCCTTTCCTAACATCCAAATCCCCCCCCCCCCCCCAGCCCAGGTATTTTGGTCCCTTTCTTTGGATTTATGGACAAAATTTTATCGGCTCATTTGCACTGTACCCCTAATTATTTGGCAATTAATACAATCATAAATTCCCCCTTTTTCTTCCTATCTGGTATAATGGATAGTGGGTTGAACTTGGAAGTCAGGAAAACCTGATTCCAAACCTGCCTCAGACACTTACTGGCTATGTGACTTAGGAAGTCATATAACTTTTCTTCGCTTTAGTTTCCTCAACCCTAAAATGAGGATAATAATAATACTAACATCACAGGAATGTTAGGAGAATCAAATGAGATAATGTATATAAAATGCTTTGTAAACCTTTAAGCATATGTAAATGTTGCTATTTTGCTCTAATCTCTAGTTCCTATATTTGCTATGCTAGAGAATATAAAGTTAAGATCTTGAAGCAAACATACATGAAGAATTTCTTCGAATAAACATGTTCCCTTGAAAATTAGTTTTTACCATATTGGCTGAATTTACTAAATACTTATTTCTTTGGGTTTATCATTTCAGAAGAGGAACTTTGAGGATGTTTAAGAATTTACTGAATGGAATATATATTCTTTAGAAGACACTAAAGTCATTTTTAATCTGTCTCCTGATTGTGAAAAGCTGGAAAGCTCCACAAGCTTTCTTTCTCCTACTCCACTCCCTAAGGTGCTCTCATTTATGGATGCACATGTCTTGGCAGATCACTGACTACAGAAATATTCATCTCCCTGGATAGACATATGTTGGATGTTTGGCCCAGAAGCCCAGAGTTAGTAGTACAGCCTATTAGAGATACAAATGAAACTCACATAAAGTAATGGGAAAAAAAAACTCCCAGATCTCATTGGTTAGTAGGGATTCCCTAAGGCTATGGCTATAAGTGACAACCATGTCACCCATATATCTATCAGTCAAATTTCTGGAAGCTCTCCATAGGATGTAAGAGGGAATGACATAGAATGATTATCAGAGTATTAGCCAAGTGTTTCCTCATTTGTTAACCTTTGTATTGTGGTAAATAATTGAGTACCAGAGAGACAATCGGTGAATGCAAGTGATAGCAAGTACAAATCCTTGGAGATGAAATGTGTCTACAGGGCAGTGTCTTCTAAGTCACTCTGTAATCAGAGCAGGAAGAACCCTGTTGTTGTGTCCCCCAGCCCCCTTTATCATCCTGTGCCTGCTCTAAGGAAATGTCCAAGTCAGTCATTTTAAGGGGTGTGGCATACACTAAATTATCAACCTTTAGTTAAAAACTAATAATAAAAATGTGATTTTCAGTCATTTTCAATTATTTGTTATCTATTGAGGGGAGATACTGGTGTCATTTGCAATTTCCTTCTATAGCTCATTTTATGATGGGGAAATTGGCATTAAATGACTTGCCCAGAGTCACACATCTGATAAGTGTTCAAGGCCACATTTGAACTCAGAAAAATCATTCTTCTTGATACCAACTCACAGTGTTCTGTTCACTGCACCACCCAACTCCCCCAGAATGTGATAACTATACTACTTTATGGATTTGGAAAGTGCTCTCTGTAAATTTGGTCCTCACAACAACCTGAGATATAGGTTTTATCACCCCATTACATTATCATCATTACAAATTATTAATAATGCTTGTCCTTCATTTAGAAGACAACCATGACTTCAGAGGGATGATATCATGACAAGTAAGTGAATTGGATATAAGTGAAGAGGTGCTAAGTCATCAGTTTCACTTTTTCCTCCAGAACCATCTGGGTCCATCAGTAGATATGAGTCAGGATCACTGGAGATGACCCTGGATGGGGGCAATCAGGGTTAAGAGACTTGCCCAAGGTCACATAGCTAGTAAGTGTGTGATGCCAGATTTGAACTCAGGTCCTTCTGACTTCAGGATCCATCCTCTACCCACTGAGCCATGTAGCTGTTCCTTGCAGATTATTATAATTATTACAGATGAGGAAACTGAGGCTAAGTGGGTTTAGAATGACTTTTTCTGATGTAATACAATTAGTAGGTAACTGAGGAAGGATTTGAATTCAGATTTTCCTTATTCAATCAAACTGTTTAATTTACTAAGCTAACCATCTCAATTAAGGTAAAACTTTTGAATTACTTTTGAGTAATACAAGTAAAAAGAAAAGAAATAGGAGAGCTTAGCTACATTGCATTTATTTTAAACCCATGTACTTTAAGGCTGTCTTGATTGTTTTTCAGGTCCAAACAGATGAGCATGTACTTGTGTTCTTCATCAGTTTATTATGTACTGTGAAGGAAACAGCATAGTTCAGCAATCGCATACTGGACTTGCAGTCCTGAAGACCTGGGCTCAATTTCTTTCAACCTCAAGTATTATTAGCATTTTGATCTGGGCAAGTCATTTAACACTGTTTGCCTCAGTTTTCTCATCTGTATCATCAAGTGATTAAATTTGATGTTCTATGAGATAGCTTCAAGTTTTAATTCTATGATCCTATGAACCTATTTCATATTTAAAGAATATTATTTCTAATAACAAAAAAGTAGGAAGAAAAATATGCAATTTTTATAAATGTTTTATTGTAATAAATGGTTTGAAAGTATTGAAAAGAAATAAATTTCCAAATTCTGTATGAAGTCAGTTTCCTTCATTCATATAAAGTTTCCCTATGTAAGTGAATTAGAGACAGGGATTAAAATTGAGTATCACCTTTAAAAAATCTAAATTTACAAATTTTTGACATAATACTTTCTGGCAATTACCTAATCATCACATAAAATACATTCCCCAAACCAGTTAAATAAAATTATCCAGTAAGATGATTGTGTCTGATAATATGTCACTGTCTACTTTTGTAGTTACTGCTTATTAGCAAAATGGAAAGATGTTTTCTTTAATTTGAATAAGTTGGCATGAATATTATCTAATGCAGGAATTCTTGACCATTTTTAAAATGGTATACCATGTATAGCCTATATCAATATTACTCTCTGTCTTGGGGAGTGGGAGGAATGAGACAGTAGCAGAAAATGTGGAAATCAAATCTTACAGAAAATGAATGTTGAAAACTATATTTGCATGTAATTGGAAAAAATAAATTTAAATTAAAAAAATAAAATGGCACATACCCTTCAAAACTCTGATGAAGATTATAGACTCCACAAGGGCAAAAAAGTTTTTAAATGCCATTAACTAAAATATATATCATTAAAAAGGAAACAGCATATTAAAATGCAGTTATTAAAATGTTTCTAAATGTCATGCTAATATAATAATATGCTTTACATGACTGCATATGTAGAACCTATATCAAACTAGGAGGAAAGGAGAGAATTTAGAACTCAAAATTAAATAAAAAAGAATGTTGAAAATTGCTTTTATGTGCAGTTGGGAAAAATATTAAAAAAAAAAAGCAGTTCATGGAAACCTTGTGAGGAACACAGATCTATTATTTTTGACCTGAATATTATTGCCTTTTGAGTATTGTCTTTCACTGTAGTAGTCATTGTGTAATCTGCTCTTTTAACTTCTTTTCTCTATTTAAATTTTCCCAATTGTCTTTGAATTCTTCTTGTTATTCATTCCTTAAATCATTATATCATATCCTTTCATTTATACACCAGTTTGTTCAGGAATCTCCTGAACATTATGGATTTTTCAATACATATTTTGCTTCCTGCTTTTTTTTGTTATTAGAAATAATGCTATAGTCAATGCCTTCGTGTATCTTGATATTCATTTACTTTACTTAAACCACCACTACCCTCATGCAAGCTCTTGTCAACACAGGCTAGACTGAAACAATAAGTTAATGGTAGGACTCAAGTTTCTCCTCACTTTATTGCATCCTCAACTCAGGTTTTTTTTTTCTTTAATGATATTTTATTTTATATTTTTTCAATTACGTGTTATGACTTTTTTTCAACATTCATCCATTTACATATTTCTTTTACACATTTTTCTATTACCCTCTCTTCCAACCCCCTCCCCTTTGTGGTGAACAGTCTGGTAAAAGTTCTACAGATACATTTTTGTTTAACACTTACATATTTACATTTACATATTAGTCATTCTATGAGGAATTAGGACTAAGGTAGAGGAAGGTATAAAACCTAAGAGAAGTTTGTAAAAAGTGAAATCTGTAGTATTTTTTCCCCCTTCTCCGGCTGTGGACGGCATTGTCCATAACAGATCTCCCAGGTTTGTCCTAGATCTCTGAACAGCTAAGAGGAATTGCATCCAACATAGTTGATCAACTCACAATGTTATTATTATGTCCAATGTTCTCTTTGTACTGCTCCTTTCCCTTAGCACTAATTCATTCCATGCTTCTCTAAAGTCTGACCACTTAAAGTTTCTTATAGAGCAATAGTACTGCATAACATTTATATATCATAACTTTATTCAGCCATTTTTCAATTGATGGACATTCTCTCAATTTTCAGTTCTTTGCCACTACAAAAAAGAGCTGCTATAAATATTTTTAAACATGACAGACTTTTTCCAACTTTTATAATTTTATATGACTATAGGCCTAGTATTGGGATTGTTGGATCATTTTTATTGCTCTTTATGCAGTTTCAGATTGCTCTCCAGAATGACTGGATTAGTTCATAACTCCAAAAGTACATTAATGTGGTACCTCATTGTTGTTTTAATTCTCATTTCTCTACTCAATAATGATTTGGAGCATTTTTTTGATATGACTATATGTAATTTTAAATTATGCATTTGAAAACTTCCTATTTGACTATCAGTTGGGGAATGACTTGTAACCTTATAAATTTGATGCAATTCTCTATAAACTTTAGAAATAGGACCTTTATTAGAACCATTATCTAAAAATTATTTCCCAGTTTTCTTTTTCCTTCTAATCTTTAACTTAATATTGTCAAAAATCATATATTTTGTAATTTATAATTTTCTCTGTTTCTTGTTGGGTAATGAATTTCTCCCCTTTCCATAGATCTGGCAAATAAAGTATTTCTTGATCTCTTCATTGATCAAGCCCTCTTAATTGTTCTGTGCTATCATCCTTTATATCTAAATTCTGTACCTATTTTGATCTTATTTTGATATAGAGTGTGACATGTGCTTAATTTTTGCCATATTCTTTTCCAGTTTTCCCAGAACTTTTTGTCCCAGTTGTTAATGTCTTTGGGTTTGTCAAGCAATAAATTGCAATAGTCATTTACTAGTGCTTCTTTTGTACCTATTCTAATACACTAATTCATTATTCTATTTCTTCACCAGTACCAGGGAGATTTGATGACTGTGGCTTTATTTATAGTTTTAGATCTTGTACAGTGAAATTACCTTCTTTTCCATTTTTTAAAAAATCAATTCCCTTGATATTCTTGACTATTTGTTTCTTCAGATGAATTTTGATTCTATTTTTTCTAGCTCTGTAAAATGGTTTTTCAGTAGTTTGATTGGTATGGCACTTAATAAGTAATCAAATTTGTGTAAAATTTTTATTATATTAGCTCGGTTTAACCAGGAGCAATTAATGTTTTTCCAGTTGTTTAGATCTGATTGTATTTGTAGGAAAAGTATTTTGCAATTGTCTTCATAGTTTCTGAATTTGTCTTGGTAGTTAGATTCTTTCTATCTCTTGCCCTTGAGCCTTGTTGTTCATATATATAGAAATCCTGATGATTGATGTGGGCTTATTTTATATCCTTCTCCTTTGCTGAAGTTGTTAATTTTTTCAAGCAGTTTTTAGTTTATATTCTAAGGTCCTCTAAGTATACCATCACATTATCTACAAAGAGAGAAAGTTTTGCTTTCTCATTGAAATTCTAATTCCTTCAATTTCCTTTTCTTCTCTTATTGCTGAAACAAACATTTCTAATACTATTTAATAGTAGTGGTGTTAATGGGAATCCTTGTTTTACCCTTGAATTTATTGGAAATACTCCTAATTTATCCCCATTAAATATGACGTATGGAGGGGAGAACCAAGATAATGACAAAAGAGGATCTTCTCTTAGGTGCTCTCTCATAAAACTTATAAACTAAGGACTCTGACTAAATTTTCAAGAGACAGAACCCACAAAGGGACCCAGTGAGGCAATTCTCCTACTCAAGGTAACATGGAAAAGAGCAGAAAGGCTCTGCTCCCCGGGGTTGGAGGGGCGGCCCGCCAGAGGGGTGGCCCGCCAGAGCCAAAGAACTTCAGCCTCCCAGAGGCAGCCCCAGGGTGCTGGGAGCCCCGGCTCACAGCAGCGAGGGAGTCTCCTGACCTACGCTCCTGGGAGCATTATACACAACTTGGGGGATTAGTGGGGGACCTCTGCCAGAGCAAGCATGTGAAGCCCAAACATCAGGGCACACAACCACAGCATTGGCCATGGCAGCCCAGATCCAGGAACAGGAAGCAGAAGCTGGTTAGCAGGAGCCCCCAGGGCATGAGTTCATTGAGCCTAAGGAGGGAGCAGAGAGAGACTACCGAGCTCTGTCCTCTGTCCCTGGAACAGGACATTGGGGTTCTGACTACATTCAGATCTTGATCACAGTCTAGGCCCCCCCATAGAACAGAAGGGCCCCCCCCACCTCAGCCCCCTGGAAGAGGGGGGCGCTTATGGTCATTCACAGAACAGGAGGGAGGACAGAGCCTCATACACTGAGATGCTTGTGGGAGTGCCCCAAAAGCTCAGGAAGCACTCCAAAACCAGGCTCAGGCTGGGAAAATGAACAAGCAGAGAAAAAAGAGGAACACCATTGAGAAATATTTTGCCTGTGAGCCCAAGAAGGATCAAAACACTCAGTCTGAAGATGAGGAAGCACAAGCTCCTGCATCTAAAGACTCCAAAAAAAAAAACCCCAGAAATTGGGCTCAGACTATGACAGAGCTCAAACAAGACTTTGACAATCAAATGAGGGAGATAGAAGAAAAACTGGGAAAAGAAATGAGAGAGATGCAGGAAAAACATGAAAATGAAGTCAGCAGATTAGTCAAAGAGATAAAAAAAATGCTGAAGAAAATAACATGCTAAAAACCAGCTTAGGTCAAATGGATAAAACAGTTCAAAAAGTTATTAAGGAGAAGAATGCTTTAAAAAGCAGAATTGGCCAGATGGAAAAGGAGATAAGAAAGCTCTCTGAGGAAAACAAATCCTTCAGACAAAGAAGAAAACTCAGGGAGATTGCTGAATTTATGAGAAATCAGGACACAATACTTCAAAACCAAAAGAATGAAAAATTAGAAGAAAATGTGAAACATCTCATTGAAAAAACAACTGATATGGAAAACATATTTAGGAAAGATAATTTAAAAATTATTGGAATACCTGAAAGTCATGATCAGGAAAAGAGCCTTGATATCATTTTCAAAGAATTATTACAGGAAAACTACTCTGATATCCCAGAAGCAGAGGGCAAAATAGAAATGGAAACAATCCACCGATCTCCCCGAGAAAGAGATCCAAAAAAAATAAGCCCCAGGAATATTATAGCCAAGTTCCAGAACTCCCAAGTCAAAGAGAAAATATTACAAACAGCCAGAAGTACATAATTCAAATACCATGGAGCTGCAATCAGGATCTCACAGGACTTAACAGCAACTACTTTAAAAGCTCATAGTGCTTGGAATATTATATACCAGAAGGCAAAAGAGCTTAGAATGCAACCAAGAATCAACCACCCAGCAAAACTGAATGTCCTTTTCCAGGAAAAATAATGGACTTTCAATGAACCAGGAGAATTTCAAATGTTCCTTTTGGAATGGCCAAAACTGAACAGAAGGCTTGATCTTCAAATATAGGACTCAGGTGAAGCATAGAGTTTGGAGGAGAAGGGAAAAATATGAGGGACTTAATGATGATGAACTACATGTATTCCTGTATAGAAAAATGACACTAATAATACTCATGTGAATCTTCTCATTTAATAGAGCAAGTAGAAGGAGCTTTTATAGATGAAGCACACCAGAAAGCTGAATTTGAAGATAAAATATGGTGTAAAAATGGAGTCAATAGAAAAAAGGAAAATGTAATGGGAGAAAGAAAAAGAAGAGGAGGAATAGGCCAAGATATTTCATTAAATAAGATTATTCCTTATTACAATAAGCTATTGCAATGATATTGAAGGGGGGAAGGCGAGGGGGAATGAGGGAATCTTTGCTCTCATCAGAGGTGGCTAGGAGAGGAAACAGCATATATATATATATATATATATATATATATATATATATATATATATATATACTCAATAGGGTATAGGCATCTGTAGTAAGAAGGAGAGAGAGGGGGGAAAGAGGGAAGGGGTGGGGATGTGAATGATGGAGGAGAGGATGGACAATGGGGGGAGAGTGGTCAGATATAACATATTTTCTTTTTTACTTCTTGCAAGGGGATGGGATTGGATGGCCTGTCCGAGTGAATGCTGGGCCTAAGGGGTCGTATGAGGCTTGCGGCCTCTTGGCCCCAGGGCCAGGGATCTGTCTGCTGTGCCACTTAGCTACCCTACAGCAGAGTCAGAGTGAAAGGAGAGAGAAAATATAGTACATGGTAGTGGAGAAATACCAAAGGAGGGAGCTGCGATCAGCAATAGCAATGGTGGAAAAATATGGAAATAACCTTTGCGATGGACTAATCATAAAGAGTGTGATCCACCCACGACAGAGTTGGTGGTGTTGGAACACAGACTGAAGCACATTTTTTATTATTATTATTTTGGGGGGGGTGCTGGGCAAATGGGGCTGAGTGGCCTTCCTGGGGCCGCATAGTAGGGTGATCATTGGGTGTCTGAGGCTGGATTCGGACCTGGGTGCTCCTGGCTCAAGGGCGAGTGCTCTGTCTACCACCCAGCTGCCCCTACTATTATTACTATTTTATTTTATTTCGGGTCTTTTAAAAAAATTTTTTTTGGTTTTTACAGGGCAGTGGGGTTGGGGTGGCTTGCATGTCACACAGCTAGGTGATTGTTGGGTGTACAGGGCCGGATATGGGCTTGGGTGCTCCTTACTCCAGGGCTGGTGTTCTGTTCACTGTGCCACCTGACCATACCTACAATTATTATTATTATTATTATTATTATTATTATTTTATTTTTTTTAATTTAAATTTAAATTTTTTCTCTCTCCCCTTTATCGCTCAAGTGAGTCTATATGTTTTTTGGGGGTATTTTGTTTACTCTTAAACAAGAATATTTTATTAATGTATAAAAAACATTATTTGTACAAAATGAGAATAAATATTAAATTAAGAACTACAAAAAATAGTCTTTTCTTCTCCAAATAAATAAACAAACAAACAAATAAACAAACAAACAAACAAACAAATAAATGAATGAATGAATAAAATGTATGATCAAGGTTTCAGATATTGCTTATTACTTTAAGGAAAACTCCATTTATTCCTATATTCTTTAATATCTACAGAACTGTAGTCCTGACCTCATTGCTACATGCCCGTGAAACCCGGACAGTATACCAGTGTCATGCCAGGAAACTGAATCTCTTCCCTTTAAACTGTCTTAGGAAAATTTTGAAGACCATCTGGAAGGAGACACTGAGGTACTTTCTTGAGTTAAACTGCCAAGCATTCCATCATTACTATAGAGAGCCAACCATGATGGGCTGGGCATTTTGTTAGAATAGGCACACAGGGCAAATGTTCACAAGGAGGTCAGAAGAAGTGATACTGGGATATCCTGAAAGTCTCTCTTAAGAACTTCAGAAATGATTTTACAGCATGGGAAATACTGACACAGGATCACCCAGCATGATATGCCCTTATCAGTGAGGATGCTGAGTTCTATGAGGAAGACAGAATTGGAACAGCTCAAAGGAAACATGAGATGTATTAAATTTAGAGTAAACACCCCAGGTGTTCACATGGACTATTTGTACTCGATCAGTCGTAGAGTATTTCGAGTTCATATTGGTCTGATCAGTCACAGTGCGACTCACTGTAATTTGTCTCAAATGTAATGATGTAATTTTGATCTTCTTCAATAAGGAAGGACAAGAACCAATCAACCAGTATTTTTAATTGGAATGAGTGCTGTATTTCGTCAGTTTTTCAGCATCTATTGATATAATCATATAATTTCTGTTGGTCTTGGTATTGATATGTTCAATTTTGTTGAGTGTTTTTCTAATATTGAATCATCCCTTCTTGCCTGCCATAAATTCTACCTAATCATGGTATATTATCCTACTGCAAACATGTAATCTCTTTGTCTAAATTTTAATTGTTTTTGCATCAATATTCCTTAGGGAAATTGGGCTATAATTTGTTTTTTCTGTTCTGGTTCTTCCTGATTTTGGTATCAGCACCATAATGGTGTCATAAAAGGAATTTGGCAGGACTCCTTCCATTTTTAAAAATAGTCTATGTAGAATTGGAATTAATTGTTCTCTATATGTTTAATAGAATTCAACTGTAAATCCATCTGGGCCTGGAGATTTTTTTCTTAGTGAGTTTATTGATGATTTCTTCAATTTCTTTCTGAAAAGGGGTTACTTAAGTATTTTATTTCTTCTTCTATTGATCTGGGTAGTTTATATTCTAGTAAAAATTTGACCATTTCACTTAGGTTGTCAAATTTATTGGCATACAGTTAGGCAAAATTGTTTCAAATTTCCTCTTTAATTTCTTCCTCATTGATGATAAGTTTAGCCTTTTCATTTTTGATACTGGTCATTTGGTATTCTTTCTTTTTTTTAATAAGATTAACAAAGTTTTATCTGTTTTATTGCTTTCTCTCCCCATAGAACCAATACAGTTTTATTTATTAGATGAATATTTTTCTTGCTTTTTAATTAATTTTACCAATTTCTCTTTTTGGTTTTCAAAATTTCTAATTTAGTATTTAATTAGGGATTTTTAATTTGTTCTTTTTCCTGGCTTTTTTAGTTCCATGCCCAATTTATTGATCCCTTCTTTCTCTGTTTTATTTGTATGAGCACTGAAATATAAAATTTTCCCTAAAAACTTTTTGGATTTGTATCCCATAAATTTTGGTATGATATCTCATTTTTGTCATTTTCTTGCATGAAATGGTTCATTATTTCTATGATTTGTTGTTTGATCCACTCATTCTTTGAAATTAGGTTATTTAGTTTCTAATTATTTTTTGGTTTATCTTTCCATGGTCCTTTATTACTTGTAATTTTTATTGCACCATGATCTGAAAAGCATGTATTTATTATTTCTGAATGCAATTGATTATAAGATTTTTATGCTCTAGTACATGATTAATTTTGATATGGTGCCATGTACAGCAGAGAAAAGGGTATATTCTTTTCTTTTTTGAAATATATTCTTTCCTATTCTCATTCAGTTTTCTCTAGTTTTTCCAATACTAGCTTATCTAAGTTTTCTAAGATTTTATTCTTCTTAACTTCCTTTATGCTTATTTTGTGGTTAGATATATTTAATTCTGAGAGGAGGTTGAAGTTTTTGCACTAATATAGTTTTACTGTCTATGTCTCCCTCTAATTTGTTCAGCTTCTCCTCTAAGTATTTGGATGTTTTATCATTTGCTGCATATATATTTAATAATGATATAACTTCATTGCTTATTTAAGAGGATATAGTTTCCTTCCTTATTCCTTTTATTGAGATCTATTTTTGTTTTCTTTTTGCCAGAGGTGAGGCTTGCTATCCCTGATTTTTACTTCCACTGAAGCATTTGCTTCAGTCTTTTACCTTTATCTTTTACCTTTACAGATAGCCTGTGTCTATCTTTCTGTTTCAGATGTAATTCTTGTAAACAACATATTGTAGGTTTCTCATTTTTAATCCATTCTGCTATCTGGTTCTATTTTATTATTTTTTTTATTTAAGGTAATGAGGTTAAGTGACTTGCCCAAGGTCACACAGCTAAGTAATTAGTAAGTGTCTGAGGCTGGATTTGAACTCAGGTTCCTGACTCCAGAGCTGGTGCTCTATCTACTGCGACACCTACCTGCCCCTATCTGCTTCTGTTTTATGGAAGAGTTCAAACCATTCACATTTACAGTTAATATTATTGATTTGCATTAATTTGTATATCCTTCCAAGCTATCTTTTCCCATTTATACTTTTTCCTCTCCTCTTATCCTTCCTCACCAATATTTTGCTCCCTTTCGCCTATAATTTTTCTTTTAAATGTAAATTTTAACTTTACTTTTATTTTTGCCTTTGCCTTCCCTTTTATAAGTTCCTTCTTCCTCTTTATTCCATTCTCCCCCCCCCCCCCCCCCCCCCCGCTTCCCTATAGGATGGGACAGATTTTTAAACCCAATCAGAAATGTATGTTATTCCCTCTTTGGGCCAAATCTGTTGAGAGTAGGGTTTAGTCAGTGTTCACACCCTCCCTTTTATCTCTTTGTTATAATAGTCTTTGTATCTCTTCACTCTTCAGATGGTATAATTTTTCCATGAATGCTTACTCTTCTCCTATAATCCTTCTTTTCTTGTCTTTATTTTTTTAAATCTGTCTTTTATCTACAAACCCTCTAACAAAATATACTCCTTTTATCTGTTCTGAAAGGTGTACCTTTCTCAAAGGTTGATTGTTTGCTTGTTTCATTGATAAGCAATATTGCCTCATAGTCATTAAATATATTTCCCTCTTCTGTTACATAAGAAATATACTTCTCAAGTGTCATAAATCACATCAAATTATAATGGATTTATACTGCCCTCTCTTTTCAAGTACCCTCCATGGACACACAATCTTTATGAGTCAATGCACTATGTAAAGTCAAATAATTTCATGGACCATTTATACCCACTCCCTCCCTTCCCCAAACACACTCCCTCTAATTGTAGCCAAAGAAGCAACCAAAACAAAAATCACTTCCTGATCTTTCCATGTATAGTCCCACTAAATATTTACTTTCCCTCCATTTCTATAGACTGAAATAAGGTAAGATCACTTCCTGATCTATTTATGTCCAACCCTTCTAATTATACTCACACCTTCTACCCTCTGTACTATAACTCTACACTCAGCTTTCAAATTGACCTTCTTTCTGCACAGGTATGACCAGTTATCCCCATTTTCAATAAAACTTTAATGTTTTCCTATCACCACTAGCTTCAAGTATAACAATTTCTGCTGAAGTTTCATCTTCTACAGGTACCTTTACCAGTCCTCCCTTACCTTAAGCCTTCCTTTTTACATTATATTTAATTTATTATATTTCCTACATGATTATAAGGAAAAACTAAAAATTTAAGATTTTTTACACCTTGCCCCTCTCATACACATTAATTTATCCTAGAAATATCTTGTTTGTACATAGTTTGCCCATTAGATTCTTTTGCTTCAGGATTGTTTTATGCTTTTTATTTGTGTCCCCAAAGCTTAGTCTACTTCCTAGCACAGAATAGGTGTTTAAAATGTTTGTCAACTTGATGATTAAGGCTTCTTTGGTAGAAACTCAATAGTTTCTTTTGAAGATCCAAAGGTAGAAACTATTTAGTAATTTTTCTTCATCTATGCTGTTTAAAAGGCTGTTGGGGAGTTAATAATTCAGAAAAGAGGGAACAAAATGACCTGAATGATGAAAGATGGTTTAGACTAGGAGAAACTAAGCACTAGCAGGAGAACATTTAAGGGTCAGAGTAAGAAGCAAAGATTGAATTTAAGGATTTCTATTTTCTAAGATTTTCTAATTGCAATGTTTGAGTTGTCTAAACTGATCATGGAATCACACATTCTGACATTGGAAGGTACTTTGGAAATCATCTAATCTGACTGCCATTCTAGATTGATGATATGTAAACCCTCCTTGCCAACACCTTCCATGAAGAGATCACATCTCTTACTGAGATGGTTTATATGATTGGATAATCCTAATCCTTAGAAAGTTACTTTAGGCAGCTGCTAGGTGGCACTGTGGATAGAATACTGATCTTGGAGTCAGGAGAACCTGAGTTCAAAACCAACCTCAGACACTTAATAATTATCTAGCTGTGTGACCATGGGCAAGTTACTCAACCCCATTCCCTTGCAAAAACTTTAAAAAAAGTTAACTTAGAAATACTTGTCTAGGCAGCCAAGATGACAGAGAGAAGACAGGCACAGTTCTAAAGTCTCCTGATCTCTTCCCCATCTATCACATGAAACAAACCTCTTAAAAGAAATCCGACCCGCAAAACCCAGAAAGAAAAGCCAGGAGAAAGAACATCTACCTCAGGATTTGTCTCCTGCAGCAGCTTTGGCTGAATTCCGGCAGATGAGTCTGGGCTCAGAGGGAGGATCAGCCCCGGATCAGCCAGATCAACAGCTGAATTGGAACCAAGAATATGAGGGTTTGAGAGCCAGACTTGCTGGATCAGCGGTGGGGCTGGACCGTGGGAGCGTGAGTTAGTGGGAGAGCAGAGGCGCTGGTGTTGGAGCTGAACCCCGGGAAGTCCAGGACAGGGCTGGGGGGGGGGGGGAAGTTCTGGAGCAAGAAGGCTTCTGACACCATCCCTGGGCCCCTCTGGTTTGAGTCCCATTACAACTCAGACTTCTTCCCTTACAAACAAATGTAAACTACTTTTGCCTCAGGTCCAGGTGTGTGAGCAGAAGAACCAGCCCAGCTGAGGAATGACCTCAGGCCAGGGTAAAGGCCACCATTGACTGAAGGCAAAAGAATTCAATAGCTTCAATTCCTCCCTTCAAGGAAAGGGAGAAGGCCTCAGCCAAGGTCACAGACACTCCAGAGAAAGAAACCAGCACCTCCTACTGGCCAGCCAGAGAAACTGCACTCAGTGAGTAAAGCCTTTAGTGATCCCAAGCCCCAGGAACCAGCCCCTCCCCAACTCAGGTCTTAGCAAAATGAAGAAGGGTCAGCAGAAAGGTGGATCCATAGAAAAATTCTTGGAAGGGAAAGATCCTAACTCAGAGAGACCTGGAACCTCTGAGGAGAATACAATCTGGTCTTCAGTACAGAAAGACTTCCTTGAAGAAATAAGGAAGGAGTTTAAAAATCAACTGGAAAATTTGGGAGAGCCAATTAATACCTGGCAACAAGAAAACAAAACCTTAGAAATTACAATTGGACAAATACAAAATGAGAATAAATCTTTCAGATTCTCAATTGGACAAATACAAAATGAGAGTAAATCTCTCAGATCTTCAAATAGGCAAATGCAAAAAGAAATTAATTCTTTCAAAACATCAATTGGTCAAATGGAAAGCTCTTTCAAAAGTAGAATTGTCCAATTGGAAAAGGAGTTGACAAAGGTTAATGAAGAAAACTCCTCCCCCCAAAAAAGAATGGAGTCTACAGAAACTAATGACTCCATGAGACAGCAAGAGTCAGTTACACAAGGGCAGCTAGGGTGGTGTAGTGGATAAAGCACTGGCCTTGGAGTCAGGAGTACCTGGGTTCAAATCTGGTCTCAGACACTTAATAATTACCTAGCTGTGTGGCCTTGGGCAAGCCACTTAACCCCATTTGCCTTGAAAAAACCTAAAAAATAAAAATAAAAAATAAAAAAGAGTCAGTTAAACAAAATAAAAAAATAGAAAAAATAGAAGCAAATGTAAAATACCTCATCAACAAAACCACTGACCTCGAGAACAGATCAAGGAGGGGCAACCTGAAAATTATAGGACTTCCTGAAAACATTGAAAAGAGAAAAAAAAGCCTGGACTTAATATTACAGGATCTAGTGATGGAAAACTGCCCTGATATCATAGAATTGGAGGGCAAAGTAGTTATTGAAAGAGTACATTGATCCCCACCATAAAAGGATCCTAAAAAGAAAACACCAAGGAATGTTGTGGCCAAATGCCAGAACTATCAGATAAAAGAGAAAATCCTGCAAGGAGCCAGAAAGAAACAATTTAAATATCAAGGAGCCACAGTAAGGATCATGCAGGACCTGGCTGCATCAACATTAAGGGATCGAAGGGCCTGGAATGAGATATTTCGAAGAGCAAGGGAGCTTGGAATGCAGCCAATAATCTACTTTCCCGCAAAGCTGAGCCTTCTCTTCCAGGGAAAGAGATGGACATTTAATGAAATGGAAAAATTCCAAAAATTTCTGATGAAAAGACCAGAGCTAAACAGAAAATTTGGACATCAAACAGGAGGTTCAAGAGACACATGAAAAGTTAAAAAAAAATAGTGGCAGGTAAAGGAAAAAAAATGCAATCCAGTAAGTTGAAACTGGCTATATCCTAGCATGGAAGGAAAAATGATTCTCATAAATCTTGAGAATTGTAACTCTAACAGAGAGAATATACCTAGCCAGAAATTATGGACATTCATGACCTATCCATGAGACTGCTATCTAAAGAGATGTAACTGGCTTTAACCCCACTTTGGAGAAAGACCTTAATAACTTTCAGGAATTTTGACTCTATTCGATAGAGTATACTGAATTAGAATAGACAGACACTCAGAATTTTCTATGATTTAGATAGAATGATCTAAAAAGCACTACCTCCTTAAAAAGGGGGACAGGAAAGATACTGGAGGAGGGAGGGGAGTGAATGGGTTAAATGCCATTACACTAAGAGGTACAAAAAAACCTATGGTAATAGAGGGGAAGAAGGGAGCAGAGCAGAAACACCTGTATCTTCTTCTCATCAGACTTCACTTAAAGTCAACCTACACATACTCAGTTAACTTAAAAACATCTAACCTTCCAAGTTTTAAAAGGGGAAAAGGGGAGGGGGGCAGAGAAAGGGAAGGGGAGTGGGGGGGAAAGGGGAAATAACAAAAAGAAGGGAAGGGAAAAGGGTAAAAGAGAAAGGGGAAAGGGGAAAGAAAGGGGAGGGTGTGATATAGGAGGGCAAACACTCTGAAGGGGGTGGTATTCAGATACAAAATACTGGGGAATATGGATAAAGGGGGGGGGAGAAAGGGGGGAAAAATACAAACAGAGGGAAGATAGCATGGAGGGCAATAAAGAATTAGTAATCATAACCTTGAATGTGAATAGAATGAACTCTCCCTTAAAACGTAAGTGAATAACAGAGTGGATTAAAAACCAGAATCCTACAATATGCTGCTTACAAGAAACTCATTTGAATCAGAGAGATACATATAGAGTAAAGGTTGGAGCAAAATATATGTTGCTTCAGCTGAAGTAAAAAAAGCAGGGGTAGCAATCCTTATTTCAGACAAAGCAGCAGCAAAAATAGATAGTGTTAAAAGAGATAAGGAAGGAAACTTTATCCTCCTAAAAGTTACCATAGACAATAAAGTCATTTCAATATTGAATATATATGCACCTAGTGGGACAGCACCCAGATTCTTAGAGGACAAGCTGAAAGAACTACAGGAAGACATAGACAGCAAAACTCTACTAGTGGGAGACCTCAAACTCCCACTATCAGATCTAGATAAATCAATTCATAAAATAAACAAGAAAGAAGTTAAGGAGGTAAATAGATTGTTAGAAAAATTAGATATGGTAGAATTATGGAGGAAACTAAATGGGGATAGAAAGGAATATACCTTTTTCTCTGCAGTGCATGGAACTTATACAAAAATTGACCATGTACTAGGACATAAAAACCTAATGATCAACTGCAGAAAGGCAGAAATAGTGAATAAATCTTTCTCAGATCACAATGCAATAAAAGTCATATGCAATACTGGGCCAAGAAGATATAGACCCAGAACAAATTGAAAACTGAATAACCTCATTTTAAAAAAATGAGTGGACCAAAAAACAAATTATAGAAACAATTAACCATTTTATCCTAGATAATGATAATAATGAAACCACATACCAAAACCTACGGGATTCATTCAAAGCAACTCTCAGGGGATATATTATAGCTCTAAATGCTTACATGAATAAATTGGAGAAAGAGGAAATCAATGAACTAAACATGCAACTAAAAGAAATTAGAGAATGAACAATCAAAAATCCCCAATTAAATACTAAATTAGAAATTTTAAAAATTAAAGGAGAAATTAATAACATCAAAAGCAAAAAACTATTGAATTTATAAATAAAACCAAAAGTTGGTATTATGAAAAAACCAATAGAATTGATAAAACTCTGGTCAATTTGATTAAAAAGAAAAGGAAGAAGAAAACCAAATTGCTAGTATCATAAATGAAAAAGGTGAACTCACCACCAATGAGGAGGAAATTAAAGTAATAATTCAAAATTATTTTGCCCAACTCTGTGCCAATAAATTTGATAATCTAAGTGAAATAGATGAAATATTTACAAAAATATAAGTTGCCCAAGTTAAATGAAGAAGAGATTAAATACCTAAACAACCCTATCTCAAGAAAAGAAATTCAACAAGCCATTATGGAACTCCCTAAAAAAAATCTCTAGGGCCTGATGGATTCACAAGTGAATTCTATCAAACATTTAAGGAACAATTGGTTCCAATCCTATATAAACTCTTTGGAAAAATAGGGAAAGATGGAACTCTGCCTAACTCTTTCTATGAAACCAATATGGTACTGTTACCTAAACCAGGAAGAGTTAAAACAGAGAAAGAAAATTATAGAACTATTTCCCTGATGAATATAGATGTGAAAATCCTAAATAAAATCTTAGCAAAATGATTACAACAAGTCATCACTAGGATAATACATTATGATAAAGTAGGATTTATTGCAGGAATGCAGGGTTGGTTCAATATTAGGAAAACTGTTAGTATACTCAATGATATCAACAACAAACCTATCAGAAATCATATGATCATATCAATAGATGCTGAAAAAGCTTTTGACAAAATACAGCATCCATTCCTATTAAAAACACTAGAGAGTGTAGGAATAAATGGACTGTTCCTTAAAATAATTAGCAGTATCTATCTGAAACCATCAACAAGCATTATATTCAATGGGGAGAGGCTAGAGGCATTCCCAATAAGATCAGGGGTGAAACAAGGGTGCCCATTATCACCACTACTATTCAATATTGTATTAGAAATGGTAGCATCAGCAATTAGAGAAGAAAAAGAAATTGAAGGAATTAGAATTGGGAAGGAAGAGACAAAACTCACTCTTTGCAGATGACATGATGGTCTACCTAGAGAATACCAAAAAGTCATCTAAAAAACTACTGGAAACAATTAGCAATTTTAGCAAAGTTGCAGGTTATAGAATAAACCCTCATAAATCCTCAACTTTTCTATATATGTCTAGCATGAAAGAGCAGGAAGAGCTAGAAAGAGAAATCCCATCCAAAGTAACCTCAGACAATATAAAATATTTGGGAGTCTATTCTCCAAGACAGACTCAGAATCTTTTTGAAAACAATTATAAAACACTTCTCACACAAATTAAATTAGATTTAAATAACTGGGCAAATATCAACTGCTCATGGATAGGTAGAGCTAATATAATAAAAATGACAAGTCTACCAAAACTAAACTATCTGTTTAGTGCCCTACCAATCAAAATTCCAAAAAATTACTTTAATGAGTTAGAAAAAATTGTAAGTAAATTCATATGGAGAAATAAAAATTCAAGAATTGCCAGGAGTTTAATGAAAAAAAGTGCAAAAGAAGATGGCTTAGCCCTACCTGATCTAAAATTATATTATAAAGCATCAGTCATCAAAACTGTGTGGTATTGGCTAAGAAATAGAGTGGTGGACCAGTGGAATAGACTAGGTGTAAAAGCAGGAGATGATTATAGTAATCTGCTGTTTGATAAACCCAAAGAGTCTGGTCATTGGGAGAAAAACTCCCTCTTTGTTAAAAACTGCTGGGATAATTGGAAGTTAGTATGGAAGAAACTTAGATTAGACCAACACCTCACACCCTTTACCAAGATAAGATCCAAATGGTTACAGGACATAGACATAAAAAACAATACTATAAGCAAATTAGAAGATCAAGGACTAGTCTACCTGTCAGATCTATGGAAAGGGGAACAATTTATGACTAAGGAAGAGTTGGAGAACATCACCAAAAACCAATTAGATGATTTCTATTATATTAAATTAAAAAAGCTTTTGCACAATTAAAACCAATGTAACCAAGATCAAAAGAAATGTAGTAAATTGGGAAATAATCTTTACAACTAGTGATTCTGACAAAGGACTCATTTCTAAAATATACAGAGAACTGTCATATTTTTAAAACAAAAAGCCATTCCCCAATTGACAAATGGTCAAAGGATATGCAAAGGCAATTTACAGAACAGGAGATCAAAGTAATCCATAGCCATATGAAAAAATGCTCTAAATCATTGATTATTAGAGAAATGCAAATTAAAGCTTCTCTGAGGTACCACCTCACACCTCTCAGATTGGCCAGTATGACCAGGAAGGATAATGATCATTGTTGGAAGGGATGTGGGAAATCTGGAACACTATTACACTGTTGGTGGAGCTGTGAACTCATCCAATCCTTCTGGAGAGCTATTTGGAACTATGCCCAAAGGGCAACAAAAATGTGCATACCCTTTGACCCAGCAATACCACTACTGGGTCTATATCCTGAAGAGATGAGGAAAAAGTGTAAAAACATTACTTGTACAAAAATATTTATAGCAGCCCTGTTTGTGGTGGCAAAGAATTGGAAATCCAGTAAATGTCCTTCAATTGGGGAATGGTTTAGCAAACTGTGGTATATGTATGTCATGGAACACTATTGTTCTATTAGAAACCAGGAGGGACGGGATATCAGGGAAACCAGGAGGGATTTGCATGAACTGATGCTGAGTGAGATGAGCAGAACCAGAAAAACACTGTACACCCTAACAGCAACATGGGGGCAAGGATTAATCTTGATGGACTCACTTATTCCATTAGTGCAACAATCAGGAACAATTTTGGGCTGTCTGCAAAGGAGAGTACCATCTGTATCCAGATATAGACCTGTGGAGTTTGAAGAAAGGGCAAGGACTATTCCCTTTAATTTAGGAAAAAAAAACCCCAGATATCTTATTGCCTGATCTTGTTACCTCTTAGACTTCTCTTTAAGGATGTGATTTCTCTCTCATCATACCCAATTTGGATCAAGGTACAACATGGAAACAAATAAAGACTGACAGAGTGCTATCTGTGGGGGGGGGGAAGCAAGATTGGGGGAAAATTGTAAAACTCACATAATATCTTTAATAAAAATAAATTAAAAAAGACAAAAAAAAGAAATACTTGGCTAGGATTTGCTCTATGACCAAAAATTATTTTGCACCCCCCCCAAAAAAAATAGTCCAAGTATTTATCAGCATTCTGTCTAAGAATTAGGGAAAAACAAAACAAACAATAAAAAATATACTGAAGGGGCAGCTAAGAGTCAGGAGAATCTGAGTTTAAATGTGGTCTCAGACACTTAATAATTACCTAGCTGTGGGACTTTGGGCAAATAACTTAACCCCATTGCCTTGAAAAAAACAAAAACAAACAAAAAATATGCTGAAGTTAATATTACTCTTTCTTCACCATAGGACAGAAATTGCAACATGGACACTATGGTTTCTAAGGATAAAACAAGAAAGAAAATGCAAGAAAGTCTGGAAAAGATATGAATAACTTCATTTCTTCTCTAAATATTCTCATCAGCAGTTCCCTAGGAGTTATTTAAAGTCTTTTATAATCTATTTTATCTATCTTATTTTTTTAACTTTTTCTCTTATAGATTCTCTGAAAGTAAGGGTAGAGAGGAAAGTTCCCCTATGCTATTTCCCACATGAGTATAAGGAAAACCTAAAATTTAAGATCCCCCCCCCACCTTGAATGCCCCTCTCACATACATTGAATTCATGAATTTCAAGAATTTCAGGAATAGAATCTCTCCTTGAATTTCATGTTCCATTTAATGTATTCCAGTAATTATGTGTGTGTGTGTGTGTGTGTGTGTGTGTGTGTGTGTGTGTGTGTGTGTAAAATCTGTGATCAGGGTCCCCTTAAATGGAAAAGTCCACTGAAGAATTGTTAAAACTTAATTTTCACAATCATTTACTCGCTTAGTTGTTCAATCATTTTTCAGTCCTGTATGACTCGTTGTGATCTCATTTTGCAATGATCTTGGCAGAGATATTATAGTGATTTTCTACTTCCTTCTCCAGCTCATTTTATAGCAGAGAAAACTGAGGCAGAGTAAGTGACTTGCCCAGGATCACACAACTAGTAAATGTCTGAGTGCAGAAGGTGAGTCTTTCTGTTTCCAGGTCAAGCATTCCTTTCACTGTGTCTCTAGTTGCCCCAGCATCAACATTTTGCTTAAGTAATCCTATTACAGGATTGAGGTAGTCATAGAGTTAAAAGAAAGGGAGGCAATAGCTTTAGACTATTGAGATACAATTGTTTTCCTTCCTTAGACATAGTGGTGAGGGATTTTTTATTTTCTTTTTCACTTGCTCATCAGTTGACATATGCACAGAGAGAAGATTGTGATGACAATTAATTACCTCATGTACCACAAAGTAAAATGACTTTTTTTCTTCAGAGAGATTACAAAGGGGAAAGGAAATAAGAAGCATTTCTTGAATGCTTTCTATGAACCAAGCACTGTTTCAAGGAGGCACTTTACCAATATTTCATCTAATTCTTAAAACCCTGGGAGATAAGTGCTATTAACGTTATTTTACATTTAAGGAAGCTGAGGCAGAGAGATTATCAGTCAACTATGAAGTATCTGAGACTGGACTTGAGCTCAAAGTTTCTGGACTCTGGTCAGGTTCCACTGTGCCACCTAGTAGACTGGTATACAAATAAAATGTAATAAAATATGGTTAGTTTACAAAATTGGTGATCTTCCTCAATGCCAGAGTAGTAAAATAGTCCTCGATATTTCAAAATCAAATCAAAATTTCAAAAAGTAAAGATATTGATGCAAAACAAGTCCAATGACATAGTTAAGGTTTTAGTATATAAGCAATAAGCAGTTTTGCTAAGTATTAAGTATTAATAAAGAAGTAATTGATCTGGGGGCGTCTAGGTGGTGTAGTGAATAAAGCACCGGGTTTCAGACACTTAGTGATTGCCTAGCTGTGTGGCCTTGGGCAAGCCACTTAACCCCATTTGCCTTGCAAAAACCTAAAAAAAAGAAGTAATTGATCATTAAGTATCAATTAAGTAATAATAGATAATTGTATTAAATGAACTTGAATAAATTAAAAGCTCCCTGATTCAAATTTGGACTCAGATCATTATCTTGTATCTCTTCTTATTGGTGGAAGAGAGATTTTCTTTTGTCCTTTTGCCTTTCAATTTTGATTCCAGTTTTCATGATTAGCCTATCTAAAATCTATGTTAGTAGGGCTAAGGAGCAACACCAATGTGATATGGACAGTGTAAGCCTTACTATAATGTTCAGAATGATATTTATCTGTGTCTTCTGGGACTTTGGCACTTACAGATTAACTGCTTGAAAAATCCAAATAAAGAATTTGTCCTTTGGCCAAAAGCAGATTTATAATCTTTTCTACTGGGGGAGGCTGGCTGTTGGATCCTGGCTGGTGGGAATTCTGAGCTGCAGTAATGATAAAGCCAATCTGGAAGCATTGTCTGGTAACAATGGGGTGAACCCTTGAGAACAACAGGCCACCAGGGCTGTCCAAGGAGCAACAAACTAGCCCAGGCTGGGATGAAGCAAATCAAAGTTTCTGAATCAACTCATTGACTTCTATTCTTCCAGGCTGGATGAGATTGGGAGATCCCACCTCAAACTCAAAACAAAACAGAAGACAGATAAACCATTAACAAAACCCACTTGCTATTAATCCATGCTTATTGCATGGATAAAGAGTTTACCACATGTTTGTGCATTTAGCATAAAGTAAAACAGGAAAAGCTCCTGCCTCCAAGGACCTTATATTCTACTGAGCTAAACCCTAAATTCTCTCCATAGTTAGTTTCAAAATGGCAATTCAACTCTGAGCCTATAGTGATATTATTGCTTTTCTGGAGCACAACCTTCTGAAATTATGGAAAGGACTACTTGTCAGTCAAGAAGAGAAGAGCAGAAAAGACATTAGGAACCGGACTGAAGAAGATGGGCACAGGGCTCCTAAGCCAGGGTGCCTGCTGATTGACTCTAGGGTCATCTTTTTCCTATGTAAGCTCCCATGCCTAATGTAGAGGGGCCAGACAGGAAAATTACAGAGGGGAGTGTGTGTGTGTGTTGGGGGGGGGTGCAATGAGGGAAGTCCTGGAGGACTCTACTGGCTTCTTGACTTGGAAACAGCAATTCTGCTCCATCTGTCCTAATCTAATGACGATATGAGTTTCAAAGGATTAAGCATTGAGCAGAATAAGCAACCTCATTAAGATAAATAGAAAGCAGTTGGTGGAGGGAGGACAAAGGTATCCTGACACCTCAAGATTTATAATTATGAGAACCCGAGTCTTGAAGAGGAATGTTAGAGGCTGGCACTTGAGGATTATGAGTAGGTGGGCTTGGGGGACAGAAAAACAACGACTTCAACAGTATAAAATATTAAGGAAAAAAATAACCTAGGTAAGAAACTCCTGCAGACTCGTGCAGTGTTAAGAATGCACATTCATTGCTGAGACATCGAGGTAGTCAAATGCCAGCCACAGGAGCTAGGGAAAGAGGATAAATAGTTGCCGAGTGAATTCTTAATGCCGAGCTTTGGAAAGAGATGGTGAAGGGAAAAAATAAATAAATAAAACAACCCACTAATATTCACAGTGACATTTTGGGAGAGAAGGGGGCCTGGTGGATGCATTCATCTACTCTGTGACAGGTGCTCGTGTGGAGTAATAACTTTTCCCCCCTTTCCAAATGCCTATGTAGATATTTATTTATTTAGAAGGCAACCTGCAGCTCACAGTGGATTCATTTGCTGCCTTAGTTTAGTCTACTCTAGTGCTTCTTATTTTATATAAGGCGTCTTGAGCTTTCTTAAGGTCTGCTCTTTAATCTATCCCCAATTGATATAAGGTGCCCTTTATTTTAGATCTTGTCACTTTTGCATTAACCTTATGCTGAATTCTCTAAGAACTAAAGCAAATGGAACTTTGCCCTTGGGTGGAGGGGGGGGAGGAGTATTTTCACCATCCCAGTGCCCCTGGGTTCTCTGATAGACCTGTGTAACCTGGAAGCCTAAGGTTCCTACCCTTCCGCAGGCTCCCTTCTGAGCTTCTGTTTGACAATTCAGCTTTATCCTCATGGCTTCCTCCCAATCGTTGTCATGGTGGGGATAGATTTGATCTGGGAAAGATGATTACTGCTCCATTCCATTCTCCTCCTAGGGATTGCTTCTACTTTCTGTGATATGTATTCTTCTATGTATCTCTGCTTTTCTTTTTAATACTGTTCCCTCCTCCTGGGGTGGGGGAAAGGGCTTTCTTTCTTAGTTAGACTACACTGCACAAAATTGGAGAGCACAAGTCTCTATATTTCACTTTCCCCTACTTTCCAAATGAATTTTCTTTAGAAGCTAAATTTCTTCATTATGGACCTATCAATTCCAAAGGATTGATAGTTCTAGTACCCTAACTCCCTATTATAATTTTTATTTGATACTGTGAAATTAAGAGGATGGAATTAAAAATTAACCTGAGTCATCCACTTTCTTCCTATTGTTGGTTTAGGTTTCCTAATGATTATAAAGGGAAATCATAATTGCTGCACATCTTTAGTGACCACTTGGAACATCCTTTGACAATCTTCTCAAATTTTTCATTATCTACCCTACCTTCTTTGTCATCCATTTCCTTAAATGTAGTTTTTAGGTCTCAACAAATGGCACCCACCCTTAACTACTGCTTATGGAATAGGCTCAGTTAAAAAAAAAGACTTCAATTATAGAATTGTCAGTTTTCCTTTTGAATCTCTACAATCTAAAACCTAAGAGTAGCAAATAGGCAGTGGACAAAGATTCTGTCTTGCAGTTCTACTAGAATTTGGATATCCACAAAACTCTTTTAAGAATGAGGTAATTGGATGATAACATAGGAGATAATTGGGGAAGTGTAGCATGTTTGAAAGAGCATAGGACTCTCATCTTTCATTTTTGAAAATTATGCAACTATTGGCAAATTACTTACCCCTTTTGAACCTTAATTTCCTTGTCAATAAAATAAGAATGATAAAAATATTTGTCCAGATTTAAGAAGTAATTATGCAACCTCTGCTTGAAGACCTCCAAGGAGAGAGAATCCACCACCTCTTAAAGCAGCCTATGCCACTCAGAGGATTGCTTTGAACAATACCTTTATAAGACATAAAAGAGCTATGAAAACATAAGCTGGTAAAGAGCATGGGTCAACATGGGACCTGTTGCTACATTAGCATTTTTTTTTGTCCATAGAAACTGGATTGCTTACCTGACAAGATTTTATATCTGAAGCACCTGTATATTTAGATATTTGAGCTAATTCAGAAAAAAAAAATAAGAACCCTTGAATCCCTAGTTCAGAGGGTATAGCATTAGGTCAGCTTTGCTTTTTTGCCCTTCTGGAATTCAGACCCTGGTCCTGGACCTTGCTTTATGATTGGATCAAGTTTTTTACCATGTATCCATTTCCAATAACTGGATCTCAGAATTGTTCCATTATAATGGAGTTCCTGTTCAGTGCCTAGGTCCTCTGGGACTGCTGCTTTGACATGCTCTTATTAGTCCTACTGAGGCCTAGATTTGTACCCTCAAATTTCATTTTCTATAGCCATGTCCCATATGTGCCTCCCGATCCCCCATTTCAATAACCAACTGCTTGTTTGGACCATTGCCTATTAACTGATGCCAGCTTTTCGTAATAACATGCTCTGCTCACCTGCTGGGATGCCCAGGCAGTCTGGCACTTTCTAATTTTTATAAATACCACACAACTGCATTATTGGCTGATGATAGACATCTTTGATGATGGCCACCTGCTTACCTGGTACCTGGACCTGCTGCCATGCTCCTCTGATATTTACAAAATCACAAAATTTGAATTGGGAAAGACTTCAGGGACCATCTAGTTCAAGTCATCCACACAGGAAAGGAATATCCACTATCACAAATCCAACAAGTGTTCAGTCATCCATTCCCAGTTTGAAGACCTCAAAGAAAATGAAACCCTCTTTTCTCAAAGAAGTATATTCCACTTCTGTACAACTCTAAACATTAGGATATTTTCCCTATCTCAAGCCAAATTTTAATACTGCAACTTCAACTCATTGTTCCTAGTTCTCTCTCTCCTGGGTCAAACAGAATAAGCCCAATTCCTCCTCCAAGTGACAGTCCTTCACATATTTGAAGAAAGTTTCTCCTTTGTTTTTCTCTTAGGATAAGCATGTCTAATTCTTTCAACTGATGCCCATATTATGTAGCCTCACAGACTTTAACAACTTATTTGCTCTTTGGCTATCAGTGCCTTTCTTTAACTATGATTTTCGGAACTGAAAATAAGTCCAGTTGAGGTATGAAGAGGGCAATGTACAAAGTCACTATTACTCTTCTATTTCTAGGTCGTAATAGTTCTTTCTTTCCCTCTTTGGCCAATATATCCCACTAACAACTCTTATTGAACCTACAGTGCCCTAAAATCCTCAGATCTCTTTCAAAATAGCTGCTTACTAACTATGTTTTCCCAATTTATATTGGTAATGTTGATCCACCCTTTGTTTAGAGTGACATTCTCAAATTAGAGGTTCTTCCAATACTCTGATTTTGGGACACTTGCTGGAGTCAAATTTTCAGACAGCTCATATTATATTTACTACTACTACACATAGTTTACATATATATCATCACAAGATTAACACAAGGGTTAACTTTCTCTCTTCTTCCATACTTAACTAAATGCACTCATTAAGAATAGCAACAAAAAATAAACAGAACTTTCAGTTGTAGGGGGGGAGTAATTTTCTATTTTTTCAATTCAATTCACATTTATTAAGCACCTACCATAAATCAGGCACTATGCTAACAAGCATTGGGGATAAAAGAAGAATAAAAAGACAGTCTTTGAAGGAATTATATGAATAATCCATGATATATATAAAATTTGGATAGTATTTAACATTTTATAAAATGCAATACATCCATTTTTTTCCATTTGACCCTCATGTCAGCTCTGTAAAGTAGGTTTGATTTGTTATATTCCATATTCCATTTGACTTTGGAGAAGTCAAATGACATATATATAGGGTTATATAGCTAATAATGATGTAAAGCAAGATTCAAATTCAGGTTTTCTGAACCCTCTCCATATTTAGAGTTGCTGTATATAAACAAAACCTTTGGTGAATTTTGTGATTTTCCTTCTGTCTCCACAACCCAACATGAAAACTTGAAGATTATATAGCTCTGCTCCCTGAATTCTTATTCCCCAAATTAGTATTCTTTGAATGTTATTTTATTTTACTTGTTCTATTACATGCAAATAGATTTTTTGACAATCTTTTTTTATATATATAAGCTTTTGAGATGCATATTCTTCTATCTCTCTTCCTTTCCTCCTTTCCTGTGACAGTGTATAATCTGATATAGGTTATACATGGACAATCGCGTGTAATCCATTTACAAATACCATATCCCTCCCCAAACAGAATCTTACAGGACATTAATAATTTTTAAAACTTTACAAAAAATATATTTTAGTCTCAGAAAACTTGGATGTCTAATTACTCTTCTGACATTATTTTTGAATCCACAGAGCAGAGAAAAATCTATATTCAGAGGCACAGAGAACAAAGAGAAAAAAAAAAGAGAAAATCCCAAATCAAAACTCATGAACTTTTACAATAGCTCTTGATCTCATGCTTAAGGCCTTTTTATTGTGAATTCCTTCCAAGTATTCAGAGTCCTGGGTCTACTCTGGGTTACAGCACATTGTGAATGTCGCATTGCAGTCAGCTCTTTAAATGATGATTCTCTGATACTTTGAAAAAAATGATTTCATCAGTTTGGTTAGTCCAATGCAATTGCAACCTCCCTAAGCCTTAGAAGAATGTCTTCAGGAATTGTTATGGTGCAAGGAGATAAAAAATAGACAAAACCCATATCAAAACCATGAAGCAAATACAAAGAACCAAAGGAGAACCAAAACAATAGCAGAAATCTTTGTATAATTGTTTTTCCTTTTCTTCTTTGCTCATCTAATCTTTGACTCTGAAATCAGGTTTCACAACAAAACTACTGACAATTATAATATTTGTCAATCTTTTCTCAGTCCTTGGTCTATTTTACCTTCATTTGAAACTGTTGACCATATTTTCCTCCTGAATACTCTTTCCTCTCTGGGTTTCCATGAAATTGATTTTGCCTGGATCTTTTTCTATCTATTTGTCCAACTGTTTCTTCTCAGTCTCATTTGCTGGTTTATCATCTATAGCATGCCCTCTAACTGTGGATGTTCAATGCTCCTTTCCTGAGTAAGTCAGTGAGTCAAAAAACCATTATGTTTCAGGTTTTTTTTCCCTTCTTCTAGGTAGCAAAGTGGATAGAATGCTGGAACTGGCAGCAAAATGATATGAGTTCAAATTCAACTTAGACACTTTCTCCTTATGTGATTTTAGGCTTAATTTAATTTAAGGCTAATTTAACATAATCTCTTTCTGCCTTAGTATCTGTAAAATGAAAATAATAATTGCCCCTCTCAAGGATTGTTGAGAGGTTTAAATGAGCAAATTTTTTAAAGTGCTGTGCAAGCCTCAAAGTATTACACACACACACCCCTCTTCCAAATTTCCCTACTCTGCTGAAGGTACCATCTCTAAAGTCACTCAACTTTGAAACTTCAATGTTATCCTTGATGCTTTAGTATCTCTCACTTGACATAATAAATTTCTAGATCTTATTGTTTCTACTTCTGTATAATATTTCTTGCATCTGTCCCCTTTTCTCAACTCAAATAGCCACCAACCTAGTCCAGGTTTTAATCACCTCTTGACAGAACGATTGTTATGGCCTTCTAATTGATCACCCTGCCTCCAGTCTTTCCTCTTTCCAATCGATTGTTAACACCAAAATGATTTTCCTTTAGGGTAGATTTAGCCACATTACTTTTCTTATTTGTAAACTCAACTTCCTCCTTTGTGTCTCCAAGATAACTATTTTAACATCTCTGCTTAGCTTTTAAAGTTCTTCACATCCTTCACCAAGATAGGGTCCAACCTATCTTACCATTCCAACTATATATATTACTTCTCCTCCTGTACATTGACATCTACCCAAACTGACTGTTTCTGTTTAGCCCACATAGCATTCTCTCTCCTGTCTCTAGGCCTTTGAACTGACTTTCTCATATGCCTTAAATGTGTTCCCTTATCACTTTAACTTCATATAATCTTTCTGATGCTTTAAGGCACAGTTATAATATTAATTCTAAATAAAACATTTCCTGATCCCACTAGCAAATAGCTGGGATCATAGAGACTCTCTTGTATTTAACTATTTCATGTCTATTTGATTTTTATTCATATATATATATATATATGTATATATGTATACCTAGACACATACTTTTCTTTTCCAGTTTACTTTCCTGCTTCCCTTGCTTTCTTTTTTTCTTCCTTCCCATCTTCAATTTAAACTGAAAGATTTGCACTGCAGAGGAAGTTTATCACTTTTCCCTTCAGGATTCCAGGACAAGTTCAGAAAAACAGTGACTTCCAATCCATTTGTTCAGGAGTACTAATCTAATATACTTCTTCAATATTGCTTAATATCTTAATAACAATTAGCTTTTATAAAGCAAGTTCAGAAGTACAAAACAATCTGACCATCATACTTAAGCTTACTGCCCCCTGAGAAACTATGATTAAACTGGAAGTGGTTGGTATCTAACATCTCCTCCACCCAAAGGGTATAATCTCTCTATGGACATGAGGTTCCTGGACTAATGAGTTTAAACAGGGTTAGTTCATTGCTGGTTTAAGTAAGTCAATATTCAGTCCTTATTAGATTCAACTCCTACCAGCTTTTGTGGTCTCTACTATCAATTCCAACAGCTGAGGGAACCTCTAATGGTGAGCTCGTAAATACATAATCTGAATGGTTCTGAACCATTCAGTCTCCAAATACTCACTCATTCATCTACAATTAAGAAAGAATATATTTAAAAGAATCAGAATTAGCTCAGAAAAACATGCAGTGGGGAGATAAACTAAATTTTTGTCCTTACTTCCACTTGGAGATTCACAGTCCTTCTTTCTCAATTGCAAATGACCAAAGAAAAGCTCAAAATGGGCAGAGGGAGGAAATTGTTGATATTATTCTATGGAGCTCAGGTCTGTTTCCATTATGAATCTTTTTATGTCTGAAGAAAATTGAAATACTTCTCATTATCACATAGTATGGGCCACTAAGTCATTCAAAACTGGTAGTAAACTTATTCAATCTACACATGTTGGATTAAAATGAGAAGGAAGTCTTCTGTTTGCTCAGAATACTAGAACCTCACCTTTCTGGGGAGGTCCATAGTGACAATGAAGTTGATACATACTTTGCCAGAGCTAACTCAGTATTTGGGAGGCTCCCATAAAAGGTGTGGGAGAGAAGAGGCATTAGCCTAACTACCAAAGGTCTACAGAGCCCTTGTGCTGAACTCATTGCTGTATGCCTGTGAAACCTGGACAGTATACCAGTGCCATGTCAGGAAACTAAATAGCTTCCATTTAAATTGTCTTAGGAAGACTCTGAAGGAGTGTTCTCCGGAGGAGAAGATATCAGACACTGAGGTCCTTTCTTGAGCTAAACTTCCTAGCATTCCAACATCACTTCAGAGAGTGCAACTATGATGGGCTAGACATGTTAGAATGCAAGGCATATGCTTGCCAAAAAGACTATTTTATGGAGAACTCACACAGGACAAGAGCTTACAAGAGGGTCAGAAGAAACGATACTGGGACACCCTGAAGGTCTCATTGAAGACCTTTAGAACTGACTGTACAGCACAGGACGACCCAGCATGGCATGCCCTCATCAGTGAGGGTGCTGCACTCTATGAGGAAGGCAGAAGTGAAGCAGCTCAATGGAAATTTGACATCTGTAGGTTTAGAGTAAGTACCCCAGGTATTCACATGGATTATTTGTGCCCGACCTGGGGGTAGAGCATTCTGAGGTCACAGTGGTTGGTCACAATCAGAAACATTGTAATTTATCTCAAACATAGTAATCATTACTTATATAATTGTTGTCTTCCTTATAATAATTCAAATTCTTTAAAAAATAAACACTGGGGTGGCTAGGTGGCACAGTAGATAGAGCATTGGCCCTGAAGTCAGGAGGACCTGCATTCAAATTCAGCCTCAGACACTTAATAATTACCTAACTGTGTGACCTTGGGCAAGCCACTTAATCCCATTGCCTTGCACCTCCCCCCCCAAAAAAGCAAACATGATTCAGGGAAAAAGTAGGCTTTTTTTGTTTTATTTATTTGTATTTATATTCCTTGTACACTGACTAGCACAGAGTAAGTGCTTAATATATGCTTATTGGTTGATCAATGTATTGATTTGTGGAATATGGATTAAATACTGGCATAGTCTAGGTGAGAGGTAGTGAAGTAAATGAGAACCTGAGGTGACTCAGTCAAAATTATATTCGTGTGTTTGTGTGTGTGTGTGTGTGTGTGTGTGTGTGTGTGTGTGTGTGTAGCTGTGTGTGTAGGTGTATATGGGTGAATGTGTAGGTGAATGTAGGTATGTGTGTGTATAGATGAATGTGTAGATGTGTATAGGTGAATGTGTAGGTGAGTGTAGGTATGTGGTGTATATAGATACACATGTGTATACACACACATACACATAGAAGATGTGGTTTTCTTGACCAACTTTGGCGATTGATTGGCTAGGTGGGGTAAGGGTGAGTGAGTTAGCAGAAGATGAGATCTAGTTTATGAATCCAGATGAATGAAAGAATTGCTATACTTTCTACAAAGTACAATAATAGAGAATTTTGGAAGAGAAGTAATAAAGAACTTTGGTAAAAGGGTTTATGGGGAGAGATTATATTGGAGCTGTGTGATAAAAACAACTCATCCATACCTACTCATTCAGTAAGACCCATTCTCTTTCATTCAAAATGATATAAAGGGATATTATTATATATATTATAAAGGGATTATTATTCACAGGCCACATTTGATTGGAGAGCTGTTCAAAAGATATCTGCCAGAGGAACATAGTATTACAGTAAAGTGATATGAGAGTCAGACAGAAGCATGATGATGAGGAGTGGAAATTTTCCCAGTCATTCCTGACCTGTTATTGATGGGAGCACTTGGGGCATGAGTAGGCAATAATGACCCTCAGAAGTTGTTTGTCTCTAAAAGGGGAAGAGGCAGAGTCAGTGGAGTGAGTCTATGAGGTGAAGATAGGTGTGGTTAAATTTAATATAAGCACCACAATTGGCTATAATAGAGAGGATGAAACAAATTCTCCTACCTTCTAATTAATTGATCACACATTTCTAGGGGTGATGTCATAGTCCTCCACGGAGCCTGGACAATCACCTTGGAGACTATTGGCTTTAGACCATTATTACCTTTGACCAGCCTACTACGTGAGCATCTTGGCTGGTCTTTCATTCTCCCTCCATTCAATTTTTTTCTTCTAAATAGTGGTGTCAGATTAATCTCCCTAAAGTACAATGATGATCCTGTCAATTCTGTATTTATCAACTTTCTTTTTTAAAAGTAAATTTCATTATTTTTCCAACAGCTAAAATATGTCTTTCCCTTATATCTGCCTCCTTCAACTGAGAAACAAAGAATAGAAGAATTTGTTTCAAACACGTACAGTCAACAATGCCTGTATTGACTATGTCCAAAAAAAGTCTCATTCTGCATTGTGAATTCTTTACCTTTCTATTAGGAGGCAGATACTTATGTCACCATAAGTTCTCTTGAATCATGGTTAGTCATTATGCTGATCAGAGTTCTTAATTCTCTCCAAATTGTTTGCCTTTACAATATTGTAATTGAATAAATTGTTTTCATTCTGACAAATTGTTCATTTGCCTTCCTTATTTTCTCTGACATCATCTTTTTCAACATGATATAGCAAAATAGTATCCCACCACATTTATATACCTTACCTAAATCAGTCATTCTCTAATTGATGCATCAATTGTTGCCCTACCTAGTTTCAAAACTAGATCCCCATTGTGCTAATTAAGCCTTGATTGACACCACCTTTTTCAGCTTCCTTCCCCCTCCCCCCAACTATATGACTGCAAGGTACAGTATTAAATGTCTCCCAATGTCTTCCTTTATAGAGATTTTTCAGATCTCTCCACTTTGCATCTAATGTTCTACCTGGGTTCTCCTTCATGGAACTAGATGCTGAGCCAGGTACCATCTGGTGTTCCCACTGATCCAACCTGATTTCATGCATCCTTTTATATAATCTATCTTTCTCCCTTAGACTGTAAACTCCATGAAAGTAAGTTTTATCTTTCTTTTTTTAGCGATTGTTTCTCCAGTGCTAAGCACAGTGTCTGGCACATAGTGGGTAATTAATAAATGTTTATTGGATTGGATTAGATTAAGTATAACCTTTATTTCTGGTTATTTACCAATAGAAAAAATGGTATGTAAAAATATTCACACATCCCTAATTATAATTTGTTTAGGATCAATATTTATCTTAATCTGTCTTCTCAGTTATTACCCCTTTTCCCTTTTCCCTTTTCTTTCCTGTTTCATGAAATGTATTTCTGGACCCAACATTTTATATGCATGTGTGGTGTGGTTGTTTTGTGTGTTTGTGTGTATTCTTCCCTCTTTTGACCAGTTCAGAGTCACTTTACTTTGCTAACATAAATTTCTACTTTTATACCTCAGTTATAGGGAATAATTTTCCTTAGCATTCCTCTACCTTTGTTCTTCCCCTGATAATCTATTTTTCTTTTCCATTTTCCATTCTTATTTTAAATTAGCATGACATAATCATTCTTAGAACCTCTATCAAAGTAGTCTCCTTCCACTACCTACTATTCTAAGAGGGCTATTATGGGAATTTGCATTTTGTAGTTTCAGGAGATGAGTAGTGATTTCTATTTCCATTTTGCTTTCTAGATTCAAGAGATCTGTATAGTTTTCTTTTACAATTTCTTAAAATATGATGCTCCTTTTTATCTATATTAGTAGTTTTTACAATAAGATGATTTTCTATTATTTTCTTAATCTTGTTTCCTTTTTTAAAATATTCATTTTTGTCTCATACAGTTATCAGCCTCTACTTGACCCCTTCTAATTTAAAGTGAATTTTTGTCCTGGACTGAATTTTATATCTTTTGTCAAACTACTAATTTTCTTTTCAATTCTTTTTTCTATAGTTCTCTTTTCTTTTCAAGTTTTTCCTATAGTTCTCCTTTTTCATTTTTTAAAGATATTTTAACTATTTCTTTAACTTCATTTTTCCAGGAATTCTAGTTAAACTTGTATCTAAACTATGTCTTTGAAGCTTTGCTTGTAAATATTTTGTAATTTTTTTCTTCTGCATTTATGTTTTCAGTGTCTGACATCATCATTGTATTTATGGTAGGATTCTATTTCTGTTTTCTAATCCTTCCAATTCTTCCTCTCTTTAGACTTTTTGTTAGTTCTAGGCTCTATGCAAATCCATAAGGGAAAACTGGGATAGTCATGGCTGCTTTTTTGGAATACTAAGTTTAATATTATTTATAGATCTCACAAACAGCTTTTTTTGGAGATTTGTAAGCTTTTAGCACTCTCAAAGTGATTTTTATCCACAACAAAATCTAACCAATGTCCCCTTGCTCTGTCTAATTTGTGAAAATTTCATTTCTGATCTAGGCTTGTTTTTAAACAATATGACTATGGCCTTGTTCCATTTGGGATTCCAGTATATTGCTGGAAAACTCTTCTGGTTTAGAGTAGTAATAGAAAAGCAAACTCCCCTTCCAAATGGAATTTCTGCACTAATAATTCTACTGCTGACTTCAGATTGGTCTAGAAGCTGGAAGCAAGACCCTGGTCTAATCCTTGGATCCAAGTTACACAAGTACTACTTGCTTCCAAAGTTGCTCCTTGATAAAGATTTCCTGACCACTCCTCATCTTTGAATTCCACCCCCTCCCCCCGCAGGTATTTATCTCTTCCTTATATCTAAGATTCAGAACAGAGAAGTGAGCAACAGAACCATGAGTTGATATATAGTTTATTAGCCTGTTCAAGCTGAGATTCCTTAGTGTTGGAACTGAGACCTCTTGTTCCTGTGGCATATGACTTTTCCCCATGCTAAAGAGCTAGATGGGGATTCTGGCCATTTTTTTGTTTCCTTGTTCACTAGCCCCATCTGCATCTGTAGACTTTTCTGTAGGTCTTCCTACGCTAATCTAGGCTTAAAAAATGACTCACATATCTTTTTTTTTCCTTGGCTTTCCCAACTAAAGTTTGGTCTTGTACATTATCTAGATCTTTTTAGAAGATTTGGGTTTGGGGAGAAGAGGGAGTTTGTAGACATTTTTCTTGCTACTTTTCCATCTTGTCTGTGCCTACATAACTTACTTCTCATAAACTTTCAATGACTTCTCATTAACCTATTGAAAAAAACTGAAACTCCTTTGCCCCTTTTAGTCCCTACATGATTTTGACCCAGACTACCTCTCCAACCTTATCGTCTTCTGCTTATTATTCTTCGATATGACCAAATTCTTCTTAATATTATCCTTCCTGAAAACTTTCTACTTTGCCACCTCTGTTTCTTCCATGTACCTTCTTCCTGGTAAGTCCTTCCTGACAGTTCTAATTTTTCATGCAAGACCCACTTCAGTGTTCCCAATCGAGCCTAAATTGATCCATATAAGCATGTAAGCATGGCCTCTCCAAGTTATTACTGTGACTGTCTTAAAAATAATTTAATTTAATTGTCTTCAGATACTGATAATTATTTTATGTATGTCTTATCTGGCTTTTGGACTATAAGCTCTTTGGGGGTGGTAAACTTGCTCTAGTCTCTGTTTCACAATGTCTGGCCTAATGCTATGTATAGTAGTTGCTCCATAAATGTTTGTTTAATAAATGAGTCCAATTAATGTATGTTTTAGCAACATTATGTGGAATGAGTCTAGATAAAGACTTTCTGTTTATTAGTCAAACAGCAGTTTGATTTCTTCCATGCCTTTCTTTTTCACTTTTTTTTAAATGAAATCCAAGGCCATCAATGTGCAAGCAGACATTTGATGGCTAATGCAATTTTATTCCTGTGGATTTTAAAATGAGGAAGAAGAAATGGAACTTTGAAGGTCAGTAGGTGCATCCTTTTGTCTCTAGGTACTTACTCTTTCTAAACCAGCTTTCTTGTTTTTTCTTTTTTCTTTTTTTGTTTTGGAGCCCCTCAAGGAGAAAAATTCCATTACCTCTAGGTTGAACAGACTTGTCAATTACTCTTAAATTGATATTTCAAAATTGTTCCTTTCAACATTCCTTAATTTGTATCCATCTGCTTTAAATTCTGCTCACTACTTTGATGCCAAATTATCTGGGTTGCCTTATTTGTTTTGACTAATTGATCATGCTTTAGCATTTTTATGAATAAAAGCAATATTCATTAACTAATACTTAAAATACTGGTTTGGGTTTATAGCTCAAGTTGAAAAGTACAGTGATGCAGAAATGATTCTTCAGTGGCCTTATCTGACAAAATTGAGAACAATAAATTTTAGTTTCTACCTTACTGTCAACTCACTAGGGAAAATGTCTGTGGGTTTTCTTCATAAAGAAAATGGAACTGCATCCAGAATGTACTGTGTGACATTAATAACTAGAACTTATTTGGAATTAAATTTCAATAATAAGAAGCAAGAGGATTGTATTGCCTATGATTCTTTTTCTTGTATCATAACTACATATAAGAAGTTGTATATCAACTCTTATTAATGCTGTCCTGAGGCTTTATAAGGTCATAACCCATTTACTTGTTCATAGCAAATCACTTGATTTTCTGCACTACTGATAGAGGGTGGAAGGTGGAAGAATGAGGTGATGGAAATGTGGGGTGGGGCAGAAATACATGGGAACTATGAAGAGGCAGGACTGTCCTCTCTGGAGCCTGGCATGGTTAGAAGCTATTCCTTGCTGTTAAAGTAGAGAATAATAAAGTTGCAGCCCAACCAAAGTCCTCAGCGATGCAAGAAAAGGATTAGATTCTTTTTTGGCCTTTAAGTAAAGATAAGTAAAATTGAGATAGTAATCTGAGGGGACTAAAGTGGAAGATTTAAATGAAATCTCTATATCCCTAAGAGATTATTTATTGTTGACTCTGAGAAATGGCAGTATTTGCTATCAGCAAAATTGTGATCATAGGACAGAATTCATTATCTAAACTGTAATTTCTTCTTCTTTCTTTTAAGTCTATTGCTGAGCCAGGCTGATGTTTGCCTACTCAATCACTTTTCTGATTAAACAAACCAGGGTAGAATGACTGTCCCAAGGTCATTCAGTAAGTCACTGACAAAGGAAGATTAGAATACCTAGTGAATGCTTGAATTTCCACATCCATTTCTTAACCGACCAAAATATATTGTATCTTTTTTTCTGAAATAATTTAAAAATCTCTTAGATGGGGGTATTTCATTAGGAATAAGCAGCTATTCCAGTGTACCTCTCCTTTGCTAGAGGGAAAGATGAATTAATTTCTCTGCAGCTGTATATAATTTTGTTCTACTGCTTTCATTTACATTAAATATATTTTGTTAATGCTACAAGTTTATTTTGAATTGTTTATGGAAACAGACTAAGGAAGGAAAGAAAAGGGTTGCTAAGCTGGATTTTTGTAATGGAGTAATAGGAGACTTTCATAGAGCTCATTTCATGTCCTGTTTATGATTTATAGTTGTTTCCTTAACTGCCTGCAAGGTATACGCAGGAGCACAAGCCAGGAAACTGTGAAAACATACATAAATATTTATTCAAATGCGTTATTTTTTTTCTGTCTGATAACTATGATTTAAAAAAACAACAACAACAAAAAAAAACAGGTTCCTCTATTGGAGTGCATTTCCTAAGCCTCTTGCTTGTGTTTGTCCTTTGTTTTCCTTCTATTCTCATTTATTTGTGCAAATTACAAGGGAAGAAGGGAAAGTTTTATTTTTTCTAGAAGATATTGCATACAGAGAAACTTTATAAGACCCTAAGTTGAAAAACATGAGAATGTGGTAATGATACTGTTTATTTTTGTCTCCCTAAGTGCACAGGTTAGATGCAAAACAAATAAACAATCAAGATATTCTCGGGGCATCATATTCTTTGTTTTGGGAGGATGGAATTGAGGGAAGATTAACTCAGAAGGAAGAATTTTAAAGCCTGGTTTCCAAATATGTGCTCTTCCCCCTCACAAATTCACTTTCCTAGTGTGGACCTTTGATTCACATAAAGGATTGAAAACTTTTTTTTTAAAAAAGAAGGATTTTATTTATTTTGAGTTTTACAATTTTTCCCCTATTCTTGTCCCCCCCCCCCCCAGAAGGCAGTCTCTGAGTCTTTACATTGTTTCCATGGCATACATTGATCTTGATCTAAGTTGAATGTGATGAGAGAGAAATAATATCCTTAAGGAAGAAAAATAAAGTATAAAAGATAGCAAAATTACATAATAAAATAATTTTTTTTTCTAAATTGAATGTAATAGTCTTTGGTCTTTGTTCAAACTCCACAATTCTTTCTCTGGATACAGATGGTATTCTCCATCGCAGACAGCCCCAAACTGTCCTTGATTGTTGCACTGTTGGAATGAGCAAGTCCTTCAAGATTGATCATAACCCTCATGTTGCTGTTAGGCTATACAGTCTGGTTCTGCTTGTCTCTCTTAGCATCAATTTATGCGAATCCTTCCATGCTTCCCTGTATTCCCATCCCTTGTGGTTTCTAATAGAACAATAGTGCTCCATGACATACATATACCACAGTTTGTTAAGCCATTCCCCAATTGAAGGACATTCACTTAATTTCCAATTCTTTGCCACCACAAATAAGGCTGCTATGAATATTTTTGTACAAGTGATGTTTTTACCCTTGATTGAAAGCATTTTTAAATCATTCCAGTTTTATGTTATTTTTTCTTTGCCTGTTTAAAAACCAAGTAACTGCACTTCCTTTACCATTTTTTAAAATTCCATTCCATTCTATTTCATTAAGTTTGATTCAAGTCAATTCAATAATCATTTCTCAAGGGTGTTCCATGTGCTATGTTTTGTTCTATTCATTATGAATACAAAGACCAAGTGGAAATGGCTCCTCCCCTCCAGGAACTTAAACTCAACATGACTTCTGTCAAGAAAATACAAGATGATACATAAAGTATATATATATATATATATATATATATATATATATATATATATACACACACATATATCAGATTCTAAGAGGTAGAATTTATGATGAAGTATATTCCAGGCATGGAGGGAGAGGTGTGGTGAGGGGTATAGGGAAGGGCAAAATCTTTGCAATGATATGGAGACCAGAGATGGAATGTCATGTAAAGACTGAAGAAGAAGCAGTCCAATTTTGCTGAATTGCAAAATGGAGCGAAATAATGTACTATCAATCTGGAAAGATAGCCTACAATCAGGAGTGGGAAGGTCCAACCTGTGGTGGCCTGCAAAATCATTTTATTTGGCTCTCCTAAGACAATCACAGGTGGGACTCAAAATTCAATAAATTTAGGTGCTTTTCAGGGGAAAAATAATTAAATGTTTGACCAAATATAACAGGCTAATTTTTAGATATTGGCCCTTGGCAGAAAAAAAGCTTCCCCACCCATGCTTTAAAAGGTACATAGGTGGTTCAATGGCTAAAGTGCTGACTCTGGAGTCCTGGACTAGAGTAAGGAAGAATTGAGTTCAAATCTTGCATTAATGATGCCTCAATTTCTTCATCTGTAAAATGGGAACAGAAGTTATAGAGAGGATAAATGAGACATTCATAGAATATTTTGTTAACCTTAAAATTCTACAAAAATACTAGTTACCATCACCATTATTTCTGTTGTTACATATCCAATGCAGATATTTTTTGATAGAAGCAAGATGAAACTTCTTGAGCAGAGGAATGGCATTGTCATAACTGCATATTAGGAATATCCCTTAGGCGTCTACTTTTAGGATGGATTAGACAGGGGCAGATTTGAGAACCTATTGGGAGGTTATTGCTTTGACCCCAGAAACAGGTGATGAGATCCTGAGTTATAGTAGTAGTTGTTTGGGACAAGGGAAAGATGCCAGAGGTGCTGTGGAGACAGACTTGTCTTTTGATTTCATATATAGGGCATGTGGGAATGAGAAGTTGAGGATTATTCCTAAATTGCAAACCTGGTGACTCAAAGGACTGTGGTTTCATATATGTGAAAAGGGAAATTCAGAAAAAAAAGATGAATTTTGGGGAAGAGAATGAATTTTTTTTAAAGATTTTTGCAAGGAAATGGGGTTAAGTGGCTTGCTCAAGGCCACACAGCTAGGTAATTATTCAGTGTCTGAGGACAGATTTGAACTCAGGTATTCCTGACTCCAGGGCCAGTGTTCTATCCACTGCCCCACCTAGCCACACTGAGAATGAATTTTAATTTTGAAAAGCTTTAGTCGAAATGCCTACATAATATCTATGATGAAATGACTACTAGTTAATTGGTGATGTGGTTCTAGAACTCAGTAGAGAAACTGAGGGCAATAGATCTGGCAATCTCCTGAGTAATGATAAACTGATCCCATGCAAATTTTTGAAGTTACAAAGGGAAAGTGTATTGAGAGAAAATAGAAGAAGTCTTTGGAAAGAGCATCATGATACTAAATTTATTAAAGTAGCTTGTGTTTATATAGCATTTGTCATGTTAAGTGCTTTGCAAACATTACCTTATTTGATCCTTCCAACAACTCTAGGAGATAGTTGCTATTCTTACCTCCATTTTAAAGTTGAAAAAGCTGAGTTAGGTGACTTGCCCAGAATCACAGAGCTAGTAAATATCTCAGACTAGATTTGAACTCAGGTCTTCCCGACTTCCTATTAGGCACTCTAACTGACTGTTTCCCTAGAAGCCTTTTTGAATTAAATGTCTATAGGACTAGTCTATAAGGAGAACAGAATGAATTGTATTTGGAAAATTAAAAAGTTTATTTAATGAGTATAAGTTTCTCCTAGATAGAGGCCTGAGTTTTTAATGGCAATATCTTTTGAATGGCCATGAGCTGTAAAATACTGCAGTAGGACCACATAGGGATGGGGGACATGTGCAGTGAGTCTGTTTAATATATAACGAATAAAGAATTTGCCTAGGTGAAGCATTGGAATTTGAGTCCTAGATCTCACTCAAGGTAGAGTTCCCTAAAGTCTCTAGTATACCAAGCTGTAATAGGAAACTAATGGAGACTGCCAGTTTCTCTCATGTCTTCACTGTCTTTTCCCTCAGCAACTTGAATTGGATTTGACTTCATCTATCTTCCCTCTTGAATCTGGAAGTCAGAAACTTTCAAAGAAAATGCAGATAATAGTTTAGCTGTCAGATCTCTAGAGAGGAAAGGAGTTTGTGACCAAACAAAAGATAGAAAGAATTATAAAAAGCAAAATAGATAATTTTGAGTACGTTAAATTAAAAAAAGGTTTTGCACAAAAAAATCAATGAAATCAAGAGAAGAAGGAATGCAGAAAGACACAAAACAATTTTTACAGTCAGCATTTTTGATAAATCTCATTCTAAAATATTTAGAAAATTAAGTCAAATTATAAGAATCCAATTTATTCTCCAATTGATAGCAGGCAGTTTTCAGATGAAGAAATTAAAGTTTCCAATAGTCATAAGAAAAAATTTTCTGAATCACTATTGGTTAGAAAAATGCAAATTAAACAACCCTGAATTACCACCTCACACCTATTTCATTGGTTAGCATGACAGAAAAGGAAAATGATCACTATGAGAGGGAATGCGCAAAAACTGGAACACTTATGCACTGCTTGTAGAGTTGTAAATTGATCCAATTATTCTGGAAAGCAATTTGGAACTATGTTCAAAGAGTTATAAGACTACATATCCTTTGACCCAGAAATATTTCACTAGTAGGTCTGTATAAAAAAGATAAAAGAAAAAGAAATCACATGTACAAAAATATTTATAGTAGTTCTTTTTGTTGTGGCAAAGATTTGGAAATTATCCCCCCCCCCCCCATGTCCATCCATTGGGGAATGACTCAACAAATAGTGATATGTGGATATAATCGAATACTATTGTTTGTAAGACATCATGAGCAGGCAGATTTCAGAAAAAAACCTGGAAAGACTTCTATAAACTGATACTGAGTGAAGTTAACAGAATCAGATCATCCTTAACATCATGTTCTGTGATGATCAACTATGACAGACTTAGCCCTTGTCAGTAACAAAGTTATCAAAGACAATTTAAGACTTGTGATAAAAAATACCATCTACATTCAGAGAAAGATGAAGCCTGAATGAAGAGCAAAACATACTATTTTCACTTTTTAAAATTTTTTGTACATTTTTCTTTCACAATTTTTCCCTTTTGTTCTAATTCGTTTTTCCATAACATGACTAATATAGAAACATATTTATTTTAGGTTTTTTTTTTTGCAAGGCAAATGGGGTTAAGTGGCTTGCCCAAGGCCACACAGCTAGGTAATTATTAAGTGTCTGAGACCGGATTTGAACCCAGGTACTCCTGACTCCAAGGCCAGTGCTTTATCCACTATTGCCACCTAGCCGCCCCATAGAAACACATTTAACATGATTATATATGTATCACCTATATCAAATTGTCACTGTCATGGGTAGTGGAGACAGGGAAAATCTGTAACTCAAAATCTTGTAAAATTGTATGTTGAAAATGATCTTTACATGTAATTGGAAAAAAATAAAAATTGAAATAAAAAAAAGTTAAAAAAGAAAATTCAAATAAAAGAAAAGCAAGAAACTTAAAGAAAAATATAAAAGAACTTTCTCCTTCTGCTAATTCTACTCTACCCTTCATATAGGGCAAGACCATTATCTCTACCAATGAGGAGAGAGTCCCAAATAAATGGATTTTAGGACTGGGTCCTATACTACATTTAATCAACTCATTTCCCTTTTAGGCACACCTATTACAGAGTTTGGAAGACAGAGAATTTAAAACTGCTACTACAGAAGAAGTAATAAAGTGAGGAAAAATACAAAACAAAATTGTAGTTAAGAGACAGAGGCCTAGGCTCTAACTTGAACACTTCTTAATTTTGATTTACTAAATTTGTGGAAAGAAAACTAAGGATAATTATATGACTGCTATTGAATTATTTTCTTAAGCTTAGTCCAAATGAAGGAAATGATGGATCCTCTATACTCTGCCTTTGTCAAATTACATCTGGAAAACAGTGTTTTATTCTGGCTCCCACATTTGAAAATTTGGCTTTTCATAAAGCTAGCATAATGAAAAAATGGAATATACCCAGAAGAATGTTATGTGACTTAGAGTATTTCAGTTCAAATTCTACATATCTTTACTATTTGTCTGACTCTGGGCAAGCAAGACTAAGTTCCTTTATCTGTGAAAATGTATAGATGGTCTTTGAGATCTCTTCCATATCCATATGTCCATGGTTCCACGAATTCTCAGATATTTGACAGTATGAAATTCAAGAACTGAAAGAAGAACTAAGTATATATATATATATATATATATATATATATATATATATACATATACATATGTATATATATATATATATATATATATATATACATATATTTAGAATGGATAAGAGAAGATGGAAGGGAAATGATAGCAGAGGAGAAAAATATATATTAATTGTAGGAAAAAATTCACAGAAACTATAGTTGTATAAAAAGAACATTGGATTATCTTAGATAGTTGTAAAGTATTTTCACTAAAGTTTTTCAAGTAGGGTGGATGATCACTTGCCAGGGAGATACTGGGGGGGGCAGCTGAATTAATATTTCATTTGGAATCACAAAACCTGGGTTCAAACCTGTGACTTGTCTGAGTCATTTCACCTCTGTGGGTCTTGGATTCCTTCTCTGTAAAATTCTGAAATAGATCCTTATTAAAATATAAAGAGCAATGGAGCCTTTTTCTATTCTAAAATTCTGTGTTTAGAATCTATTCCCTCATACATATAATTGGAATTATAATTTACACTTTTCTTAATGCTTACAACTGTTATAAACATTTTAGGTTATAGGTTATAATGCTAATGCAGATCTATTTATCCAGCTCCAACTTCTCCCCTAGGCTCTAAATTCACATATCTAACTGTTGGTTGGATATCTCAAACTATTTGATCTATAGATGTCTTAAATGCAAAATGTCCAAAACTGAACTCATTAACTTTCTCTCCAAATCCTCCCTTGTCCACATATTCCTTTTATCATTTATGTTAACACTATCCTTACAGACACCTAGATTCACAACCAAAGTGTCATTCTCACCTTTTCACCATCTCCATCCTTCATCTCCACCACCAAATCCAATATAATGCTAAGTCAATTTGACATTCTTTTTTGAAAAGATCTCTTATAAAAGCCCCCATCTCTCCTCTGACACTGCCTCTTTGTGTTAGGCACTCATCATCTCATATCTTGAATATTTAATACTCTTTATGCTTGCTCCTCCTATCCTAGGTTTTTCCCTACTTCATTTTATCCTTGACCCAGCTATCAAATTAATCTTCCTAAAGTAAAAGTGTAACTATTTCATTCCTCTATTTAATAGAGGATCTTTATTACATTCAGGAGTGAATATAAAATCTTCAGTTTCAAATGTAGAATCTTTCATACGTTTTCCATTTTCACACACCTTTCTTCTTTCCTCAATTCTTTTGGCCTTTTTATAATCCTTGTTCAAAATACTGCATATCCTGACTGCAGATTTTCACTGGTTCTCTCCTCATTCCAGTTTTCTGACTTTATTTGTGTCCTAAGTAAAACTCTACCTTTTACTTTTTTCTCCCTCAATTATATATAAACAAAACATTTGAACATTCCTTTTTAAAAATTTTGAGTTCCAAAGTCTTTCCCTTTTTCCTTTCTTGTTGCTCCTTGAGAAGATAAGCAATTTTATATAGATGAAACATACATTCATGCAAAAAATTTCCATATTGTCTATTTTGCAAAAGAAAATATAGACCACAAATACTAAGAATAATAAAGTTTAAAAATTATGCTTCAATATGCAATTAGACTATCATTAGTCCTTTGGAATTATTGCATGGCTGAGAATAGCTAAGCCATTCACAATTAATCATTGTGCCATATTGCTGTTACTTTACAGTGTTCTGATTCTGCTCATTTTACTCTGCTTCAGTTCATGTAAATCTTTCCAGGGTTTTCTGAAAACATCTTTATTGTTATTTCTTAAAGTACAATAAGCATTCCCTCACAGTCATATGCAACTACTTGTTCAACCATCCCTCAATTGATAGGCATCCCCCTCAATTTTAAGGTCTTTCTTCTACAAGAAGCTTTTCTAGATCTCTCCTAATGCTAATGTCTTCCCCCTATTTATTATTTCCAGTTAATCCTGTCTGTGTCTTAGCTTCCCCATTAGAATATTAACTTCTTGAGAGAAAGGACTCTTTTCTATCTTTATATCCCAAATGCTTTAGCACAGTAGAAGACACATTTGAGGCTTCTAATACTGCTAGTTGATTGACTGATTAATTCTTTTTTTTAGAAAGATTTTATTTATTTTGAGTTTTACAATTACCCCTCTCCATTCTTGTTTCTCTCCCCCCCCCCCCCCACAGAAGGCATTCTGTTAGTCTTTCCATTGTTTCTATGGTATTCATTGATCTCAGTTGAATGTGATGAAAGAGAAATCATATCCTTAAGGAAGAAAAATAAAGTATAAGAGATAGCAAAATTACATAATAATGATTTTTTTCTAAATTAAAGACTATTGTCTTTGGTCTTACTCTACAATTCTTTCTCTAGATACAGATGGTATTCTCCATTGCAGATAGCTCAAAATTGTCCCTAGTTGTTGCATTGATGGAATGAGCAAATTCATCAAGGTTGATCATCACCACCATGTTGCAGTTAGGGTGTACAAAGCTTTTCGGGTTCTGCTCATCTTGTTCAGCATCAGTTCATGCAAATCCTTCCATGCTTCCCTGTATTCTCATCCCTCCTGATTTCTGATAGAACAATAGTGTTCCATGACATACATATACCACAGTTTGTTAAGCCATTTCCTCAATTGAAGGACATTCACTTAATTTCTAATTCTTTGCTACCACAACAGGGCTGCTATGAATATTTTTGTAAAGTGATGTTTTTACCCTTTTTCATAATTTCTTCAGGATATAGACCCAGTAGTGGTATTGCTGGATCAAAGGGTATGCGCATTGTTTTTGCCCTTTGGGCACAATTCCAAATTGCTCTCCAGAAAGATTGGATGAGTTCACAGTTCCACCAACAATGTGTTAGTGTCTCAGATGTCCCACATCTCTTCCAACACTGATCATTGTCCTTTCTGGTCATATTGGCAAGTCTGAGAGGTGTGAATTGGTATCTCAGAGATGTTTAATTTCAATTTCTCTAATAAGTGATGATTTAGAGCAATTTTTCATGACTATGGGTTGCTTTGATTTCCTTAGCTGTAAATTGCCTTTGCATAGCCTTTGACCATTTGTCAATTGGGGAATGACTTGTTTTTCTGAAAATTTAACTCAGTTCTCTGTATATTTTAGAAATGAGTCCTTTATCAGAAATACTATTTGTTAAATTTTTTTTTACCAATTTACTATATTTCTTTTGATCTTGGTCACAATGCTTTTCTATGTGCAAAAGCTTTTTAATTTAATGTAATCAAAATAATCTAGTTTGTTTATAATGATGTTCTCCATCTCTTCCTTAGTCATAAACTGCTTCCCTTTCCATGGATCTGACAGATCTATCTAAACTACTTGATTTTCTAGTTTGTTTATAATATTGTCTTTTATGTCTAAATCCTGCATCCATTTTGATCTTATCTTGGTATAAGGTGTGAGGTGTAGGTCTAATCCAAGTTTCTGCCATACTGACTTCCAATTTTCCCAACAGTTTTACCAAAGAGAGAGATTTTATCCCCAAAACTGGGTGCTTTGGGTTTATCAAATAGCAGATTAATATAATCATTTCCTGCTATTGCACCTAGTCTATTCCACTGATCCACCACTGTTTCCTAGCCAATACCAGACAGTTTTGATGACTGATGCTTTATAATATAAATTTAGATCTAGTAAGGATAAGCCACCTTCTTTTGTACTTTTTTTCATTGAATCCCTAGAAATTCTTGACTTTTTATTTCTCCATTTAAATTTACTTACAACTTCTTTCTAACTCATTAAAGTATTTTTTTGGAATTTTGATTGGTAGGGCACTAAACAAGCACTTTGGTTTTAGCAGAATTGTCATTTTTATTATATTAGCTCCACCTATCCATGAGCAGTTGATGTTTGCCAAGTCATTTAAATCTGATTTTATTTGTGTGAGAAGTGTTTTGTAATTGTTTTCAAAAAGTTTTTGATAGTTAATGCTTTGGCAGGTAGATTCCCAGGTATTTTATATTATTTATATTTATTATATTTATATTATATTATTTTTATATTTTATATTATTTATATTTATATTTATATTATCTGAAGTTACTTTGAATGGAATTTCTCTTTCTTGCTCTTTCTGCTGTATCTTGCTATTCATATGTAGAAATATTGAGGATTTATGAGGGTTTATTTTATATCCTGTGACTTTGCTAAAGTTGCTAATTATTTCTAGTAGTTTTTTAGATGATTTTTTTTTTTGGATTGTCCAGGTATATCATCATGTCATATGCAAAGAATGAGAGTTTTGTCTCTTCCTTCCCAATTCTAATTCCTTCAATTTCTTTTTGTTCTCTTATTGCTGAAGCTGACATTTCTAATACAATATTTAATAGTAGTGGTGATCATGGGCTTCATTGTTTCACCCCTGATCTTTTTGAGAATTCTTCTAGCCTATCCCCATTGCAGATAATGACTGATTAATTCTTGTTAAAAATCTGGGAGTTTATTGGACTGAAAGCTGAATATGAATCAGCAGTGAGGTGCAATCTTGAGGTGAATTAAGAGAGGTACAGCTTCTAGGAATAGAAATGATAGCGATACATTCTTCTGTTCTTATTAGATCTCATATAAAATATTTTATTCATTTCCAGGCAACTTGGTTAAGAAGGATATTAATAATCTCTGGAGACTTATTCAAAGGAAGGCAACCAAAATGGTGATGGGCCTGGAGTCCATGACATATGATTTGAAAGAAATGGGTATATTTAACCTGGATAAATACTTAGAATGGTATAGCAGTTTTATTCAAGGATTGAAAGGGCTGCCATATGGAAAAAGGATTGGATGTCCTAATTGGCTCCAGGATCAGGAACAAGAGTTGGGAGTTGCAAAGAGGTCAATTTGAGCTGGATGTCTTCCTAAGGACATGCCAAAGTGGAACAGGCTATCTCAAGAGGTGGAAGGTTCACATTCAGGTCTTATCTCCTGTGATTCTATTAATTTCAAAATTTTCTATCCCAAACCATTCTTATTTTATAGATGGGAAAGATAAGGCCTATGTAGGGGGCACAAAACTAATAAGTAGCAGAACTGAGATAGGAATACTGGTCAAATAAAACCAAATCCAGGACTCTACAAGTACTCTATGTACTAGTTAGTAGTATAGTCCTATACTATTAAGCCCCTATACTAAATGATAGGGATGCAAAAAGAGGTAAAAAACAGTTCCAGTCCTCAAAAAGTTTACAATCTAGTGGGGGACATGAAGTGTGAATAAATATAAATGAAACAAGATATATACAGAATAAATAAGAAATAATTTACAAGGAAAGAACTAGAATCAAGAGGAATTGGGGGATGCTTCCTGTAGAAAGTTGTGGTGGTGATGATGGAGTTGTTGTTGTTGATGATGATGATGATGATGATGATAACAGCTGGGATTTTATAGCACTTTCAGGTTTTCAAAGAAGTTTATGGATAGTATCTCCTTTTTTCCCTCACAACAACCCTGGGAGGTAAGTGCTATTATCCCCATTTTACAGATGAGAAAATTGAGTCAGACAGAGCTTCAGTAACTATCCCAGGATAATACAGTTAGCAAGTGTCTGAGGCAGAATTTTAGTTCTCTTCATTATACCACCTAATCCAACCTTGATTTCTCTCTTGAACATAGTAAGTGCTTTTGTAGATATATGGAATCTCACATAAGTAATTCAATATCTATATTTAACCCTTGCAGATGGGGAAGCCACTTTAGATCCCTGAAGACATGAAATGGTATATGATAGGAATGTAGAAGAGAATAGATCAGTTTGCTTTAGTTTGAGGCAAAACTGTGACCAAAAAAAAAAATGAATTAGGACCTCTCTTCTGGACACAGAACTCGAGGAATTCCTATGACATGGATGGCAGATGAGAATTTTTCTTTTTATACAGAGAAGTCCAGTGGGAATAGAATTCTTTCATATTAAATACATTCAGTAAGAGCTTTGTCCTGAGTTTCCACTACTTAGCATTTGATATTTGGCATTGATAGACATACTTGATTTATGCCATTTTCGTGGAGCACTTACATATAATAAAGCATCTAGTCCAACTGCTATCTTATTATAAGTTTAAAATGTCAAGAGCTGTTGTTTCTGAAATCCTTTCTCAAAACCATGGGCACTGGAGAAGGGAAAGAAGGATGAGTGAGATATCTCTAAAATGCCAAACTGACATCCTATACTCGTGCAAAAAAGTAGCAAAGGTAGTGTGAAAGAGGGGTTAAGATAATTGAACTTAGACCTGAAAAGTTGAGGGTTTGAATTGCATCTTTTCACTTAGTACCTATATTACTTTGGACAAGTCATACCTTTCTGGGCTTCAGTTTTCTCATCTGCAAAATGAAAAAGGTTGGACTAACTGATCCTTAAGGTTTTATCTGTTCAAAATCTATAGTCCTATGAACTTTTCAATGAATTGGTTATTTCTTCTGTAAAACTGGTAATAAATTTGCATTAATGGTAGATAGAGCAGTTTTGAGTCAGGAAGATCAGAATCAAGTTCTACTTCTGAATAATAATAAATAATAGCTTTATGAACTTGGATAAGTTACTTAAGCTTTCATTTAAAACTTTCATGAAAAGAACTCCCTAAAGTGCCAAATTTCAGATTCTCTGATTCTCATTGGTGAGGGGATTTCTTTCATAGTTCTAAAATGTGTTTTCCTTTAGCTTAGTGTTATTTTGAGGTTCAAATGAACTGATGTATGAAAATGTCCTTTTAAAAGTCTTATATAACTGTGTAGAGATTATTAAATAACATAGCTGAAAAGAAAGAAATACCTGTGTGCCAGGTATTATTTTAAGGACTTTATATATTATCTAATGATCTTCACAACAACTTGGGACATGTAGTTTTCTTCTCATTTTATAGTTAAGGGCATGGAGACAGACAGAATTAAGGGATTTCTTTAGGGTAATAGAACTAGTAAATGTTGAAGTCCACATTTGAATTCAGATCTTCTTGACTCTAAATCCAGGGCTCTATATATTATGTCATAGGTCTCCAAATAATTGTTAATTTAACTTAAATAGCTCTTTAAGGTCCACAAAATACTTTATAAATATTATTTCCTTTCTTCACAACAGTTCCAGGAAGTGGGTTCTATTTTTATTTCCTTTTGTCCAATGAAGAACCTAAGGACTGCAGAGAACATCTAGTCCAACCTTTTTATTCTACATTTGAGGAATCTGAGACTCAGAGAGAGAATGTAGTTAAACCAGGATAACAAAATTGCAATATGGAAAACTAGGAACTCAAAACCAAAGCTTTAACAGTCCAAATCAAGTACTTTATCTATTACATTTAACCTTCAAAGCATTGTTCAGTGAGGATATCATGAGCATGGTTGAGAACTGATAACATCTGAAAAAGAATATATTGTGATGATGAATGTCATTAGTTCAAGGGCTCTTCAAAAGGTCTTTTACTTGCCTTCTGCTGAAACTCTAAAAAAAAAGCCACTGATCTCTTTGGGGGGTGGGGGGAATGCCAGCATGGTCTAGTTTAAAAGAGTCAGAGGATTTTGCTCAAGTCCTTTCTCTATGACCATTTTTCCTATCTATGAAAAGAATGTAAACTAGATGATCTCAAGTTCTTTTTCAGTAATGATATTTTGTTTTGTTTTTCTGAAATTTTATGGTTCACACTTTTTTGTTATTTCTCATGCATTACCCTACATAAATAACTATAGTCAAACAAAACAAGTAAATACAAATAAATTAATTTTCATGTCTGAAACTATATACCCATTCTTTAACTCAAGGTCATCTTTTGCTGAAAACAGGGGTTTGTTGAAGACAGCTCTAAATAACTTGAGAAAGTTAATTGTTAAATTGTCAAATTAATCAAAGCTTGATTTCTTGTTTTATTTACTAGGTTTCATGAAGTATTAATCAAATTAAATTTTAAAATATGTGTATTTAGATAGCCTAGTTGCTAAACTAGTCGTAAGTAGGTTCAAATGCAGTAGACCTGCTGATTTCTCAGTCTTCTGTGGTCATGACAGTTTTTGATTAGAGTTTTGAAGATTTTTAATGTTATTTCCTTTTATGTTTTGCAATTTCAAATAATTGAAAAAATATTTTCCTGATTCTATTTCCTTCCTTCCACAACTATTCATACATTCTTTCTAAATTTCTCTATATCTTTCTTATTTGTAATTTCTTAGAGTGAAATATTATTTGATATATCCATATATCATAATTTGTTCTAACATTTCCCACTTAGGGGACATCCAGTTTGTTTCCAGTTTCTATTATTATAAAGGGTCAGCCCTGACAGTAACAGATATGTTTTGACTCAATCTAAGGGATGAATTTTTATGAATTAGATTTATTTAAAAATAGAATGGGCTGCCTTAGAAGCAAACTTCACTCCCCAAATTGGAAGATCTTAAGAAAAGAAGAGATCATTGTAGTAAAGGGTGAGATTAATATTCAGGCATGACAGAAATAGAAGACATCTGAGGTATCTACTTTGGGAATCTAATCTAATTCCATGACTTGACCTAGGATTCTTAATCTTGTGTGTGTGTGTGTGTGTGTGTGTGATGGACCTTTCTGATGATGCTGATTTCCCTGACACCTTAGAATAATATTTTTGAATTTAAATAAAATATATAAGATTACACAGGAAACAAATTATATTGAAATAAAGATATATTTTTCTCATCTAAATTTAGCAATCCCCTGAAATCTATCCATAAACCCCCAGAGGATCCTCTCCTCTAGATGAGAAGTAGAAGTTACAGATATCTTATTTTCTTGCTATTCAATGTCATATTCCAGAGAAAATGTGTGCATGGGAGCATGACTTGAAGGGGATGGAGGATATACACTCTTTTTTGTGTTTGGCCTTCATTTCCTCATCTGTAAAATAAGTAGAAGAGGGAAATGCCAAATGTATTTTTTTTCCAAGGAAATCCTAAATGAAATCACAAAGAGCTGGACCTAACTGAAATGAATAAAGTAGGTCTCTCATACTAAGATTACAACTGGAAAATGTAGGAAAATATATGTTATGGAATCCCTTCTTTATGTATATGCTGATATTTTGTTACTCATCAATTCTTTTCCTGTAGTCTTTTACTCACTTTATCTTTTTTTTTTTTTAGGTTTTTGCAAGGCAAATGGGGTTAAGTGGCTTGCCCAAGGCCACACAGCCAGGTAATTATTAAGTGTCTGAGATTGGATTTGAACCCTCACTACTCCTGACTCCAAGGCTGGTGCTTTATCTACTACACTACCTAGCTGTCCCTACTCACTTTATCTTGATGGAAATTTATGAATTCTCTGGCCTTTACTTGAACTTTCATTCCAATACATCCCATCCTTCCTTCCTCCTACTGCATTGTGCACAAATGTGTCTTCATTTCTAATCACCTTTTCTGTTATCTCCCTTCTCCCTTCATTTGCATAATGAAGAACCTAGAAATATCTTGATGATACTAAATCCTCCACTGCCTTGTCCATGACTAGATTTATTCTGCTTTGCTCATGGTTGGAAATAAGTTCAATGATTGGAACCTTCAAGGTTAAAAACTTTGAATCAAATTAAGGAAAAACTTTCTAATAATTAGGACAGTCCCAGAAAAAAATGGGACAAAATTAAATAGAACTAGATAATCAGATACAATGTGGAAGGCTTCAATGTAGTACTAAATCAGATTCCTTCTAATTTTAAGATTCTCTGATTCCATTGAATCTACTTTTATCATATGAAGTCTGTGCCATTTGTTTGTTCTTTGCTGTATAGAAATGCTTGCTGTTACAATTCTTAAATGGTTAATTAGTTCTATGGTGCATATTGATTCTGTACCAGAATAAACTGTCTTTTTTAGAAAAAAAAAGTCAATTGGTTTTGTTTTTCACCCCAGATTATTAAACTTGAGAGGTTTAATTGAAATCAGCTGAGACAGAGCAGGAAGTCCATAGCCCTGGACGGAGATTTAGCCAAGACCTGTTCAGAAGTGGATGGGAGCCTGGTTCCAGGGATCCAACCCACAGAGAAGCTTAAAGAGGAAGAATCTATTCCAGAATAAAAGAGAAAAAACACATAAAGGAAGTTTTGCTCCAAAGGAGCTGTTCCAGAAAGCACAAATTTGGCTGTACAAACCCAAAGGCAGATGACTACCAGAATTCCTCATCACTTTCCTGATTTGTGACTCTTAACAGAGCAGTGAGTTAAAAAGTAATATTAGTATGGATTCCACTGTATTCTAAGTCAAGAAACAAAAGAACATATTTTTCTTAATTTGTGTTTGTTTTCTTTGTGGTTTTTGTGTTGCTATTTATAGGTGATTAAAATGAATATGTTGCTTTACTTCCTGCATTGCTTTTGGAAGTAGTTATTTATTTTTGGGCAAGCAGGTGGTGTAGTGAGTAGACTTGCCAAGCCTGGAGTAAAGAAAACTCATATTCCTTATTTCATATCTGGTCTTGAACTCATAAAAGTTGTGCAACCCTGTGCAAATCATTTAATCCTTTTTACCTCAATTTTCTCATCTGTAAAAGGAGTAGGATAAGGAAATGGAAAATTACTGCAATATCTTTGTCAAAAAAAAAAACCCAGATGATGGTCACAAAGAGTCAAGCATGTCTGAGAATAATTTTGCTTCTCCTCAACATGATCACATCAAGGATATTATAATTACTTGGCATTTATTATAGGATCATAAATTTAGAAATAGAGGAGATTCAGTGGGCAAATACAACTCCCTCATTCTACAGATGAGAAAACTGAGGCACAATTTCCTTTGCTGATTTGTTTTTTTCTCTCATACTCTTAATATATGTTTTCTTCAAGATTTTAGAGTAGTATTATACTCTCTGTTTTCTATGTTTACAAAATGTTATTCATTCTCATTGCTTTAAATGTCACTTCTAAATTTGTTCATGCAAAATCTGTCTCTAACCTTAAAATCTCACCTGTGCTGTAATCTGATGCTTTCATACTCCATGGGCAGTTGAGAGGGCATAATTTCCAACATGGTGCCTCTCTTCTGCATTTATCATTGAATAAATGGAAGAATCAAATTGGGTATATGAAGCATGTATTAAAAAAGTGGTGACCAAGAAAAGTAAGTTTTGGTGTAGGGGTCATGAGCATGGTGAATTGATGTGTAGAGGAATTAATTGATATATCTTCTCCAATCACTCTATGTTCAGTGCAAGAGAAATCAAGAGCTGAAATGGATGTGAGTATAGATGTGACACAGGGATGATACTAGATGGTCTAGGTAGGTGAGACAAGATGGAGTGTGAAAAGTGGTCAAATTTGAGGCAAGACAGCTATAGCTGTCAAGACAAATTTATATGGATTCTGGAGCATAGTATGTAGCTTTTGGTCTATATGGGTAGAAGTAGGTCAGATGTCAAGATGATCAATATCTGCTCCATCAGTATCATCAAATCTTAGTTACCATTGTTTATCCATACTTTGGAATTTTTTTCTTGTTATCTGAACTTCCCTGTTGCCCATTTAATTCAAGGCCTTAATACCTTACAATACCTTAAAATAACTTTCTCTCTCTTGTATCCCCAGTTTATCCTCATCACTCCTGCCAAACTAATTCTTTTCAAACACTACTTTCATTGTGTTGTATCCTTGCTCAAAAACTTTCAAAGGTTCCTTATTTCTTATCTTAGGTCTTATCATCCTGATTTTGCCTTAAGACCCTATATAATCTGATTTCTACCTAGCCAACTTTATTTCTTACTGTTCTCCAATATGCACTTTCTGCTTGATTCAGTTCAGTTTCTTAATAATCCACAATTTCTTTTATACTTATATTTCTTTCCTGCCTTCATTTATATTGTTTCTCTGATGTGGCTTCCCTTTGGATTCCATCTATCCTAATCTATTCATCATTCATTGCCAGCTAAAGTTTCATATTTATGCCTTCCCAATGATCAATCTCTCTCTCTCTCTCTCTCTCTCTCTCTCTCTCTCTCTCTCTCTCTCTCTCCCTCTCTCTCTCTCTCTCCCTCTTCCTTTCTCCCTCCTTCCCTCCCTCTCTCTCTCTCTCTCTCTGTATCCCTATCTCCTATCTCCCTCTCCCTTCCTTTACCTTATTTTGAACTTTTGCAGCACATATTATGTGCTCCCTATCTTCTAAATCTTCAAAGACCTTTATTGTACAGTCTTATATCATTCATTATAGTTGTGTCTGCATGGATATTATCTTTTTAAATCAGTCATAATCTCCTTAACAGTAGAAATCATATCTTATACTAATGTCTAGCACTGTCCTTAAGTGTAATAGTTGTTTATAAAATATTTGTTAGTTGGAATAAATTATAATTTATTCTGTTTCCCCATGAGGACTACCATAGTATTTACCATTAGGAAGTACTTGATAAATAATTGTTAATTGGTTAATATTTTTGTTTGTTTTGCCTTGAGTTAGTTAGATTGCTATCAGTGAAATTGAACCTGTAAGCAGTTAAAAAATGTACTTGAATTTGTTTCCTCTGATAAATGATTAGTATGTAATAGGAGCATTTGACTTGCTACAATCTTATTTTTGCTGGTCAGCTCTCATTGAGTTCCTACAACTACTACTTCAGGGTTTGGTTTTCTCCACTACAATAAATAAAATCTCAAAAGTCTCATTAAATTGAGTTTTAGTGCATGACTAATCTGGAGAGGATATCTATGAGCAAATATTTCTTTGTAGAAAATTGAAGCATTCCAAATCATATGCATATTAAACCACCCTTGATACATATATCCTGGGATGACTTTGACTCATTGTAATTACATGATACATTTCCTTCTCTACCTTTCCAATTGTGGTGACATTTGATGAAGGCCAGACACTCAATCTGATTTTAGTTATATAAACTTGGAGTTCCCTTTAACAGTCACATTTCCATATAAAATTGAGTCCATCCATTTAAGTGCAACTGAAGAACTCTAAGGCTATTTCATACTATGATTAAAAATAATTCAGTTCCATCTGACTCATTGAGCATTTATTAAGTACCTACTATATGCAAAATACATAGAATAAAAATAAAAAAAATCTGGTTTTAGAATGAGAAAATAAATTTATATGATGCTTTACTTTTGAAGTAAGTGCAAATATTGTCTATGTCTTGTAAATGAAATAAGAGTCAACCCCATGTAGGAACTAAAATCCTGGGTTTAGAATCAGTGAGACTGAGGTAGAGCCAAGATGGTGACTTAAAGGCAATCAACATCTTTCAACATTCCTATCCAGTCAATTTGAAAAATAATCTTTCAAAATAAATTTTGCAAGGGCAGTGTCAATAAAAAGCCAAGATGATACATTTTTTCTTGATGAAGAAAGCTTAGGAGGTAAAGTCAGAAGTGTTTGTAGCTGTATAAGCACTTTAAGGAATACTTACCATGGGGACAGTAAGGGGATTGGCCAACTGGACAGAAAGATTATAGGGTTCTCTTTTCTGACAGTGATTGTATTTGGTGCTGATTGACAACTCTAGTACTCATACACAAGGCAGAGAAGAGTGCTGGTGGTTGGTCACAAGGGAACTTGGGCTCTGTTCTCAGTCTGAAAGCAAAGAAGAACATTAGTGGTTATGACTGCAGGGGACCGGGGTCTTTCTGGATTAATGCCAGAACACAGACAAGGAGAGTAGTGACCATACCTCTCCCAGGATCAAACAATCTCAGAAGTACCCCAAATTTTCAGACCCCTAGAACTAACTCAAAAAGTGCAGCATGGAAAAGCCTGAAGCTTAGGACCAGGTTTCTTCAACTCCAGGTGAGCTGAGTTCAACTTTAACATAAAGTTCAATGTAAAGAAATATGCTAGGAAAAAATGAGTGAACAACAACAGAAAAGAATTTGTCTATAGAAAGCTAATATGGTGTTGGGAAGACCAAGACATAAACTCAGAATATAATGATAACTTGAAAACAGCTACAAACCATGCCTCTAAGAAAAATGTTAATTGGACCTAAATCCATCAAGAATTCATTGGATAGTTAAAGAAAGAGATGTTAGAGTAAAAAAAAACAGGAAAGAATTTAATGATGCAAGAAAAATATGAAAAGGACTTAAAAGTATGGTAAAAAGAGGCACAAAAATTATAGAACTTCCAAGACAAGCCCAGAAACTGTATGAACATAATTATAAAGCACTTCTCACCCACACAGTCAGATCTAAATAAAAGGAAAAATGTCAATTGCTCATGGTTATGTCAAGCTGATATAATAAAATGACAATTATACCCAAATTGAATTACTTATTCAGTGCCATACCAATCAAACTACCAAATAACTACTTTACTGCTAGAAAAAAGATAGAAACAAAATTCATCTGAGCAACAAAAGGTCAAGAATAGCAAGGGAACTGATGAAAAAAATGTAAAGGAAGGTTGGTGGTGGCTTAGCTCTACCAGATCTAAAACTATACTATAATGTGGCAGTCATGAAAACTACTTGTTAAGAAATAGAGTAATGGATCAGGGATTAGGATAGGTTCAAAAGAAAAAACAGTAAATGACTACAGCAATCTAATGTTTGACTAACCCAAAGATATCAGCTTCTAGGATAAGAACTCACTATTTGATTAAAAATAGTTGAGAAAACTGGAAAATAATATGGAGAAAACTAGGCATAGATCCACATCTAAGGCCCTATACCAAAATAAGGTTGAAATGGGTCCAGGATTTAGACATAAAAGGTGACATCAAAGATAAATTAATACATCAAGAAATGTCCTATCAGCAGAACCAGAAAAACATTGTACACTCTAACAGCAACATAGGGGGTGATGACCAACCTTGATGGACTTGCTCATTCCATCAGTGCAACAATCAGGGACAATTCTGGGGTATCTGCGATGGAGAATACCATCTGTATCCAGGGAAAGAATAGTGGAGTTTGAACAAAGACCAAAGATTATTACCTTTAATTTATTTTTTTTTATTTTTAGGTTTTTGCAAGGCAAATGGGGTTAAGTGGCTTGCCCAAGGCCATATAGCTAGGTAATTATTAAATGTCTGAGACCAGATTTGAACCCAGATACTCCTGACTCCAAGGCCAGTGCTTTATCCACTATGCCACCTAACTGCCCCTTTTTACCTTTAATTTAGAAGGAAAAAAAACCCCATTATTTTATTATGTAATTCTGCTATCTCCTATACTTTATTTTTCTTCCTTAAGGATATATTTTCTCTCTCATCACATTTAACTTAGATCAATGTCTACTATGGAAACATTGGGAAGACTAACAGATTGTCTTCTGTGGGGGGGGAAGGGAAGATTAGGGAAAAAATTGTAAAACTCAAAATAAATAAAATATTAAAGATGAAAAAAATACTCTATCAGATCTATGGAAAGGGGATAAATTGATGACCAAACAAGAATTAGAGTATATTATAAACTGTAAATGAATTATTTTTACTATATTAAATTAAAAAAAGGTTTTGTATTAATGAAATCATTGTTGCCAAAATTAGAAGGAAAGCAGAAAGCTGTAAAATAATCCTCAAAACTGGGAATTCTGATAAAGGTCTCATTCTAAACCATATAGAGAATTGCATCAAATTTATAAGACCACAAGTCATTCCTCAATTAACAAGTGGTCAAAAGAAATGAATAGACAGTTTTCAAATGAAGGAATTAAAGCTATATATAATTATATGAAAAATGCTCCAAATCATTATTGATTAAAGAAATGCAAATTAAAACAACAATGACTTATCACTTCACACCTGTCAGATTGACCAAGATGAGAAAAGGTGAAAATGATCAATGTTGAAGAGGTTGTGGGATGATTGAGACATTCATGCATAAGTGGTGGGAAGGGAGGGTAGAGGGAAATTTTGTAACTTAAAAATATACATGTGCTTATGGATGAAAATGAAACCTTCAAAAAGAAAATTGTTCAAATATTAAGAGTCACAAAAACCCACAGAAGAGAGAAAAATGGAAAAAGGTGGTACAAAAATCTCACTGAAGAAAATAGTTCTTTAAAAATTAGAATTGAGCAAGTAGAAGCTAAGGATTCTATGAAACAGAAAAGAATAAAACAAGACCAAAAGAAAGAAAAAGAAATAAAAGAAAATGCTAAATATCTCATTGGAAAAAACTGGATAATAAATCAGGGAGTTGTATATAATAAAATAATTATTAGACTACTTGAAAAGCATAATTAAAAAAAAGAACACAGACATAATATTTCAAGAAGCTGTTAAGGAAAACTGTCAATGTCTTAGATCCAGGGGGCAAAACAGAAATCGAAAGAATACATCAAACAGCTCCTGAATGACATACCAAAATGAAAACTCACAGGAATAGTATAGCAAAATTCCAGAGCTCTCAGGTCAAAGAAAAAGTACTTTAAGAAGTCAGAAAAAATTCAAATATTGTGGAGTCACAGTCCAAATAACAAAATATTTAGTGACTTCCATGTTAATGGAATGGAGGACTTAGAACTTCATAATCTGAAGGCAAAAGGACTAAGATTATCACCAAAAATAACCTACCCAGAAAAATTGATTACAATCCTTCAGGGGAAAAATGGATATGTAATGAAATAAAGGTCTTTGAAACATTCCTGATGCAAGAACCAGAACTGAATAGAAAATTTGACATTCAAACACGAGTTTCAAGAAAAGCATAACAAAATAAACATGAAAGAGAAATCATCAGAAGCTTAACATGATTAAGCTATTTTCCTTTCTATATGGTATAATTATTTTCCTTTCTATATAGGTATAATTCCTAAGAACTTTATCATTATTAGGACAGTTTAAAAAAGTTTACATATAAAGAAAGATGATTTTTGTTGGCATTATCTCAAAAGAAATGAAAGAGGGGCAGCTAGGTGGTGCAGTGGATAAAGCACCTGCCCTAGAGTCAGGAGTACCTGGGTTCAAATCCGGTCTCAGACACTTAATAAGTACCTAGCTGTGTGGCCTTGGGCAAGCCATGTAACCCCATTTGCCTTGCAAAAAAAAAATGAAAGAGTGAGAAATTGGTTTACACTGAGAGAAGGGTTAAGAAGAAGGTAGAATGGGGAAAATTTTCTCACATAAAAGTCACAAAAGGAAGAGGTTTTATAAAGGAGGGGGAATTGGGTAGCTGGGTAATGTTATTCTCATTGGAATTGCTCCAAAGACTTGTGTATAGAAATTTAAGTTACCCAATAGAGAAATAGAAGAGGAAGGGAATAATAGAAAGAGGATGGTTCATAACTGGGAGAAAATAAAAGAGCAGTGGTTAGAAGCAAAACTGATTTTTAAGGAGAGACCTGATAAAAATAGAGAGAATAAACAGAAGAAAATGGGATGGGGGAATACACGGTAATAATAATGATGAACAGAATAAGTTCATCTACAAAGTTAGTGGATAGCAGGATGGATTAGAAAATAGAATGAAACAATATATTAATTATAAGAAATACACTTGAGATTGAAAGACACACACAGAGTAAGCACAGTTGAAAACAGAAAGAGTTAAAGCAAAGCGCTAGAGAAGAATATATGTCAGCTGAAGTAAAATAAATCAAGGTAGCAATCTAGATCTCATTTAAAGTAAAAGCTAAAATAGATCTTAATAAAAGAGATTATCAGTGTTGATAAATTTTGTTAAATGTACCATGAATATGAAGTAATATCAAAAAATTACCACCTATTGATAAAAGCCTTAAAGATTTCTCAAATATGCACTGAGTATAGAACTGAGTTATATTTATAAAAAATAAGAACCATTCTCCAGTTGATATTTGATCAAAAAATATAAGTAGAAAAAAAATCAGTTATTCATGGCCATTTAAAACTTGTTCTAAATCACTAGTAGTTAGATAAATACAAAAACAATTCTGAGGTCTCAACTCACATCTATCAGAAATGAGAAATGCTGAAAGAAATGAGGGGAAACTAGATACACTTATGAATTATTGATTACATAGTGAACTAGTGCAACCATTATGATGAACAATTTGAAATTATGCTCCAAAGGCTTTAAAACTTTGACCCAGCAATGCCATTACAAAGAGATCAGAGAAAAAAGGGAAAAAAAAACAACCTAGGGGTACCAAGAGTTCTTTTGACTCTGAAAAAAAATTAAAAATTCAGGAAAACTCATCAAATGGGCAATGACTGAAAAAAATTATGGCATCTGGTTGGTATATTATTTTGTTATATAAATGATGGCAGGTGTGGTTTTAGGGAAAAAAATCAAGATCTATGTGAACTGATGCAAAGTGAAGTGAGTAGAACCAGTAGATCATTGCGCACAGTAATGATATGATGAAGATCAACTTTGAAAGATTTTCCTACTCTGAAAAATATAATCTAAGATACTTTTAAAGGACTCATAATGAAAAAATGCAATTTATTTTTAGAGATAGAGCTGATGAAATCAGTGCAAATTGAAGTATAATTTTTTTTCATTTTCTTTTTCTTTTAAATAAAACATGTCTAGTAAGGAGATCTGGCTTTGCATGATTTCACACATATAATTGATATCATTACTTTTCAGTGGTTGGGGGGGGAAGAGGTAGAAAGGAAGGGAAAAAATTTAAAAATCAAAATTTTCAAAGAAAAGAATTTTTAAAATAAATAATTCAGGAAAAAAAGAAGAATCGGGGGATCTAGGTTCAAGAATCCATTTTTAGTTCTTTTGAGTTGATTTATCCTTCTTGATAAACCAGTCAATTTGTATGCTTCAGTTAACTGCCTAGGACTTATCTACTAATCCACTGAGAAGTTGCAGTCTATATTTGTGAAAGGAATTACCACACCAAGAATTCCCTAAAGAAGAATCATAGATTTCTTTTGCATAATTACATGTTGAGAGGTATGGAGACTGAGAATCTGAGAAATTAAATGATATGCCCCCAGTAACCTAGCTAGTCAGTGTCTCAGAAGGAATTTAGAGTTGTATCTCTCAACTATAAATCCGATGGTCTATCTGCTATGCCACAATTTCCTCTCAAGAGGAGAACAAGACACTATGGTGATACAATTGTAATAAATGACTAAATGGTACCTCATACAGAGCTATGCAGTAGACTTTTAGGTATTAATTGGTATAGCTGCTTTTTGGGCTCTGTGGGATCTTAACAAAGATAAAAATGGTGTTTTGTAGTTGTCATTTCATTTGCATCACACAAATTGCTAATATAACTTAGCTAACTTAAACAATGCCCTGAGAAATTTTTTCTGTCCTACCTAGGGCAATGTGCATACTACATAGCCATCCTTCATTTCATTGACCCAGACTTGGGAAAATAAAGGACAAAATGCAAGATGGATAAAAAAAAAGAGGTCAAAAGTGAACTCTTTATCTAGAGAAATCAGCTCTCGGGAAAAGAACTAGGAAAAAAGAATGAAGATGGAGGGGGAGAGAGAGAGAGAGAGAGAGAGAGAGAGAGAGAGAGAGAGAGAGAGAGAGAGAGAGAGAGAGAGAGAGAGAGAGAGAGAGCCAACATATACTCAGTGGGTTTCCATGTACATTAATTTATGTTCAAAGAAAATCCTGCAAAATGTTGTTTTCCATGGATTCAAGTGCAGCAGATCATACCAGTGGAAGATTTGCTTCTAATTGCTCCTTCTCTGGGCAATCTGGGTGCCTCTGACATTTCTTAGCTAGTAATTTGGCGGTTTCATTGCTTCCGATTGCACTTCAGCGAGTCTTTGGAGTGTGTTTTCAGTCTGTCTCTCAGACTATTACATTCCTTCTATCCACCCTCCAGTAACCACTTCACTGCTGTGAAGCTCAGTCTTGTCATTGTCTCACAAGCCCAGCACGGCTGAGCTCTGGCACACGCCGATCCCAAGCCATGTATGGTAATTGGTAATCAGATTAGGAACTAGTGAGGGAAAAATAAGAGTGGGGCTGCAATCATGGATGATTATATGCCAGGCTGCATAGAACAAAGAGCACCTCTCTGGGTTGGTGATTGGAAGTAGGAAGAAAACTCTTAAAAACTTTCAGCACCTTTCTCAACAGCAGGGAAAGAGCAAACAGAATCTCTGGGAAGCACACGGTGATGACAAGCATTAATAGTGCCATTATCTCAAGATAATGCTAAGTTGATAAAATATTTGGCTATGGCCTGGGCTTTTATTTCCCATGGAAATGTGGATTTCAAATACCATAATCTATCACAGGATCTCGAGGGAACTAGTGCATTTTGTAATGTACTAAATTCATGTAAGAGCCCAGATGAAAAATGGGAGATCTAATTTAGAGGAAAATATTCTCTCTTAGCAAGGAAGCTAAACAATAGTGGATGAAGAAGGGTCGCATGAGGGGTAGACTAGCTTCCAGACAACCATTTTCTTAATCAAAGTTCATGTCAGAAAGAAATAGGCAGGAAACCCAAACAAGACAGGATTTGGATTGGTCAGTTCCTGGGAACTTCCGACAAGTGAAATGAGGCTTCGTTAGTGATAGAGATGACTAAAGTTTAGGGTTTGACCACATTCTCTAGACTGATTTCAAGTCATTTGATCCCTCTCAAATGATGTGATTTTTCAGTTCTTAGCGGGAAATAAACCAAATCAACATAACCACACCCAAACTGGCAGTAGGTGGCACTGGAAGCTGTCTTAACTCATTCAGGCTTCCAGGGGTCTCTTTGGGAAGTTCTTCCAAATGTATCTAACAGGCAGTGGGAGAATTTGGTACAGTACCTCTGGGCCCCTGGTTTCTGTGTGTTTACTAAAACAAGTTGTCACTGGCAAGATTTCCTCTCCATAATGTTTGTTTATTCTAGTTCTCTCCAAGGCAAAATAGTATCTACCCTAATATTGGGGTTAAAGCTTTTTCTCCACTTCCCTAAGATGGTCATCTGCTAGCAGACAGGATATTATGACCCCTTGCCCGTTTGCTGAAATTGAGTGAAAATTGTGATTAAATCTGGAGTGATTTCATCCCATTAACAAAATGATTATGGCCTACCTCTCCCCAAAGCTCAGAAAGGAAACAAATTTTATTCCACTCTGTTCAGTAGAAACAGAAGTAATTGGTACCCACTCTAATGCTACCCCAAGCAGGTCTCTCTAGCTTTAAGAGATTCTTCCTGAGCCATAGTTACTCTAGGCTGGCACCTTTCAATGCCCTTGACCCTGTCAGTGAACCCACTTTGATAAACAACCTTGAATAAGTTCCTTAGTGCTGACTGGATCCTCAGGAGTTATTCCTATCTTTTTAACTCCTTGCAAAAAATCAACCTTTCTTTGTAAGAAGGGATGGAGAATATTAGACACCTCTTATGAAGGATTCTTTGCCAGTTTGTAACACTTGAGTGAGTTGTAGAAGATGTCACTCTAATCTTTTTATTTATTTATTTATTTATTTATTTATTTATTTATTTATTTATTTATTTATTTATTTGTCTGGACTGGTGATTTGATCTGTTTGATCTTATACCCTAGGACCCTAGGTATTAAAAAATCTCTCTCTCTCTCTCTCTCTCTCTCTCTCTCTCTCTCTCTCTCTCTCTCTCTCTCCCTCCCTCCCTCTCTCTGTCCCTGTCTCTTTGGTCTCTCTCTGTCTTTCTCTGTCTCTGTCTGTCCCTCCCTCCCCCTTCCTATGGTAATTGGCTTTAAGTGATTTGCCTACAGTCACAGTGTCTTACGCCAGATACGAGCTCAAGTCCTCTTGACTCCAGAACCTGTCCTCTATCCACTGTGCCGCCTATTGCCCCTCACAATCATATCTCATAGGATTTTATTTTGAATGCATGTGAATCAAAGTTTTCTCCTCTGTCCTCACTGACTATTCCCTTAGGTGCAAAGAAGCTCAAGAACCAGCTTCAAACCTAAAGAGAGTTATGTTCAAGTCCCACTTTTGACACATATTGGTTATATTACTCTGGGCAAGTCATGTAATTTATCAGTGCTCTTGTTCAAAGATGTCAAATATGTGTCCCTCCTCAATGCTGCCTAAATAAGATTAAAACATAACTGAGATTCTACATATATACTATATCTATGTACATACATGTTATATTTAACTAAACATAAATATGTATGTTTACTATATATACATACATGCGCATGTATTATCTACTTATATTCACACATATATTTATATATATAATAAAAATCTCTTTATTATATATAGATAACATTGTATTTTATAAGTCAATATGTAACCCACAGGGATACTTATATATTATTGACCTTTGTTACTATTTGAATTTTATATCACTGGTCTAGATAATTCTCAGAGAAGAGAAGGTACCAACATGAATTGATAGAGGGAGTCCCCTTAGTGAAATCTCAGGCCCAAGTCTCTATTTCCATTCACCCAGAACAGACATTTACTAAAATAGAAAAAAACGTAACACATGTACAACAGATTAACATGTCCATAAAAATAACTATTTTATGATCATTTGTATCACTGTTTCTTTTAGAACATTTGTGCTGTCTTCATCCTTTCTCTGTGCTTCAATTCATTTATTAGCTTTGAAAATTTATTAACTCTTGCATAGCATGTTGTATACAACATGAAGATAATGAGTTGGTACTGTTGGAAAGGTTAATAGCAACTTCAGCTGTCAAGTTTTAAAACCACTACAAAAGGGAGTAAAAATGAAAAACAGCCATATTTATTTCTTAATGTAATGGAGTGGCATCTCTTGCAATAGCTGTCAGTACAAATAGAATCCTCTATCAGATTACACTACAAAGAGGCCAAAATACTCATATTAAGCTCTCCTCTGCTGAATTCTATCAGTCATCAGTTATGAAGGCACAATTTCCCTACAAGGGCCTGTTTAGAAAATGAACCCTTTCTTCCTTAGTAGCTTTAGCTTAGGCTGTATTACCATCAAGGCCACTAATGATAAGATTTAATGGTCACTTGAAATAAAAATTTTGCTTAGATAAAAGCTCCTATAATTGTTTTTAGACAATTCAATCTGATCTAAGCCTGGCAGTGTGGAGAAAGAGAAAGAGAGGGAAAGAGAGAGAGCCCTGAAACCTTACAACAGTGTTCTATGAAGAGAGAATGTAGTGATCTCATTTTGAGCAGGATTGGTTATGTTTGGAAGGAAGCAGGAAGCCTTGGTTTATTGATAAGACAAGAAAAGAATGTACTGATTTCTTCCAAATTAAACTTTCAGGTGTGTTACCACCCACTCCAGTCACCTTAGCTGTACAAGTTATAGAAGATTAACCAAGGCTCAGTCAGGTAGCAGGATGGTAGATGAAGCCTCCAGGGCAACTGCTATTCTTAGGGTCCCTGAAGAACTATCTAACAACAGCAAAAACAACAACAACAACAACAACAACAACAACCACCACCAAACTTTTGAAGGATTCCACTGGTGTGTACTTGAATCTCGGCAGGAGGGACAATGGGGGCTGTTAGAGGTAAGTGGAAATCTCTCTCCTCAATTGTAAGAGAAAACCTTTAGAAGTCTAGAATTGTTTTTCCTAGATATGGTATTTATCCCAGTTTAGTCCTTGTTTTTGAGGTGAAAAACACAACAACAAAAGCAGAATTGGCTCATTCTTATATTTAGACCATCTCAGTAACTGATTGGGACCTAAGTACCCTACCTTGGTGTTGTCCACACATAAAGTTCTGTCTTCTACCTCTCAAACTCTATCCAGATTATATATTTATATTTACTTCTGGAATCTCTCTCTCTCTCTCTCTCTCTCTCTCTCTCTCTCTCTCTCTCTCTCTCTCTCTCTCTCTCTCTCTCTCTCTCTCTCTCTCTTTCCCTCTCTCCACCCCCCCCTCCCAATTCAGGTAGCATCTCCATCATGAAATCTCTCCTGATTTCCCTCTTTTCAAATATAACTGTTTTCAATTAACTTTTCTCCTCTCCCTTGAAATTATATTGCAAAAGTCATTTACCATTTACCCCGTATGCAGGTTATATCATTCCCAGTAGAATGTAAGCTTTTGAGGGACAGGAGTTGTTGTTTTGTCTTTATATTCCCAGGAATCTAACATAGATCTTCTTATATAGTAACTGCATACATAATAAATGGAAGTTGTTGAATGAAAGAACAAATGAATAACCAAAGTTGAATACCTAATTAGATGGTAAAAAAAAATTAGTTGTTAAAATGGATAAAAATCAATTTAAAGAAAGATAATTAATTATTCAGTAATATCCCAACATAACTCATTCTGTCTCTTCTCATCTCTTTTTTTGCATTGTTCTCTCTCTCTCTCTCTCTCTCTCTCTCTCTCTCTCTCTCTCTCTCTTTGTTTTTACCTCTTCCTTCTTTTCATCTTTTGCTTTTTTTGTGTGTCTCTTTTACCAACAAGCACAACAAATAATCATAAATCCATTTTAGTAGCATCCTCCAGAAAATAGGGGGATTTATTTTTTATTTTATTTTTTATTTGAAGACCCCTGTGCAGATTGAGATTGGGAGATGGGATTTATGAAATGCAAAATTAACATTTCTTCCCCAGCTAGAATAATTATAGACATCTTCATTAAGCAGTTTGAAAGAACTAAGACTTCATCATAAGAGCATGGATGGAACTCTGGAAGGAATCTTCAAGGTCATCTCTTCTAGTTCAATTGCCTCATTTTAAACATGAAAAAACTGAGATCATAGAGGTTGTTTGCCCAACTTCATTCAGAGAGTAACTGACAGAGTTGAGAATCAAACTCAGGACCTGGAACACTATTTTATAGTCTTTACAAGCTTTCTAATTTTTGGCTAGAGTAGAGAGAAATTGGTCTCTCTGACATAAGAAAATGTTTGTCATTCATGGTGAATATATAAGTTATTATCAATTTTCTTTTTATTGCTAATGAGTCTCCTGGAGGATGGGCAATTTGGACTTTATAAACAACTTGACTGATTGAAATGAAGGCTATCAAAAGCTAAGGGTTCAAGGATCAATAATTCAAGGTATACAAGAAACTTGGAGGAAATCATAAAATAAGGATTGATACCAGTGCTTTTTTGTAACATAAGACTAGGGTCTTATAAAGACATTTTCTAAATTAAGGGATCAGACCCAAGCATCCAATTTAGTGGACCTATTTCAGAATTAGGTGATAGGATGGTCATAGGGTCATTGCTTTAGAGCTAGAAGGAACCTTAAGTTTTAACTTCCCATTTTACTGCTGTGAAAACTGAAACTTGATTTACCCAGTGTCACACAGCTGAAAATTGACCAAAGCCAGGATTCAAATTCAGGTCCTCTGATTTTAAATTTAGAAATTTCCAATGTACCATATTGTCTCTCAGAAATGCAGAAGGCAGATAGAAGACAAAAACAAACAAACAAAAGACAATTCTATGTGAAGGTACAGACTCCATAGGAACTTTTCTAAGGAAAGATGGAAGGTTTTCTATGAGCAAGACTGGTTCCTGCAAGCATCTCTCTAGGAATGTACTGATTAATGATTAACAACTGACTCTCTTGAAAAACAAAACTAAACAAACCATGTATCCATGACAAACTCTTAAGATTAATAACTATTATCAATATTTCTCTCCAAATTTTCTTTGTATAGATAATAAAAAAAAGAAATAAATAAGGCCCTGACTTATAACATTTGTTGATTTCTGAGGTGTAAATACTTGCCCTTGCCCTTGAAATGATTTAATAGTATTTTTGGTGAAGTAGCAATGTCTCTTGAAGGCAAGTGTGTTGTTTTTTTTCTGTGGTATATGCATCCATGTAGTGTGGAATGCCTCTGAATTCCTGACACTTTTGTCAGGGAGATCTACTTTCCCTCCTCCTCTGAAGATATAAATCTTCTAAGTTCAAAGATATTGTTCCATAGCCAAAAGTCCATATGGAATTTGGGTTACTTGAGCACTCTGCCAACTGTATGTATTCACCATGCTTCCAGACTTAGTCAGGTTACCACTACTAGACTGATTAATTGGGAAATGAAGAGAGAGAAAACAGATTGGTTGAATGCTATGTGATGAACAAGAGAATTCTGTGAGAAAATCAAGGGAAGACGAAGTGGGGGGTGGGGAAGATGATAATTATCTTCTCACTTTGAAATTCTTTGATTCTCTAAAAATGTAAATAAAAATTTTATCTGTATATTATCACTGGAAAAGAGATGTAGAGTTGGAAGGAAATTCAGAGGTCTAGAATAATGTCTTCATTTTGCAGATAAGATGACATAGTCAATGGGCTTAGAAACTTTCCTAATATTGTTTAAGTAGTGTCAGAGACAGAATATGAACCTATATCTTCCACTGCACCAAAATGTGAATGCCAAATGCAGTTTGGGATCATTGAGAGTCCTAGATAGTTTCCCAAATGTGATCGAGTAAATTGCAATAAGATAGGAAGAAATTCCTAAAAATTAAACTGGTGTACAACTATGTTAACTTGAAGAACAGTATTTATCCTATCACTGTAGGTAGTGAGCTCTTCATCCCTAGATGTCTTCAAGCAAAGGCTAGATGATCACTTCCAGAGTATTGTAGAATGTTTAAGTTTAAAGGGAATTCGATAGTCCACTAACTCAAAACATTTATGAAAAAGGTTTCCTAGTGCAACATATCCAACAGTTTGCCAACTAATTTTTTTTTTCCTTAAGGATTCCATTGAAAGAGACTCACTATCTCTCAAAGCAGCCCATTCTGACATGCTGTAACAAGACTTCATGCTGTGGCTATGAGATTTGCTTCTCATATCCTTAGCAATTCAGCAATTCCTCATTTCAATAGCTTGATTTCTATTTGCCTTCTTGGAATGACAAATGTGTAGACAATGTCTATAAGTTCTCCCTCTCCCTTTCCCATCCTTAAAGGCTTAGGTTTCAAGGAAAAAAAAACTCCAAGTTCATCTTCAAGAAAAACAATATGATATATTAGAAAACAAAAACTGCCCTTTCCACACATAGTAAAGTATGTTCAAGGGACACAGAGGAGGTAACTAAGTGGCGCAATGGATAGAGCACTAGCCCTGCAGTCAAGAATACCTGAGTTCAAATCTGACCTCAGACACTTAATAATAATTGCCTGGATGTGTGACCTTGGGCAAGTCACTTAGCCCCATTGCCTTAAAAAATAAAAATAAAAAATAAAAAATGAGAGAAAATACAGGATCTCATTTACTCTAATCTGATTGAGAATGCTCAATCCAAGGGGATTGAGAGGATTTTCCTAAATCTGATTAATTGGCATGGTTATCCTAGATGCCCCTATCTCTAGAAGGCCTTCTAGGAAGTAAAATGTCTATATAGTAGCCTCTGGGGAAAAAAGAAATTCTAAACAAAACTTACAGGCTGTAGCCTTTTTTAAGGTCAGTTTAATGTTTCATTAAGAAAGGGTTGACTGTTTGACTTAATGATCCCTAACGCTTATGAAAAAAGACATGTCATTAAGAAAGGGCAGTCAGGAAATGGAAGATTTTTTTCCCCCTCCGTGATCTACATATTTAATCCCTGTTTTTTTTAGAATATTAACAATCCAGAACCAATAGCTATACGCTGTATCTTCAGATTTCATATCCAGTCCTTAGGGAAATTAATCCATTTATCTTTAAATGGAGCTATCATTTTAGGGTCCAGCCAAGTTGATTGACAACTACAACTATAACAACAACAACAACAACAACAATCACAGCTTAGTTGCTAGTGAATATGAACTAGCTCACTTGGCTCCACCTATATCTGGATCCAAATTTGGACCATTGCTTACTTTTATATCCTACCCTATCATCCAGTTAACCTCCTCACCATCTAATTATCTACTTGACACCTCTGTCCTTCTTCCCTTCTCCTTATAATTACCACCCCTGGGAACGATAATTAAATCAATACTACCAGTAATTTTGAAAAGTGTCTATCAATTGACTATCCTATTTATCATCTCACCATTTCTCTGACATTTCAGACTAGATTTCTCTTTCTTAGCCACCATTACCTTCTATATGTGTAGAATGTAGCCACTGTAGGTAACAATTCTAATATTCTTACTTTGTGGTAGCCACTAATGAGACAAGAAAGGAAGAAACAACTCTCAAAGAGTTAATTCTTTTAAAGGGAAGAGATAGCATGTAAATTACTATATATTTATATAATTACAAGATTTACTTAGAGTAGATGAAATGTAATCTCAAAGAAGAAAGTCTCAATAGCTGGGAAAATGAGTGACAGAGAAGATCTTTAGAAGTGGGATTTGAACTGAATCTTGAAGAAAGTTAGAAAAGACAAGTAGAGATGAAAGTGGCAAAGCATTCCAGGTGTGCAAAGGCACGCACATATGAAATGAAAAGCCAAGTGGGAGTAAGGATGTGTTGGAGTTATCTCAAACTCCTTTGGAAAAATGATTTTTAAATTTTCAGTGTGAGCATTTGCACCTTGGATATGAACAAATACTATAAATCAGGTCTTCATTCAATGATTGAACTTCTATTTTTTTCAGAGTTAAATCCATTTCTTCAGAAAACCCATTTGGGTTTCTTGGCAAGGATACTGGAGTGGTTTGTCATTTCCATCTCTAGCTCATTTGACAGATGGGAAACTGAGACAAACAGGGTTAAGAGACTTGCCCAAATGCAGATGCAATTGAACTCAGGAAGAAGAGTCATTCTGAATCAAGTTCTCTATCCACTGCACAACCTTGCTGCATTGCCATGGAGCATGTGGTGCTCCACCCCCTCTCCCCACCTCCACCCCATCCCCCAAATCGGTTGTTAAATATTTGTCAGCACACACCTGTGTGGAAGAGACATCAAACAAGCCAGTGTAATTAGTCCATAGAGTATTTTGAGGGGAGAATCATATTAAAAATTTGGGAATATAGAATGGACCAAGTTATGAAGATAGTGTTTAAATTTGATCCTAAAGTTAAAAGGAAACTAATGAGCAAATAATAAGATATATGTTTTAGAAAGCTTACCTAGTTAACTAAATGGAGGATGGATTGAAGTGGTAAAGAGCTTGAAACAGGGACACAAGTAAGAAGGTGATTATAATAGTTCAGGCTAGAGGTGACAAGGGTGAACTCTGTGTGAGTGAAAGAAAGTATATCAGAGATTTTGAGAATGTAGAAACAAGAAATGACAATGAAATAATATGTGGAATGAATCAAATTAAAGAAATTGAAAATGACACCAAGTCTGTAGGTCTAGGTGACTAGGAGTAAATTGGTACCCTCAAAAGTATTTGAAAATGTCAGATGAATGATTTTGGGGGAAAGATCAGGTCTGTTGAATGGTGTTGAATGGTGAATTTTAGATGCCTATAGAACATCCATTAGATGGTTAGTGATCTATGGCTATATATAGATCTGGAAATCTTTAGCATAGAGATGACAAACTAAACAGTGGAAGATGATGGCATTCTGAATGATAATGCAGAGAAAAAAAACAGAAGGGAGCCCAGGGCAGAGACTTGAGGGATGCCCACAATTAGCGGACAGAACATGGATAAGGAACTATTAAAATCATCTTAACAGCAATCAGATAAATAAGAGAGTAGTGTTATAAAAACTGAGAAGAGAGAGACTATCTAACAGGAGAAAGTAATTAACAGTGTCAAATATTTTAGACAGATTAAGGAGGAGAAGATTTGAGATTTGGCAATTGAGAGATAATTGATAAATTTGGAGATACCAGTTTCCTTTGAATGATGAGATCAGAAGCCAGATTTTAGGGAGTTAAGATGACACAGAGGAGTAGGAGTGGAGGCACTGATTGTACAAGACTTTCTCAAGGAGTTTAGCCTCAAAAGAAAGAATAGATATAGAATGAGAGTTAACAGGAATGATAGGGTCAAGCAAAAGCACAGTTCTTGACACAAAAAAACCAGTTAATTTTTCCCCTTAATTACCTTATTTATTTAAACTTTTCAGTAAAATAAGCAATTTTGTCTAAGTTTAGATCACTAAGCCTTCAAAGTGTGTTCTTATGACCATATCTTATTTATAACCAATCTTATTTTGTAGTAAAGCTAAATAATGAAACACATTTTTATTCACACCCATTTGCATTAGTACTTCCCTCTCCTTGTAGAAAGAAGGACAGATACAGTTTCCATTAATAAGTGCACAGTACCAGGAAATTGTGTGATGAAATTGTGTACTAATTTAGGATCAGAAGATTCAGATTCAACTTCTGGTAGCAAAGTCATCATGGATCACTTACTTAATCTCTCTGAATATGTCCTCATTCATTTAATAGGCATAATAATAATAATGCTTACAGTACCTACAATACTTCTCAAGATTATTGTCATTATGAAATGAGATAATGAATATAAAACATTTATCAATTGTATGTGCAAGCTAATACTGTAACTAATTCAAAGAGTCTTGCCATGATCCATTAATGGAGGATACAGATAGTCAACGTTAAAGTTCTATTACTTTAAAATTCTATAATTCTATCTCAAATGTTCAAACCTCCTATAATTCCATTTTGTTTGCTTACAATTGATATATATTGCATATATAAGTGTCTTTCCTTAACATTATAATGATTATTAATTGATTATTAGATACAATCACTCATTGATACATAGTGAAACCCCTCCCTATCTCAAATTCTTCAGATCTAAAATGAGAATAATAATAGCATCGATTTCAAAGAATTTTTGTGAAAATCAAATAAGATAATATTTGTAAGTATTTACCATAGAGCCTGGCCCAAAATAGAAACTAGTTTCATGCTTATTCCTTTTCCTTTTCCTTCCTAATTGAGTTACTATGACTAAAGCTATTCCCTCCCTTATATAGTCAAAAAGCATCGAGATGACAGTCATTGATAGTCTGACACTCTAAGATTTTTCTGCTTGATTGGAAATCCTAGAGATTATGCTCTGCTGTCATTTTGAAAGGTCAAGGTTGCCTCTACAATTAGATAAGGCATAAGATGAAAGCTTTAATTTAAAAAAATTCCTCTAAGACCTTTATCACCTTAATAATAGTGATATAATCAAAAGCTATCACCTTCAGAAACCATCAGTCAATACTGTTTAAAGATTACAAAGTTGTTTTGCATTATACAGGGTACATTTTGCATCACCATCAGATAGTGAACACATTTCTATCCATAGGTATATTGACTTTTTCCAGTACAGTCCAATTTCAATCAACAAGAATTTATTAAAAGTTTACGATGTGCTAGGTTTGGAAATGCAAAAATAAAAAATAAAAAATAAAGCAATCACTGCCTTCAGGAAGCTCATATTCTATCATGGTAGATATGTCATGTTTATTAATAAATATCATTTAAGGTAAAATTTGACAGGGATAAAAGATTCATGATAGATGCTATGCAGATATTTGAGGCAGAAGAGATTACTTTTAGGTGAGGGGATAGCTAGATAGATCAGCATTTACTATTGTCAAGCACTGAAGTTATAGATACAAAAAAGCAATATTTTTCTGGTCTTCAAGGAATGTACATACTAATGGGGCAAGGAAGGAGCAAAAGTTAAGAACAAAAGAAAATGGCATGAGGAAGTGGCATGAACTCAAATCCCTGAAAGATAAGAAAACTCACCTATCAGGGGGAAAATAAAACCTAAGTGTGTAGTTGTGTAGTCTAAGTTTTGGGAGTGGTAGGAATGGAGATGAAGATGATGACTCAAATAGAGAGAGCATGATGAGTTAATGATTAAAAGAAATTTTCATGGAGAAGTCATCATTTCAGTTGAACCTCAAAGAAAGAGGAAACTAATGGTTAGAAATAAGGAGGGGAAACTTTTCAGTTATGTGAGATGATCTATATGAATGAATACATAGGGTGGATTTCAGCAAACAAAATCACAAGCATCCAATTGTGCATTTTACCTGGAACTAGTGTGTGAGAAGACACAATTTGAAATGTCTGGAAAGGTAGTCTGAAGCCATGTGAAAAGCACTTCAAATACCAGGCTGTGGTATTTGACATCTTCCCTGAAGACCATTCATGATATTCACTATAAACCATTAGTAATTTTATTTCCTTTCCAAAGAGTTCAAAACAAAATGGCAAATAACAAAATATGAATGTGGGATAAGTGGGAGAAGGAGAAATGTTGTAGGTTAAAAAAATTGAAGAAAAAGAATCTCTTTTTTAAATCAAAGGTAGATTTTCTTTTCGTATTCAGCCTAAGAAATAGGGATCACATAAATCTCCAAGGTTTAGTTATTGGGGTGATATATTTTACATAACTCTACATCTAATCATCTGTGCATAGCATCAGCCAATATTCTAGAGGTAGTGCTTATTGAAACTGACCTGGTAGGCATCCTAGGTCTAAGGATGAGTGAATAAATAACTTTGCTGAATGATGCTGAATATGTGATAATATAATTAGTATTCCTGCCAACTGAATTGAAAATGAGATGTTGCATCTCCAGGGATTTTTTGTAAAGAGTTCCCTTTTAAATTCACAAGATCTATATAAGCTAAGCAAACACACACACACACACACACACACACACACACACACACACACAAACTCTCTAAATTAAAATGCTATTATACTATAGATGATGTGGATGAAGGGCTTACTGAATTGCCACTCCCAGACTGGCAGGAAAAAGCCATCATTTACATATTTTCCAAACCTGAGTAGAACCCAAAGGCATTCATTTTCGTTAAATGACAATGAAGTCATTTAACTTAGAAATAACATCACAAACCAACAACAAGGCAACCTATATCTCATAATATCCTGGATTTAAAAGATAAACTTTAAAATCTACCTAACATTGATGATGTGGGAGTATGAGGATTTCTAGATTTTTAGAATATGTATATATAATAAAAAGGAGGTTTTCAAATTCACATTGGCACCATATCAAGTAAGTTTCATCAATTTCATCTCCTATATTTCAATTACATAGAATTTAAATGCTAATCAGCTTCATCCCAATTATTTGCATACAGGTGCACAGTAAATAATCCAGAGAAACTCTGCCCACTATTTTACTAGCTATAAGCCTAATATCTCTAGTGTGAGGATTACAGAACTCTTTCAGGGCTGCTTTCCACCTTTGGTGCCTACTGGATTCACCAACTCCTATTTGTGACTCCAAAAAGCTGAAGCATGAGTGGTGTCCAGGGTCCAATAAACCATGTTGATAGTCTAAACTAGTTTGAGGTTAACTGAGAGGCCTCAAACCTTTCAAAAAGTTAGAGGGTGTATCTACTTCTAGCATGTGAAGACTTTCCCTGGAAGAGTGGGTGAATGAGAACAATTTGTCCAACGGACCATGAAGGTGGTTGAGTGAAGAATCCATATTTATCCTGAATTGTTTCCAGTTGTCTTGACTTTTGTCTTAGTTCTGGACTCTCAGGTTTCTAGGAGAGAGAGAGAGAGAGAGAGAGAGAGAGAGAGAGAGAGAGAGAGAGAGAGAGAGAGAGAGAGCCAACACTTAATTCCAATTTATTTGTGCAAATCAAAAGACATTATCCATTTCATTTTTTTCATTTTTACCTACCTCAAAGTCCTATGGCAATAGGCATGTGTTGAAGCAACAATTGTGGATATACTAGAAGCAATGAGAACAACCCAGCTCACAGGCTACATAGGACATAGGGTCCTTTTCTCCCTGGATTGAAGCAGCAGTGGAATTCAACATCCCCTGGATGTCTGAGCAGCTCTTCTGGATTGAGGAAGGGACTAGAAAGGGTGCCCTAAAAATTGTCTGCCTCAGCTAACTAAACCCTGGTCTGCTTACAGCAGCTACAGGAGAAAATTCCACCCTGTGGTTGAAACACATTCAGACCACACACACACACACACACACACACACACACAACTTATTTGAAGATAATTTCACATTCCACTCATCATTGGTACCTGGAATGTGTACGTACTTATGGACAAAAAAGAAATTCAGTAGACCTGATTCTTGTGAGAGAACTCTACTGGCATAGCATCAAAATAGAAATCCTAGGTGAAATAAGATTGACAAATGACTTAGCAAAGTCAGAGCCAGATGTATGATTTTTGTTTGTTTTTCCTGGAGTGACCACAGGAAAGAGAGAGACCATGAAACGGGCATAGGTTTCAAAAAACAAAAACAAAAGCAGTGTTCCAAAAGAAGACAAGCTTGTAATTCTGGGTGATTTTAACAAAGAATATTAGCCATCATGGCAAGGAGTACTTGGTAGGAATTGATTTGGAAACAGAAGTATCAATGGTTATTTACTACTGAAGACTTGTGCATTCCATGACCTTATCACCAACACTGCCTTCCATTAACCTAAATGCAATAAAACTTCAAGGTTGACCTCCTGCAGCAAACATGTGTTAGACTATGGCATTATAAGCAAATAGGATGTTAAGAGAGATGAAGATAATGTGTGGTGTAGAGTGCTAGACTGATCATAGAACTCTTTTAATTTTTTGTTTTTGTTTTTATTTTTGTTTCTTTTTGCAAGGCAATGGAGTTAAGTGATTTGCCCAAGGTCACACAACTAAGTATGTATAAAGTGTCTGAAGCTGGATTTGAGCTGTTTTTCCTGACTCCAGGGCCGGTGCTGTATCCACTGCACCACCTAGCTGCCCCTGACTTAGTTTCTCCAAGCTAAATATTCATATCCAACAAAAGTAGTGACCCATGGCAAGATGACTACCAGGAGACAATGTCAGCAGATTATAATACTTCTTCAAGTGTTAGCAGTTACTAGCTAAGAGAGAAAGCTAAGCTAAAAAGCTGTTGGCAATAAAAGAGTCAAAAAGGAATGGGGTGCTTTCTGAGATTTGGTGAATAGCTCTGCATTTATTCATATGAACCAGAACACTCACAAATATCAAGATTAGTTTGATGAAAATGATGGGGAAATTTAGAAGCTACTAAACAAACAAACAAACAAACAAATAAACATAAAACCAAAACAAAACAAAAATAGAGAACTCCACAGGGTTTACCAGCAGGATAGTTCATCTATTTCTAAAAAGGCAGCATTTAACTTCATCAAAAGTAAAGTACAAATGAAACTTAGAGAAATGTAGGATTTTTTGACTTAGCAAAAAAGGCAGATCAAATTCACTTTTATATTTAAGTAATGATTTAAAATGCTTTTAGGCTGCTCCAAAGGCTATTTATGAGTCAGTGACCCTATGGTGAATCTCAACTACTCAACACTGATGGAGCTATATTAATTAGTGATAAAGACATGATCCTGGAGAGAAGGGCTGAACACTTTCATAGTGTTCTCAAAAGATTATCATCGATCAATGCTGAAATATTTGACTATATATTACCTCATCTCTTTAAATTTATGATCCTTATGGAGGTTGTGGGGGGTTTTGTTCCTTCTTTTCTATGCCTCTTTCATTTTTCAATCCTCCTTACTTTTCCATCTCCTTATGCTAATTGCTCAGAACTTGGATAGAAGATATCTCCTATTAAATGAAAGCAACTGTTATTTCATAAGTAGTTCAGTATGAAACAATATGTGAATTATGCAATGAGATACTGGATTCGAAGTCACAGGTGTCTAATTCAAATTTCATCTCTGTCAGTTATTACCCCTGTTATTGGTCACATCACAACTTCTTTGGGATTGAGATTTTTCTCTGTAAAAGGAGAGAATTAAGCTAGATGACTGATAAAGTCCTTTTCAGCTTTAATTCTATGATTTCATGAACTTTCTTAAAAATTGAGACATTTAGGATGGCTAGGTGGCATAGTGAATAAAGCACCGGCCTTGGAGTCAGGAGTACCTGGGTTCAAATCCAGTCTCAGACACTTAATAATTACCTAGCTGTGTGGCCTTGGGCAAGCTACGTAACCCTGTTTGCCTTGCAAAAAAAACAACTAAAAAAAATTGAGACATTTATATTCTAAAGAAAGGAAGGAATAACCTGAAGAATTTCAGATACTTTGACACCTCCTATGAGATAGTATATTTTGCATTAAAAGATTTTTCTAGTGGAAAGAGAGTATAATCTTTACTTCCCTCTTCAGAATACAATCCTAAAGCATCAAAAAATATTAGAATAGAAATAAAAATGTATTTATACCACAATGTCTATGGAATTGCCAAACTTCTGGGGGCTTCAGAGGTTTTAAATAGTTAAACCAAGTTAAGAAGTCAAGGTTCAAAGCATTTTGTGCAATGAGAAGGGGAGCACACTGGATAGAGCTCTGCCTGTGGAGTCAGGAGAACCTGTGGTCACAGACACTTGATAGCTGTGTGAGCATGGACAAGTCACTTAACTTTACTTGCCTCAGTTTCCTCATCTGTAAAATGAACTGGAGAAGTAAATAGTAAACAAATCAAGCATCTTTGACAATAAAATTCCAAATGGGGTTTTGAAGTGTCAAATGCAACTGAAATGACTTGATAACAACAATAACCTCTTCAGGTGGAAGAAACATCTCTTTTCCCTTCTGTCTTCTTTGGTCATAGTATATGGTAGAAATTTTCCCCAAAGGGCATGTTCCTGTATAGAAACTGGAGAGGCAGTTTAAAAGTGATAATTTCAACTGGGGGTTGTCTATGGAGGGGTTTGGAAAGCATTTTTCTTTATCCCTGACTCTTCTCTACCCCCCACCAAAGCATACCCATTGACCATGTAGTTGAACTACTGAGGAAGGAGGAGTTACTGCATTCAATAGGAAGCAAAGGCATACATAACAGACAGATGTGGCACATGGAGGAGAATGCAACTTCAAAGTGCATGAGCCCTAGAAATAAAAAAGAGTTGGCTTTGAAGACAATAGTCCTAGATAGCCATTAGTCTCCAATTGAGTGGTATGTTGCACTCAGGTAGTTGTATGAGGACTTCATGAAGAGACAAAGGACTTTAATCACTGCCTTTAGACCCCTGTAGTTGTGAACTGCCTTTGTCACATATGTATCTTATACATGTGATTCATTACTATTATACTCCAATTTTGAGTCCACTCTTCCCATGGATGCTGTGTATATTTGTAAGAGAGTGTACTTCAGGTTCATAAAAGGGTAGGTGGATGTTATTTTAGCTTCTGTTTTAACTTGGGCAGATTTTTATTAACCAGTTGTTTGTAATGTTTCTAACTATTAATGAAAACTAGGAAAGGCTTTGAGTCCAAATGACAGAAGTTCAAATCTACCAGGTTACCGCTAGAACCCAGGATAGCAGTCAACTTCTGGCCAGGACCCAACATAACAATTGAGTATAAATTATGGGCATATCAGCTAGGTAATGCAGTGAATAGAGTGGCAGACCTGGATTCAGGAAGATTCATCTTTCTGAACACAAACCTGGCCTCAAACATTTACTAAGCTGTATGACCCTGGGCTAGTCACTTAACCCTTTTTTACCTGTTTCCTCATTTGTAAAAAAGGAGCCAAAGACGGAACTAGTAAACGACTCCATATCTCTAACAATGAAACTCTAGATGTCACCAAGATTCAGACAAGACTGAAAAACAACTGAACAGCAACTAATTCCAAAGAACCTGTATTTAGACCGATGAAATTGCACAGTTCACTAGAGCAATAAGATGGTAATGGTAGAGTGGTCTAGTCTGATCTCCTTTAGCTCTCATAAGCATATTAGATTTGAATGTATTCTCAAGGTCATTTTGTTCTACTCCCTTGTTTCACAGCTGAGTCTCAGAGAAGTTGAGGGACTTGTTCAGAGTTACACAGAACTAACAACATAAATCAGCTCTTCTGTTTCAAATTAGGTGCTTCTTGTTAGTCTTATTCCACCTCTTCTTGGTCCACATACATACATACATCTTCTAAACCCCAAATCTCTACAGTTTGAAAAGTCACCTTCAGAATCTCCCTGATGAGAAATCTGGAATTCCACTGGCTTGGGGAAGATTTTTCTGACTGGAAATAGAAGGAGGGCACCAATCCTACTTTTCCAGGTATACAGGTTACTGATCAAACCTCGATTCTCAACAGCTCACATATTTCCTGACTTCCAAACTGACACCCATAAATATCCCAGCTCAGCGGGTCTTTGGGTTCCCTGGTCTCTATAAATATACCGTAGCTTTTGATTGTTTTATGATGGAAGTTTATTTTATTTTATTTTTGCCTACACAGTTGGCTTTGTTTTTTTCTATGCTTTATAGACCCTTGTCTTTTTATTAGTTCACTGTTCCCTGTTGATTTTGTGTTTTATATTCCTGCTGTCACCACCAGACCCTCACTGTAAACAAGAATGTTGTATCTCAGTGGGTTATTTTCTGTTAATGACCTGTGATACAGTATATAAATAAACCAGGGAGTCATCCACAGGTGCAGTTTATTAGAGTTATTGCACTGTGGCTGGGGTAATGTTCTTTGCTTCCTTAAAACTTTGCTGTTTACAGAAGCAAGGGGGCTAGCTAGTTGGCAGTTTTGAAAAGAAGAAGATGAACCCATCACTTTACAATGGATGGGAACCCAGCTTAATAATCATCATTTTAATTTCTCAATGTCGACATTCGGGTCGCTATAAGACTTAATTTTTCCCCCCAATAAACAAAATTACCCCAATAAAGCAGCCATTCCTAATAGCTGTCTAGAGCAGGAGGGTTCCCTCCCCTTGTATTAAAAAATAAAACACAGGAAAATATGCATACACACACACACAGTACTACTCAATTAGGGCAAGAGGAATTGTTTTGGGTGGCACTCAGGTACATAATAATGACCGATAATGATGCTTTCTTAATGAATTTGTATAACCCCTGGTGAGGTAGGTGTTATTAATGCTCTGCCGCAAGTGGGGAAATGGAGGCTAACTGACTTGCCCAAGGTCACAAGGTGACTCTATTACTGACCTGGGAATAGGACCACTAAATGAACTCCTGCCACATCTGGTGCTCTAACCATTAGATCATGATCTGCTTTTGTCAGGGGATGGAATTAAGGGAAGAGAAATTGAAGCTGAACAGCAAGGAGATAGAAGAGGTATGTGGTAATGCTTTCTAAAGGGGACAGGAAGCCAATAAAAATGTTCAGAAGATTTTGTAACATACCTTCAGTTTTGCAACCATGTACTTTTTGGCATTTGGTGGAAGTTGGGAACCCCTGCTAGGAAACATCACAAAGTGATCAGAGCACAGAAGACAAGAGTAAGAATACAGAGACAAAGCTGAGAATTATTTTTTCTGAGAATAGTTGAGAGTAGGGCAACCAAAAGAAAGACATTTTACCCTGTAATGCAGAGAACACCATAAACATGTATTATATTTTGATCTCTGAAGTATTCTCTCTCTCTCTCTCTCTCTCTCTCTCTCTCTCTCTCTCGGTTTTTACAAGGAAATGGGGTTAAGTGACTTGCAGAAGGCCACACAGCTAGGTAATTATTAAGTTTCTGAGTTCACATTTGAACTCAGGTCCTCCTGACTCCCGGGCCAGTACTCTATCCACTGCACCACCTAGCCGCCCTGAAGTATTCTCTTTGAGTTTACAAATGCTATGGGAAAAATTGTAGAAATCTGACTCTTTTGATTAGATTTTGATTAGATTTTGGTGGCATGGACCCCCTTGATAATCTAGTGAAGTTTATGAAGATTATGTACCCTTTCCAAGAATAATATTTTTAAATGCATAAAATCAAAACATATAGGGCGGCTAGGTGGCGTAGTGGATAAAGCACCGGCCTTGGAATCAGGAGTACCTGGGTTCAAATCTGGTCTCAGACACTTAATAATTACCTAGCTGTGTGGCCTTGGGCAAGTCACTTAACCCCATTTGCCTTGCAAAAAAAACCCTAAAAAAAAATCAAAACATATGATTATAAAAGAAACCAATTAACATAGTAAATAAAGTTAGAATTCCTCTTTATCTAAGTTCAAGGAACTCCTGAAATCTGTCCTTAGGAGGTTCCCAGGTAAAGAACCACTGGCTTTGAGCACTGTCATTCAGCCCCAATATAAGTATATTTTGTACTAATAGGCAAAGTAAATTCTAACAGTTATATGTGGGTCCAATGTATAATTTAATTGATTATGGTTAGGATGAAAATCTCCAGATTCTGCCCTTGGTATCCAAAAGTACTGTCTTTCAATATGATATTAGCATCTCATGCAAAACAAATTCCCTTTTTCATATTTGAAAAACCATAATTTTAATGCTTTTATTGCTTTTCTCCAAATACAGACCATATGCTTTCTCTCCAACTTATTAGCTATCCTTTCTGAGTTCCTTTGGCCAAAAAAGTTAAACATTTGTTGGCCAAGTTTATTTTGATAGGATTCTTTGATGAACACTGGGGCTTCAAGTGACAGATTTATAGATTCCAAAATTGCTTTATCTCTTGATAATCTGTTATCATTTAATTTTTCCCTCTGCTTTTTAATCTTTAATCTTACTCTTAGTCATCAGCACTAGCTCAAATACTTCCTAGACCATTAACATTATATTGACTCACCTTTCCCTTCCCTCTTCATACCCTTTGGTATGCCACTTCAACTCTAAATTGCCCTATACTTTTGAATCCCTTGCTTACAAACCAATCTTTTCTAGGTTTGTAAATGACTGGAAGTGATGGACTCTGCCAGAGCATACTGTGTCTACTGGCTTAGCTTCCAAAAACCCGAGTTCACCACTTCCAAATCATGATAAAGAAATAGAAGAGAAGTTTAATAACATATTGATTCTCTTGTTATTGTAAATATTTAATTAGCCCATGAGCATATCTTTGCACCCTCCAAACAATTATCTTTACTCTAATGCACCTCAGTTTTCACATTTGCTCCAACACTTCTACAGACAATTTTATTTCTCTTCCTTTTATTTGTTTCTGGAAAGAAGAGGAACAGAAATATCAGCAAGTACCACCATTTTATTTTATCTATCTAAAAGCATTATATCCATTCTCTTGCACAAAATTTGTTGATCTGTTATTGCTTTGTCTTGATACATCTCATAGTGCCTATCGTCCCAACCTATTCAAACTTATAATGTAGTATAAGCCAATTTTAAAAGCCCAAATGAAAATGAATTATTGATTTATAATCTTAGCAAGAATTGCTTTGCCTGCTAAAATAATCCACATTATGTATCTAAGACTGCATATTCTATAGTTACAAAGCCTATGATCTATTGTGATCTATTTTTTCTATTATTAATATTAATAATAATTTATTTACTAAAATCCTTCTCCTATTTCCTTCTCAAGGTATGCACCTGTATTCCTGAAGGCTATTGCAATATTAAATTGTGGCAGAGACACTATTAAGTTGAAAATCTGTGAGTATGGGCCCAGTGGCACACTGTATGTCTGAGTTCAAATCTACCCTTTGGGGATCTTAGGTATCTCCTAAAGTGAATTACTTAGTCTTTGGGGACTTCAGTTTCTTCATTTATAAGATGGGAATAACAATAATTGCAGTATATGTCTTTCAAGGTGTTGCAAGGTTCAAAATAAATGATGCCTTCAGTGATTTAACCTTAAATACTTTAAAAATGGCATTTATTTTAATATATATATATATATATATAGTACATATATATATGTGTTTGTGTGTGTGTGTACAAATATATACATAAATAATGTTTTCATTTGAACATTTCAGTCCCTTGCTTCTGCCCTTCTCAGTCCCTGGTTTCCTTCAAGATGCAATACAAGCACCACTTCCTACAGAAAGATTTTCTTGCTCTCCTGAGCTGCTACCTCTCATATAATGGTATTTTGTACCTGCTGGAATATAACTATGCATATAATTTCTATCTCCCTTGTTAGAGTACAAATTCATTTTTATACTGTATCCTCAGAACTTAGTACAGTATCTGGCACATGATAAGGGATTAATGAATGTCTGTTGATTAATTGATGGAAAAGATCAAGTATATGAGTATATATCAATTCTCCACCAATGCATGTGACAACCCTTGCACACCTAAGGATACTGTTTCATGACTTTTTATTACCTGGTGATTCATTTTCTAGTAATTAGCTTCTCTGTAAGTAGGCACTGTGTTTTAGTTGACCTCATAGCTCAGATAAGGGGAAAAGACCTGGGTTAGGTCTTCACCAGGTATTTGTATTTGAAGAACTAGTACAGTCATGAGATTATTATTCTATGGTAAAGCAAGCAGACAAAATAAAACACACACAGTATATGAAAATAAAGAGTGATGGAGGTTTGAGATGTGAAGAAGCTCTTTTCAAGGAGAAGGGAAGATGTATACAGTGAAACTGATCTCAGTGGGAGTACATGCTCAGACTAGGAGTCTGAGCAGGAAAGTTGTGAAGAATACTGAGAAAATTAATCTATCCATCTTCAGCACTCAAGACAATAATTTTTTTACCGAATTTTTGAAAACTAGTTTACTTTGTCTACTGACCAGTCCTGGATACCTAAATGTACATAAGACTCATAATTTATTCATCTGCCTTTCATTGCACATGTATTCTTTCACTGTTACCCCTTTATCCTTGTTTTGTTTTCTTTATCTCCAGACCAGAATATTTCTCTCTGGTTAATATTTTTCTGTTTTGTCTTCTCCTATTAGAATATTACAAAGGTTTTTATATCTCTGTCTCTGTCTCTCTCTGTTTCTGTGTCTGTCCTCTCTTTGTCTCCCAATCTCTCTTTTTGCATTTGACTTTGTCTCTCAACACATAGACATATGAGCATGTAAGTATTGTCAGCACTTATAATAGCTCCTGGTACATGAAGAGCACTTTATAAACTTGTCTTTTATTCATTCATTCAAATGTGTAGTAAAGGAGTTTAGATTCTTAAAGTAATAGATAGCCATGGGAGTTGGTTGAGCAGGAAAAACTTTGATCAGATCTACAATTTAAAAATATTTTGGTGTAAGTGTGGAAGAAAATGCAGAGAAACTTGAGGTAGGGGAAATCAGAAGGATATTGCAATAGCTGAGGTAAGAATCACAAAGGCTTAAATGAGGTGACTGTGAGTGGAAAGAATAGTATTTTTATAAAAAATACTATGGAAATAATTCAAGATTTGATAACACATTGGATATATGAGTTATCAAGAGTAAGAAGTCAAGGGTAAAACTAAGGCAAAATCAAGTCAGCAAGTCAACAAGAATTCATTAATGCATTCTGATTATTTTATACCAGATATGGTATAAGAGCCAATTATATAAAGAAAGGTAAAAGCAATCCCTTTATTCAATGGAAAACTATAAAGTTCAGATTCTAATGGAGGCAGCATGCAAAGAACTGTATTCATGCATGTCATATACAGGGGGGTTTGGAAATAAAATTAGAGGAAAAGAGATAGAAGATTGGTAAAGACCTTCTATGTGATCTAGTGTGATAAGTATGAATGAGGAATCAAGGATAATGCCTAAGTTGATGAGTGACTTGGTTTTTCCTCTTTCTTTAAAATCAAATTGACCAAGTGTTTATAATTTCATTTTTTGTTTAATTTTTGTTTTGTTTATTAATCTAGTGTATTTTTACTCTCAATTTATTAATTTTAACTTTAACATTTTAGGATTACCAATTTAGAGTTTAATTGGGGCCTTTTAATTTGTCTTTTTTCCATTTTTAAATTGTTAATTAGAGATATATATTGTCAGTTAGAGACATATATTTTCCTCTACTGACTATTTTTGCTATATCCCAATTTGACCTGAGACATCAAGCAAGCCAAGAAATCAGGAACTAGAGATGAGGACAGAGAAGATTCCAGGCATGGAGTGAAAATTCACAATTGAGGTATGGTATGTCATGTGAGAGGAACAGGAAGGAAGACAGTATTGAATACTTTGAGAATGAGACTAAAAGTGAAGGAAAGGCCAGATTTTGAAGGACCAAACAGATATTCGGGTAGTAAAAGAGAATCACTGCAGTTTAACATGGTTGGGAGTATAATACGGTCACATTTGAACCTTAGGAATATCACTTTGGTAGCTTATTGGCGGGGGGGAACTTAAGGAAGGGAGACCCAGTAGAGGATTATTTAATAGTCTAGGCATGAGATGATAATGGAGATGATGACTGTGTCAAATGAGAATAAGAGGCATATAAAAGAGATAATGTGAAGAATCAGTAGGACTTGGGAGCAATGTAATTAAGTGTGACTGAGAAATCAAGGATGATGCCTAAGTTGATAGTCTATGTGACCATCAGGATAGTGGTGCCCTCTACAGTAAAAGATGAGTTCAGAGAAAGAGATGACTTTTGGGAAAAGACTGGGTATTTTGTATTTAAGATGTCTATGGGACATCTAATTCAAGATATTTATTAAGGTATTGGAGCTGTAATATTGTAAATAAGCAAAGAAGTTAGGGTTGCATAAAATGAATATGAGAATCATTGGCACAGAGATGATCACTGAACTCAGAGAAGCAGATAAGATCACTTGAGAACCTGGGGAACTTTAAGACTGGGGTTTTCATTGACAACAATAGCAAGATTGCAGATATTAGATTCTGTTTTGAGAGGTTGAGTTTGATATGCTTGCAGAACTTCCAGTTTGAAATGTAAAATGGGAAATGATTGAAGCAGAATTGGAGATCAAGAGAAATTATGCTGGCTTTATAGATCTGTGAATCAATTTCAAAGAGATGATAAGTGAACCTTTGCAAGCTGATGATATCACCAAATGGGAAAGTAAAGAAGTAAAATAGAAGTCTTAGCATGGAGGTTTAAGGGGCATAGTGAGAAAGCATGACATGGATAAAAAATCTGGAAGGGAAATCTGAGAAGAATAGTCAGAGAATGAGGAGGAAAACATGCACACCCCCCCACACACACACACACGGGGGGGGGGTGTCAGAAGCCATATTGCAAAGAGTTTATAAAAATATGAGAGGAAAAGACACAAGGACATTGGACATAGATAGATTTTTCAAGGAATTTAGTGGAGCAAAGGAGAAGTAATGTAATATGATAGCTGACAGGCATAGAAAGATTTAGTGAGAATTTTTGAATATGAAGAAGTTTGGGTTGTGTTTCTTGGCAACAGGAAAGAAAGCATATAGGGAGAAATTGAATATTAGAGAGTAGGGATAATGAAATGGTAAACTATTGGAGAAGTCAGAATGGAGTGGGATCAAGAATTAAAGGGATTGGCTTTGACTAAAAGACTATCTCATCATTAGAGACTAGAGTGAGAGATGATATCAGAGGAGGTAGCTAGCTCTCAGTGAATAGCCTCATTTAGGAGGAGTGAACTATGAGGGGAAGTTTTCAGTTGAGAAGATGAGGTGGGGAGGAGTGGAGTTAGAAGTTTGAGGAATAAGTTAAAGATTTAGAACAATCAGTAAGTGAATCAGTTAGGGAAAAGTGGCAGTATTGCCTTTCTAGAATGAAACATGTTTCGAAGAAGACCATGACACAGGGAGGTGATGCCGTAACAAGCACGTGGATTGCCTTTGAATGAGGGTGAGTACTGTGCTAAGTCACCAGTCTCACTTTCTCCTCCAGAACTATCTGAGTCCAGTGGCCAGATATGAATCAAGATGACTGGAGATGGCCCTGAATGCCAGGCAATTAGAGTTAAATGACTTGCCCCAAATCACATAGTTAGTAAGTGGCCAGTGTCCGAGGCTGGATTCCAACTCCTGTTCTCTTGACTCCAAGAAAGTGCTCTATCCACTGGACCACCTAACTGCCTTCTTTCTAGAAGGATGGCCCAGTTTAGATTATTAGCATAAATTCCTCTAGTTCCATTTAGTAGCCCATGGGTTTTCCAAATCACAGAAGTAAATATGACAAGGAAACAAGATATTTAAAAGTAGATAATAGAAGAAAGTTCAAAAGTTCATCAAGAGTTTCCAACTGGGAAAGGAAGTGGTTTATCTAGAGGAGCAATGATAACCTAGTATAATACTTAAAAATAGAGGCATTGGAGATACAGTGAGGATAAAGTGTTGAATTAGAAGGAGTTGGGAAGAAATGAAAGAAAAGAGTTTGTAATTAGAAAAGGGAAATTAAGAATTCTTAGACATAGAAATGAAACACTTGTGGGTCATACAAGGTCAAGCTTATGATAACCATAGGTGAAATGGCGGTGAAAGTCACAGAAGCTACATAGATTTAGGAGAAAAGGAAGTGGGGGTATTTGAGGGAGTATCAGTATATATATGCCAGTATGTATGTTTGCTGGTATAAATTTTGAAAACTCACAATTTATATTTCTAGAAGGCTAGAAAGGGCCTTCTACCCAAGGTAATAAGTGGGGGGGAAAAAGGTGGAACTTTAATGGAGATGGCATAAAGCAAAGATGTTAAATACACTGTTAAATACACTACTTAGGGCTATATAGCCAATACTCCCAAGTGCATTCTAAAATAGATTAAAATATAATTGAGAAATATATTTAAGAAGAAATAAAGATGGAAGAGAATATGGAAAATATAGAACAAAGTAAAAATTACAGCTTTCCAAGTTAATACATAGCCAATTTTTATGTAGGGTTTGGTGTTTTTACTTGAGTTTGACACCCTAATATAGAAGGTAGAATAGTGCACTGAGGAGGAAGAGAACTAAATTATCCCCTAACTTTATGACTTCAGATTAGATGAATGAAGGAATGGATAAATGATTGAATTAAAAAGTATTAAGCACCTATTTTTTACAAAGCACTATGCTAAGATCTGGGGATAAAAATAGAAAGGTAGAGACAAGTCCCTTGATCTAAAGGAAGTCTCATTCTAATGAGGAAGACTAGTCACTTAATTTCTCTAGGTCACTGTTTTCTTATTTATGGACTGCAAGAGTTTCTCTGCTTGTTCTCTCTTAGTCATGACTCACTAAACTGTTTGTGTATGTATACATATATGTATATGTATGTGTAATGCATGTAAACATATATCAATGAATTTGTGTATATTGTATAAATGTATCATATATACATTCACATGTACATGTATATAAATATTTTTCAACCAAAATAAGAGTAAATAATGGGGATTATTTCAACCCAGTAAATAAATCATTATGTATATTGAAGTGAATGAAGAATGAATAGCTTATTGAAGAAATGCTTTGTACTGAACTGATAGTTCTCAGTTTCAACTTGAGATAATATGAGTACTTTTTGCAAACAGGATAGTAGAGAGCACTTTAAAAAATGTTCAAAGAGGCTCTAGGACTTTCCTGTCCCCAGTTTTACTATCATTATTTTTTCCTCCCTCTTTCTAAAATTCTTTTAATAATTTTGAAAAATAATTTACCAAAATTATTCTTCATGATATATATTTCAAAGTATGAATCAAACAAATAACTGAAATATTTTCATTAATATCCCCCCAATTATAGGTGAAAATAATAATATTTATTGATTTTATTTTTGTGTTGAGTTCCAAAACATTTTTGCATTAGTCATTTTTGTGTAAGAAGGCAGATAGAAAGAGAGGGAAGAAGGAAGGAAGGAAGGAAGAGAAGGAGGAAGGGAGGAGGGGAGGAGGGAGGGAGGGAGGGAGGAAGGGATGAGGGAAAGAAGAAGGGAGGGGGAGGGAGGGAGGAGCAAAGGAAGTAAGGGAGGGAAGGAGGGAGGAAGGAAGGAAGGAAAGAAGGAAGGAAGGAAGGAAAGAAGGAAGGAAGGAAGGAAGGAAGGAAGGAAGGAAAGAAGGAAGGAAGGAAGGAAGGAAAGAAGAAAGAAGGAATCAAAGAAGGAAGAAAAGGAATAATCTGTATTCAGACATCATAAGTTTTTTCTTTGGAGGAAGATTGCATTTTTCATCATGGGTCCCTTGGGATTGTCTTACATCATTTTATTTCTGAGAATAGCCAAGTCATTCACAGTTGTCCATTATATAATACACACGTACATAAATTCTATTATTCTATAAAAATATTCTCCTGGTTCTGCTTGCTTCATTTTGTATCAATTCATGTGTGCCTTTCCAGATCACAATCATATACTATAACACGTTCAATCGCAAATTGATGGGAATTCCCTTAATTTCCAATTCTTAGCTAACATGGAAATAATTACTATAAATATTTTTGTACAAACATATCCTTTCCCTTCTTACCTCTTTGAAATAGTTCAAAGTCTTAGAAATGAAAGAGACTTTTAATTTATTTGATTCAGGGATTCTTAAATATTTTTGTGTCATGAACCTTTTCAGCAATCAGGTGAAAGCTATAGACCCCTTCTGAGGAAAATGTTTTTAAATGTTTAAGATAAAATAAATAGTTTTGCAAGGTGAATCAATAATATTTAAATACAATTATCATTTTTAAGTTCACATTCATCATAGGAACATTAGTCTAATCCAATCATAATATAAGTTATATCAAGATAAATTACTATATTAAATTTGCACAGACAAGACGTAAGGTATAAGCTCATGTTTCAGAGTTTAGACATAGTATTTTTCCATACTATATACCATATTGCTTTACCAGGAACACATTGCTTTTGTATAATCAACTGAAGTATGAGAAATAAAATTTTGCTTTCTGACAACATTCATATACCAACTATTTCTTAGCCACCTTTTCTTCCACAGTTGTAATTATTTTTCAGACTGTAAGCTTCTTGAAGACCATGTCTTTCTTATTCAAGAAATTCATCAATCCCCAAAGGATTCAATAAGTACTTACTCTACAGATAGAAGGGAATCATGAATAATAGCTCAAGGAATTATATCCTTGTAACATTGAAAAGAGTAATAATAAATACTTTGGTATGAATTAAATTCAACTGAATTAAATCATTAGAAAAAGCAATAAAATAATGACATATGTCCCAAAGGACTTCAATTTCCTTTTACAGAACTTCAAATCTTAATCCTAGGAATCCCTCTTAAAATTTTGTGCCAAATTTGTAACATGAAATAGGATATCATCAAGCCCACTGAGCATTTCTTCTTCCAGTGGAGGAAACCCCCCCTCCCCATACACACACTTCAATATATACTGCATTCTAATGGATGGAAATATTCTTTGATAGCTTGTGAAACAAGGTAGAGTTCCATGCTTTTGCATTTCCTAAAGGAATGTTTATACTCATAAAATAATCCAATCATTTCACTTGTACCCTCAGTCAATTCAGTGAGGGAAACCATCAGAACAATTATTTGGCATCATGTAGACCAAAACAACACCAAAACATTTGAACTTCTCATATTTTTCAACTGTTCATTTCAGTAGAGAGATTTCTCCTTATTGAGTCCCTGTAATCAGGGGTAAAGATATTTAAGAATAAAAAGCAGATTAATGTGAGATGTAGAATATAACAATTTCTTTTTGAGAAAGAAAGAAAAAGAACAAAACATTGGTTTCAGGCTGCCAAAAATTATTCCTTCTTTTTCCTATTTCACATCCAGGAAAAGTGTTCAGTCAGGAGAAACTCTAATGAGTCTTTCAGAACCCTTGTTCAAAGATATTATGTCTATCAGGGATCAGCTAGGAATATGTCTGAAAAATTACATACTGATTAAAAGCCCAAACTGGTTTCCTCTCCATTTCTTACGGGCTCCAATTGAATTCAAAAAATATTGTTTCATCCCCTACACACACACACACACACACACACACACACACACAAACACACCACCACCAACAACCACCACCACCTAAGATTTTTAAACAAAATCCATTATTTTTCTTTCCTTTCTAAACCTTCCACAGAAGGGGAAAAGTGATTTTTTTTTTCTTTTCCTGAAAAGAATGCTTCAGATTCACAGCATTCAAACTTTCTGGTGAATGAGAAATAGTGCATTAATAAGCCTTGACCCTTTGCAAATAGCACATCATTAGATGGTTTAAATAATGCAGTTGCTGACTCCCCAGGTCTAAAACGTGTTTAATAGACAATGTGATTAAAACTGAATGGTAATTGAGTGATTAGTAATTAGGAGGGCAAACAGTTTTTGAGCATTTTACAAAGACAAAGAGTACAAAATAATGGTTTGTTAACCTCTGCAATGCTTCGTCCTTTCACAGAATTGTTGAGAATTGCAAGACTTTTAATTAATTCACAAAAATGCAAGATAATCCATATGTATACTTTGTGGTTCTTTTTTTTTTTATTAGGTAAGAAAGCAACAAAAGCCAGAATGCTTTTTAAACCACCCTGAGTGAAGAATAGATTTCCTTAGGTGATATAATGAATAGAATGAATATGATTGCATTTATATATTTTAAGGGTTAAACAGTACTTAGCCAAATCCTTCCATAAATGTTATACAAATGTATATGTATATATACATATACATATACATATACATATATATATATATATATACCAAATAGATATATGCATATGGGTACATATGTATATTCATATATACATATTATATACACACACACACACATACACATGTATAGTTTTTTTTTCATTTTGTAGACTACCATGCTTAAAGGATGAATTATTAAATTGATATCCTCTTTCTTCAGGAAGTAGGCACAATCTATCGTTGCTACAACCATTCATCTTAATTTACTTTTTAACATGGGTAATCATCAACCATCACAGATATTTTAATATACAAAGATGAACAAGCAAAAGATTTACTTAAAAAAACCTGTGAACTGTTATTTACAATTTTGTTTTTAAGTTAAATGTTTTCCTTTCCTTTCTTTTTACCTCATATACATTTTTTCTTTCTGTGCATTAAAAAAAATTCTGATACTTTTTAAAAGTTTATCTGTCATTATTTACAAATCTTCCCTCTTTCCAAAAGAAGTGTTCCTTTGGGGGAAAAAACTGAAATAATACAAGAAAAACAAAATTACATTTTCACCATAATTGAGAATGTTCCACTCTACAACCTTTGCTCTACTGGCTTCCTTTTGCCATGAGTAGTGCTGATGTAGAATACTGAGAAGAATAAATACATTTAAATGCATACTACAAGTATCCATATATATATATATATATATATATATATATATATATATATATATATATATATATATATATATACATGTGGCATAGTGGAAAGAAAGTCAGCATCATTGCACCCAGCAGTTCACAAGTCTATAAATTGCAGACTTTTGCCCATTTGTGTTGGCAGATTTTTCATTTAGTTAACTGGGGTCATTAAAGCACCTTAAGAATATCTTAAAGACAATCTGTTCTATTCTCTTATTTCTATCAAATACATTATCCATTTGCAATGTCGGTCCTAGATATAAAAAGGAATGGACAAGTCCATTCAAGTCCATGTCATAATCTGTGAAATAGCTTTTCTTTAGTCATTTGGTTTTTCTTCAGTGAATTATCAGACCAAAACTTTTGTATAGTTACAGATCCTTTCTAAAAGATCTGCAGTGTTTCATACTGTGATGCAAGCAGCAGCATAATCCTTGTCATCTTCAAGAACATCTGCAGAACCTCACCCTCTATAGGGAATCCATCTTCAACTTGAATAAAGCATCTCCTGTGACACAGGGGCAAGTGGACAGGTTGTTAAAGATTGCTACATGGTGGGGATGAGCAGGCTAAAAGATATCACCAATTGGAAATTTTGAAAAAGAGCAGGAGTAAAATGTGTTTTTAGGGAACTATTATAGGAAGTTCTATAGGAAAAGAGGATGACATGAAGTCTAGAGTAGAAGTTAAAATCTGTACTGTTCTATAGAATAAAACAAAATTTGTTCTTCTAAGTTTGTAAATAGAAAGAGAAGAAGACATCCCACATGTTATTTAGCCCTTTTATAGCAAATTTAAGGAAAATACGGGAAAAAAAGTGTGCTGGTTGGATTGTACTTAAGTTACACAAACATGCAAATCTACAGGTATCTAAAGTTTCTTTTAGGTCTGAGAAGCCTTGGATAAGCAGGTCCATCTTCTCATAGAAGGCCCAGTATTCCAGGTGGTCACATATTCAAAAACCCACTTCTATTTCCATTATCCACCTAGGAGATAAATTCCTCTTTAGCTTTCACCACCTGGATTATTTTTAATTCATTTCTGGTTTACCACAATCCATCCCCTTTCTCCCAGTGACCTAGATCACCACCTGCTACAAATGGTACTCCTAACTAGGATGAACAATATTAACCTCATGACCTAGGAACTGTCTCTTAATTGGCCTCTGGTTACATCAGATAAATGGGTATGGGGGTCATTTTCCAACCCCTCATTCTCATAAACCTCTTAACAAACTTTTACTCAGTTCATTCCCAAGTTAAAGAAGAATTATAGTTTTAAACACAAGGCAATATATTGAAAGTAGTGTGGAGGCAGATTAATGGTATTAGAAATGATAATAATGAGTAAAGAGTTGCAATGGATTTACTTAAGTTGCTGACCAATTAGCCCTTACCATCTCTGCTTTTATGTAACTTGCCAAATTCCAGTGTTCCATTAGAGGCTGTCCATTCATTTGTTTTCCCTTCTGACTATGAAGATTCTATATCATTTCACAGACCCTAATACCCATACTGATACTTATTGGGGTAAACTAGGAGCTAGCAAAATAAAATATCCAGCATCTTGGCATCAAAAGGACTATCTATGCAAAGTTATAAAGAAAATGTGTGTATCAATGGACTTGGAGCTATAAGTGTCATCAGATCTGAGAAGCCTAAGAGATAAAAGAAGTGTAACTCCTATAGGTTCCTCAGAAAGGCTCCTCTCTTCAAGATGACTACTCACCAAGAGGGCCATGTCTATTTTCCATTTAATCTATTTTAAGGGGAAAAATCTTCCTCAGATCTTTTGATTATCTCTTGAGCTTTTATCCTTATTCTAGCTTATCCACAGTCATGTGGTGAGAGTGAAAGATAATAAATGAAAAGCTAAAACATAAGAATAATATTCCCTTATTGTAGATAGAAAGAGAAGACCTCCCACACATTATTTAGACCTCCTATAGCAAAAAAGAGGAAAATATGTGGTGGGGGGAAGTGTGCTGGTTGGATTGGTATGGATGCACTATGATCTGTACTATTGAAGGGAATATCTTAATTGATGAGACTACAGAGCCTTTTGGATATTTATATGTGTGTGGACATACACACATATTGCATAATTGGTATGTGTTCCTTCCTTCCTCTCTCCTGATTTCCTCAATATTCTCATATTGATATCTTTCTCTATATATGTTTAAATCTATACCTAGAAAGCTGCTAGGAAAGAGGGTAGGTCTAGATCCAGGAAGATCTGAGTTCAAATTTTGCCATAAACACTTACCATCTGTGAGACCTTGTGCAAGTCATTTAACCCTTTATTTTCTTATTCCATTGGACAAGGAAATAGCAAATTACTCTGGTATCTTTACCAAGAAAATCCCATGAACAATATGGCCCATAGAATCATTGGCCAGACATGACTGAACAATACCCATACCCATATCTATACATCTATATCTAAATTCATGTCCGTGTCTATGCTTATATCTATATTGAAGTAAATCTCTATTTCTACCCACATGTGAATCCATCTATCTGTAAGTACAGATATTTATGTTTATTATAAATTCATTTCCATATATAATATGTGTAACTTTCTGAGAACCTCAGAAATGATGAAACATCACAAACCATCTAATTCAACATACATTTGAGTAGTGATCTTCTTTTACATCATCCCGTTGTTTGTCCATCATTTTTGAAGAGGACCAATGACAATGTGAATGATGTATTGCTTTGTATGTGAATTGGATGTAAGTGTGCTATGTTGTCAACCTTACTCTCTTTCTCTTCTAGTCATACAAATCCAGTGGCAAAAATCAGGATGACTGGTGATATAGTGGTGCTAAGGGTACAGTGGATGGCTTTAGTGTTTTCAGTGACTGAACAAGCTCTAAGTACTCTACCCTACCTGCCTTCATGGTTATTGGGAAAACATGTTCTTATCTACCCATTTCATTTGGGGAAGTCTTCATTCACATGCTTAGGACAGACATCTCCCTAACTCACCAATAGATTTGAGGCCTGTCTGTTACTCTCAACCTGTTTTAGTCCATTTACTAAGATGGTTTCCTAGTGTGTGACAACTGTATGATATCTAGGATCTCTTATTCTAGATGGAATTCATAGAGAAGCTAATCTAAACTAACTTGACCAGAAATCCTTTCTATATCACTAAGAAGTGATAACCTTTGTTTGAAAGCCTTTAGTAAGGGCATAGTATCTATCTCCAAAGGACCTTCATTTGGAAACCTCTAAAAGTTATTTATCTCTCCAAGATGATAAATTGCAGAACAATTGAAAATATTCTTTAGTAGTTTGACATTAGTCAATTCTTTGAACCTCAGTTTCCCCAAGTTTATCTGCAGTTCAAATTTAAAGAGTTTGACTACATAGTCTCTTAGCTCCCTTCCACCCCTAAATCTATGAATCTGTGATCATGACTAGAAATTCTTTATACTTAAGAAATCACAGACTATCTTTTATTCTTCCAACCTCCCCCTCCCCAAAAGAAAACATACCCCAACAAGACATTGTATTATACTTGAATTTACCTTTTTTGTAATTTCCATTCCTTGTTCCTGGTTATATTCTCTGAGGTCAATCAATAAAGGAATTACTTTATCATGTACCAATCCTTCAACACTGAAAGGAAGCTCTCATGTCCCCTCTCAGTTTTCTTCACCAGACTAGATACCTTGGAAGGTAGACTCATAGAAAGGTAGAACTCCATTTCTTTGACCTAACTGTTTTTCTCTTGTAACATCCCTCTGAAGAATGAGGTTGCTAGCTTATACCAATAAATTGTGGAGAACTGCTCTATTATATCATCTTTTTCCATTTTATGTTAATAATCTAAGCTTTGAAAGTTTGGTGTCAATTGAGGTTAGTCTGAGATACACCTTGAAAAGCAGCTCAATTGTGATGCCGCTCCAATTGAAAGTAATATCTCTAGTGGGTTCATCATATGTAAAAGAAATGGAGCTCTCTAGGCAAGCTTCTCTTTTTTCCTTACTCTCTACCTTGTGCCTTAGGGAGCTGAAAAGAGAAACTTTAAAGTTCAAATTAAAGGACTTTGTTCTCATTCAATTTGGAGGTGGGAAATTGGGGATTGCTTAGCTGAAGGAACTTTCAAAGGATTAATAACTGAATGTATTCTTCAGGTAATTTTTTTTCCAGTGGATAGGCATTACAACGGAATCACTGAAACCTCATCATTAACCAGTTTGGTAATAATTTTGATATAAAAAATAGGCCTCCATAGGAATGCAGTATGAGCCAATAACAAGAAACTGTGACTCCTTTGTGATAAACTGGCACTAAAACCAAATCTGGGCAATCTCTTATGTTATTTAGAGGAGCAATGATCAAAGACAGAAAGTGCTAGCAGCCTCGTATATTCTCTGATGCAGAGATATTGTCAGTAATAGGGAATGTGATTACTACCTAGGAGAGCTAGAGAAAAGTTTTAAACCTTACATTTATAAAGCTCAGGTAAAAGTTGGGGTTTAAGTATATATTTTAAAAAACCCAACAGCACAGTAGCACAATTATTCAATAACCTATACATTTTCAAGGTTGCATTAAACTAGTCTAAAAATACAGCCCCCCCCAATCCTTTCTGGAGAAGTAAAAATTTAAGTTAGGAAAGAGAAAATAAAGAATGGGAATTTCATTTTTCTAGAAGCAATAATGGAGTTAGCCTATTGCACAGGGGGGCTTTAATCTCTGACTCATTCATTTTGTAAGCTGCTACTTATCTAAAACTAACATTTCTTTGATGAAAAATATTCATTGACTCCTTATTGTCAATAGAATGAAGTCTAGTTTCCTTGATCTGGCATTCTAGGCCTTCTACAATCTAATTCACTCTAGGATGTTCCTATCTATATTAAAGTGTTCATATCAACATGTGTATATTAATAAAATATAAATTAAAAAATACTAGAAACAAAGTGTTTGCCTATCTACTGGATTATAGCTGAACAAATTGGGGTGTATAGGTACAATTGAATACAATGGTGCCACAAGATATTACAAAAAAAGTGAAATTCAAAGAATCACGTAGACACATAATAAGAACTGATGCATATACAAAGCCAGAAAAATGCATTCAATGACTGTAATAATATGAATATAAAGAATAAAAGGGAGGGGGGTGGAGCCAAGATGGCAACAAGAAGTGATCGAGTCTTAGGAGCTCTCTGATAAAATTCATCAGCTAAGGACTCTAACTAAACTTTCGAGAGACAGAACCCACAGAGGGTCCCAGTGAAGCAGTTCTCCTGCTCAAGGTAACCTGGAAAAGAGCAGAAAGGCTCTGCTCCCCGGGATTGGAGAGGCGGCCCACCAGAGGGGTGGCCGGCCAGAGCCAAAGAACCTCAGCCTCCCGGAGGCAGCCCCAGGGCACTGGGAGTCTCAGCTCACAGCAGCAGGGGAGTCTCCTGTGCTGCACTCCGAGGAGCACCGGGAACAAAGTGGGGGAACAGCGGGGGACCTCTGCCAGAGCGAGCATGTGGAGCACAGCACTCAGGGCACACAGAGAGCAGCATGGTCTTTCCCCAGCCCTGATGCAGGAAACAGAAGCAGGCAGAGCTGGTAAGCAGGAGACCCCAGGGCATGAGCCCATTGAGCTGAGGGAGGGGAGTGAAGAGAGAGAGACTGCTGAGCTCTGTCCTCTGCCCCTGGAACAGGACTCTGGGGCTCTGACCACATTCAAATCCTGATCCCAGTCTAGGCCCCCCCATAGAACAACAGGGCCCCCCCACCTTGGCCCCATGGCAGAGGGGGGCGCTTATGGTCATTCACAGACAAGGAGGGAGGACAGAGCCTCATACACTGAGACCCTTGTGGGAGTGTCCCAAAAGCTCAAGAAACACCCCAAACCAGGCCCAGGCTGGGAAAATGAGCAAGCAGAGAGACAAAAAGAAGACTATTGAGAAATATTTTGCAAATGAGCCCAAGAAGGACCAAAATACTCAGTCTGAAGATGAGGAAGCACAAGCTCCTGCATCTAAAGACTCCATGAAAAACAGAAATTGGGCTCAGGCTATGAGAGAACTCAAAAAAGACTTTGAAAATCAAATGAGGGAGTTGGAAGAACAAAACCAACATGAAAATGAAGTCAGCAGCTTAGTCAAGGAAATCCAAAAAAATGCTGAAGAAAATAGCATGCTAAAAACCTGCTTAGGTCAAATGGATAAAACAGTTCAAAAAGTTATTGAGGAGAAGAATGCTTTAAAAAGCAAAATTGGCCAGATGGAAAAAGAGATAAGAAACTCTCTGAGGAAAACAAATCCTTCAGACAAAGAATAGAATTCAGGGAGATTGATGAATTTAACAGAAATCAGGAATCAATACTTCAAAACCAAAAAAATGAAAAATTAGAAGAAAATGTGAAACAACTGATATGGAAAACAGACTTAGGAAAGATAATTTAAAAATTATTGGAATACCTGAAAGTCATGATCAGGAAAAGAGCCTTGACATCATTTTCAAAGAATTGCTACAGGAAAATTGCCCTGATATTCTAGAAGCAGAGGGCAAAATAGAAATGGAGAGAATCCACCGATCCCCCAGAGAAAGAGATCCCAAAAAACCAACCCCTAGGAATATTATAGCCAAGTTCCAGAACTCCCAAGTCAAAGAGAAAATATTACAAGCAGCCAGAAGGACACAGTTCAAATATCGTGGAGCTGCAATCAGGATCACACAGGACTTAGCAGCAGCTACATTGGAAGCTCGTAGGGCTTGGAATACAATATACCAGAAGGCAAGAGAGCTTAGAATGAAGCCAAGAATGAACTACCCAGCAAGGCTGAATGTCCTCTTCCAGGGAAAAAGATGGACTTTCAATGAACCAGGGGAATTTCAAATGTTCCCGTTGGAATGGCCAGAGCTGAACAGAAGGTTTGATCTTCAGATACAGGACTCAGGTGAAGCATGGCGATTGGAGGAGAGGGAAGAAATATGAGGGACTTAATGAGGATGAACTGCTTGTATTCCTGCATAGAAAAATGACACTGATGATACTCATATGAACCTTCTCAGTTAATAGAGCAGGTAGAGAGAGCTTTTATAATTGAAGCACAGTAGAAAGCTGAATTCGAAGATAAAACATGGTGTAAAAATGGAAGGAGATGGAATGGGAGAAAGAAAAAGGAGAGGGGGGGAATAGTCCAAGATATTGCACATAAGATTTTTTTTTATTACAATGAGCTATTGCAATGATATGGAAGGGGGGAGGCAAGGGGGAATGAGGGAAACTTTGCTCTCATCAGAGGTGGCTAGGAGAGGAAACAGAATATATATAAACTCAATGGGGTATAGCCATCTGGAGTAAGAAGGAGGGGGGAGCAGGGGGAAGGTGTGGGGATGTGAATAAAGGAGGAGAGGATGGACCATGGGGGGAGAGTGGCCAGATATAACATATTTTCTTTCTTACTTCTTGCAAGGGGCTGGGAATGGAAGGCCTGCCCAGGACCACAGGGCCAGGTGGATTCTGGGTCTAAGGGGTGGTATGGGGGCTCAGGGCTTCTTGGCCCCAGGACCAGGGATCTGTCTGCTGCGCCACTCAGCGACCCTACAGCAGAGTCATAGTGAAAGGAGAGAGAAAATAGAGTACACGGTAGTGGAGAAATAAGAAAGGAGGGAATTGCGATCAGCAATGGCAATGTTGGAAAAATATGGAAATAACTTTTGTGATGGACTTATCATAAAGAATGAGATCCACCCATGACAGAGTTGTTGGTGTTGGAATAAAGACTTAAGCACATTTTTTGTTATTATTATTTGGGGGAGGGTGCAGGGCAAGTGGGGCTGGATGGCCTGCCTGTGGCCACATAGCAGGGTGATCTTTGGGTGTCTGGACCCGGATTTGGACCCAGGTGCTCCTGGCTCAAGGGCCAATGCTCTGTCTGCCACCCAGCCACCCCTACTATTATTACTATTTTATTTTATTTCGGGTCTTTTTTTTTCTTTCTTTTTTTTTGGTTTTTGCAGAGCAGTGGGTATCGGGTGGCTTGCATGTCACACTGCTGGGTGATTGTTGGGGTTACAAGGCTGGATATGGACTCAGGTGTTCGTGGCTCCAGGGCTGGTGCTTTGTCCATTGTGCCACCTGGCCATACCTACAATTATTACTATTATTATTTTTTTTATTTTTTTTCTCTCCCCTTTACATTTTTTCACCCAAGCAAGTCTATCTATATTCATGGGGGAGGAGGCGTGTTTTGTTTACTTGTAAACAAGAATATTTTATTAATGTAAAAAAAAATTGTACAAAATGAGAATAATAAATAAATTAAAAAAAGAAGAAAAGGAAAAAGAAAATATAAGTATAATTCTTAATTTTAGCAAACTATGGAAAAGAAATAAGAAAATATACCACCTTTGTTTTATTGAAGAGGTAGAAAGACCAAAGGTCATGTCACATATATGTGATCCTGTTACTCTACTATTTTAATTTGTGATATAAGATTGTTGGGTTTAAGTATTTAAGGATATTTTCTTTAAAAGCACATTGCATTCCAACATTCAAATTGAAGCTCTAGTCTTATTAAGAGAATAACTGGAGGGGACCCAGATCAATTGCCTGTTATAGTTCACTGGACTGGACCCTGATCAATACTGTCCAGAAGGATTCAGGGGAGTTATACCAATTTTGGACCCACAGGATCCATCTGTTCCAAGGTCCTAGCATATTTTCTTAGGAAAAGACTATACAAGGGACAGCTGAGTGGCACAGTGGCTAGAGCAATAGCCCTGGAGTCAGGAGGACTTGCATTCAAATCAGGCCTCAGACATTTAATAATTGCCTAGATATGTGACCTTAGGCAAGTCCCTTAGTCCCATTGCCTTATTTAAATAAAAAAAGATTAATACTTTAATTTTTCCAAAAATCAGAGTATGTTGAGAATGGGAGTGGATGTCCAGAGTCTACCAATAAGAAGCAAGTACAAAAAAGATTGAAGAAAGTTTTGTAAGTACCATTCAGCCAGGGATATACTAGAGTTGGTCTGAAAATTCCTTTTGCTAAATTTTCAGCATGAGCATTTATACCTGGGAAATTAGTTAACACTAAAAATCATGGTTTGATTCATTATTTTGCTGATTTTTCAGATATTAGATTTAGGAAAGAAGTGGAGAAATGGTGTTAATGAAGATTAAATTTAAAAGGGTGACATAATTTTTCTTCAATCTAGTAGTTAAATATTTACCAGAACACCCCTGCATTCAATCCTTAGTTTTACAGAAGAAATGAAGTTCATTTTTCAATCCATCAGCAACTCATTAGAGAATATGTGAGATGTGGTTTTTTTTGCTTGCCTATGCTCTTGATCAGTCAGTTTAAACTCCATTGTTTCTTCTGAGAATATTTCATTACCTACTTTATGCTGAGAATTTTCTTCCTGACAACAAGTAGATGTTACAAGACTATTGGCAGAACTGTAACTCCTGGGAAACCAGAATTAAGGGACAGACCAAAGAAAAGAATGACATAATGCCATAGCCCTATCTATTCACTTTGTCTACTTGGGTGGATTGGCTATTGGTGACTTTTTTTCCCTATTAAGAGTAAGAAAATATAAACAGCAAGAATATCATGGGTCTTTTCCTTTTCAAAGAATCTGGGTTGGAGCAGTGGGTCTAGGGTTTGTGAGCTTGAGAGAGCAGTAACAGCATCTGGGGTGGTTGAAGAGAGCAGCAGCAGTGAATATCGCTTTTGTGGCTATTTTCTATTCCTGGCAGGCTCCCCCTGTGTCTCTTTTCTGTTGCCTTCAAACAATGCTGGTCATTGTTTTCCAAAAATATACTGCCTTTTATTATCATCATTATTGTCATCATTATTATTGGCTTTCTCTGAGTGACCCTAGAGAGCAAATTTCCACATATTGACAATCACTGAATGAGAGTGCTTTAGAAACTTCACGAAGCAGGAGTTTGCCCAAGGTCACCTGCTTTTTGAGACTGTGTGGGCAGGGCCCCTACAGTTACAGAGAAATGGACTGAAATTACCTTCATGTTCCATTCACCATCCAAGCAGATGCATTTTCTCATTATATTCTGTTCCACAATGAGAACAAGTCAGGGTAGTTCATATACATTATCCTGCAGTAAGCAGAGTCTCTGAGTGCCCTTATCGACCAAATGAGAGAAAAAGGAAGGGAAAAAAAAAGCATGGGCTCCCATACTTCAGGATGTTATGAGAACTGATGTCTTTCATTAAAGGCCAAGGGGCTCTATTCTACGCAAAAAAAGTTTCCTGCCAGGTGTTAAGTTTACTTCCTAAAACATGTCTGGGAAAATTAATGAGGCAAGTTATTACCTACCATGTCAGGTAGTTTTTCCATTGCCAGCTGTAAAAGCGGGTAGCAATCTCACTCTACCTTGAAGGCATCATTCATTATAAATTACTTGCTTTCAATCATGAGTGGAACACAATGAAGGAGAAAGAACCAGAGAAGTTCTTTGCTGAGCTTTTTTAGAAGTCAAGAACAGTAGGATTAAGCATATATGCTATTTTCAAACTTCTTCAGGTAAGTGGTTTTGACTTTAAATAACATGCTGGTAGCTAGTTCCTTAAAAGTTATTGGAGGCCAGACTTAATCCTGTTTCTTGAGATTATTTTTTGATGAGTCATCACCTATGAAAGGGGAAGTCTTCACTTTAGGAGAATAACTTGAAGAACTATGCTACTCTGAGAGCGATTTCTTTCTGTCTTCTAACTTGGTGTGAAATGTGAAGATCTTTGAATGCCAACCTAAGGAACGTGTATTCCACTCTATAAATAATGTAGTCATATGTTTATTTGTTTTTCTTTTACTTATATTCATTTACTTTTGTTTGTTTCTGCTCATAGGAATAACATGACGAAATACTCACATACAGAGTTTGGAAGTTTATCAAGCATTTTTCACAAAACAGCTCTAACAGACAGGAAGAGAAATTATGGTTATTCTCATATTCTAGAGATAAGAGTGGGGCTGATTGAGTTACTCCATCAAATCACACCATTCTACTTAAAATAAATGATAAGATGTTCTGGTATTCCAACCAAATGAACAGGATCAATCAATCATAGGCATTAGACTAAGTCTGAAAAGTATTTGGAGATAGACTGATAGTTGCATAGGAAGGAGTGTTCTGATAGATTAGGAAAATTTGGTCATGCCCTAGGAGTCATCTATAAATTACCAAGCAGGTTGAGAAGGTATGGAACATTTATAGTATTTTAGTAAATTCCCTGAGAAGTATTTGCCTGCCTTGGGATCAGAGGAGTGTATAGAATAGGCCTTGGGTCAAAGAGATCTTCTTCCTCTTATTCCTTTGGGTTAAAGAGGACATTACATGCAGATGTTGACTTCTTATCTTCCCAGTTGTGCACTAGTAATATTTCTAAATCAATTGACAACAGGGATTACATTAGAAGCCAAGGACATACTGGACTTAAATTTGTGACTCCAGAAAAAAATAACCTAGCAAAAAAACTGAACCATGCCTAAGAAGAATTTTTTGAGCATTTCACAAATGTGAAAAAAAGTATTCCAGCAACCAGGAATTATGCCACCTATCACAGGTGCTTTCTAAAGTTAAGTCCTAGACTTTGTATGTTCCAGGGCAGTGTGTTACAGGCTTTGGAAGGGTTGTGTCTTTTTTAAAACCAATTATTATGCCTAGTTTACCTCAGTAAATGCTCCTTTTCCTATTACTTATATTAGCTGACAAAAATAATTCTTGACTGATACTCTTGAGGGGAAGGCCATAAGTTGATTGCATTTGAAAGTCATCCTTAATTCCTCAGGAATACCCCTAGAACTCTGATAGGGAAAAAAACTTTAGTTAGCTTGTGGGACCTGACTCATTACTATGAATGAGAATTGTGACAATTATCCTTTCAGTTTTAGTTTCCATATCTGTATAATTCATATAAATTCTGGTGATAACTGTCACAATCATATCACTAGGAAATGTTAAAGTTGAGGATCCAATTGTAGGGGGCGTAGTGTGTCTAGAATCCTGAGTTCAGCACTCTTTCCATTAGACCAAGTCACTACTCTATTCAGGACTAATTGGCAAGGAATTTTTGCAGTTTTCTAATTTAGACTTAATAGACATCCAGTTAGTTTCAGGTAAGGGCAACTGAAATTATATTTTTTTAGTCTGGGTTCTGTGTAAGAGGAAACAGAAATACTTAGTATAGTCCTTAATAGACTCACAGTTCATTTTCTCTGTTGCCCATGAGAATCTGAATTTCTGACCTAATTTTGCTCATTTGAAACTATTAGAATTTCAGCAAATTTTTAAGCATCTTCTTGACCAAGTCTAAATGGACTGTTTTGTTTATCTAACATTTATTAAACTAGATTACTTTCAGGTATTTTCTTTATTTTGAGTTTTTTGATACAGTTCCAAAACTTGCTCTCATTTTGAGAAGGAAAGTCTGGACATATCTCAATGATTTCAATGCTCTTAATGTAGTAGACAGTTCAAAATGACATGTGTGAATGCATTCAGTTCATCATGTCACAAACACATGGGCATTTCTTAGGCTTGGACTCTATTGATTTTTGGTAATATGCTAATAGTTTAGCAAATCCAAGGTTAGGGAGAAATGTTGACTCCCTCAACTAGCTAAGAAAATTTTCAGACAAATTTGATTCAGATTGCTTATTACCATTTACTCCTCTATAGAAGTCTCTCCCTGATGTCTTCACTGAAAGAATCTGGGAATATCTGGAGAAGCACATTGACAGGGCCTTAACTGTACATTATTTAATTTTATCTTATCTTCCCAGGCAACAGATATTAGAAGATAATGATTACTTAATCTGTAAGAACTTATCTTCCATCAAAACACAGGTAACATTTCCTCTGTGAAACTTCCCTTGATTCACAATCACTCACCCCAATATGTGTTATTACTCTTTCTTTCTCATTAAATTACCTTGAGTTCACTTTTCTATTGTTCATGTATACAAATCCAACCACAGTATTTTGGCATATTATGACCTTAAAATATTAGTTGAATAAAATCTGATTAAGAATATGATTTTGGAGAATAAGATTTGCATTTTGGAATATCATAAAATCCATGAATCCTGGTATTTGTAAAAAGGTGAAGTATGATTAAATAACACTAGTATAATAAATGAACTAATTTGTCTAGAGAAAGCTAGGTGATGCAATGGATTAAATACTGAACCTATTCAGGAAGAATGAAGTTCAAATCCAGAAGATTTGTGACTTTGGTAAATCATTTTCCTCAACTTTAAAATGGGGATAATAATGGCATCTACTTTCCAAGATTGTTGTGAAGATGAAAAGAGAAAATGTTTCTAAAGTGCTTAACACAGTGCCTAGTACATAGGGTGCACTTCATAAATTCATTTTTCTTTATTTCCTTTCCTGCTTTCTTGTAATTGTGATCATGAGGACTTTAAACTGGAAAGACACAAAAATGACCATCTCTATCTAGTAAGTTTGATATTTGTACACACACATACACACACACACACACACACAGATACACTCACATTTATAGTAACAGTTCTAGTATAGGAAAAGTAGTCAAAGAGGGCACCAGTAATTTCATGGAAAATAATAGCTAAGGAGCAAGCCTGTAACAATATCCAAGACCTTAAATGGCTACAGACAAATATACAATGTAGTGGTAATAAAGAGGATGAATAAGAGATCTTCAGATAAAGAAGGCAAATTTGATCTTGTAATCATTACTTAAACTTAGTGATTGGAAATCATGACTCCTCATACAGGTCTGAAAGGATATACCTTACTCAAAAGCAATATAATAGATAAAAGGGGTGGTAGAGTAATATTGCATATTAGGAAAGTATGCTAATGGGAGATGAAATCCAGGGAAAACCATGGTAGAGATTATTTGAATTAAAATAATTAAATAGAGAAATTGAAGTGATATTTTCATGGGAGTAGTCTAAAGACCACTTGCACAGAAGGTGAATCAGATGAAGAGGCCAAGAAATACATTGCATATCTAAAATAGAAGAACATATTTAATAGGGACTTGAACTATCTGGAGAATTTTTGAAATCCTTCCCTTCCAAAAGTAGGTAATAAATTTATGAAATAGTAATAATACTTTTATATTTCAAAAAGTAGAGGAAAAACAGAGGGGACCACTTATTTATTTCTAATTATGATAAATAAGGAAAACTCTTTGAACATATTCTGACATTGAACCTAAATTTGAGCAGAATCAATTCAAATTGTTTAGAAAAGGAAAATAAAAAAGTTAGAATTTTTAGAAATATTCAGCTTAAGATAAAATGGAAACCTCTCAAGTCTGAAATACTAAAGATGCATTCAGATGATTCTGTTGAGGAAGAAAAAAGGATTATATTGCTTAACTAGAAATTCATTAACCAATTTGATTTTTAATAGGCATGTATAGAAAATGAAAACAAGGGCAACAAACTGAGTATGAAGACAAAAAAAGTAGAATAGGTCTATAAGAAGAGTATCAAGAACATCAAAGCCCAGAATAAGCTGAACTTGGCAAAGGTAAAGGCAAAGATAAATTTGGATGTGTCAGGGAAAAAAAGAAGGATTTAGTTGTGAGTGTCACATTTTAGGAAAATCATAGATGAACTGGAGAGTGTCTGGTGCAGGATCTTAGCATTTTTTTGGGTCATAGACCCTATTTGATGACTTAATGAAGCCTATGGAACCATTTTCATAATATTTTTAAATGTGCAAAATAAAATACATCAACTTACAAAACAATTATATGGAAATCATGTAAACATGCTTATATCTACATATACATATCTACACACAAACATCTAGACATATAAGTAGGTTCATATATGTATATATGTGTGTCTTTATATAAGTATATACACAGATGTCTATGTGCGTATAAAAAGACAAGATGGTGAGTGGATTAAAGAATATACTGTATGAGTGGGTTTTTTAAAAGAGGGGAATATTTTTTATGTAGAAATAAGATTTATTGGAGTTCACAATAGCTTCATGTGTGTGTTTGAAGGACTATTTCTGTTGGGATTGTTAGGTTTGTTCTTCTTATAGTCAGAAAAGAAAATTAGGAGCAACTATAGCAAATGAGAGCATGGCAGAACTGAAGATTGTCAAATTATGGACTGATTTTTCAAAAATGGTAAGAAGGTAGATTCTTTTTTTTTTTTTTTTTTTTAGTTTTTGCAAGGCAATGGGGTAAAAGTGGCTTTCCCAAGGCCACACAGCTAGGTAATTATTAAGTGTCTGAGACCAGATTTGAACCCAGATACTCCTGACTCCAAGGCCAGTGCTTTATCTACTATGCCACCTAGCCACCCAAGAAGGTAGATTCTTCCAAGTAAAGACTAGCAAGTTTAAATATTGCTGCTGGAAAAATTTTAGAATTAAGAATGGATTGACTTCAGTTCCTATGCCAAATGAGACAAAAGTTAGACATTCAATTCTGTTTTGTTCCTTATTAGACATCATTTTTCTGTGATTCTTATATTGACAAGGTAAGACAACATGGATACCTACCCTCAAAAAAAAGACACATTTCATAGTTATGTGATAAAATTACACTAAAATAAATATTCATTAATCAAGTGGATTTTGACTGCTCCAATGATTAAATCCCATTGATTATCAGACAATATGGTACAATATAATACTTATGCAAGTTGTTTCAACTCTGAGGTCCTCAGTTTCCTCATCTATAAAATGAATCATTTGGATGAGGTGATTACTGATATCTCTTAGAAGTCTAAATTCTATTGATTCATGATTCAACTCATCTTCTAGATGCTATACTGCCAATAGATAGTATCCAGTTGGAATAAACATAAAAATTATACTCTGATGAAATAGAAAGTCATATACCAATATGACCTCAGGGTTGGCCAGTATCAACTTCATGAAATTTCAGTAAAATTGAAATAGGAAGGAAGAAGACATTAATTTTCTGGTTAGGTCCCCTGACTAATTCTCATTAAGCCAGATTGAACTTTCTTTTGGCCTAGAGCTTTTGGACCAGTGCAGTAGTTTTTGGCTGATATAGATAACACAAAAAGTATGAACCATACTCAGAACTGAATCTTCCTCTAACTTATTTAATAGGAGATTCCTTCAAAATTCAGTTAATATTTAATGAATTTCCCTTGCCCAGAGGGGTTGATTGTGAGCTGATCAAGGAATTTGTGTTTCAGTTCAGCCCTACCCATTATTTTCTTTCTAAGTATACCATATTAATTCCAATATTGCTATGGAAAGATAAGAGGCAACTTGACATAGATAAAAAGCCAGCCTACCTCCAGGATCCAAAATAAATTTCTAGTTTTGACATTTAAATATCTTTATAACATGGTTCCTCTCACTGTTTCAATCTTCTAACACGTGAATCCCCACTTTGCATTCTTTCAGTGCAGTAATATAGCCCTAATTCTCTTTCCTTGAATGTAAAAACTCATCCTCCTATCTCAGTGCCTTCTACTATCTCTCCTCTTTGCCTGTAATTCTCTTCTCTCTATTTATATCCATGACTTTCTTCAAGACTCAGCTCAAATCCTCTCTATTACAAGAAGTCTTTTTTCAGGTCACCAAGCTGCTACTACAGATAGCCTTCCCTTTACACTGTATATATCATTTATGTACCAAATAATTTACATGCTGTCCTCCATTAAAATATATGTTTCTTGAGGGAAAAATAAGTTTTGTCTTTCTGTGTATCTCTGACTCTTAGTGCAGTGCATGGCATATGGTAAATATTTAATAAATGCATAATGACTCAATTCCATTCTCTCATATATACTGGTTGAATGACCACCAGCAATTCACTTAACCTGACTGTATGCTAAGCAACTCTATGAGAAGAAATTACTTAGATAATGCTAGTCAGTACTGGTAAGAGTTTTTCATTTAGGAATTCTCTATGCCAATGAAATTATAGATTTTATTCTTATTCCATAGAAAGGTAAATGCAGTTCAAAAAGAAACAATTTTCAAAACAATGCTGTCATATTTAATATTTGCTGAATGCTCAAAACTAAACAGAAGTCTATGTGATAATAGTAATGAGAAAAGTTTAGTTGTGATACTTATAAAATGATAATGAAGATAAAAATGATCATACTTTTTTAAAGCCCCTCAAATCCCAACTGATCAATCAGATTCATAGCTTGAATGAATAAACAATGACTAAAACAAATCTTTAAATGTTTACAAAAGAAAAGTAAGTTGGTGCAAAAGAAAAAAATAAGTTTTGTGATATAATGACCCAGGGCTATGTAAAATCTATTATCAATTTAATAATTGTTGAACAAATTGCCTAAAAAATTATGTTATCTATAATGCCTTAGTTGATTATTACAAAGCCTTTGGTGCAGTTCTGCACTAATGGCCTATTCATATATTGTAGATATATACAAAAAAGAAATATAGTGACAATGCAGCAATATTTGATGTCCATAGAGAAAACATACCACCAACTTACAATTGTCGTGAACAATTGATGTAAGGTGATCTCACATGTTTTAGGAAGTTAGTGTAGGCTAATTATACTTCTGTCTAACCTTTAAACCATTATCATCCCTATAAATAAAACTAAATATAGTTACCAATTTAATGAAAATCAATCAAAAACATCTTATTAATCATTTGATGCTTTTGGATATCATTTTGCTATATGGTTCCCCTAGGAGAAAAAACACACATACATTAAAAAGTTACTCGTCTCAATGAATCTTTTTTTTTTCTTGAAAGCCAATTGGGTTAAGTGACTTGCCCAGTGTTACACAACTACATAATTATTAATTGTTTGAGGTAGGATTTGAACTCAGGACCTCTTGACTCCAGGGCTAGTGCTCTATCCATTGTGTCACCTAGCTACCCCCAATCTCAGTGAATCTTCATCCACTGATGTTAAAATGTCATCTATACTTAATAACTATAAAACTCTTATCTTACATTTGGGAAAGATAAAGACTGGGAGCTTGTATCTGAAAGTTCCAGTAAACCATTGAATGAAACAATACAGGGAAGACATAACTAGCATGATGATATTAAAGGCAAATTTTTGGTTGCATATGATAAGAGACAGAGATATTGTGAAATCAAAATCTAATGGGGAAAGCTATTTAAAATAATTAACACCTATGTCATATATATTTACTGTATTCTTTTGGAACCAGTAAATGGATTGTAATATTGTTAGAAATATATTCTCATTAAAAGCTTGCACTATGCTAACAAAGCATCCATCACCCTAAAGTAACTATAGAAAGACTTCCTTTGCTAAAGCAGAGGAGAGTTGATATATAAATGCATACAAACATATGTATATGTATGTGTCCAGAGAGTCATGGATATAGATATGTATAGATGTGTACATATATGTGTATATATATTATTAAACTAAATGAGAAATTACTTAAAATATCTGGAGAAGTATTATTTTAAATAAAGAGAAATTATTTCTTCAAGTACTATTCAAGCTAATGATTTCAAAGCTCCAGAATTTTAAAATATCACCATAAATGATTTCATTATAGAGGAGGACTAGGTAGGAGAGAGTCATCTCTGGAAAGCTAACCAGCAGATGAAGGTGCTTTTGGTTAATTTTTGTTTGTGTTTGCTCCTGTGTGTATTTTGTATATGTGACCACGCATTGAATTGTTTGCTATTTAAAACCATTTCAGAACTTGACTCCAACTGACCTCTTCAGATGTATTACATATTGTGATCCTCTTCACATGCTATTTGTTCTATTCAAACTGGACTTTATACTATTCCTCATACAAAACATTGCATCTCTAGTTTCTCTTCCTGTACACATAATGCCCCCCCCCACACATTTACTTACTTCCACGTATTTTAGAAACCCTGGTTTCTAAATTCAAAATTCTGTTCAACCACCATATTCTAAGTGAGACCTTTCCTGATCTCTCCCAGCTGCTATTGCTTTCCTGCCAAAATTATATTTTTACATACATGCATGCACACATGCTCATGAACAGTGTTAAGTGCTTGGCATATGAAAGGAAAAAAAATTCTCTCTCCTCCAGGGGCAGGGGAGACAAGTATATTGTGTATAAACATATGCATGCTTTCAAGGTGGGTGGGTGCATGTATATATATCCAAACATATGTGCTCATATGGGGGCAGACCCTATGTATGTTCATAAATGATATATTGCATGCATGTATATATTCATGTGTATATAGGAGAGAAAGAGAGATTATTATTCCCCTATTCACTGAAGACAGAAATTGCTTCCTTTATATCTTTATATGTACTTGACACATAGCAGATGCTTAATAAATGTTCCCTAATTGAGTGGAGATTACATCAAATCAATAAAATCATGAATCTTTGGCAATTTTGAAGTAAACATGTAAGAAATAACCAAATTATGCATAATTATCCAATTTGGTTAAAGTACATCTATAGATAGTTGATAGTTGGTAGTTGATATAAATTTACATATCATCTATTATTTATAATTCTAAACTATTCTTTGTTCTTATCACCATCACTGAAAACCTTTTCTCTTGATAGCATCCCAAATGGTTTTCTAAGGCTATTTCCTAAGACACACCTTCTGAGGAAAAATGTTCTAAAACTCCTGGTAAATCTTATGGTATTGATTATCTTCTAATCTAGTTTTGACTCTACCTTGAAACTTCAGCCATAAAAGATTTAAAAGATTTTGCCCTTCACTAAAAGCTATCATCTGTAATCCTGCACTTTCCCATTTCAGAATCTCGATGACTGGCTGTCACATTCAGTTACCTTTATAAACTCCCAAATCAAAGTTTCTAATATCAACACTCGCCTTACTCATCATTCTTACTTCTCAACTCCCAATCTATTGGTAATTCTTTAGCATCCCTTGCCACTTATTGTCTGCAGGGTTTGAAGTGGCCAGAGCTGCTAGGCAGACCATTGAAGTTCAACTGCTTTAAAGTTCTCCAAATTTTATGAGAAATGGGAAAGCAAAAACAGTGTCTGTCAAAATGTCCTCTTATGCTCATAGTAAATCATTTAGTTTCCATTCTCTTATTTTCTTCAGGGTCCTATCAAGCACAACTAGCAGCTGCTGTGTGTGTGTTCATGTTTGTGTGTGTGCGTATCTTGGTGTATGTGTGTATGGGCTTGCACGTGATTTGGTTTCAAAGTAATGGTTTTCTTGACTCTCACAGAAAGGGCTGCAATTTTTGCCCTGCTCTTATTCTAACCTTGTCCAAACAGCCAAATAAATGTATGGATGTGGTATTTCACTGTCCTTTCTCACAAAACCAAGCCATAAAAGTTGATTTGCACTAACAAGCTGAAAGTGCTGAGTGCTATCAGACTGTGATACATTCCCAGGGCTGAGGGAATGCGGCAATCTGGGAGAAGAATGCCGTAATGCGTTTTCACAGTGGATTCAGCGCAGTCTCAGAAACTAAGGCTATAGTCTGAGCCATTGTAGAGAAGGTAGCAATAGAGAAGGATAAAAACTAGCTTCCACTTTATGGCAGTCTATTTGGAGACTAATAAGTCATGTCTCTCCATGCTAGTATATTGTTTCTAATCCCAGTAAAATCAAGAGATAAACACAGATTAGAAGATTTTTTTTTCAGGGTCTGTCTTTGCTGTGAATATTGCATTGCCGTATTTGTATTATTTTGAAATAGCAGTAACCAAGAATAGAATGGGAACTCAGAATACAGACAACACAATATAATAGATAGAGAACTGGACTTGGAGTAAGGAAGTGGTTGTTGCTAATTAGTTGATTTAGCTGTCACTCACTTCATGACCTCATGTCAGGTTTCCTTGGCAGAGACATTGGAATGGTCTGCCATTTCTTTCTCCAGTTTATTTTACATATAAAGAATCTGTAGTAGAACAGTTAAATGACCTGCCCAGGGTCACAAAACTAGTATCCAAGACCAATTTGAGTTCAAGAAGAAAAATCTTCCTGACTTTAGATCTGGTACTCTATCTACTGGATTCAAATCCTACCTAATATGGTTATTAGCTACTTGACATTAGATAATTTATGATCCTCTGTAGATCTCAGTTTCCTCATCAATAAAGTAAAGGTAGTAGATTTCATAATGCTAAGGTCTTTTCTACATCTAAAACTATGACATTTTGATCTTATCACTGTGAGATGAGCAAACTGAGATGTAATATGCAATATTTGTGATAATCTTATTCTATATATCTCATAGCATGCAGGTCTATATTTCCTTAACAGCTATTTTCTTCTGGCTATAGAACATGATTATCCATGATATCTATATCCTTGACCAGTCATCATGGAATAAAATGACCAAAGGAGCTCTGAATTTCAAGAAACTCAAAAAGTACAGGGATTGTACAGAATAGTATAGGTCAGTGGTAGTGTATTACCAAAAATAATGTACAAGTGTGAATTTTCATAAAATAGATGTTTAAGGATACATAAGACTAGGGAGCTAGGTGGCATAGTGAATAGAGCACTGGCCCTGGAGTCAGGAATACCTGAGTTCAAATCTGAACTCAGACACTTAATAATTACCTAGCTGGGTGGCCTTGGGCAAGTTACTTAACCCCTCCCCCCCCCAAAAAAAGAAAAAAAAGGATACATAAGACTAGAAAGAGGGTTTAGGCTAGTCATATAAGAGAGAACAATGATAAATGGAATTTTCAAGTACTGAATAATAATATGATATATTCAAAGAATTAATTGAAGTTTCTTTACTTCTCAGAATACCTTGCACATATAGGTTTTTACTAAATGCTAGTTGATTGATTGTGGAATCCTCTGCAGAGGATTTATAAAAATAGATGAATTATTGCTTATATCAACCATGGAGCAAAAGTCTGAGGCTCTGGGTCCCATGTGACATCTGGGTAAGGGAGATCACCTGGGATCTGAAGACTTAAATTCCAATTGATCTCATTTGTTTAATTCCTTTTTGAACTTATTTGAGTTTGATTTTTTTTTACCTTCTTTATTTGAACTAGTATGCTAGACCTCCGTTTGGATTTTCCTATAGATTTCAGGGACCCATGGGAGACTTTTTTTGGGGGGGGAAGGTATCCTATCCAGAGTCTGAGTGGACCTCCATTTTAATTTCTTTACATATTGCAAGGACGAATTGGAAAAATTTTCATCCAAAGATTCCATTTGAGTTACCACATATGATGCAGAGATACACTGTAGAAATTTTCACCTAAAGCAATCCACATTATAATTATACAGAAAGTATTGAGAAGTTGTGATGTGCACAAGTGAACAATAGTAAGAATATCCACAGACATATTTGAATGAATTCTTAAGAATTTATTGATAGTTTTATGCTAGCTATTATACAGCTTGAATAGATGAAAGAGATTGGAGGCATCCCATTAATCTGGCAACAAAAATGGGAAGAAAAGGAAATTGCAATAAAATGTACAAGGAGGAAAGTAGTGGAAGTGGAAAAATCATTCTAATAATCTTATAATTTTCAATATATAATTTTGTTTACTTACTGTATACAATTCTAGTACAGAACATGGGGAGGGTGAATGGACAAAGGTAGATGGACAAGGTAGAAATAGTTAAAGTGGGATTTAATCAAGGTATTTTTACTCTTGAGGGTTCAGTGGTAAAGTTGATAGAAAGGTTACCCCTGCAATACCAATACTAGGTCTAAATCCGGAAGAAATCATAAAAAAGACAAGATAAATTTCACATGTTCCAAAATATTTGTTACAGCTCTTTTTTGTAGTAGCAAAGATTGGAAATTGAGGTGATACCCATCAATAGAGCAATGGCTAAACAAGTCAAGTATATGGATGTTATTTATGGAGTGCTATTGTTCAATAAGAAACCATGAATGGTCAGACTCTAGCGAAGCATGGAAAGAATTACATGAACTGATGCTGAGTGAAGGGAGGAGAACCAATAGAACATGATACACATTAACAACAACATTATGAGTTGATCATCATTAATGGATACAGTCTTCTCAGCAGTTCAGAGAGTTAGGATAATCCTGGGAGACCTATTTTGGACAACATCATACACATCCAGATTAAAAAACAAAAACAAAATAAAACAAAAAACCACAGAATATGAGTGAATACTATGTTCACTTTTAAAAAATTTCTCTTATATTTTGCCTTCCTGTTCCATGGTTTTCTTTTCACTTAGTCCTAATTACTCATACATACAATGACATATATAAACATGTTAAACACATTTGCACATGTATAATGTTCATTAGACTGCTGCTGAGGGGAAATGGGGAAAGGTACAGTTGAAGAAAATTGTGTAACATAAATGTGCAAGTGGATAAATATTGAACGACTTTCATAACATGCAATTGGAAAAATAAAATAAAATTTCAGTCAAAAAGGTCTTAAAGTTATATATAATATATAGTCTCAATTATATAATCCAGAGAACTTGCTAACTTCCATTTGTAGAGAATGTTTCCTCCTATGAATGTTCTTGATAAAATAAAATTACATAGCTAGGCACTATCAGTACTGCATTTACCCTTAGAAGAGTTTGGAATGCTATTTAGTGACAAAAATAAGGTTAAATTGTTTCAAATTTCAGCCATTCTAAGGACACAATATTAATGTACCTTGCTGTATTAGGGTCCATAAAATGAATGGAAAACCAGAAACCAGTGTCAGATTTAAGGAATGGCATTGGGTTAATGATGTCTCAGAGTACAAAATTAGGGTCACATTAGACATGTCCCATCTCAGATATCTGCTCTTTTTCTATTAAATTTGTGAAGCCACAAATTATATTTTAAAAAGCTGGTTAAAGATTGTCCTGATAAAGGATAAAGAGGCACTTATAGTAAAATTAGAGTTGGTTTTTATTTAATGAGGCACTTAAAATTTGAATTCTTCAAGCTCTTGAACAACAGTTTTACATTATCAGGGGAATACGTTATTACATTTTGACTTTTTTATGCTCACAAAGGCATAAGTATGGTAGGCATAATAGATGAAGAAATACTTATATGCTAGCATTTCTCAAGTTCCTGTGGTGTGCCCCTTCCCTTGAACTGAAATGCACTTCTGGATAGTTAGAGAAAAGAAAAGAAAGAGTTATTATTTGATTTAGATTCTTCACAGAATATCCTTGGTCAATCATGAAGATCCTATCTAACCTCATAGCTCATACTTTACCTCCATTATCCGAAACACATTTCCACAGTTATATTTCTTATCATTGCCCAAGAGACAACTTCTCAACTAACAGTGATGATTTCAATCCAGCTACCACAGTATATGAATACTATAGGAGAACATCAGAAGAACTTGAGGAATTCTGGGTAAACCACTTGACCAGTAAGCATATACCCTTCTGTTTCTATGTCTACTCCACTGTAGAAATATTCAAATGCAGGCTGACCTTCATCAGATGGAAAGAAAGAAAGAAGGAAGGAAAGAGGAAGGGAGGGAGGGAGGAAAGAGATGTTGATATCTAAATACAGATAATTAATTTATAGTAGACTTATAGCTCACATTTATAAAATACTTTAAGATTTTCAAAGTATTTTATAAATATTATCTTTTTTATCTTTAAAACAATCCCAGAAGGTAGATGTTATTATTATTTCCATTTTTCAAATGAGGAAAGTAAGATAACCAGCCATTAATGGTTTGATCAAGTTTACTTAATGACCATGATTCTGAGGCAGCATTTGAATTTCTCTTCTAAACACAAAGTCCATCACTTTATCCATTTAATGACCTAGTCACTTCTTTGAACTGGTCTGCCAGTTTTCATTTTTTCATCAATGGCTACAGAACCATCACATTTGAATCATTCAGGTTTTGAGTGAGGCATTAGATATGATACTAAGGAATACAAAGATGGGAAGAGTATGCCCAGGAAAAAAATCTGTGTTGGATATCCAGTAGTCATTTTGAAGGCAATTTTGAAAGTGTTTAAAGTTCATTTCTCATGATATCCAACAGAGAATTAAATACTTACAGAATAAAAGTGGTGGGGTTGGGGAAGGTAATCATGGATGACATTTTTTGTCTTGACTTGGGATTCCACCAGTATCAGGCATTCTCAGTGAAGAAATTCCTTCCACTGATGTAAGTTTTCCAACTAGAAGAATTTCCTGAAAAGGTAAATGACTTATTCTGGTCACACAGCTAGTGTGTGTCAGAGGGAGAACTTGTACGTAGTTCTTCCAGATTTCAAAGACAATTTTTCATGGTATTACTTTTATAATACCTTGCTGCCTTTTATTGATTATATTACCATAGAAAAGTTAATGTGAACTTGGTATGCCTTAAAAGGGCTATAACTTTTAGCCATAGATAATTCACTGTGCTTTTTCAATGCTCTCTAACCCATCAGATGTTTTCTGGATTGTTGTGTTAAGTTCTAGACAACTTGATTTAAAAAGCACATTGATAAGATAGAAAGCATTCAAAAATGTGTCACCAGGATGAGGAAGAGATGAGAGTCCATGACATATGAAGACCAGGTGAAGAAAATAAGAGAAATAATTCATTTAGGACAAGACAGTTGTCTCTAATTATTTGGCAGACTATCATGTGGAGAGGGTATGCTATAATCTTAAAGAGGAGGATCAAGAACAATCAAGGAAACGTTTCCAAAGAAAGAAATTTAGACATAATGACAGGAAAAAGAAAAAAAAAACTTTCTAAGTATTAGAGCTGTCCAAAAGTGGAGTGTACCACTTCAAGAGGGGTTGGGCTCCTCTTCCTTGGAAGATTGAGTGACAAGTTTTGATGAATGGTAATAGAGGTGTTTCATTTTGTCTATTGCTGAAAGAAAATAGCTGCTAAGGTCTTCTCAAACTCTCAAAATCTTTGATTGTGTGATCCCAAGATACTCTTTGAAACTAATCTCCCTACTCCTTTTTAATTCCAGTTTTTCCTAGGGATCATGGAATAATCTCAAAGACCCAGGGAACAATGGGAAGAAATATGATGGGTATAAATTATTGACAGTACAATTTTCACCATACTGCTCCCACTCCACTCTTCAAATTGGACCTCCAGAGACCAAGCTTGGAAGGAGTTTGAAGCCACTCAACTCCATACTCCCTGAGGCCAGATTTCTTTAACTCAGTCATGTCTTTCTCCCTTTACAACTCTTGCTCTGAGAACTATAATCCACAATTGCCTCTGGAAAGGCTATGTCAATCAACTTTCCTATTGTACCTCTCACATTTCTCTCTATGATTACCCAGGTCAAAACATTTTCAATTCCCTACCTTCTCCCCAATGGCCACCTCTCTCCCTTATTAAAAGGTAAAATTCTTAAGGGCATGGACATCTTACTTTTCTATTTGAATTCCCAGGGGTTAGTTAGCACTGTGTCAAGGTACCTACACATTTTTTTTGCTGTCTCTTTGTTATCCATATTTTTTACATATTCATGTTCAATAAATGTTTATTGAACTGATGGATTAACCTATTCGTGTTGGTATGATATTCATTTCTTTGAGTCAGAATATTATGATGAAATGATCCTTGATCAAGTATCAGTCAGAATTTTAATCCTGGTCCTAACATTAACCTACTCTATGAACTAATTTTCCTTCCACAGATATCATTTTCCTGATAGGTATAATGAAGACATTGGTCCATTTGAACCCAGATATCCCTTCTATTGCTAACATGCAATGATTTTAGAATGTCTTACTAACTATAACAAGGTCAGAGTGAGGAAACTGTTTAAAGTTTCCGTTTTTAATATCTGGAATTTATGAACTTCCTTTCTGTTTCATTGGATGTTCAGGGGAGAGAAAGTTCACTCAGAAATTTTATTCTCTGAAAAAAATCCAATAAGCCTAATCAAATAGCTTGACCTCAATCCTATAAAAAGTAATAGAACCAGATACGGTTCAGTTCTAAATAAAACCTGTCCAAAGAAACTGATCTTCCAAGTATTCACTTCTTAGAGATAAGAAAAGGTTTTTTTCGTATTCAACTAATTGGAACTGTTGAACTAAGTGGCTTCTCAAATAAATTCAAGTCCTTGCATCAATGAATCATTTTTCAATGGCAAACTTGGCTAGAGAACTATCGAGTTTTTAAGCCAATGATAAACTTTTCGGACTCCTGCCAGGTTTCATGCTTAATATATTCAAAAATAAAAGTTCATCCAAAAACAAAACAAAAAAAAGTGTTGAAAAGTCAGGGAAAACACAGCTGTTGATTCAGATTGTGAAAAGCTTTGCACAGGTCTCCAATTAGAAAACTAGTTCAGGATTTTATCTTTTGGATATCAATGTCACTAAGAGTTAGTTCAGTTAGCTATAGTATATTGGATATTATGAATCTTCTTGAGGTAAAACCAGCAAAAGGCCCAAATGACTTTGATTAAGTCTTTGCTTAATTCAGGATGAGGGAACCTTGTTGAATGGTGCGTTCTAGACTGAAGGAGATAGGGTAAAGAGAAAGATGTTATTAGGTCTCCAGAGCTAGAAAAGGGAAAATCTAAAAAGCGTGACTCAAGGGTAAGTTCCAGGCAAAATCAGAAATGAAAAGGACAGTAATCAAAAGAACTGAACTTATTGTCCAAGCAAGGGGGAATCTGTAAAATTGAAAATAGGAAACTAGGTTGAACGATCTAACATAAAGAACCATTTCTACTGTGATTCAGATACTTGTATGGGTAGACAATTTATATAGAAAGGATCTAGTTGGCAATAGGCCATATGAAAGGATAAATTCTGTCCTTGAATAAGACCAAATTAGTTGGTCTGATTCCAGGAAAATAAGTCAATTTCCATTACCTGGCCTTTGAATATGCCCCTAACCAGCAGGCATGCAAATGGGAGCTATTTATACAAAAGGTTTTATGTTGAAATGCTATGTAAGGGTGCTAGCTGCAACCCAATGGATAGAGTACTGTTCCTGGAGACAGGAGGACCTGAGTTCAAATTCAATCTCAGACACTTAATACTGTGTGATGTTGGGCAAGTCATTTAACTTGTCTCACAAAAACAAAAAACAAAAATGCTGTGTAAGGCAGTTGTGCTCTACTATGTACTAGGTAATATGTTAAGAATTGAGAACACAAGGAAATGCAAGAAGTTAACAAGGAGTACTGTTCTCAAGGAGTTCACAGTCTAATGGATCATATCATAAGATCTAGACCTGTAATTTCTTTCCTGTGTGACCTTGGAATGTCAATTAACCTCTCTGTGCCTTAGTTTTCTCAACTGTAAATTAGGAATAAATATATCTATAATACCTCAAGGGTTGTTGTAAGGAACATTAGATAATATATGTAAAATGCTTTGAAAACTATCAAGTGCTATTTAAAGTTTAGTTTGTCAGTATTAGTTTCATTAAGTTCATATTATATGCAAAATACTCTTATGCAAGAAACTGGCATGTTATTGGTAAGTGTAAGGAGAGGAAGGAATGCAACCTTTGAATGTGTGTATATGTATGTATATGTATGTATTATGAAATTTTACAGGTTAGGGTAGGGAGGACAAGGACTGGACAATGACAACCTATATAAGTCATTATCCTAAGTGATGGGGATATCCCTAAATTAAGACAGTTCCTGCTTTCAAAACAAACTGTCCTGAAGTAAGACAGTTCCTGCTTTCAAAGAACTCATATTCTAATGTGAGAGAACACATGAAAAATTTTTAGCTGCAAATCTGATGGAAAAGTCCCATGGTCCTTAGGGTCCAATGGCAATATAGATATTAATGCCTTTTGCCTTTTCCACTAATGAAATGATATCAATTTCTGATTTTTAATTATCTGACAATGCTTAGGATTTTGGTAGCAAGAAATTTATTTTCTGGGTCCTATGGGAGAAATTGCCAGGCTGAATCAAAAGTTGCTTCAGTTGATGGCTAAGAGTACAGGGTTGGAAATATTACTGTTACCAAGACTGTAGAATTCAGAGTCTAAGGCTGCCTTCAGTGATGATGATGATGATGATGATGATGATGATGATGATGATGATGTTTGTCCTTTCTTGAGGAAGACCATGACATCAGGGAGTTTATGCCTTGACAACCATATGAACTGCATTTGAGTGAGGACATACTATGCTAAGTCACTAGCCTCACTTTCTCCTCCAATGCCATCAGAATCTAGTGGCCAGATATGAATTAGGTCAACTAGAGATTTCCATGATGTAAGTTAGGGTTAACTGACTTGACCAAGGTCATACAACTAATAAAGACTGGATTTGAAGTTTTTCCTGACTCCAGAACCAGTGTTCTATCCATTGGGTTGCTTTCAGTAGAATCTGAGGACATGCTGATCAAAGTGAAGGTGACTATTTGACCTGCTATGCACTTACTGTTTCTTGTATCTCCTTCAGATTCTTCTGCTGATTCAACTGAACTGGCTTGCTTGAATAGTGGGTGGCAGCTGGTGGGAGAAGACTGCCACTTCATTACATCATTTGCTTCGCTGGATGATGACTGGATTAGAAACAGGACAAGGGGTCTGAAGAACCTTTCATTCCCAGGAATTTGGTACCTATCTTCTTTTTCATGGCAGTTGGTCTTATTGGCAGTATTTTATAGGTAATAGGAAGCCACTGAAGAATTTTGAGTAACATGAAGTAACATGAAAATAGTCATGCACTTAGAAGATGGTAGATAACTGTGCTCAGAATTTATGTAAGTTAAGTTCCTTGTTTCTGGGGAAAAAGCCTATTGAGGAAAATAAAGAGAAGTATCAGACACAACAAAAGTATTTTGAAATGTCTTTCTTTAATTAATCTCCCAATATAAGGGGGGAGTGAAATGAACATTGTGCTTTTGGCATGAGCCTAAGAATATGTTAGATTTGATTGACTTTGTGAAATATTTACTAAATATCTATTATATGTCACAGGCACTTACCCTTGGTGCTGGGATACAAATTAAAAACAAAGCAATGCTCAGATATTTTGTGTTCTAATGGGGATGAAGGAGAGAAAATACTCAGACAAAGAAATGCAAAATACATACATGATCAGTGTCTAAAAACTTTTTTTTTTTGCTATGGATATTGATACCTCGGGGAATCAGTAAAGGTCTCATGTGGGAAATATTCCTTTATATTAACCCAAAAGGTAGCTGGGGCTTCATAGAAGCAGGGATGAGGAGAACAGAAAAAGGTGATTGTGTATAAAATATAAAGTTAAGAGATAGTCATGTATAAGGAATGGCAAATAGGCCAATTGACTAGAGCACAGAATGTTGGAGGAGAAGGGAAAACAATGAGTGATCAATCTGGAAAGATTAGTCAGAGACAAATTATGATGAGCTTTAAGTGACAGAAGAGGTTTGTATATTATCCTACAGGTAATAGGAGGCCAATGAAGCATCTTTAGCAGGGAGTAACATGGCTATGCTTGTGCTTTAGAAATTTCAATTTGACCAATTCAATAGACCAAGTTCTGGAATGTAGAAAGGCTCGAAGTAAAGGGACTACTAAGTGGATTTTTAGGTAAGAGGTGAGGAGAGTGTGAATTCAGCAATAGTTGCTACAAATTGTAACTTCATAGTTCTCTAGGTGCAGAGTGCAACTCATTCTTTTTAGCAGACAGGAAGATCTTCTATCTGAAAGCTGCTGTTATTGAGAGGATGGTTAGACTTAGAAAAGGCAAACCTATACCGTTCATCGAACAAAATCGATGTGATTTTGCCAGTAAAATTGAAATGTGTGGGTACCGAGATTATTACAGTTTTGATGATATCTGCTCTCATTTAAATAATACATTAAGGTTCACAAAGCACTTTTCTCACATAATATACTTCTGGGAGATAGGTAGTACAAAGATTATTTCTCCCATTTTGCAGATAATGCAAAGAAGCTAAGGTCTTAAGACTGATTTTTTTTGCTCATGGTCATATACAAGTGAGTGTCAAGTCAGAACTGGAATGTAGTCCTGCTGACTCCAGTTTTATTGCTTTTTCTACTGTAATTGAATATTAAAGCTATACCCTTTGTTGAAAGTGGGTAGTATTATGTGTAGTAGTTGGAGGATTTAGTTTACTCTGTCAATTCAAAAAGTGATAATTTTGTTCATATGATATTCTAGAAATGCTAGTACAGTTTAAAGATATATATGTAAATTTTTAATAAATTCATGTATATATAGCCCACACAAATATGCATGTGTACATATGCATATATACATAGACACATAATATAGTACACATATATGTGCACATGTCCAAATGTTTAGATATGACATGTATTTGAATACTTATATATAGGAATATATTATATATCATATGTATATACAAATATATACATTTTATATGCATACACATACATATATATTCCTATACATACACATAACCAATATCTAGTTTCCTTACAGTAAAATTATTATAAGGTACTCAGTTAGGAGGACCAAAGCTGTTATGGTAAGTTAACTCCAAATTTAATCTTCTTTATAATAATAAGATAATATGCAGTCTGATTCTTTGACCGGCAGGCTGAAATTTAGCCAGGAAGCCTGCTATAAATTTACATGTAGGTAAGAGACTTTGCTTCTATTGCCTGTCACAGACATAATAGATGAAAAGTTTTTTCCCCAGTGCTCTTCAAAGGGCAAATTGTTTTGCCCTGCAAGGCCTCAAGGAAGTAAGAAAAGAAATAAATAAGAGAAGTTTAAAAAACAACCAACAATCAAATTTTTCCAGAATATGTTTTTGCTCAATTGTTCAATTTTAACTCCAGAAATATTAAGATTCAATTAGAAAATTTAGGGGTCCTTGTGGTTCCTTAGAGCTTGGCTTCTTTTTGCATCTTGTTGTAATAAATAGTAAGTTAAAGTAACTACCCAGGTACATACATAGACTATTTATGCCCACCTAAGGTAGAGCATTCTGAACTCATATTTCTTCTAACCAACCATAGTTTGAGACACTGTAACTTGTATCTAACATAATTATGTCATTTTAACCTTCTTTGATAACAAAAGACAAGAGTCAAAACCAAATAATAAATAGTTCATGGATTCTATCCCCTCTAGTTCTTCATAGGCTTGAGTTTAAATCATGGATTCTTTTAATGTTACTCTCCTATCTTGGCCCATTCACTCCAACCAAATTTAAGAAATGGAAAGTTTTGAAATTGATTTAAGCATAGACATTTAATTGCTTACCATGCTAACAGTTACAAATGAGAAGGACCATTACAAAAATAAATCATTTAGTTGGGATAGAAATAATCAGATTAAAAATAGTATGATTATATCCATTTTCCACAAAAGTGGTCTGAGAAATTGGCTCCTTGAAAAGACTCATAGTCTGGTTAGAAAAGGAGTCTAGGTCATATTCTTTCTGAACTCAGAGGGAGAGATAGGTAATTTGAGTGCTGATGATCTTGGACTTGATATTTCAAAAGTGTTCCTGCCAGTAATTACTGCTATCTTGATCTCAGTTCTCTTGGCTCATTATGGTCTGTAAGGTAGGTCCAGGTTTGGTTTAACTCATACAATAATCCTTGTTTCCAGTTATAATCATCTTTACCCTGCTAACTCATCTGATTTCTCTTGGGTTACTAACTATTGAAGAAACCTTCATATTTAAACCTCTATTGTCCCAGGTGGTGTCACTGGTTAGTATTGCATATTTTCTGGCAGTTTCAACAAGAGGATGTTCCATCAGTCCCCCTTGGTCACTGATGGGAAACACACACACACACACACACACACACACACACACAAACCTTTCACATGTGCCACTCCTCTTCAGTGAGTTCACTCTTTTCTCTAAAGAAAATCTTAAATCTTACATCTCCTCTCCAGACCTTCCAAACAGGAGAGGAAGAGAAGGAAAAATTTCATATAATTTACTCTAAGTACTGTTAAACACACTAAGAAAGCCATTCAATTGGGCAGAAGGGAATAGAGCACCAGTTCTAGAGTTAGGAAGACCTGAGTTCAAATCCAGTCTCAAATACTTACTGGCTGTGTGACCCTGGGCAAGTCACTTAATTTTATTTACCTCCATTTCTTCATCTGTAAAATGAGATGGAGAAGGAAACAGTAAACCACACCAGCATTTTTTCCAAGAAAATCCTAAATGGAGTCATTAAGAGTCAAACATGACTGGAATGACTGAACAACAACAAAAGAAATCACAGTGGCTGAACTGCAGGGTGGTTGAACGGTGCCTATTGGACTGCAACAGCCTTTGACACATTCTGAGGCTTTTTGAAGGCATATTTGTGGAGAAGATAAAAATAGCCTTGCTCATTGGATTGGTTCTGATAGGGCCGATTGACCACAGAGGAAGTTAGTTATTCGTATCTGTATACCATTTGAAGATTTACCAAGCATTTCCCCCATACCCACCAACCTTGTGAGGTTGGTAGAACAAACACTATTAACATTTTTTCATAAGAGGAATCTGAAGTCCAGCCAAAGAAGAGCATCTAACTGAATATCACACTGTAAGTTTCAAAACTAGGTGTTCTACCTTGATTTATATCAATTCTCAATACTCCTTTTCTTATACTAAAGAGAAAGGCAGGTAAAATCTTTTCATAGTGGTGTTTCTAGATGTCTTTATATGTATTCCTGGATGACGTAATCTTCTGCTGTATGCATCTTGGAAAAAATCTTTTGCGGTGGGTCATGCTATGAACTGTGAGTTGCAGGCTTTCTGAGTTCTTAAGCATAGAAGAGGCTATCACAAGATCAATGACATTCTTGAAAACACTTTCTGAGACTTTGTGCTCTCAGGTATCTGTGTTTTAGTTAATGGGGTTCTTTCAGTTATAGGTCATGGCTTTTTGGAATCTTTCTTGAGTCCCCAACCCTACCTCCTTGCCAAAAAAAGAAAGGGGAAGTTTTCACTGAACTTAGGTACATTTCTCTAATTCTCTTTCCCCGAAAAAGGTCAGGTGAGGGACCTAACTAATAGATTTTGTCTTGAGAAAATATAGTCTATGAAATTTTCCACCCCTTACCATGACCCAAAGAAAATGTAATCTCTATCCACTTTGATATTGATGCATTAACATTTTGGCAATATTGCCTTCCCCTCCCTTCTTCTCCTCCCCTTCCCCTACCCCCAATGATTTTCTATTATAGGTAAGGGACAAAAGTGCCATTCCTCCACAATGAATTATAGCAGTAGAGGCTCTTTATCAATATTCATGACGTGCTAAATATACTTCTGTCCTGTGTAGGCTATCATATATCTTCCAATAGCATCTATAGAGTGATATTAGCCTCATTAAACCTCCCTAAGCACAAATAAGCTATATCAATTAACAAGAATTTATTAAGCACCTATCTAGGAGCTAAGGATATAAAAGTAAAACAGCCCCTACCCTCAAAGAACATACATTTTATAGAGGAATACCCATATTGGAGTGGCTTACTGTTTCCTTCTCCATCTCAATTTACACATACACATAAATAGGGAATACTCATATACACATTAAAGTCAAATATTGAACAATCTCTGCTCTTACCCCCTCTCAATTTGGACTCAATAGACCTTCATAATTTTATTTTTGTTTTAAAACGTCTGAAAGAATATACTAACTAGACACTCACAAGTTCAATACTCTTTGAAATGAGGAGAAAGTGACTGTTTTCGATATTGAAGTTACAAAAAGAATGATCCATTCACTCTAACTCTTTACACAAATATAGGCTTTATGGTTAATAAAACACTTTTTTTAGAAAAGGTGTCCCAAAAGTCATAGTGCAGCTTTTAAGCTTTAACAACCTATAGGTCTTTTTATTTGTTTCTCACAGCAATTCTGCGAGGTCGTGACAGGACCTGTGAAACTGAGAAGTGATGTGATACAGTATAGTGATGTATCCCATGTAGGAAATAGTAGCTCATCCCAATTCTCTCTCACAAAAAATTTGGGTTTCATAGAGCCCTAAGGGACTACAGAATTCTTCTCGATTGCTATTGTCTCAATATCTGAAGCAGTGAGTTTTCCTCAATTGTCTAATGCCAAGTAATATCTTGCCCACAACAAGATACTTTTGTATGCTCTAGTTTTTGATATGCTCTACAGTATCATTTATTTAATTAATATCAGATAGATTTTTACAAAATGGATGTTTGTGGAGAAGATATAACAGAAATAGAAGTATGAAATATTCTTTCCTTAGCATTTGGGCACTTTCCCTATATCACTCCACTCTCCGGGAAGAGTAAGTTCAAATGTGTAGTGATTGCTAGTAATGTTTGTCTCCACCATGTCTGCTTCCAAATTATGCATGGTCATTGGATAAATTACTTCCTCAATAGTAGGAACCAATATTTTGTGTTGGTGCCAGTCTACTGAATGTGTTATGTACTGGTAACTACATTGGGCTATGCTGACTTAGCCAAAGTACATGGCATATTATTGTTGCTCAATAAATATTTATTGATTGATTGCTAACTAATCAGGCTCAGCTATTTGTAAATGTCAGCATAGATGTCAACTCCCAGCTTGATGGCTTGTCCTTCTGACCTCCAGAAGCTCATAAGATTTGTAGCCTCATTCATTCATCCCCAATATTTCTTCACCTATAGCCTAAAAGGATAATCACACTATGGAGAGAAGCAGAAATACTATGTACTCATGGTTTTATGTAGTCCTAGGAGATGAGATAGACAGCTGGTAGAAGGAGCCACAGCTGGTCCTTCTATTACCTCTCTCAGCAACAATAGAGAATGCACTCTGAGCTTCATGGATGAGAGCAGACCGGGGGCCTCAGCTGCATGTGGGGGCCCAGAGCTTGTTTTGCTTGCTATTACCAGTAAAGGAAAAGTTCTTTAAAGAGAAGGGTAAGTCAAGGATGTAGTGTAGATGAAGTAAAAGGGAGGAAGCTATGTCATCAATAAAGAAAACAATCCTATCCTGATGATCTGGATTTAGATAGAAAATATGATCAAGTGTCAGAGCCAGGAGGTCATTGTCATGGAGTTGGCATATTGACTATCCATACTTCCATTTCAGTAAACAGCTTGATCTTCAGGGCATTAGAGAGATACAGATGGAATCATTTACACGTTTTTTAAACATTATGAATTTTGTGTAACCCATAGAAAATGCTGGTTACATGGAGAATCTAGTTGCCATTCAGTAGTCCATCCTGACATAAACAAGTAAATAAAAATAGCCTGCTCAATTTATATTTGATAGATTCAGTGTATAGTGTTATTAGAGAAGTTTACATGAGAACTAGAAACCAGAGTTTCATTGGATATACTTTAAACTCACATTATTGGATCAGAATTCATATTTTTTTTATTAAAGACCTCTGTAAAGATTCTTGAATATGTTTTAGTTAGTTCTATAGGCTGATAAGCTTCCTACTTTCTGCATTTATCAGGGTAACTTTAAATGGTGGTGGATGAAGTAGATGTGGGTAGTTGAGTCTACAGGATGCCTGGGAATAGAGCTAAATTGCAGACTCTAGTCACAGTTGGATAGTTCTCATCCATCAACATAGGCAAGCTTCCAGATTGCTTGGAGCAAGTGAATGGCTGTGTGGTTGGCCCCATCAAAGCTTCCTAAACATTACAGTTCTCATTGGAAGCACCTAGATTGTTTTTCGAGTGTGGCAACAGTTAGGGTATCTCATATTTTTCCTTTGCCAGCCCTGTAGTTAATAACAATCCTTACCCTCTGAGCAGGCAACCATCTGCTTGGTGAGATTTTTAGTAACTCTGAGGTTTTTTCTGCTTCCTGAATCGTCTTTATGTGTGTTCTCTGAAGCCTTAATTTACACAATTAGAGATTCATTTCTTTATTGTACAACTTCTTGTTCCAAGTTAAAGGCTTTGTACCAGTCTATTATATAGTTATAATGATTTGTTTTGTCTATAACTATGTATATTTGTATTATATGACCTAGAAGACTTCAAGTTCCCATGGCAACAAAGACTATATCCTGTCTTTATATTTCCCCCCAAAACTAGCACAAGTATTCTGTATTTAGTAGGCACTTAATGACTATTTCTTGAAGGGAGTTGAATTAAAAGTACATTTTATCAAGAATGTTAATTATATAATTCCCTCAGATTAAGTTTTGGTAGTGGAAAAGACTGGGTGCTGGGAGAGGAGTTGAGAATGCCAATGAAGAAGTGGAAATAACCAGGAAAGAAACTTTGTCTACTTCATCTAATTGTGTTAGGGGTATGCCTATGCCTGGCCACGACTCAGTTTTTCATGTTGTATACTACTAAGCCCAGAGCACTTAGGGAATCGTGGAGGAAAAAACAAACTTTACAAAACTAACAATTGTTGGGGCGGCTAGGTGAGGCAGTGGATAAAGCACTGGCCCTGGAGTCAGGAGTACCTGGGTTCAAATTCGGTCTCATTCACTTAATAATTACCTAGCTGTGTGGCCTTGGGCAAGCCACTTAACCCCATTGCCTTGCAAAAACCTAAAAAAAAAACAACCAAAAATACCCTAACAATTGCTATTCTCATAATAGTACATAGTATTCTATGATTAGAGCACTGAAGAGGAGGAGTAAGGCAAAATGTTAATGAAGAGTAGAGTGAAGTAGTCATTAGAATCAGGGAAGTTTCCTGGAGAAGGTGGCAGACATTCAAGTTAGCAGTGCACTACTGATGGGAAATCCCAGGATTCAGGCATCAAACAGAGAAAAGCAAAGTTATAAAGTCATGTCAAACCCAGGTCACCCATTAAGTCCTATGATTACTAATGCTTTCTCCTAACCAGAAAGGAAGGAGATTAGACCTAGGATGTTCCCATGTTGAAGTCAGGGAGAAATGTTGAAACACAGAAAGGCTGGTAGATATTAGAATTATCATTACTAGGATTTGGGTCCTTCCTCACACAGTCCCTAGCTGTGTGGCCCTGGGCAAGTCTTCTAACCTCTCTCACCCACAACTGTAAATCTTACCCATATCAATCTGTAAAATGAGCCAGGTGTACTAAATGTCTTCCAAGTAAGTTTTGGCTTTTTATATCTATGATCCTATGACTTCTTTACATATCTCTTATTCTTTCTTTTGTTTTACAGTTATCTGTATTAATACCTTATATCCCATATTTCTCGTGTTCCTATAGATGAGTAACTGGGTAGCACAGTGGATATAGCACTGGACTTAAATCAGGAAGTTCTGAATTATCAAATTCAGCCTCAAAAAGCATATTAGTTATCTGACCCTGGCAAGTCACTTAACCTCTGTTTGCCTTAATTTCTTCATCAGTAAAATAAGGACAATTATACCAACTATCTTCCAAGATTTCTAGGAAGATAATAATTTTAAGGTGACTGTCACATAGCAAACATTTATATAATGTCAGCTATTATTATTATCATATAATTATTACTAGATGGTGTCATTTGAGAATGAAGGGAGGAGCTATTTATCTTTGTGGTTCTCTTACTGATTAGTATACCTGAGACAAAAGAGATGCTTAAAAATATTTACTGAATGAATAGATGGATGACTGATGCTATTAATAATCAAAACACATTGAAAGGTGATCTTCAATTAGAGATTTTCCTGTGTTTCAATTGCACAATGGTTAGAGCTTAGGAAATAAAGTTAAAATTCTATCTTATAAATTTATTGGCTGTGAAAACCTGGGTGAGTTTTTCAATTTCTACCTGTTTTGGTTTTCTCAACTGCAAATGGAGATAAAAATAGCAACTACTTTCCAGGGTTGCAAACCCTGAAGTATGACATAAATGCTAGCACTTATTATTAAGATTTTCTGTATAGTTGGAGGAAAATCCATGAATATTTTTAAGCTGATCCAATAGTACTGATTATAGTCATTAGTTAATCAGAGGCCCTGAAGTGTACCCAACTTTGAATAGGACAGGGAAAAAGGTGATGAGATCACTGGGAACATTTCACAGCTGAATTAAGTAGTTGTTATTGTCTGTGGGCAACACAATGTTACTACTAATCCCTTCATGCCCACTCAGTTTAGTTCAAATAATCAAATTAGTTGTGTTTGTAGACACATTTGGGGAAAAGACCCTGTAATAAAAGAAAGATAATTAATGTTCTTACATGTATTGTATGTAATGAAACTCAAATTGGTGCTAGATTTTTTGGCCACAAATATAGAGAGGAAACATAATACTATCAGTTCACAGTCTTATAAAATAAAATAGAAAACACTTATGATATCTGAAAATGAAGGGAAAAATTATCATTTCTCACCCTGCATTTGAACACAGTTTTAAGCAAATCCCCAGTTTACCTTAGTCTTAAAGCAGTAAACAGTGATGTATCATCTATACTGGGTATATGTCTTGGTGTTATCAGTTGATTGAAGGTCCTCAAATTAGTGAGCCACAATATCCCAACCTGTCTTGCAGGTTAGTCAGTTGAGCCTGGTATTCTATAATTACTGGGGATGAATGACATCGAATAAAAATCGGTGGAGAAAAGGGAAATCATTTACCCTTGGTATTTCATTTCTGATTTTTACAAAGGACTTTTGCTTCCTAAGAGTTGCTTGAATTGTAAAATAAATTTCCATCACCTCTCCCTGGAGCACTTTGGTTTTTAATTTAATTCAGGACTCAAAATGAGAATTATTTCCCAACCCTTCCTTCCCCACTCTGTTAACTGCACTTGGATGCTAAATAGGTTTGATAGCAGAAGGGTGATAGTCCCCCAGCCTCTGTGGCAAAGCGATCCATCAGAACTTTATTTTGGAAACTCTGTTAATGTTCTCTTCAACTCTTCACCTTTACTTCTTTCTCTCTCCCCTTTCATATTTTAGCTCATTTAAGTATGTCTCCCCTCCAAACTACATTTACAAATTTCATAGGGTTCAATAAATGACTCTTTGTTTTGGGCACCTGGAGCAATAAAGGGGCTCATATTAGCTATTAGATCAAACCTTTTTTGTCACCTTGAGATGAGACAGCTGTAACCCAACAGACTGGGGGTCTCTATGGCAATTGGTCCTCTCACACTCCAATTCTAAATTTGGCTCCATGAACTATAAATCTGTTTATCTTAACAGTTGAGACATCTTGACAACTATTTCCTGTAACTTATGCACAGTACACATGCAAGTTGTTAGCAAGCTATTTACCCCATAGTGGAAATCGTTAGCACACAAGTGGTTTCAACTGGAGCTATGCATGCTTTTCCACTCATTTATAATCAGTTAACATTATTTAATTGTTCCTGCCCCCTTTTTGCTGCAGCTCATTTGAAAGTATGATGACTGCCATTCTAAAATAACAAAAGCTGTGCAGGGAATTCATCTGTGAACAGTAGCTGGAATTTTTAGTTGCTATATTAATTATCTTCATGCAGAGGTTCAGGATCCATTGGCTCTGGGTACATTGGTGTGTAATATGCTATGTTAATAAATTTTGAAAAATTTTCACCTTTTGTTAAAAGAGACCATATGCATGCAGATTTTTTTTCTGTTTGTAACTTGAAATTTAATAGAGGCTTCATATGTTAAACATACCTATCCTAAGTTTGGAAAACAAAAGCTAGATAACCATTTTCCAAAATTTGGACCACCAATTATCTTCTCTGTCATACTGTGATTCTAATGACTTAACTTCTGGCAGCTATCTCTATGAATACAGCCAGGTGAAATGAAAGAGAGAGAGCACATCTGTCTACTTGTCAAGAATCCCAGCTTCTGAAATCCATACCTCATACCTAGCACATTGTAATTCTGCAGAGTAAACAATTGTATCATTTGTTGTGATCTTCTAGGAATAGGGACTCTGTCTTCTTAACGTGCTTTAATGCAATATGTAGATGATAATGTGTTCACAAGGATGCTAAATACAAATATCTTAGAAGTAGGATAAGCAATTATCAATTCAAATCCTAGGTGTGTGCTGACCTCTGTAAGTAAAGGTGATGCTTGCTGCCTATTGACTTGCTGTGGATCGATCAAGACTAGAAGTAATTTTCTTTTGTTTGTCAAGAAACATGCACATGTAACCAACTGCTCCTTCTTAGACACAACACACAGCACATTTGTGAGATAGATGCTCAGGGTGAGGCTTGTATTTGCTTTTTATGACAGAGGGCAAAGCTGATTAGTCCATATAGGAAAGAAAGCTATTCTCAACATAACTGAGCTAATCTATTACACTATTATGATAGTGAATGCTTAAGATTTACATATCCCCTCCTCACCTGGTTAATTAAAGCATTTCCTAAATATTCTCTTTATCATTATCTCCCAGTTCCAGTCTTCTATAGTTATTTTGGAATTTAAAGGCTTACTGTGTGATACTTGGTCAATAATAAAAATTTAACAAATGCTTGTTGATTGATTGATTTTTATAGAAGGGGAAGACTGGACAGGGATGATAAAAGAAAAATAGGCCATAATCACATGCACATTTAAATTCATGCAAAGGAATACTTGAGATCTGGGTAGGTATAGCAAAGACAAGGGAGAAGAAGACCAATGGAAAGCAAAATAAGCCCAAAAAAATGCAATTTCAATTAAATTAAATAAATGCCATTTGCTATTTATGCATCAGGCTCAAAATTCAAACATATTACATTATAGTTCCTGCCTTCAAGGTGCTTATAGTAAAAGGGAGAAAAATAGGGTGGTAAAGTGAGAAAGAACTCCATTTTGTCATAGAATTTGGGTTTGAATACACTTCTGTCACTTAAAGACCTTTTGGTGTGATCTCAGGAAAGTCATTCAAAATTTTTGAGCTTTAGTTTCTTCATCTGTAAAATAAAGACCATGGTCTTGATTACCTCTAAAATACTTCTGAGTTCTAGAGCTATGATCTTATGAATGTATGTACCAATAAGTATGATATAATAAAGCATATCATTAGCCAAAGAAAAATTATTATTATTTTTTTTAGATTTTTGCAAGGCAAATAGGTTTAAGTGGCTTGCCCAAGGCCACACAGCTAGGTAATTATTAAATGTCTGGGGTCAGATTTGAACTCAGGTACTCCTGACTCCAGGGCTGGTGCTCTATTCACTGTGCCACCTAGCTGCCCCCAAAAATTATTTTTTTAAAAAAAATATTTAAAAATTTTATGTTTCAAACTTCATGTAATGGTAGTTTTCCATGATGATTTTTACACTTAATTTTGAATTTTGCATTTTCCTCCCTTCTTCCTTTCCCTCCTCCTTTCTTCTGTCAAAATAGTAATCTAAAGTAGACTATACATGTAAAGAAAAATCAAATTAAATAAAAAAAACAGAAAGAAATATCTTACTACATAAGGCAACTTAAAAATTGAAGGTAGCAAGCTTTGGTATACATTTATACTCCACAGTTCTTTCTCTGGATATGGATAGGATTTTCTATCACAAGTTTTTTAGAATTGTCTTTGATTATTGAACTGTTGAAATGAACAAGTGCATCATAGTTGATCATCATGTTACTGTGTATAATGTTCTTCTAGTTCTGCTCACTTCTCTCAGCATCAGTTTATACAAGTCTTTCCAGGCTACTTTGAGGTCCTATCCCTCATGAATTCTTAGAGAACAATAATTATCTATCACATACATATATCACAATTTGTTCAGTCATTTCCTGATTGATGGACATCCCTTTAATTTCCAATTCTTTGCCATTGTGAAAAGAGCTGCTATAAAATTTTTGTATATGTGGGTTTTTAACTCTTTTTATGATCTTTTAGTAATAAAGACCTAGTAGTGGCATTGCTAGATCAAAAGGTCTGCACAGTTTTATTGTTCTTTTGGGTATAATTCCAAATTATTCTCCAGAAAGGTTGGGTCAGTTCACAGCTCCACCAACAATACATTAATATCCCAGTTTTCCCAAATCCCTTCCAACATTGATCATTTCCCTTTTAAGTCATATTGGCCAATCTGGTAGGTGTGAGGTTTTACCTCTTTTTTTAAAGCCCTTTTTAATTTTATTTGCAAAGCCTATGCAGCTGACCCTTTTAAGTATATGACTTTTGTTACTAGTGAAGAGAATCATGACTGGAAGCTCCAAGTTTTATCCAGAGTAATGTTAGGTTCATATGGTATCTGGTCATGACCTTATTGTTCTTTATCTTTAATTCATGCCAATGCAATCTAAATCTCATTTTCAAACACCATCTTTTTAAAAAAAACTGTCTAGACTAAACACAAATCTTTTTTCATGAAAATAGTTGGTTATCTATGCTACCCATACCTATACTTATGAATCTGATTTAAATTTTTTGAACTGAAATATAGAACTTTACATTTAGCCATATTAAACTTAATCTTGTAAAATCCAGCACATTGTTCAAGTATGCTGAGATCTTTTTTAGCTCCAGAATTAATCATCCACTGTGTGAGCTATCCCGTTTAACTTCATGGTATCCACAAATCTGATAATAGACATTTATTCTGACTTTTATTCTTTTCTCCAAGAAACTGATTAAAATGTCAAATAGACCAAGGCCAGAGGGGTACCTTTTGGGATATGGAAGTCTTGCTGCTGCTTAAGTGGCAAGATCATTCATAGATCTTTTGTTTCTCATTCCTAAAATGTTATCTAAGTATTTTGCATCAATATTTATTAGCGAGATTGGTCTATAATTTTCTTTGTCTGTTTTGATTCTTAATTCAAAGAAAAATTCTTGACAATCTAATAAAAAATTGGGGAGAAAAAGATTATATTAATTGGAGATCACAGAAGGATTTGTGGAGGATATGGGAGACTGGAAAATTACATGATCATAGATCTGGAATTGAAAAGAATTTAAAATGCAGTTGAATAAAAAACATTATTTTATCTGATGATACTTGTCTTTTGGTTTTGAAGAAGCAAGACCCTGACATCAGGGAGGTGATGTCATAACAAGCAAGTGAATTTAATTTGAGGTGGTCACCAGCCTCACTTTTTCCTATAGAACCTTTTCGGTCCAATGGCTGGATATGAATCAGGATGACTGGAGATAGCTCTGGATGTGAGGCAATCATGGTTATGAGATTTGTCCAAGGTCACTCAGCTAGTTAGTCTCTGATTCTGACTTTGGTCTTAGGTCCTCCTGACTCCAGGGCTAGTGCTCTACCATTTGCCTCACTTATCTGCCTATGAAGAAACTGAACACCAATAGGTAATCAATCTATAAGCATATATTAAGTGCCTGTCTTGTGTTAGGTACTGTTGTAAGCACTGGATAGGCATAAATGAGGAAAATTACTTTCTAGGCCATGGTTGGTCAGAATGCATTATGGGTGGGAGTGGGAGAGAGAATGTATATAGAGATTGGGGAGCAAGGCATAATCTAATATCCCAGTTTGGCAGTTCTGTGATTATAAAATTCTGTGGGCAGCCTAATATAGTGAACAGGAGGTCAACTCTGAGGAAGACCTGCCTCTGACACTTCTAACTGTATGGTCTTAAGCATATGACTTAAATTCTCCAATATTCCAGGCAACTCTCTTAAGATATTTAATGGCAGAAGTTGAGGGAGGGAAGGATTTTTCATTCTCCTGGTATTAGTTGTGTGATCCTGGGTAAGAAATTTAACATCTACCTGCCTCAATTTTTCTCAACTGTAAAATGAGAATAATAAAGGCACCTACATCTCTGGGTTGTTATGAGAATTGAATTAGATAATATTTGTGAAGTGCTTAGCACAAGGCCTGGTACATAGGAACTATTCTTATTCTATTTGTAATTTTAGAAACAGATTTCATAGGAGAGACAGAGACAGACAGATGGACAGAGTTAGACACTGAGAGAGACAGAAGCAGAGATAGAGAGAAAAAGAGTCAGAGCCAGACAGAAAGGAGAGGTAGAGACAGACAAGTCGGAGAATCTGAGAGACAAAGACAGAGAGAGAGAGAGAGAAAGGAGAGATAGAGACAGAAGCAGAGATGGACAGAAAGGAGAGAGAGTCAGAGAGACAGAGAGACAGAGACACCAGCATTCCCATAGGAAAATATGGAGTAGGAATGTGGGTGAGGAATAGGAGAGGGAAGGAAAAAAATTCACTCCATCCTGTCACCTGGAATCTTCCTACTTTTGCTAATTATTCTTGTTAATTAGATGCTAGACTGATGCTGCTATTGTTATTATTATTGTTGATGCCAATGCTTTCAGCATCCCCTCTAAATCTGAAGCTCTCAGTCAAAACTGTAGTCAGTCTGCTGTAGTTATCAGTTCCTGAGTAAACAAAATCTAAAAACTAGTTACTTCTCTGATGTGCACTGAGTCTACATGATGCCAAATTCAAATCACTGTTCTTGCATTGTGAAGGCATTACCAGTAGGTACTTAATTTTGTATTTAACCATACAGTTTTGTTTTGTTTCTAAGAAACTTTTAATGTATCTGTCAGAAAAGAAAACTGATTCTGAGAATTCCTTTATGTTTGGGTTATATTCAGATAATTCTTCTCTCTCTCTCTCTCTCTCTCTCTCTCTCTCTCTCTCTCATTTTAGTGAGAGGTAATAAAGACCACTTAGGAAAGACTAACCTGATAGGCAAAGTTGAAGTTGAAGGTTGAGTTTTGAAATTTTCATGGTAAAAGTACAAATGAAAATGAGAAGAAAAGTAGGATTTCAACTGTGGGGAAAGAAAAGTTCAATTTTGGATATACTGATGTTCTGCTGCAGAAAACTTATCCAATTGCAAATGTCCTGCCGGCAGTGAGAAATATATATATATATATATATATATATATATATATATATATATATATATATATATATCATGAACGTAGAAGGAAAGGTGTGGCTAGAGATATAGACATAGGTTCTCTGCATAAAGGTTATAGTCAAAGATGTAAGAATGGATGAAATTTCTGTCAAATCATAGGTAGACAGAACAAAGTCCTAAATAAAATGTCTTGAGGAATGACTTCATTTAATGATCAAGAGAAAAAATATTGATGGCAAGTATGCCCATATACTGCCATTGTGGCTTTCTAAATATGTTTTTGTGTTTAATAATTGCAATTCTTAGCATAAAAAGTTCAGAAAAAGCATTAAATGATGTCTAGATTATTGAAAACTCAGAGAATCCTTCCAACAAACACAAATCTAAGTGAAGGCCATGGGGCAAGGGGGAAAAATGAGACCATTCCAAATGGCATAAAGAAAGAAAGAATTGTGATATCAGTACTGACAAGAAGGGAATTAAGCTGAATGGGGGAGTGTGTCTTGAGGACTTTGGGCTTTAAAAATTTATAACATGAAAGGAGATTTCATAACTCCAATTTAACATTGTATTGCTCTGCCTTTGCTTTTATTCATTACTAAGGATTTCCCTATTTTAAATGGAGACATTTCAAATGAGATGGGATAAGAAAGTGAAAGATATTTGCCTCAGATTTCTTGTAGAAAGAGATGTAATCTTGAAAATCTTACTATACTTATTTTTCTGAGCCAAAGGGTATATTGCTTGAGACTTGGGAAACAACACTGTTGTTTCAGTAATGATACTCTATCAAAGGTAAAATTTGTGTCCTTGTCAAAAGTCTCTTGAGCCTTTCTTCTCTTGTCTGCCTATATCATGGGACACTGTTAGTAAGAGGTCATAAAGCATTTATATTTCAGAGTTTTTCTTATAAACCAAAAATGGTACCACCATTTTTAATAAATTATATAGTCATTAGTTAATTAATATATGCCCATCACTAAAGAATTCAATTGAAATTCAATCTAATAATTACTCTGTACTTAATATGGGTAAGTATTGTGCAGGCACTGGGATACAGAGACAAAAACATGACAATTTATAATTTATATCTTCAAGGAACTGAACATCTCATTCCAGGATAAAGCATTCAAGTTCGAGTGAGAAAGGAGTGCTTTCCAGGTATTAAGAAATATTTATACAAAAATCTGAAAGCAGGAGATAGAATAGTATTTCATTTAGAATGAAAAAAGTCAAACATAGATGATTGAAGAGTAATGTATGGCAGGGGAGTAGGCTGATTTTAGCATTAATCTACCCTAGGTTTCAAAGAATCCATCATCTCTTCTCATCAGTCTGAAAATTTCATGCAAGAAAGTGAGATTTTAGAAATTGTAAAGGAAGATTATGATGAACAGATATATTATTCTGTTCTAAACAGGAAGTGAAATTAACAAGAATGAGTAATAGAGAGGGAAAACATGTTTTTGTCTCTGTGTGTGTGTTTGTGTGTGTGTGTGTGTGTGTGTGTGTGTGTGTGTGTGTCTGTGTGTGTGTGTATAAATCTCTGGGGAAAAGAAGGAAGAGACAAAGTAAATAGGTATGTTGGAGATGGAAACCTGAAGAAGAAGCAGGGAAATGAGCAATGTCAATGAAAATGAAAAAAGATCCATAGTACCAAGTTATTATTAGAGACAACAAAAATGGAGCTAAAAGATTCTTGACACAACCAATAGATGACCAACTTGGAGTGAATTCCTAAGAGGTTCAAAGTTCAAGTCATTTTCAATTACATAATAGTTGGATAATCATGAGCAAATTACAAAGTCTTACTTGTAATGATACAGACAATATTTTAACATTATAGATTACATATGAGTTGCCAATTAATCTACATTTGTGGAGGGAGTTTTTATACAAGGAGTTTTCCATTACATCTTTCAGTCCCTGTTTCCCTTCAGATCTCCTATTAACCCTCCCCACCAAAAAACATCATGAATTCACTTATTTTCAAAAGAATTGATTGGGAAGTGGTAGTGATAATGGAGAAGACAAATTGTTATTTAGTATAATAATGTAGATTAAAAAATTGATTTTTAAAAAACTTTTCAATTGATAGGTTGATGCCAAAACAATTGCTGGAAAAGTTATTCTTTCATTCAGCTCTCCTAAGCAAAACCTATGAAGTCATAAGTGGCTTTGTTGTTTTTGTTTTCCCTTTCTTCCATTGTTTTATTTTTGCTTAGTCAATTTGCTGTACTGATACTATTACCTAATGTTTAATAACATCAAGGCTCAGAAATGCCAATTTTTATTTGTCAGCTTTATTTTTCTGACTTGTTTTCTGTTTTGAGGACAGGAAAGGAAAAAAAGGATTGCTTATTTGAGCTGAGCCTAATTCTGGTATAGTATATTTTATTCATTAATATATAATGTATATAATATGCAATATCCATTAGAGAAGATTTCTAGTTTTAGAAAGGGGGCCCAGACACACATTAATATTTACAGACATTAGAATGAGACTTGGTGAAAAAAATTGGTTACAGAAAACATAATAGCTTACATATCCCATTCATAAGTAGCAAATCTCTAAGATATTGGTTTAAATTGTAGAAAAAAAGAAAATATATCAGTACTATTTCGAATGTCACAGTAGAATAAACCAGTACCCAAGACAGAAATGGTATACTACAGTGCAAACTAATCAGAGCATATCCAGTGCTGTAGGGTCATATCTATAAATAAACACAGAGATCCACACATGCTCACACATGATGACTTTCCTTCAATATGATGGAGTGAGTACAACTTTCCCTTTGCATAACTCTTGAATGTCACCAAACTCTCAAAAATTCCCACCTAAAAATGCCATTGGGATGTTCAAGAGGGAAGGATACCAGGTTTCTTCTCTGGAGACATTGACCCAATGGAATTAATATCTTCTTGTCTTCGAAATTTCATTTCCAAAATTTTTCTCCATTCTCAAAATTGACCTCTTAGTGAACTACTTAACCTCTACTCTATCCTTTAATCTTGAAGCCCATATTTTTTCCTATTGTGGCCCCCATTTTGCCACAAATCAATAATGATCCACTAGAATCGTAGGAACACAATTGCAAAAGACATATAAATTATTTTGGGATGTCAAAGAATAAGGGAAAAATAAAACACTATTGTCTCTTTTGTGAGAAATATAATTTTGCCACTCTAGTTTAAAAAGAGGTAGGAACAATTCATGGTATACCATAATCTACAAAAGAACTACGTGAAAGATCACCAAAAGGATAATCTATTTTCACTCTAGAATTATGTATGAGATGTGGCTGGAAAAGTGGATCCTTGAGTCATGTGCCAAGAATAAGGAATAATTCTAAGACAGCTTGGATGTTCCACATAATGTCAAGAAAAACATAGCAAGGTCCCTAATAAGTTTGAGTGTACTCTCTGTAGAGCATTTATGAGAAATATAAAAGTTGCAGAGAGAGAGGATATGAATGGATAGCAGACTATCTATCATTGTAAGGAGTATCCACATTTATCAGCTAATTTATGTGTTTGGAGCATAAAATGTTTTGTTTTCTTTTTGTTTTATACAACTAGGACTTCTGTTTGTACTTCATGAAAACAAAATAAAGGACTAAATATAATCCACCTCTGGCACATAAAAAGGCTTTTTTTCAGAGGGAAGAGATTTTCTCAAACATATCTATATATGTATGTTAGCCTCAATTCCTCATCTGTGAAATGAACTGAAGAAAGAAATAGCCAATCATTCCAGTATCTTTGCCAAGAAAGCCCCAAATGGGATCATGAAGAGTTAGACATGATTGAAAAAATCACTGAATCCAACTCTTCTATTCTTTAATTAATCATATTTCCCGCTCACCATAGTAGCTATTCCAAACCTTTTCTTTTTGCCATCAGTTTCCCATGTACAACTCCCCAATTCTCTCCCCTAAAAATATCATGTAACTCAACAAGAAAATCAAGGCTATTTGACAGGAACTTCCTCTTCTCTCTTACTCATTTGACACACCTTTAACATCTGTGCTCTACTCCTTTATTTCATATTTCATAGATAGTTTTTCCACTCTGAAAGTTGACATCAATGGTGATATATCTTCATCCATATCATAACCACTAACTGAAGGTGTAACCCAAGACTGTCCTCAAATCCATTCTCATTGTGCTCTGTATCTCATAATATGGTAACTTCATCTCCTCATATTTCAATTATTTCTATGCCAATGATTCTCAGGTCTATATAAATAACCTTATTCTCTCCTCTGACTGCTAAACTCATATTACCTATTTATAACTGGATATGCCCTGCTCATTTCAAATCCAACATATCCAGAACAGAATTCAAGAATCTTCTAATTTCTATTCAATTCTAATTTCTCTCTTACCATATACATGTCTACCATCCATTCAGGTCATGCTTACTAACTGTGGGTCCCTCAAGGCTCTATTCTAGGATCTCTTCTCTTCTCCCTTTAAATTATTTCACTTGATAATCTCTTCAACTCCTATAATTTCCAAGGTTATCTCTAGGCTAGTTATACTTTTCTTTTGCAAGGCAAATGGGATTAAGTGGCTTGCCCAAGGCCACACAGCTAGGTAATTATTAAGTGTCTGAGACCAGATTTGAACCCAGGTACTCCTGACTCCAAGGCTGGTGCTTTATCCACTATGCCACCTAGCCGCCCCTAGTTATACTTTTTTTAAATTCAGGTTTTTTTTTATTATTTTTTATTTTTATTTTTTATTTTCATCCATTTGTACATGCATATTTTCAAGTAATAAAATTTCCTTCCATCCTCCCTTCCCAGCCCACTCCCCTCAGTGGCAAACAGTCAGGTTAGCATTATACATACATATATTCATAAACATGTTTACTGATTAGCATTAGTTACTTTTGGTATGAGAAATTAGGATTAAGAGGAAGAGATAATAAGAGATAATTTTTATGAAGTAGTCATCAGATTCAGAAGGGTTGTTGTGTGTATGTGTCTGTGTATCTCTGTGTGTGTGTGTGTGTGTGTGTGTGTGTGTGTGTTTTGTTTTGTTTTTCTTCCTCTAGATGTGTATAATATAGTCCATAGCTGGTCTCATACAGTTGTCCTAACTCTCTGAACTGCTGAAAGGAGCGGCTTCCATCAATTTTGTTCATCTTGCAGTATTGCAGTTGATGTGTCCATTGTTCTATTGGTTCTACTCCCTATATTCAGCATCAGATCCTGTTAGTCATTCCATGCTTCTCTAGAGTCTTACCATTTATGGTTTCTTATAGAACAATAGTATTTAATAGTATTCATGTTAAATAACTTGTTTAGTCATTCTCCCAATTGATGTGCATCCCCTCAATTTCCAATTTTGTCACTACAAAAATTACTGCTATGAATATTTTGGAACAAGTGGAACTTTTCCCTTTTTTTAAAAAAATAATTTCTTCTGGATATAGTCCTAGAATTGGAATTGTTGGGTCAAAGGGAATGAACAGCTTAATTCCTCTTTGGGCATAGTTCCATATTGCTCTCCAGAAAGGTTGAGTCTGTTCACAATACCACCAGCAATGCATGAATGTCTCAATACTCCCACAACTTCTCCAACATTGATCATTTTCCCTTTGTCTCATCTTGATCAATCTGATAGGTGCGAGATGATGATACCTTATTATTGTTTTAATTTACATTTCTCTAATCAATAATGATTTGGGGAATTTTTTTCATATGATTATGTCTAACTTCAATTTCTTCATTTGAAAACTGTCTGTTCATAACTTTTGACCATTTATCAACTGGGAATTATTTGTGACCTTATAAATTTGATGCAATTGTCTATATAATTTAGAAATGAGACCTTTATCAGAACTCCTAGTTGTGAAGATTGTTTCCCAACTTTCTGTTTTCCTTCTAATTTTGACAGCAATAATTTTATTAGTGTAAAAGTTATCTAATTTAATATAGTCAAAGCCATTAATTTTGCTATTTATAATGTGCTCTAATTCTTCTTTGATAATAAATGTATCGCCTTTCCATAGATCTTATAGATAGAATATTTCTTGGTTTATTAATTTATCGATGGTGTCACTCTTTATGTCTAAATCTTGTACTCATTTTGACCTTATTTTGGTATAGGATTTGATAGATAGTTCTATGCCTAGTTTTTGTATTACTATTTTTCCAGTTTTCCCCAACAATTTTTGTCAAATAATGAATTCTTATCCCAGAAACTGATGTCAATGGGTTTGTCAAATAGTAGATTGCTGTAGTCATTTACCATGACTTCTTTTGAACCCATCCTAATTCACTGCTCCATTGCTCTATTTCTTAACCAGTACCAGGCAGTTTGATGATTGCCACATCTAGTATAGTATTAGATCTGGTACAACTAGGTCACTTACTTTTACATTTTTTTTTCATCAGTTCCCCTATTATTACCACTACACAAAGGGCTGGTTTGAATATTTGTTGCTCCAGATGAATTTTGTTGCTATTTTTTCTAGCTCAGTTAAGTAGTTATTTTGGTGATTGGTATGGCACTGAATAAGTAATTTAATTTGAGCAGAATTGTCATTTTTATTATATTAGCTTGACCTGACTGTGAACATTTGACATTTTTCCAGTTATTTAGATTGATTTTATTTGGATGAAAAGTGCTTTATTATTGTGTTCATACAGTCTCTGGGTTTATCTTGGGAGGTGATTCTCAAGTATTTTAATGTTGCCTATATTTATTTTAAATGGAATTTCTCTTTCTGTCTCTTCTCTTGGGCTTTGTTGTTCATATATATATAGAAATGCTCATGATTTATGTGGGTTTATTTTAATCACTGCTACTTTGCTGAATTTGTTAATTGTTGCAAGGAGTTTTTTTAGATGATTTTCTCGGACTCTCTAAGTATACCATCAAATCATCTACCAAGAGTGAAAGTTTTGCTTCCTCACTGCTAATCCTAATTCCTTCAATTTCTTTTTCGTCTCTTATTGCTATAGATAGCATTTCTAATACTATATTAAATAGTAATGGTGATAATGGGCATCCTTGTTTCACCCCCCTCGTTTTATTGGAAAAGCTCCAAGTTTATTTCCATTACATATAATATTTGTTGATGGTTTTAGATAGACATTATTTACTATATAGTAAAGAAAATTCCATTTATTCTTAAACTTTCTAGTGTTTCTTTAATTAGGAATGGTTGTTGCATTTTAATCAAAGGCTTTTTCAGCATCTATTGAGATAATTATATGATTTCTGTTGGTTTTGCTATTGATATGTTTAATTATGTTGAGTGTTTTTCTAATATTGAACCATCCCTGCCTACCTGATCATGATGTATTATCCTAGTAATAACTTACTATAGTCTCATTGCTAAAATTTCATTTAAGATTTTTGTATCAATATTCATTAGGTAGATAGGCTTATAATCTTCTTTGTTCTGATTCTTCCTAGTTTAGGTATCAGCACTATGTTGGAGTTATGAAAGGAGTTTGGCAGAACTCCTTCCTTTCCTACTCTTTTTAAAATAGATTGTATAGAATAGGAATTAATTATTTCTTAAATGTTTGGTAGAATTCATTTGTAAATCCATCTGGACCTGGAGACTTTCTTAGGGACGTTACTGTAGGTTTGTTCAGTTTTTTTTTTTCTGAAATGGGGTTATTTAAGTAATTTATTTCCTCTTCTGTTAATCTGGGCAGTTTGTATTTTGTAAATATTTATCCATTTCACTCAGATTATTTAATTTATTGGCATAGTTTGTGTAAGTAACTCCAAATTATCTCTTTAATTTCCTCCTAATTGGTGGTTAGTAAACCTTTTTCATTTTGAAACTCATAATTTAATTATCTTCTTTTTTAAATTAAAATTAACCAAAGATTTGTCTACTTTATTGGCTTTCCCCCTAAAACCAACAATAAGTTTTATTCATGAGATTAATGATTTTCTTTCTTTTTTTCTCATTTATTTATTTATTCTTATTTTGTGCAATTTTTTATACATTATTAATATATTCTGTTTAAGAGTAAACATAACCCCCCAAAAATATAGACCCACATGGGCGATAAAGTAAAGGGAAGAGAAAAAAATTAAAATTAAAAGAAAAGAAAAATAATAATAATAATAATAATGGTAGGTATGACCAGGCAGCACAGTACACAGAGCACCAGCCCTGGAGCCAGGAGCACCTGAGCCCAAATCTGGTCCCAGACACCCAACAATCACCCAGTTATGTGTGACCCCGTGCAAGCCACCCCAACCCCATTGCCCTGCAAATATAAAAAAAATACAAAATAAAATAAAATAGTAATAATAATAATAGTAAGGGTGGTGAGTTGGGGGACAGACAACTGGCACTTAGACCAGGAGCACCTGGCTCCAAATCTGACTTCATACACCCCACAATCACCTAGCTGTGCAGCCCCAGGCAGGCTACCTAGCCCCATTTGACCTACAATGCCCCCCCCAAATAAAAATAATAATAAAATTGTCCTTCAGTCTGTGTTCTAACACCACCAGCTCTGTTGCAGGCAGATCATATTCTTTATGATAAGTCCATCACAAAAGTTACTTCCATATTTTTCCACAGTTTCCTTTGCTGATCGCAACTCCCTCCTTTCATATTCCTCCACTACCCTGAACTATATTTTTCTTTCTCCTTTCACTCTGACTCTGATGTAGGGTAGCTGAGTGGTGCAGCAGACAGATCCCCAGCCCTGGGGCCAAGAAGCCTTAGGCCCAACATCCACCCTATCCTATGATCCCAGACAGGCCATCCAATCCCAGCCCCTTGCTAGAAGTAAAAAAAGAAAATGTGTTATATCTGACCACTGTCCCCCCATGGTCCATCCTCTCCTCCTTTACTCACATCCATACCCCTTCCCCCTCCTCCCCCCTCCTTGTTACTCCAGATGCCTATACCCCATTGAGTATATTTGCTGTTTCCTCTCCTAGCCATCTCTGATGAGAGCAAAGGTTCCCTCATTCCCCCTTGCCTCCCCCCTTCCATATCATTGCAATAGCTCATTGTAATAAAAAAAATCTTATTATGTGAAATATCTTGGACTATTCCCCCTCTCCTTTTTCTTTCTCCCATTCCATTTCCCTTTTTTTCTTATTGACTCCAATTTTACACCATATTTTATCTTCGAATTCAGCTTTCTCCTGTGCTTCAACTATAAAAGCTCCCTCTACCTGCTCTATTAACTGAGATGGTTCATATGAATATTATCAGTATCATTTTTCTATACATGCAGTTCATCCTCATTAAGTCCCTCATATTTCCCCCCTCTCCTCCAATCTCCATGCTTCATCTGAGTCCTGTATCTGAAGATCAAACCTTCTGTTCAGCTCTGGCCATTCGAAAAGGAACATTTGAAATTCCCCTGGTTCATTGAAAGTCCATCTTTTTTCCTGGAAGAGGACATTCAGCCTTGCTGGGTAGTTCATTCTTGGCTGCATTCTAAGCTCTTTTGCTTTCCGGTATATTGTATTCCAAGCCCTACGAGCTTCCAATGTAGCTGCTGCTAAGTCCTGTGTGATCCTGACTGCCGCTCCACGATATTTGAACTGTGTCCTTCTGGCTGCTTGTAATATTTTCTCTTTGACTTGGGAGTTCTGGAACTTGGCTATAATATTCCTGGGAGTTGTTTTTTTGGCATCTCTTTCTTGGGGGGATTGGTGGATTCTCTCCATTTCTATTTTGCCCTCTGCTTCTAGAATATCAGGGCAATTTTCCTGTAGTAATTCTTTGAAAATGATGTCAAGGCTCTTTTCCTGATCATGACTTTCAGGTATTCCAATAACTTTTAAATTAGCTTTCTTAAATCTGTTTTCCATATCAGTTGTTTTTTTCAATGACATGTTTCACATTTTCTTCTAATTTTTTCATTCTTTTGGTTTTGAAGTATTGTGTTCTGATTTCTTGTAAAATCAGCAACCTCCCTCAGTTCCATTCTTTGTCTGAAGGATTTGTTTTCCTCAGAGAGCTTTCTTATCTGTTTTCCATCTGGCCATTTCTGCTTTTTAAAGCATTCTTCTCCTCAATAACTTTTTGAACTGTTTTATCCACTTGACCTATGCTGGTTTTTAGCATGTTATTTTCTTCGGCATTTTTTGGATCTCCTTGACTAAGCTACTGACTTCATTTTCATGTTTTTACTGCACCTCTCTCATTTCTTTTCCCAATTTTTCTTCTGTCTCCCTCACTGGATTTTCAAAGTCTCTTTTTAGCTGTGTCATAGCCTGATCCCAATTTCTGTGTTCTTGGAGTCTTTAGATGCAGCAACTTGTACTTCCTCATCTTCAGATTGAGCATTTTTTTAGGTTTTTGCAAGGCAAATGGGTTAAGTGGCTTGCCCAAGGCCACACAGCTAGGTAATTATTAAGTGTCTGAGATCAGATTTGAACTCAGGTACTCCTGACTCCAAGGCCGGTGCTTTATCTACTATGCCACCTAGCCTTCCCTCAGATTGAGCATTTTGATTCTTCTTGAGATCATAGGCAAAGTATTTCTCAATGATGTTCTTCTTTTTTCTCTGCTTACTCATTTCTCTAACCTGTGCCTGGTTTTGGGGTGATTCCTGAGCTTTTGAGTGTGTGAGGCTTTGTCTTCCCCCAGGTCTGTGAATGACCACAAGTGTACCCATCTTGAGGTGGGGGGGCTGCTGTTCTATTAGGGGCCTAGACTGTGATCAGGATATGAATGTTGTCAGAACCCTAGAGTCCAATTCCAGGGACAGAGGACAGAGCTCTGCAGTCTCTCTTCACTCCCCTCCCTAGGCTTAGCACTCATACCCTGGGGGCTCCTGCTTACCAGCTTCTGCTTCTGGTTCCTGGATCTGGGCTGACACCAACAGGCTGCTTGCTGTGTGTCCTGAAGGTTGGGCTTCATGTGCTCACTCTTGGAGAGGTCTCCCTGCTGATCCCCCAAGTTGTACTTGGTACTCCTGCAGGGTGTAGGTCAGGAAACTGCCTGTACTGCTGTGAGTCAAGGCTCGTGCCCTGGCCTGCCTCTGGGAGGCTGAAGTTCCTTCATTCTGGTGGGCCACCCTTTTGTTGGTCCCCCACTCTGACCAAGCCCATGGAGCTGAGCCTTTCTACTATTTTCCAGCTTACCTTGGGTTGGAGAACTGCCTTAGTGCATCCCTCTCTGGATTCTGTTTCTCTAAAATTTAGTTAGAGTCCTTAGCTTATAAGTTTTGAGCGAGAGCACCTAAGAGACAAACCTCTCCTGTAGCCATCTTGGCTCCACCCCCCCCCACTATTGATTTTCTTACATTCAATTTTTTTTCATATCTCCCTTGATTTTCAGAATTTCTAATTGGGTATTTCATTAGGGATCTTTAATTTGTTCTTTTTCTAGCTTTTTCAGTTGCATACCAAATTCATTGATCTCCTCTTTCTCTATTTTATTCATATAGGTATTTAGAGATATAAAGTTTCCCCTCAAAACCCCCTTGACTGCTTCCCTGAAATTTTGGTATGATGTCTCATTAGGATCATTTTCTTGGATATAATTACTGATCATTTCTATTATTTGCTGTTTGATCCACTTTTTTTTGATATTCTAAACATTAGTTTGAAATTCAGAGGCCTAGTCACATTAACTTGACAAAGGTGCAGAAAAAAAGAATTTTGGACAAACTGAAGGAACATAGGCACATCTGTTGATGGAACCATGAATTGGTTCTACTGTTCTAGAATGAACTTGATGATCTTTGATATTTTGCTTACATTCTCTTTTTTTTTAATTTTTAATTTTTTACAATTTTCCCCTTAATCTTGCTTCCCTCCCCCACCCCAGAAGGCAGTCTGTTAGTCTTTACATTGTTTCCTTGGTATACACTGATATAAAATGAATGTGATGAGAGAGAAATCATATCCTTAAGGAAGAAAAATAAAGTATTGTGCCTCATTGTTGCACTAATGGAATGAGCATCTCCATCAAGTTTGGTCATCACCCCCATATTGCTGCTAGGGTACACAATGTTCCTCTGGTCCTGCTCATCTTGCTCAGCATAAGGCCATGTAAATCTTTCTGGGCTTCCCTGAATTCCCATTCCTCCTGGCTTCAAATAGAACAATAGTGTTCCATCACATACATATACCACATTTTGTTACACCATTCTTCAATTGAATGACATTTATTTAATTTCCAATTCTTTGCCACCACAAACAGAGCTGCTATGAATTTTTTGTACAAGTTATGACATTTTTATAAGTTATTACATATTCTTGTTTAAGAGTAAACATAATACCCCCTCAACCCCCAAAATAGACCCTCATGAGAAATAAAAGAAAGAGGAAAAACTTGTTTCATTCTGTGTTCTGATACCATCAGCTCTGACTCAGGTGGATCACATTCTTTATGATAAGTTCATCATAAAAGTTACTTCCATATTTTTCCACTGTTGCTGTTACTGATTGTAATTCCCTCCATCCATTTCTCCCCACTACTGTATTTTATAGTTTTTCTCTCCTTTCACTCTGTTCCTCTTCTAAAATGTGCTGTTGGGTAGCTGAGTGGCACAGCAGACTGATTGCCCGAGCCCACATAGCACCCCTGAGACCCAATGACCAACCTGCCCCATGGTCCTGGACAGGCCACCTAATCCCAGCCCCTTGCAAGAAGTAAAAAAGAAAATGTGTATCTATTATCTCCTATGATCTACCCTCACCTCCATCACTCACATCCCCCCTTCCCCTGTCCCCCCCTACTTCTTACTCCAGATGCCTATACCCCATTGAGTATATATGCTGTTTCCTCTCCTAGCCACCTCTGATGAGAGCAAAGATGCCCTCATTCCCCCTTGTCTTCCCCACTTCCATATCATTGCAATAGCTCATTGTAATAAAGAAAATCTTATTATATGAAATGTCTTGGCCTATTCCCCCTCTCCTTTTCCTTTCTCCCATTACATTTCCTTTTTTTCTATTGACTCCATTTTTACACCATATTTTATTTTCAAATTCAGCTCTCTCCTTTGCTTCATCCATAAAAGCTTCTTCTACCTACTCTTAAATGAGAAGTTTCATATGAGTACTATCAGTATCATTTTTCTATGCAAGAATGTATGCAGTTCATCATCACTAAGTCTCTCATATTTTGCCCTTCTCCTTTGCTCTCTATGCTTCACCTGAGTCCTGTATTTGAAGGTCAAACTTTCTGTTCAGCTCTGGTGTTTCAAGAGGAACATTTTAAATTCCCCTGGTTCATTGAAAGTCCAACTTTTCCCCTGGAAGAGGAAATTCTGTTTTGCTGGGTAATTGATTCTCCATTGCATTCCAAGCTCTTTTGCCTTCCAGAATATTATATTTCAAGGCCCATGAGTCCTTAATGTAGTTGCTGTTAAGTTCTGTGTGATCCTGACTGCAGCTCCATGATATTTGAATTGTGTCCTTCTGGTTGCTTGTAATATTTTCTCTTTGACTTGGAAGTTCTGAAGCTTGGCTATAATATTCCTGCGGGGGTGTTTTGGGGTTTTCTTTGGATCTCCTTCTAGGAGAGATTGGTGTATTTTCTCTCAATTTCTATTTTACCTTCTGTTTCTAGGATATAAGGGTAATTTTCCTGTAGGATTTCTTTAAAAATTAGGTCATGGTGGCTAGGTGGCACCTGGAGTCAGGAGTAACTGAGTTCAAATCCGGCCTCAGACACTTAATAATTACCGAGCTGTGTGGCCTTGGGCAATCCACTTAAACCCAATGCCTTACAAAAACCTAAAAAAAACTCAGGTCAAGGCTCTTTTCCTGATCATGACTTTCAGGTATCCCAATAATTTTTAAATTATCTTTCCTGAATCTGTTTTCCAGATCAATTTTTTCAATGAGATGTTACACGTTTACTTCTAATTTTTCATTGTTTTCATGTTGAAGTATTGTATCTTGACTTCTCATAAAGTCATCAGCTTCCTTTAGCTCCATTCTACATCTGAAGGAATTGTTTTTCTCAGAGAGCATTATTATCTTTTTTTCCCTTCTGGCCAATTCTGCTTTTTTTTTAGCTTATTTTTTTTTCAAGGTAATGGGGTTAAGTGACTTGTCCAAGGCCACACAGCTCGGTAATTATTAAGTGTCTGAGGCCGGATTTGAACTCAGGTACTCCTGACTCCAGGGACAGTGCTCGAGACCCACTGGACTACCTAGCTGCCCCAATTCTGCTGTTTAAACCATTCTTCTCCTCAATAATTTTTTGAACTGTTTTATCTGTTTGACCTATGCTGGTTCTTAACATGTTATTTTTTAAGCATTGTTTTGGATCTCCTTGACTAAACTGCTGAGTTTTTTTTTCATGTTTTTCCTGCATCTCTCTCATTTCTTTTCCCCATTTTCTTCTATATCCTTTACTTGATTTTCAAAACCCTTTTTGAGCTCTATCATAGCCTGAGCCTGTTTTCCTTTGAGTCTTTAGATAAGGGAGCTTATACTTCTTCATCTTCAGATTGAGTATTTTGATACTTCTTGTGATCATAGACAAATAATTTCTCAATGGTGGTCCTCTTTTTTCTCTGTTTACTCATTTCTCGAGCCTGTGCCTTGTTTTGGGGTGCTTCCTGAGCTTTTGACTATTATTGGGATAACCACTTTGGGTTTTCTGGGGGGAGACACCCCACTGGGACTTTTGTGCTTTGATATGTAGGTGACCACAGGCACTCCTCTCTGCCCTGGAGCTGTGAGGAGGATCCCTGCTATCTTAGTATGACGGACCAAAATGCAATATGGGCAAACAGTAGAGTCTTGCCCCAGGGAAAGCAGAGAGATTTCTGCAGTCTCCCCTGTCCCCCTTACCATCTGTGGGCTGTGCTCTGGAGATGCAGGCTGGTTTCCTTGATTCCTGCTCCAGGTTCTCACCACAGGGCTAATCTGAGGCCAGTGCTCCTTACTCCACACTCATTCTGGTACAACAGAGTTCTTTCACTGCCCCTTCAAGCTGTTCCTGGTGATCCCCAGGCTGGGCTGGGCTGGGCTGCATTGAGCTGCAGCTGGAGTCTTTTCCCAACCCCCAGCCCTGGTGAAACACACCTTTCCCCTGGAACTTCTAAGTTATCTTGGACTGGGAAAATGCATCACCAAGTCTTTCCATGGGTTCTGTCCCTCTAAATTTTGGCCAGAGTCATAATTTGATGGCTTTTGGAGTTCCCTGGAGAAGTAGTTTCTGGGAAATGCTACCTTCATGCTTCCATCTTGGCTCTGCCCCTGATTCACCTATTATTTAAGATAAATTTAATTTCCAATTAGTCCTTGATTTATCTTTCAATCACTCTTTATTGCATGTAATTTTTATTAAATCATGGTTTGAGAAGTGCATTTTTTTTATTTCTGCTTTTCTGCATTTCATTATAAGGTTTTGTGCCCTAGAACATGGTATTTTTTGGTGTAGGTGCCAGATCTGGCTGAGAAAATAAGTATATTCTTATCTATTCCCATTAAGTTTTCTCCAGAGGTCTATCATATCTAAGTTTTCTAAGATTTCATTTACTTTCTTAACTTCCTTCTTGTTTATTTTGTTGTTAGATTTATTTAGTTTTAAGAGAGGAAGATTGAGGTCCCCCATTATTAAAGTTTTTGTGCCTATGTCTTCTTGTATTTCACTCAGTTTTTCCTCTACGAATTTGGATACTATCCCACTAAGTGCATATAAGTTTAGCAATGATATAGTTTCATTAACATTGATGCCTTTTAAGTAGATGTAGCTTCCCTCCTTATCATTTTTAATGAGATTTATTTCTACTTTTACTTCATATGAGATTAGGATCACTATCCCAGATTTTTTTTTTATTTCAATTGAGGCATAATATATTTCAAGTACATACAGTTCTCCTCATGAGCCAAAGTATCATCCTAAACCATATCATTTCTTGTACTATTTGTGCCCCTTCCCAAGGCCTATTTTCTCTCACACTGTACTCCCCCTGCCCCTCCCCCCACCTGGCTTGTCAAGTGAAGCAAGGCCTATTCACTCTCCCACTTTGCCCCCACCCCCAGGGTATTTAACCCTTTGTTAATTGAACCACAGGTTAGGTCAAATCTTGGTCTAATTAACTGCAAGAATCTTAAAGATCTCTAAGTATTGGGACACTGAAGGTCTCACCTTAAAACTTTATGAATGATTGTTAAGTTACAGAGACACTGAATCAGATCCTTGCAGTTTATGATGCCCTCATTAGACAAGATGCTAAGCACATGGGATTAAAGTGGGTAAAAGGATAATGAGACAATTAATTTTAAAGTTAATGCAACTGCTTTTCTTAGGATTTTTTGTCTCAAACACATTGATGTCATCTGGGACCTCTTCAATTGTGCTATAAGACCTGATTATACTCATATCCTTTATGTTCATTCTCTTCAATTATATTCAATTATATATTCAATTATATTCTTTATCCTAAGAGAAGTAAAGCGCTAAAGAATTAGAAGTGGTACATCTTCCCTTTTAGGATTATATACAATTTGATGGTACTGACTAATATTTGTTTTGTTTTGTTTTGTTTTTCCTTCCCCTTTTCCTTTATGTTTTTTTTTATACAACTCTTGATTGTGTATTTGGTGCTTGAATTCTCTGTTCAGTTCTGATCTTTGTGTCAGGAAATTTTGTAAGTCCTCTGTTTCGTTGAATAGCCACCTTTTTTCCTGACAGTATATGCTGAATTTTGCAAGGTAGTACATTCTGGGTTATAATGCCAGGGCTTGGCTCTCTGAAATATGCTATTCCAGGTCTTCCAGTCCTTTGATATTGAGGCCAATAGATATTGTATGAATCTGAATGTGTTTCCTTTATATTTGAATCATCATCATCATCATTATTATTATTATTATTATTATTATTATTATTATTATTATTATTTGTGGCTTATAATATTTTCTCCTTTATTTGAGGATCTAGGACTTGGTTATTATAGCCCTTTGAGTTTTTATCCTGTGGTCTCTTTCTGGAGAGGTTCTGTGGAGTCTTTCAATAGCTATATTGTTATCTTATTTTAGTAGATTTGGGCAGTTTTCCCTTATAATTTCTTGCATGACATTTTCCAGGTTCTTTTATTGATCCAAGCTTTCTGGTAGTCTGATGATTCATAGATTGTCACTTCTGGATCTATTTTCCAGGTCATTCCTTTTCCCTAAAAGGCACTTTACATTTTCTTCAATTTTTTCAGCCTTTTTATTTTATTTGATGGAATCTTGTAGATTCATAGATATTTATTTGATCAATTATAATTTTTAGGGTTTTATTTTCTTCAATTAACTTCTGTTTCCTTTTTCAGTTGTTTTTTTATTTTAATGAAGTTTATTTCTTTGGTCAATTTTTCAAAATTTTCCTGCATGACTTTCATTTCTTTTTTTCCATTTTTCTTCTTCCTCTTTTCTTTGGTTTTTAAATCATTTTTAAGCTTGTAGATGAACTTTTGTATTTGAGTCCAATTTGTAGACTGTTTTGATGCTTCCCCTGTGAGTGGTTTCTCACTGCTTTCTTCTTCAGACATGGCATTATTATCATCTTTGTCTGAAAAAGTAGTTTTCTAGCTCTTTTAGCTTTTCTGTTTATTTTTGTTGTTTGAGGTGTGCTCCTGGGGTATAGGGAGTACAGATTCACACTTTTTTTTTTTTGCTGAGGCTAGGATCTGATCCCTGGCTTGTTGTTGACTAAGATGTTGCTTATATGGTCCAGACCTTGCCTTTGCAGAGATCCCCCCCCCCTCCTTTATGTTCAGGTTCTGATTTAACAGTGGTTTGTTCCTGACCCAGTCCTGTTTTTTACCCCAGTGCTTTCAGGGTTCAGACTTTGTTTGGGGTTGGAATCCTCCCTGATGTCTTGCTTTCTAGTTTCCAGGACCTCTGCTGTTGTTAAGTTGTTGGGACCTGGATCGCATTGTGTCTAAAAGCCTCTTGCTGGTTTTTCTGCTCTCCTGTCTCCTGTTCTTTACTCCCCTTTCCCCCAAAGAGACAGATTGTCACTGAAGATCCTCCACGATGTCTACTTCTTTGAATCTTCTGTTTTTCTTATTAGGATCTGGAATTCGAATGTCAGAATAGAGGCTTCATTTATCTTTGATAGGGAAAACCTCCAGGAGCAGGTTAGCTTCATTCTACCACCTTGGCTCCCTATGCTAAATCTACTTTATATATCCTTGCCTAACCTCTTTGCTGACTTCCACTCTCACTTCTCCAATTTATGTTTTGAATTTCATATCCCATGAAGACCTTAAACTCATTAAACTGAACTCATTATCTTTCCCCCAAATCCTCCATTTGTCCAAACTTCCTTATTACTGACCATTCTCCCAGTTACGCAGAATTTCAAACTAGTTATTATCCTCCACTCTTTACTCTCTCTTACCCCACTTATCCAATCTGTTGTCAAGGCTTGTTGATTTTTACCTCTGTAACATTTTTCTTATTTGTCTCCTGTTTATCTCAGAGACAGAAAACATTTTGTTGCAGGCCTTCGATATCTCATACCTCATCTGTTTGATGCAAGTCTGTTCCCACTCTAGTCCATCCTTGTCTCAGTTGTCTAAGTGATCTTCCTAAAGTTCAGATCTGACTATATCACTCTTTATTATCCTTTGGATCAAATATAAAATTTTCTGTCATTCAGTGCCCTTTAACCCTGCCTCCCATCGCTTTTCCAGTCTTCTTATACATTATAGTCCCTCACATATCTTTTTTTTTGATCCAGTGATACTGGTGTCACTGTTTCTCAAAAAAGAAATCCTATATCATGACTCAGGATGTTTTATCTTCCTTTCTATCATACATGGAATGCTGTTCCTTTTCCTCTCTACCTTTCAAGCTCCGTAGTTACCCTTAAAATTCTAACTAAAAATTCTATAGGAAGTATTTTCCAATCATTTTTAATTTTAGTGTTTCCCCTCTGTTGATTATTTCTGTTTAACCCTGTTCATAGCTCTTTTTGTTCATAAAATTGCAGGCTATTTCACCCATTAGACTGGGGACTTCTCAAGAGCAAGAACCATCTTTTTACCTTTTATTTTGTTTGCTTAATTCTTTGGATAATGGCAAATCTGTAGCTGGCATTTAAATGTCTATCAACTGAGTGACTCAGGTTCTCAACAATATCATATTCAGTTCTTTACAATTAATCATTCAATATTTTCAATATCTAATTAATTTTTGTTCATATCCTCCTCTTTATACACACACACATCCTAATTTAGGTCCTCATCTCATCTCACCTAGACCATTACAATAGTTTACTAATTGATAATTCTGTCTCAACTTTATCTCCATTCCAATACATTCTCCACACACCTGTCAAAATGATTTTCTTTTTTTTTTTAGTTTTTTTCAAGGCAATGGGGTTAAGTGACTTGCCCAAGGCCACACAGCCAGATAATTATTAAGTGTCTGAGGCTGGATTTGAAATCAGGTACTCCTGACTCCAGGGCCAGTGCTCTATCCACTGTGCCACCTAGCCACCCCAAAATGATTTTCTTAGCAAAGAACTGACCTAATTATTCTCTTATTCAATATACTCCCATGGCTCTCTGCTATCCTGATACTCAAATACATATTTTACTGACATTAAGATTCCTTTAGAACCTTTTAAAATTTTCAATCTTCTCATACTTTACTCCTCTCCATATACTTTATCATCTAGCAATACTGATCTACTTCCAACATAATATTCTATCTCCTGTCTGTCCCTTTGTACTGATTTCCCCCCATTCTTAGAAAGTTCTCCTATATGTCACTGAAATCCCTGTCTCTTTCAAGACTCAGATTACCTTTTACATTCTGAGAGATAGGTCTGTCCTCTACAACCCTCCACTGACCAGCAAATGTTACTTTACCATAAGTCGACTTTGCATGAACTTCATGTTTCTTACATTATTATCTATGTTGCTTCCCTGATAAAATACCAGTTCATTGAGTGTGGAGACCATTTTGCTATTGTTTTAACCCTAAAGATGTGTATAATAATGCATATAACACATGTAAGTACTTAATAAATATTCATAATTTTGATTGATTAACCTTTGGCTTAAGTTTTCTGATATGATGAAAACAGAGAATGAGATGACCTTTGAAGTCTCATCTAGCTTTAAAACTATGTTCCTATGACCTAAAGTGTTGTCTCAAAAGCTGAAACAGCAAGAGATGAAACTAGATTTTCCCACATTAATTGTATCAATGGGTACTATTCTTTATTTTCTCTTGATAGAAAATATTCAGCTGTGAAAAGTCCTTTGAAATTTATCAGTCTTCTATTAGTTGTCTGAATCTGTGATTTATAGAGTTATAAAAGAGAATATATAGTATAAGGCAAGTTTCTAGTTTCCAAATTGGAATTTTAAGCATATTTTCAAAGGTAATATAATTTCTAGAGGAGTTATGAACCATGTTATTGAGGAAAAAATTATTTATAGGACATATCATTGTGTTTAAAGAGAAAGCCTTGATCCTGAGGAAATCTCTAAAAGGTATCAAATTTAAAGACCCCCCCAACTTCTTCATTTGAAACTTTATAACATTTGGTATAACCAAATTTTTAATCTAAATACAGAAAAACCTCTTTGGATAGGAACTATATTTAAATTTAAAAAGCCAATTGAAATTCATTGGAGAGCAGGAACTAATCCAGCACACCTTTAATTGAACTTCATTGAAATTTACTACTTTAATCCCCAAATGTGCTTAGCTGTAAGGATGACTACATACAATGCTTTTTGTTATGCATGTTATGGAATGGAATTGATTTTAGTGAAACATTTCAATGGAAATTGAGCAAAGCTAAATGCAGGATATACATTTATAAACATAAATGCAAGTATGACATATATTTATATACTATATACTATACACAGATATATATTTGTATATAAATGACATGTGAACATAGATATATTATTTTAGGTATATATTTGAAATCTACTTTTGATATTTTTTCTACAAGAAAGTATTATTTTTTTTACTTATTCATTTGTTCAGTATGTGATTTTTTTCATGTCTCAAAAGTTTATTTCTATACATTATAAGAGCATAGAGCTTTCAAATTCATTCTTATTTTTAAAAGAATATTTAAAAAGATCAAAGGAGAGGCAAACAACTGTAAGATCCTGAGTTTTGAAACCTATGAACTTTAGCCTGAATGCCTGTAAGATCCTGAATGTTGAAACCTATGAATTGTTGCCTAAATTCTGCCCCTAAGTCTCTACTTGGTCAGCTAGCTCAGTTTCTGCCAGATCAGCTCCTGAAGATTCTGCCTGGTCAGCCCTTGGACCATGCAGCAGGGGGGCTTCTCCGAGGACCTGCATCCAATAAGAACACGCCGCACCATCTCAAGACAGTCTGCAGGCAGATGCTTGAACCACCCCTACCAAACCATATATAAGGTCTCTCCTCACTTTACTCGGGGTTTCAGGATCCTAGCCCTGACCTAGGATGGAACCCTAGCTCGAGTTAGTTTAATAAACTCTTGCTATTGCATCTCCATCGTGTCAAGTACCTCTGTTCTGTAATTGTGGACTTTTCTCGGACCTTAACACAACCAATGAGAAATTCAGAAGGATGACATAAAACTATAAGGATAATTCCATTAAGAGTAAAGCTCAAATTGAAATGAGAGTTAAAAATGAAATTGAATGAATAGGGACAGCTAGGTGGCACAGTGGAGAGAACACCTGCTCTGGAGTCAGGAGGACCTGAGTTCAATCTAGTCTCAGATACTTAATAATTACTTAGCTATGTGGCCTTGGACAAGTCAAATAACCCCACTGACTTGCAAAAAAAAAGAATGAAATTGAATTACTGTTAAAAAATAAAGTAAAAGTAAACACAAGGAAAGGTTCAGTTCTTGGAGAAAAATTCCAAGATATTCAAGGGATCATGGAATTATAGGATCATAAATTTAGTACTGAGAAGGATTTAAAGATTATTCAGTCTGACATTGTCATTTTACAGATGAGAAAATAAAGCTCAGCGATATGACATAATTTGTTCATGGTCACACAGTAAGCAAACAATATATTTTAACTCCAATATTTTAATGTCAAATAAATTAAGCACATTTACAGTTGGATCATTTGTTAGTTAAGAGCTGAATATTCTTTATCTTCCATTTCTCCAACTAAGAGCATGGATTTTGAAAAAAAAAAAACTAAAGCAAATGATATAAAGGGAACTATAGATCAAGATACATGTTAGGGTATTAAAGGTATACCTTATTGTTTGAAAAATTTCAGGTTTCCCAGCTTAGAAAATTATATTCCAAATATATAGAATAACTTACAGAAGTGACTGTGGACTTGCTGTCAATTTCATCTTTGAAATATGATGAAGAATGGGGACAGGTGACAAAAGGCATAATATGAGGAAGTGTTTGGATTTTCATACAGGAATAAAAGGTAGGTTCTATAACTCTAGCCAAGCTAGATTTCAATCTCCAGAAATATTCTATACTAGATTATTAAACAGTTTGTAAGAATTTACATAAAACTGCAATGATCATTATGAGTGATGTTATTCACCAAGAAAAATTCATAAAACATTACTTTCACTTTTTAAAAATAGATTTGAAATCATGGTAGACCAGCAGGGTGACCTAGTACTAGATTGCATTTTTATTTCAATAAAAGACCTGGAAAGTTTTCCTATATCCTCCTCTTGGAACACAATGAAATCATAGGGAAAAGACAAAGTTGTTAGATATTAAAACTTCATTATATGTGGTTACATTCTATGGTTGTTTCACCTGAAATGGAAAGGGAAATCACATCCAGTTATGCCAATATAAGCATAAACCTCAAACTATTAGTGAATTAATAACATTTCAAAAATAGTTGTGGAAATTATTTGGATGTAAACTTTTTTTTCTTATATCTAGACATTTATCCAAACCTTCCTTCGCTATTTTAATTCATTGATTATTCTAATAGTGCCAAACATAGTACTTAGAGAAGAAAAGATAAACTATGAATTTTCACTGAACCTTATTCATAAAACTTCCAGGATGAATGTGTCCCAAAAAATTTATTATAGGAAAAAAACCTGAAAATGATGGAGAAAGGGTCTCCCTGAAGCCAGATTGACCTGGAACCCAAGGTTTTCAAGGAATAGACGCTGGAATACTCTTTTCTCATACTTTTAGTCTGCCTTTGAGTCAATTCTACCATCTTTCCTAAGTGCCCTTCAGGGTTAGGTGGAGTTTATAATCACTGGTGAGGTTGGAATTGTGCTATCCTATTGTTAAATTTTCTTATTGTTGTTTAGTTGTCTCAGTGTTTAATTCTTCATGATCTTATTTGGATATTATGGCAAAGATACTGGAGTGTTCTCTCATTTCCTTTTTCAGTTAATTTTAGAGCTGAGGAAACTGAGACAAGTAGGGTTAAGTGATTTGTCCAGGGCCTCACTGTTAGTGAATGTCTGAGACCAGATTTGAATTCAGAACTTCCTGACTCCAAGTCCTGTATTCTATCCATTTTGCCACCTACTTGCCTACAGATTATATTAAAGGTCTCTTTAACCTACAAAATTTTCAAATTCCTTGACAGTATAATGAATTATTGTATATAATATTTGAAAGTGAAGCTGACAACAATTCTTGGTGTCAGATCAGTCCTCCCCCCCCAAGATAGGGAAGATAAGTGTGCCAGGCATTAGGAGATGATTAAACTAAAAAAGAATCAGTAACCTGATGGGAATATACTTGATCCACATACATCTATCATTTTAAAAACATTAATGAAATTAAAGTAGTCTTGAGATCAAATGGTAGAAATACATGAGAGTAACATATTCATAGGTCTAAAAAATTTGATCAAGGGCTGTAAATGAGAGCAATAGGAAGTAAGGAATCTGATTCAGTTATAAACTATGGTCAGTGAAACACCATATAAGGGGAAATGTGGAGAATCACATATGTCTGATTTGTTTTCATGCAGAGAAACCATAGAAGACTATATTCTTTTGTGATAGAAATGTACCCTATTTTACTTCTAGCTGGAAACACACTGACTTTGGATTCAACCAATGCTGTGAATTGATTCATTATAATATATGCATATCAACCAATAATCGTCAGAAGCAGAACTTTGACATATATTTCTGACTTTCAGACCATTTCTCCAGCATTCCACCATGCTGACTTTCCATATTACACTATATACTTCAAATACAGTGAAATCCCCCTGAGGGATATGATAATATTGGCTTTTTATAGTCAAGCAATATTTGATAATGGCTTTGCCCGCTGTAATTGTTATATTTTAAGGGACAGTATCATGTCCATTATATACTTGAAATTATGTAATCACAAATCATGTTAGAACAAGATTCAGCCACATTTATGGGGGGAGGGTAGAATTACAACCATTGTATTTCTTCTGCCACACACTCTCTCACATTTTTTCTAATATATTTTGGCTCTTCCTCAGCTGACTTCCCAACACTACCTATCATCATAAAGCTCCACTTTTCACACTCATTAACTTTCTGCTCTAGCATTAAATGCCAGTATCTGTTCTATCTATAATAGGCTCCTAACTCATCTTGAAATGAATTCAAAAGAAGAATTTGGCTGTAAAGTGGGACAGAGCAGGAGCCGGAGTTTTCAATGTCATTATATAGCAGTTTAGAAAAACCAGATTTAGGGCTATCAAAAAAACTCATCTACACATTAGCATTTGATCACCATAAGGTGAAAATAGGGACAGAATTTCATGTCTCCCCATGTCTGGGGCAACTAAATGAAATTTAAAATAGTATTTCTAGAAAAACTTGACTGTTGGTTTTATTTCATTTTGTTTATCATGTATATTACAATAAAAGACAGCCTAAACTAAAAGAAAGTGAAGTCAACTTGGAGTGAGGAGACCTTGATATTAGTCTTGGCTATGACATTTGATAGGCATGTGTCTTCACGTAAGTCATTCATTTATTCTCTGAGTCTCATTTTCATCATTTATAAAAATGGGAATAAGAATAATAGGCAATGAGTCTCTTGGAAATTCTAAGATGTAGTTTTTTAGAACCCGATATTCTCTACATTCCTAAAAAATGGGTACCAATGCAATATTAGGACATCTCTGAAGCTGGAGGTTTTGAAAAGATTTCTGTGGAAATTAGGTAGAGAAGGAGAGAAGGGGGTTAGAGTCATGATTCCATCTGAATCTGTTTAGTTCTGGGTTTCAAAAAGGAGCTCAAAAATTGGAACATGAGATTATTGAGGTTATTTTCTTTTTTCCCCAACTGATATTTTATTTTATTTTTCCAATTATTTTTCCAATTCTAATTCAATTCATCCACAAGAAAAAGCATAGTTGCAAGTTACATAATTTTTTCCACCCTCCTCTCCCAGCCCCTCCCCTCAATGGTGAATAGTATGGTGAACATTGTACAATAAACATTTGAATTTAACATGTTTACAAATCAGACATTTTCAGTATGAGAAATTAGGATTAGGGGAAAAGAAAGAAAACTGAGACAAGAAAGAAACACATAAAATAATTAAAAAGTGTATATTCAGATTCTATAGGGTTTTTTATTTTATTTTACACCTTTTGTTTTTCTTCCTCTGGATGTGGATAGCATTCTCCATTATAGATCTCCCAGGGTTTTCCTAGATCTCTGTTCTGCAGAGAACAGCTGCACACATTAAGGTTGATCAACTCAGAAAGGTGTTAATGTCTACAAAGTTCTTCTGGTTCTGCTTCTGTCATTCAGCATCAGTTCCTGAAAATCATTCTAAGCTTGTTTAGAGTTCCACCATTCATGGTTCCATATACAAGAATAGTAAAATAACATTCATATACCAAAATGTGTTCAACCATTATTTATCTGATGGTCATCCCCTCAATTTCTAATTTTAATGCCACTTATAAAAGGAACTGCTATGAATATTTTGGAACGTGTGGAACTTTTCCCATTTTTTAGATTTTTTTTTCAATATATAGACTTAGTTTTGGTATTGCTGAGTCAAAGGGTTTGATCAGGTTTATTGCTTTTTGGGCATAGTTCCATATTGCTCTACAAAATGCTAAAGTGTTCATAACCCCACCAACAGTTCATTAATGTCCCAATTCTCCTAAACCTCTCCAACACTGATCATTTTCCCTTTTTTGTCATCTTAGTCAATCTGATAAGAGGTGGTAACTCATAGTTGTTTTAATTTGCTTTTTTTAAATCAGTAATGCTTCAGAGCTTTTTTTATATGATTAGATATAGCTTTAATTTCTTCATATGAAAATTGCCTGTGCATATCCATTGACCATGTATAAATAGGGGAATTACTTGTAGCCTTATAAATTTGATTCAGTTCTCTATATATATATTAGAAATGAGAACCTTCTCAGAACCCCTAACTGTGAAAGTTGTTTCCCAGCTTTCTGTTTTCTGGCTTATATTGGCAGCATTTGTTTTATTGGTGCAAAAACTTTTTAATTTAATATAGTCAAAACCATCTAATTTTGCAATTTATAATGTATTCTATTTCTTGTTTGGTCATAAATGTCTCCCCTTCCCATAGATCTTACAGATAAGAATATTTCTTGAGCTATTGACAGGTTTATGACATCATTTTGACCCTATTTTGGCATAAGATGTGAGATGTAGATCTATGCCTAGTTTTTACCATACTATTTTCCAGTTTTCCCAGCAATTTTTTTTTGTCAGAAAGTTAGTTCTTGCCCAAAGGGCAACAAAAATGTGCATACTCTTTGATCCAGCAATACCATTACTGGGTCTATACCCTGAAGAGATCAGCAGCCCTGTTTGTGGTGGCAAAGAAGTGGAAATCAAGTAAGTGTCCTTCAATTGGGGAATGGCTTAGCAAACTGGTATATGTATGGATGTCATGGAACACTATTATTCTATTAGAAACCAAGAGGGATGGGAATTGATGGAAGCCTGGAGGGATTTGCATGAACTGATGCTGAGTGAGATGAGCAGAGCCAGAAAAACACCCTATTCCTATAGTTTCTTGTGTTTTTATAATGGGTGTTGTATTTTGTCAAAGGTTTTTTTCAGTATTGAGGTAATCATATAGTCGGTCATCTATTGGTTTTGCTACTGATATATTCAATTACGTTGGTTTTCTTCCTAATATTGAACAATCCCTGCCTACCCTGCCTTATTTCTGCCTTTTTTCATTTGATTGTAAGGCTTTTTTATGCCCTAGTATAGGGTCAAGTTTTGTATAGGTATCATATACTACAAGGAAAAAGGGATGTACTTTTCTATCTTCATTCACTTTTCTCCAGAGGTCCATTATATCTAAATTTTCTTAGATTTTATTCACCTTCTTAATTTTCTTCTTGTTTATTTTGTGTTTAGATTTATCTAGTTCTGAGAGGGGAAAATTGAGGTCCCCTATTATTAAAGTTTTTTTTATTTATGTGTACTTGTAATTCATTCAAATTTTCCTCTAAGAATGTGGTTGCTATACCACTAGGTGCATATATGTTCCTTAATAATATGGTTTCCAAAAAAAATAATAGTAATATGGTTTCATTACTTATGGTGTCTTTGAAGAAGATGTAGTTTCCTTCCTTATATAGTTTCCTCCCTTATCTCTTTTAATGAGATTTATTTTTGCATTTACTTTGTCTCAGATCAGAATCACTGAACCACTTGACTGAAGCATGACATATTTTGCTGCAGTCTTTTGCTTTTATCCTGCTTTACATCTCTCAGTGTCAAATTCTTGTAAACAACATATTGGTGGATTCTGGTTTTTAACCCTTTTTCTATTCACTTCCATTTTATGGGAGAATTATCCCATTCACATTTAACAGTTAAGATTACTAATACTTTATTTCCCTCCATGGTTTCTTTCCCCATTTCTACTTTTCTCTTTCCTTTCCTCTTATTCCTCTTCACCATTGTTTTGCTCCCTTTCCTCTTTAAGTTTTCTTTTAAATTTAACTTTCAGTTTACTTTCACTTAGGCTTTTGACTTCCCTTTTAGCAGTCCCATTTTCCTTTTCTTTCCCTCCCCCCCAACTTCCCTATAGAAAAGGATAGATTTTTAAACCCAATTGGGAATGTATTATGTTTCTGGACCAAATATATTGGATAAGTTATATATACCATCCCTTCTTTCACCTACTATAATAGGTCTTTGTGCCTCTTATCCTTTTTTTGTTTGTTTTTATTGTTTTCAAAGTACTATCAAAGTACAATAAATCATAGCTTGATTGATTACTTGAATGATTGATAAGTTCAAAGTTCAATCAATCAAAATTTGATGGAATGATTACTCAATTGATTTATAAACAGAGTTACCTCATTGTCTCTAAATATCCTCACCTCTTCTTTCTCATTAGAAATACACTTTTCAAGAGTCATGAATCACATCCAACTGTAATCAATTTATACCTCGTCTCCTTTTTAAGTGCCCTCCATGGACACATAATCTCATGAACCAAAGCATCATACAAAATCAAATCATTTCATGAACCATTTGTACCCCCCCCCCACATACTCTCTTCTGCACTCCACCCTTTAGATCCCCAGCCATGGTATTTAAAACCTAATTTAATTTTCCAGATCCTTTATTTTTCTTAATAGGTACTTTATATTTTCTTCAATTTTTCAGCCTTTTTATTTTGATGGAATCTCAGAATCTCAGATTCATTTGTTTCTATATGTCTAATTCTAATTTTTAGAGTTTTCCTTTCTTCAGTTAGCTTTTGTGTTTCCTTGCCTAGTTGGTTAATTTTACTTTTTGCTCAGTTGCATTATCTTTCCAGTAGGTTGATTTGAATCTTAAATGAATTGTATTCCTTTTTCAGTTGGCTGATTTTATTTTATAAAGTGTTACATCCATCTTTCAGTTGATTATTTTTGCAAAGAATTGGTTTCTTTAGTCAATTTTTGAGAAATGAGAATGATTCTCATTTCTCTTTTTTCCATTTTCCTTCTTCCTCTCTTCTTTGCTTTTTAAATTATTTTTTAAGTTCTTCTAAGAGGTTTTATATTTGAATCCAATTTATAGACTGCTTTGAGACTTCCCAGGTAGGAAATTTTTCATTGCTTCCTTCATCTGAGGTGGCATTTACATCATCTCTATCTGCATACTAGTTTTCTATGGTTAGCACTTTTTTAGTCTTTTTTGCTTGTTTTGATTGTTTGAGGTCTCTTCCTGGGGTGTAGGAGGTACAGACTTAAGTTTTTTGTACTGGGGCTAATGTCTGATCCCTGGCTTATCACTGTCCAAGAAGCTGTCTCTGAAGAGTTTTCTTTCCTCCCTTGTGTCCAGGCTCTGCCTATGCAGTGGTTTGTTTGCCACAAAGTTCTGTCTTTTGACCCAGTGTTCCCAGGATTCAGACTTTGTTTGGGATTGGGACCCTCCCTACTGACTTGTTATTTAGCTACTGGAACCCATGCTGTTTTCTAGCTATCGGGAACTGGTCTGCATTGTGGCCAAAAGCTTCCAGCTAACCTTGTTCCTGTGCTGCCTAGCTTGGCTTTACTTCTTTTCCCCTGGAAGAGATAGACCTTCACTAAAGAAAATATGTTTTAGTTTTTGGTGGGATCTGTAGCTTTAATGTCTTTGTAGAGGCTTCATTTAAAGTTGTGTAGGGTAAAGCTCCACCACCATCTTGACTTGACCCCAGAAGTCCAATTGAGGTTATTTTCATTTTTCTGTGTTCCTATCACTGGGCAACCAGTTAACATGAGGATATAGTGCTGAGGGAGGAGTTAGGAGGACTCATTCATCTTCTTAGGTTCAAATCTGATCTAAGATTTGTATCTTGTGTAGCTATTTTTATTTCCCAGTGCATATAAATATTATATTTTATGCTATACTGTAATCTGAATGTGAAATTATATTATGTCTAAAATAAGGACACATAGTTAATTAAAAATACTTGCTAAAAATGCTATCTTTTGACCCTTAGTGAGTAATCATCTTTTTGCTTCACTCTTGATATGTGTTTAATTTTCAGAGTGAAAGTTGTTAAAAGTTGGAGTGGTTGGGGCAATTTCTTAAAATAAGACAATAATGAAGTTTGCTATATCAATTGACTCTTCTATTCATTTGAACACTTAGAGACCATTGTAGCATTATTACTTGACCTATTTTCAAATTGTTGCATTCAAAGGAACAAGGAGACCTCAAGAGAGGGGAGAGATACTGGAATACAGTGAATCAGATAGAACACAGAAAACATTTATTTACTGTTTGTCATCTTATATGGGCACATTTGTTGTGACTCCCCCAAATTGCAATGATAACATCAAAGATCACTGATAATAGAACACCTTAACAGATGCAATAATAAAGAAAAAGTTTAAAATATTGTGAAAGTTATCAAACTATGATATAGAGAGACACCATGTGAGTATATCTTTGTTGGAAAGATGGTACTGATAGAGACTTCTTCAATGCAGTTGACACAAACATTCAGTTTGAAAAAACAAACAAACAAAAAATGCAAAAAAACAATCTCTGCAAAGGTAGAGCAGAAGGTCTCAAACTGTTTTTCTCAGGACCCAAGCAGTCCTGAGGAATTCTAGAATGTGGTAGGAACCAAATTAAATTTTAACTGAAAAATATCCAATAAAATATAGATAAGGTTAATTTGTAGATTTCTAATATGTCCCAGCATAATTCTTTTCTATTTGAATTTGACTTTGTTGACTCAGAGTTTCTATGATCTTACCAAGCCTTAAGTGCTGTTTCTGTGATTTGATTGTTCCTTGTAAAGGGAAAACAGCACACTCAATACTACCTGTATCAATATTCTCCTCCCTACTGTGCAGATATAACAACTGAGAAGATCTAAAGACAAGGCTCACAAGTTGTTTCCTGTTCTTCTACCTTATGGTGTAAGACTGGAAAAATAGAAGCTAAAATACCTCTATATACTCTAGAAGTTTAAAATGAGACTATTTGGAGAGAAGTAGCTAATGATGTTCCTATCTAATTAAAATTTCTTTATTTGCTTCCTATTCCATTTTAATCAAAATTTTTTTGCAACTGTATGATGTCATATGATTAATATAGTGATTGCATATGGGCAAGAGATTCTATAAAAGGGAAAACTATAATGGAGCTCAGAGCATTGATCTAAGGAGATAACAGATGTAAATATAGCAGTAATAGGAGACACATTTTAGAAAAACTTGTATTTAACAAAATGCAAATCATTTTGAAGAAAGTACTATGTGAATATGAAAGTGTTATTTAGATATGAATTATTGTTATTATTATTACTTACAGAGGTTTATACAGTGTTAAAGGAGGGCTAGTTCCTCTGGAGTGAGGGCTTAATAAATCCTTTGCTGGACTGCTAAACCAGTTATTTAATTCTCATCTGTGGCTCCAAGAAGCAGAAGCATATAAAACAGTCCTACCCCAATAAAATTGTCTCAAGCAGGCAAGCTAAATCTGGTTGAGGGAAACCAACAGGTCTCAAATGCTTTGGTGAGTTATGGGGTGTCTAACTCAGAATGTATAGACTTCACAAAGTGGAATGAGAGGCTAAAATAAATTGTTCCAATGGCCATGAAGAAGGCTGAAGTAGGAATTGTTGAGTATTTAGATCTTGGTGAGACAAAGAAGATACTAAGGTTATTCATTGCATCCCAGGTCATTACTATTCATCTTGAATTTTTTCCTGTTCCTGGACTTCAATGAATTTTGGAGAGGAAGGATGAGACCTTTGTGCTACTCTGCCACATTTAAACCTATGTGGAAGAAAAGACATCACCCAGTGAAGTCATTGGTTCTCCTCAAAAATGAGGGTCAAATAGTAACAATTACCACAGGGTAACTGATCTGTCAACTGATTTCCCAAGTATAATTCTAGGGCCACCTTGGGAAACAGAATTTCAAATGAGACAAAAACAAGAATTTGCTGCTGATCATAGATGCACTCTAAATGCAGATAAAGTCTTAAATCTGATTAATCCCTGACTGAATAAAATAATTTGAAAAATACATGTATGGGGTTCTGATACTATCTGAAGCTGTTCAGCTCCTTTACAAACAAATCTACTTCTACCCTGAAATGGATAAGAATTCCAGAGACATGGAATCATTTCAGTTCATCTAAGAAAGTCTTCTGTTCTTCAGGGTCCAAGTTGGGTGGGGAAAATTGAATGTTATAGGAAATTCTCAAAATTATTGGATTCCACTTTTTACTGTGTAGATATTCTCCTCCCAGAGGTAAGGGGTACCCCCCCACACATAGTAATATACATTGACTTCCAAGTGCCCAAATGTCATTCAAATGCCTTGGAATATAGTTGCTTATCCACAACCCAATAATCTGAAGTTTCAATGCAGGAAATTCAATAAAGGACTTATTCTTCAGTCACATGATTCTTGTCAGAAAGGAAATTATTATCAGTGTGTCACAATGGGAAAAAATGAAGAAAATGAACATAAAGGAAGGATTTTGATGAAGGTTATTTCAAACAACATTTGCGGGGGGGGGGGGGACTTCCAAACTCTGAGGTTTTGGTCTGAGATTAATTAGGGCCGGAGTTTTGAGAGAGATTCCCCAAAGACTTGCTCATGTGAAAGTCAATATGCAATGAAAAGTTGTTCTTCTGAATGTTTCCATTGGGCAACTGGAACATGACCCTGACCAAGACAAATAGCTAATGACAATACCGTAAACAAATAACACTAAAATTGGGGGTAGAAAATATTGGTTATTGTTTTTTAAATAATAAGTTCATAATGAGAAAAGGAAAATTAAATACTATTCAGTCTAACATTCTTAATTTACATATAAAGCTTTAGAAATTTTAAATATTTTCTATATGTATGATATCTGTATTTAATTCATTTCCTCTTTCATCATTTCTGCTTATTATTTGAATTTATTCCTTAAAGCTATCTACTCAATTTAGACTGATTAAAATGTGACAGAAGAGGGCAAACAATTGGGGTGGTAAGGGGATGGGCACAATGGTGGTAGAAGTACAAAGGATAGGACAAGCACAGTATAAGTTTAAGTCGAGTGGGAAAGGGGGCAGTATGACTAATAGTCTTTGGACCAGACTCTGGTAATAGATTTAGCAAAGAAGTGCCACAATTCATGATGACATCCTTGTATCACATTCATCCCCATATTCATATCCCAGTTGACTCTGAATAACATGCATTTTATATGTGGTTTGTGATATTTTAAAGTTTGCCAGGAATGTTTTATTTGTTTTATTTTTACAGTCCAGTGGGGCAGAAATTAATATTCCATATTATAGATGAGGAAACTGAGACTGGATGGATTTAAGATAAAATGCCTTGCCAATGCTTATGCAGCTGGTAAATTGATAAGGCAGGATTTTAATACAGGTTGTGTGTTTTCTAATTCTAAGAATAAAACTATTCCCATTTATAGAATGATGGATACATGTACATATCCACATCCTTTACTCCAGCATTTTTATCATTGTAACATTAAATGGAAAAAAACGACTTCCTCACAATAACTTTATGATAGAATAAAGAATTAAACAAATCTTTAATGAATGAAAAAAAAGCATTTTAAAACAATTCCTTTTGTTCCAGGCATTGTGCTAAGTAAGAGTGATAAAAATATTTTGTGTAAGAGATGCTTAGGTGCTTTAAAAAAGCAAACACGTTTCAGAAATTCCTTTAAAGTTATCTCTCTCTCTCTGCTTCCTCTCTTCTCTCTTCAGCCAAATCACCTAGAAATAACCTTATCTTGAAATTGACACAAGTCATGGAAGGTGAGGGGAGAAAGGAAGAAAGATGCCTTTAGTATTTTAGAACCAATTAGCTTTTTCTCTCACTCTTCTCTCAGAAACATTGACTAAGTTGTGATGCCACAGAGTTATTTTGAATATAAACCATATATAATCCATTTTTGCAGTCTTTTTTGTTTATTTTACATTATTTACAATAATTTTGTTATAGAAGTAAACATTACCCCCCACAAGAAGATGAGAAACATCAAGAACATTGAGAGAGAGAGAAAAAATGTACTTCAGTCTATGTTCAGATTCCAATGGCTGTCTCTGGGGTAAGTTACCTTCCTTATCCTAAGTCCACCAGAGAAGTTGCTTCAATATTTTTCTCACAGTTGTTATTACTAGCTGTATTTCCCTCCACTCTATTCATCCCTACTCTTGTTTATTCTATTATCTCTCTCCTTTCATCCTGTCCCTGTCCAAAATTGTATTTTATCTGAGTACCCTCTCCCACAATTTCCCCCTCTCTTCTATCACCTATTCCCCCCCCTTCCCTTCCTCCATTCCCCCTTATCCCATCCCTTTCTTCTCATTTTTCTCTAGGGGAAGATAGATTTCTATACCCTATTAAGTGTGTATATTATTTCCTCTCTGGGCCATTTCTGATGAGAATGAAAGTTAACTCATTCCCCCTTGCCTTCCTTCATTCCACTCCATTGAAAAAGCTTTTTCCTGACTCTTATGTGAAATATCTTAGCTGCTTCTTTCTCTCCTTTCTCTTCCTCTCAGTACTCCCTTTTATCACCCATTGACTCAATCCTTTTACTGTATTATATCATTATATTCAGCTCTTTCCCATGTACTATCTATATATGCTCCTTCTAGCATCTCTTATAAATGAGAACGTTCATATGAATTATCAGCATCTTCTTCCTATGCAGGAATATAAACAGTTCAATATCATTAAGTTCCTCATAATTAGTCATTCTTTTCCACCCCTTCTGTGGTTCAACAGAGTCCTATACTTGAAGATCAAACTTTCTGTTCAGCTCTGGTTGTTTCAGTAGGAAAGTTTGAAAGTTCCCACTTTCATTGAAAGTCCATCTTTTCCCCTGAAAAACAATGTTCAGTTTTACTGGATAGTTGATTCTTGGTTGAAAAGCAAGATCTTTTTTGCCTTCTAGAATATCATATTCCAATCCCCATGAGGTCTTAATGTAGATGCTGCTAGATCCTTTGTAATCCTGACTGAGCCAGGGTAGCTGAATTGTTTGTTTCTGGCAGTTTTTTTGTATTTTCGCTTTAACTTGGGAGTTTTGGAATTTGACTATAATATTCCTGGAAGTTTATCTTTTGGGATATCTTTCAGGAAGTGATTGGGGGGTATTCCCTCAATTTCTATTTCACCCTCTGCTTTTAGGATCTCAGGGCAATTTTGCTGCATTATTTCTTGAAAAATGAAGTCTCAGTTCTTTTCCTGGTCATGACTTTCAAGTAGCCCAATAATTTTTAAATTATTTCTTCTGGATCTGTTTTTGAGGTCAGTTGTTTTTCCAATGAGTTATTTCACATTTTCTTCTAAGTTTTGGTTTTTTTGGAAGAGTTTTATTTCTTCCTGATTTTTTGCAATGTCATCGGCTTCCTTTAGTTCCATTCTACATTTGAGAGTTATTTTCTTCAAAGAACTTTTTTATCTCCTTTTCCAGCTGGCCAGTTCTGCTTTTTAAGGCATTCTTCTCCTCATTTGCCTTTTTGTTTTGCCTTTTCCATTTGGCCTAAACTGGTTTTTAACATATTAGTTGCCTTAGTATTTTTTTGTATTTCTTTCACCAAACTGCTGATTTGGTTTTCATGATTTTTCTGCATTGCTCTCATTTTTCCTCCCCATTTTTCCTCCACTTGCCTTAATTGCTTTTCAAAGTCTTTTTTGAGCTCTTCCATAGTCTGAGCCCATTTTCTATTTCTTTTGGAGGCTTTGGATATAAAGGCTTCAATTTTGTTGCCATCTGAGTATGTGTTTTGATATTCCTTGGGGTCAAATTAATTTTCTATGGTTAGATTCTTCTTTTTCATTTCCTCGGCCCAAGACTAATTTACAGCACTTCCAAGGCTTTGGGGGTTTTGGGACACCCAACTAGGACCTTTATTCCTCCAAGGTCTTATACTCTCTTGCCTCTACTTTGATATGTAGATGACCACAGGCACTCCCCTCAGCCCTGGAGCTGTGAGGAGGATCCCTTCTATCTTAGTATGGAAGGCCAATTTGCACCCTGGATCTGAGTGTGAATAAACAGCAGAATCCTGCCCCAGGGAGAGCAGAGAGGTTTCCACAGTATTCCCCAAACCCTTTACCACCTGTGGCCTGTGCTCTGGAGGGGGAGGCTGGTTTCCCCAATTCCTGCTGCAGCTTCTCTCCACAGGGTTGCTCTGAGGACAGCACTCCTCACTCCACACTCATTATGGTGCAGCAGAGTTTTCTCATTGCCCCTTCAAGTGTTCCTGTGATCCCTGGGCAGTACTGGGCTGGGGTGCACCAGCTGGGGCTTTTCTCCAACCCCTGGTCCCGGTGAAACAGAGCTTTCCCATCCAACTTCTAAGTTATCTTGGACTGGGAAAATGTATCACTCACTCTTTCTGTGGTTTCTGCCCCCTCTAAATTTTGGCTAGAGTCATAATTTGATGGCTTTTGGAGTTTTTTGGGAAAGGAGTTTCTAGGAAATGCTGCCTTCACACTGCCATCTTGGCTCTGCCCCCATGCAGTCTCATATAATCCATTTTTACAAAGGAAATGTTTTTGTTATTTCTTATTTGCTACTATTTATTTTCAGAGGACCATGCAATTTTAGAGCTGGAAGGGAGTTTAGCAATCATCTAGGTCAATTCTCTTATTTTACAGATGGGAAATTTGAGGCTCAGAGGGGGCAAGGGCTTTGCCTAAGGTCACACAGTTGGTAGCAGAGTCAACTATATCTCTGGATTCCCAGTCTATGGCTCATTCAATTGTTTTGGCTGATCTCCTGAATAGTAGAAGCGAAATGATATTTAAAAATGCCATAGAGGCTTGCTCAATACTGTTTTTATACAGGAAAAAAATTTACATGATTATAGGTTTAATATATCATGTGATAAATACATTTTAAAAAATAGGTCATTGGATCAAAGAATTTTATAGCTTGAAGAGAGCTACTCTATCTTTCTCCAAACTTATACTCAGTGTTTTATTAAATAAAAAAAACATATGCATAATATGCCAGATAGATTATAAATTTACTTGGTTTAACAAGTTGAGTCATTCTTCTCTGCCATGTGTCTAAATCACTTCCCTCTAATAATTTAGCCACTTGGTGAGTCACATTAACTGTTTCAGGTCACTAAGCCATGAACACGTGTCATCACCGTGACAATGAGAAGTGTGGAAAGGGACAGTGACAGTTTTGTAGCCTGTCCTATTTGCTTTGTTATGTGATTTATGTGATGTCCCTGTCTCCTAGGATGCTGAGGGAATTTATTAATCTGAGTAAAAGAACAGGGACCCATAACTCAAAGAGGATGAAAAGGGCCAGACCCTGAGGCTTCAAATGTATTGGCTTCAGCTAGAACTTGGTTCCCTCAAGGATACTGTTTGATAACAAAGTGACTGTGGGTTAGTCTGCCTCAAAGAAGGGTCATGATGAGAATACATGACATGAAACCCAGACCGAGTGTCTTGAATCTGTTTAATTCACCTGATTATCCATCAAGAAAACCAGAACCTCATGGCATTTGACATTGCCCTTTTTTTTAATTCTCCCTTGCCATCTAAAAACATTATTCCTTTGTTTTCTTCTATGTAAGGCAAGGCATCTTTCAATGGGGTTACCAAGATGAATAAATCAAAATCTTTCCCCTCAAGTAGATGGCAACCTAATTGAGAACCTAAATATATGTACATGAAAACATAAAGTACAAAAGAGCTCAGGATAAGGATATTATTGGATATTATTTTAACAAAAATTAGAACAATAAAGTTTGAGTATGGAGAACTCTGCTTCTGAAAACCTTTGGGAGGGTTTGAATTTCAGAGTGTTTCTAGATATTGGCCCTCCTTCAATATGCTTATAGTTAAAAAGTCTCTCCGTGTCCCTCTTCTCCCCCCATCTCTTTCTGTTTCTTTGTCTCTCTCTCTCTCTCTTTCTCTCTTTCTCTGTCTTTCTGTCTTTGTCTCTCTCTCTCTTGTGTGCACTCCTAATTAAATATGACATATACATCCTCATGCATATATGAGTATATGTATGTATATATTTGTTGCTATAATTATATAATGTATTTAAATAAACATAATTATAATTAACTTTCCCCTTCCAACCCTCTTATCTTATATCTATACTTGGTATATTTTTTTACCAGTAGTATTGTTACTGGTATTTCCTCCTGAAGTCAGACAATTTGGGCTACAAGTACTACCAATTTTTGCCTTTATGTCTTTGATTAAATTTCTTAACCTTCCTAATCTTCAGTTTCCTTATTTTCAAAACTAGGTGAGGCTAAATGGCATTTAACCTCCCTTATCATTGTAATTCCATGAGATAGCATGGCATAATTTCATTCAATCAATCCTCATGTTTTAAATACCCTCTATATGCTAAAGAATTTGCTAAAGACTAGGAATACATGTACAGAAAATTAAATAATGAAAAAATTTCCTCAGAAATAAAATACATTGTGATGAGACATATAAGCATGTTATTAACTTAAGTAAAGTGAATGAGTATAAGCATACATAAAGTAAATATAAGGTGGTTCAGATTAGTATATTAGTAGTTTGGGACATCAAAAAAGACTTCCTACAGGAGATATTGCTTAAACTTCATTTTAATGGATGAGAGAAATTCCCTAAAGCAGAGATAAGGAGAGAGTATATTCCTGGTATGAGGGATCACTGGTGTGAAGATACAGAGATGGAAAGTGAAATGTTGGGTGTGAAGAATAGAAGGAAGCCACTTTAACTGAATCAGAGTACAGAAAACTGAATACTGCCCAATGATGCTAGATAAATATGTTGAACCCATATTGCTAAGAATTTAAAATATAAATATAAAAGTTTATAAACCTAATCAGCATCTATTTTATCCCAAAGACAATAGGAAAGCATTTCAGGTGACCCAGTAGGAGATCTTCATGGTCAGATCTGTGTTTAAGGAAAATTGTTTTGGCAGTAGGATTTGATGGAATGGAGTTGTGATAGACTTGAGGCAATAAGATCACTTATAATTTATGCAAGAGATGTTGAGGGACTTAGCAGCTAAAGTGGTAGCTGTGTGAGAGAAAAGGTAAGAGGAGAGAGATATATACATTCAAGATAGAAAGACTTGTCCACTGATTAGATAAGTATAGTGAGGGGGTAGCAAGAAGTCAATGAAAGTACTGAGATTTTGAACTTGAATGTTCAAATTGGCATCTTTAACAGAAACAGAAAAGTTTGAAAGAGGGGAAGTTATTAGAGAAAATGAGTTTAATCTTTATCAAATTTAAGATAAAAGTTTACTCTTAAAACTCTTCAAAAAATAATGATTTTGATATATGCAATTTGAAATGTCTGATAGACAAGTGATTGATTATATGGAACTGAACCTCAGAGAAAAAAACTAGGGCAGAATATATAGAATTGAGAACCATCCACAAAGATATGAAAGTTTAATCCATGGTAGGTCCTGAAGTTACTAAGAAAGAGATTGTAGAGAGAAGTGTGGAGAAAAGAAGGTTTAGGATATAGGGAAGAAGAACATTCACAGTTAGAGCCCATGTATAGATAGTGAAATAGGAAGGACCCTGAGAAAATATGAGACAGACAGTGTTATGAAAATCTAGAGAGGACATAGTATCCAGAAAGAGCAGCATAGAGAGATGCATGACTTGACTAGTGACACACAGTATGCATCAAAGGCAGGTCTTCTTTATCCTGAGGTTTGCTTTCTATTCACTAAGCCATACTATCACTTAACGTTTAACACACAATTTAAATGAGTGAATGTGAGGTTGTGATTCCACTACAGGACACACTGTGTATCACAACCAATTCCAAATATCATTTTTAAAAGCACTTTAAGAGGCAGCTAGATGGCACAGTGGATAGAGCACTGACCCTGGAATCAGGAGAACTGAGTTCATATTAGACACTAAGTATATCCCAGGCAAGTAACAATCACAATTGCCTCCCCCTGAAAAAAAATTAAATTAAAGGACTTTAACATGTATAACAATCTGAGGCAACAACTTACTATTATCACCACTAAGTCCCAATATCTGTGCACGATTGTAGAATAAAGAAATATATCAATAATTTACCTGGAGACATTTTAATGAGATCTAATGAGAGAGGAGAGTCCTTGGAATTGAATATGGTGTTTCACAGGAAGACTCACTTGGAGGAAACAAGTTAGTAGTGTGAGGAAAATACTGTGTAAAATTTTTTTTAACTCTGATCAATGATCTCATAAAAAAAATTTAGAAGGATTTTCTTGTGGAAGGGGGGAGAGTGTAAACCTTTTTCTTTGTGTTATTTTTTTTTTTTTTTGACTTGGTTTCACAGAGTAGAATTCAAAACACATCCATTAGATTGCAGTTTCAGGAAGAAAGAATTCAGGACAACAAAAGGAAAAAACAAAACAAAAATTTAAGGATAGGTGGGGCTTAAGCCAAAGATCTTTTTATGTCCCTCTGGGAATCCATTGCATTCCTCTATGATTCTAAATCCCACAAAACTCCCCTCCCTTTCAGGGCACATCTCCAGGTGTTTTGCACAGTGCTAATCCTGAATTATATTAATGACTGAAATTACCTTGGTACCAAGAGATTCAGGTTCTTTACCTTCAAGCTCCTCAAATTTTTGAGTGTTGACTGAGCTAGACGAATATTTCCAATGCTATATTTATAGAAAAATGTGAATAAATATTTGTTGTGAAATTTGTTATACACTCAATAGAAAATATAAGGCTATAGTCTAAAAAGGGAACTTTCAGGGACTGAGCATTTTGAAAAGTCATTTAAAAATCAGTTATTTGGAACCAGAAAAGAAAACATTAGGAAGGAATGTATTCCCATGCAGATAGTCTAGGGTTAGACAAAAGATAGAAGGCTATCATGCTAAAATCATTAATTTAATGTAATGGCCATGATGGAACATTTTTATGAAGATGCATGCTATGATTTAGATTTTTGGAGATTAAACTTCCTTATGTTGTTCAGACTGGAAGTGTAATAATTACTCATTAGCTGTATCCCATAGCTGATCAACATGAAAGCAATGACCTGAACAGTTTCCAACCTGGGCTGTAAGCAGCTTGGTCCCCTCCCCCCAACCTCTTCTTACCAATACTAGTAGATTTCCATATTAATATTTGACCTGATATAGGTACCGAATTAGCATTAGTCCAGTTGCGATTTATAGCAACTAAATTCAAGTGATTCACTGGTCTCAGCTTCCTCAGAGGCAGGAACTGAAGGGGTATATTTGTGACCCTGCCTAGACAATAGTAGCACATATATTTCTCAGAGTACAGAAAATAGAATAGAAATCTTACTAAATCAAATGGAGATTATTCTTTGAAATAGTAATTGTATTTGAAGAAGAGATAAGACATTTAGAAATGTCTTTAAAGAAGCAAAAATTAGAATCATAATAATTAATTAACCACTGGAGAAAAATTTAACAGGTGGGACTATGAATTCTATTTGTCAAAGAGAATATAATGATAACTAGTACTTCTGGGACAGATCAAAGATAATGGTACAAAACTAGGATGCCCTCTGAACTTTTCCTGAAACAACTTGGAACAAAGCCTGTAAAAGCATCCTAAAGTGACAGAACCCACAAAAATAAAACAAAAAAAAAATAACAAAACCCAGTGAAACAACTTTTCAGTGATATTTCTTGGAGGGACTTCAGGAAAAGATCTAACTCATGATGAAAAATCAAATATATTCCAGTGTATGCAGGAGACCTGGGAGGCCAAGGGAAAGGCTTTTAACAACTGCACAATTAAGGTCTCAGCACAGCTCTACCAGATATGAGGGCTCCAAGAGCAAGGTTTCAAGCATTGCATTCCTGCTTCATGCTGGACAACCCTACAGTAGGGAAAGAACATGAAACACTGGAAATGACAGAGTATAAATAGAGGGACAAGAATCCTGGGTCCCAGCCAGGGGGACACCCTGTACCACCTGATCAGAGCTCAACTATCAAAATGAACAACAACAACAACAACAACAACAACAACAACAAAGCTGTACAAAAGTCCTAACCATTGACAAATACTATTCTAATAAGGACAACAAAAACACCATCTCAGAAGATAACACAGGCAAAATGCCTATATATGAAACCTCAAAAGGGTGATGGTCTCAAATTCAAAAAGACCTCATGGAAAAGCTCAAAAAAGTATTTTAAAAACCAAAAAAGAAAGGAAGAAGAAAAATGTAGCAAAAGAGATGGGAGTCATGCAGAAGAATTATGGAAAATTAATTGAAGGAAGCAATAATTTTAAAAATAAAATTGACCATTTGGAAAATAAAATAAGCCAGCTGGAAAAGGAAACATAAAAGCTTTAAAAACTAGAATTGAGTGGGCAGAGCTAAGATGGCAGCATGAAGGCAGCATTTCCCAGAAAGTCCTTCTCCCCCAAATTCCAAAAGCCACCAAATTATGAGTCTAGCCAAAGTTTAGAGGGGCAGAACCCACAGAAAAACTGAGTGATATGTTCCTGGTCCAAGATAACTTAGAAGTTCCACAGGAAAGGTGTGTTTCACAAGGACCAGGAGTTGGAAAAAGCCCTGACTGCAGTGCAGCACAGCTCAATCCAGCCCAGGGATCACCAGAACAATTTGAAGGGGCAATGAGAGAACTCTGTTACACAAGAATGAGTGTGAAGTGAGGAGCACCTGCCATAGAACCTGCAGCTAGAATTGGGGAAAACCAGCTTACACCTCCAGAGCACAGACTACAGATGGTAAGGAGGTCAGGGGAGACGGCAGAAATCTCTTTGCTCTCCCTGGGGCAGGACTCTGCTGTTTACCCACACTCAGATCCATATTGCAGTTTGGGTTTCCATACTAAGATAGTTGAGCAGGGATCCTCCTCACAGCTCGAGGGCAGAGGGGAGTGCCTGTGGTCATCTACATTATAGCACAGGCGAAAGAGCATAAGACCTTAGAGGAATAAAAGTCCTAGGCAGGTGGCCCCCCCAAACCCCAAAGCCTTGGAAGTACTGTAAATTAGTCTTGGCCTGAGGAAATGAGTAACAACAGAAAAAGAGGAATCTGTTTAGTCTTGTGGAAGATCAAAACACATCTAGATGACCAAAAAAATCAAAGCTTCTGTATCCAAACCTCCAAGAGAAATGGAAAATGGACTCAGACTATGGATGAGTTCAAAAAAAGACTTTGAAAAGCAATTAAGGGAGGTGGAGGAAAAATTGGGAGAAGAAATGAGAACAATGAAGAAAAAATCATTAAAACCAAATCAACAGCTTGATGAAAGAAATACAAAAAGAATCCTGAAGAAAATATTATGTTAAACAACCAATTTAGGCCAAATATAAAAGACAAAACAAAAAGCAAATGAGGAGAAGAATGCCTTCAAAAAAGCAGAATTGGCCAGCTGGAAAAGGAGATATAAAAGCTCTCTGAAGAAAATAACTCTTTCAAATGCAGAATGGAACTAACGGAAGCTGATGACTTTACAAGAAATCAGGAAGAAATAAAACTCTTCCAAAAAAGTCAAAAACTAGAAGAAAATGTGAAATATCTCATTGGAAAAACAACTGACCTCAAAAACAGATCCAAAAGAAATAATTTAAAAATTATTGGGCTATCTGAAAGCCATGACCAGGAAAATAGCCTGGACTTCATTTTTCAAGAAATAATACAGCAAAATTTCCCTGAGATCTGAAAAGTAGAGGGTAAAATAGAAATTGAAGGAATTCCCCAATCACCTTCTAAAAGAGATCCCAAAAGATAAACATCGAGGAATATTATAGCCAAATTCTCAAACTCCCAAGTCAAAGAGAAAACACTTAAAGCTTCTAGAAACAAACAATTCAACTACCTTGGCTCCATAGTCAGGACTACACAGGATCTAGTAGCACATTAAGGGCTTGTAGGGATTGGAATAGGATATTCTGGAAGGCAAAAGATCTTGCTTTACAACCAAGAATCATCTACCCATTAAAACTGAACATTGTCTTTCAGGGGAAAAGATTGACTTTCAATGAAACAGGGGACTTTCAGACTTTTGCATTGAAACAACCAGGAGTGAACAGAAAGTTTTATTTTCAATTATAGAACTCTGGTGAACCATAGAGGGGGGTAGACAAAAAAGGACTAACTATGATGAACTTAATGATATTGAACTGTTTATATTCCTGCATGGGAAGAAGATATTGATAACTCATATGTAATTTCTCATTTCTAAAGACATGTTAGGAGCATATATAGACAGGGCACAGGAACTAACTGAATATAATGGTATAATATAGTAAAAAGATAGAGTCAATGGGTGAAAAGGGGAAGTACTGGGAGGAAGAGAAAGGAGAGGAAGAAGGAGCTAAGAAATTTCACATTAGAGTCAAGAAAAAAGCTTTTTCAATGGAGTGGTATGGGAGAAGGTAAGTAAGAATGAGTGAATCTTCATTCTCATAAGAAATGGCTCAGAAAGGAAATAACATACAGAATTAGTAGGGTATAGAAATCTATCTTACCCTAGAGAAAATTGAGAAGAAAGGGATGGGATAAGGGGAGGAATAGGTGATAGAAGAGAGGGAAGATTGTGGGAGTGGGTACTCAGATACAACACACTTTTGGACAGGGACAGGATGAAAGGAGAGAGAGAGAATAGAATAAATGAGAATGTGGAGGAATAGAAGGGAGGGAAATACAGCTAGTAATAGCAACTGTGGGGAAAATATTGAAGCAAGTTCTCTGGTGGATTTAGGATAAAGAAAGCAACTCAGTCCAGAGACAGAGTGGTTGGATTCTGAACACAGACTGAAGTACTCTTTTTCTCTCTCACTCGTCTTGAGGTTTCTCATCTTTTTGTGGGGGGAAGGGGTGTTTATGTTTCCTCTTATAACAAAATTATTTCAATAATATAAAATAATTAATCCAAAAAAATTTAAACAAATGAATTGAACAAATGGAAATGATAGAATCCATGAGACACCAGCAATCCATCAAATAGTGGTGAAAAACAGATGAAAACATAAGGTGCCTCTTAGGAAAAATTGACCATTCTGGAAAATAGATACAGGAGAGATAAATTCCAAATTATAGCTATATCTAAAAGCCATGATTAGAAAAAGAACCTGGGCAATATGAGGAAATTATTATAAAATATTGCCCAAGTGTCCTAGAACAAGATAAAATAGAACTTCAAAGAATGCATAGATTAGCCCAGAAAAAAGATTCCAAAATAAAAACTCCAAGGAAAAACTTATAACCAACATTTTCAGCTAAAGGAGGAAACTACTGCAAGAAGCCAAAAAGAAGTGATTTCAATACAAGTGAACCACAATCAGGATTATGCAGGATTTATCAGTTTAAACATTAAAAGTATCAAAGGGCCTGAAATATGATATGCCAGAGGGGAAAGGAGTTTGAATTAATACAAAGAATCAACTACCATGCAAAAATTCAGCATGTTCTTTTTGGGGAAAAGATGAACTTTATTTACATTTTTTTTTATTTTTTGCAAGTCAATGGGGTTAAGTGGCTTAGGTAGTTATTAAGTGTCTGAGGCTGGATTTGAACTCAGATACTCCTGACTCCAGGGCTGGTGCTCTATCCACTGTGCCATCTATCTGCCCAAAAATATGGACTTTAAATGAAGGAATGGACTTTTTAAACTACCTGATAAAACAACTATGAAGAAAATATTGATCTTCAAATAAAAAATTCAAGAGATGAATAAAGAGGTAAAGGGAAAAAGTGAAAATATTAGTTAATTAAATAAAGAGTTTATATTCCTATGTGGGAAGACAATATTTGTAAATCTTGAGAATTGTATTTCTCTTAGATTAGCTAAAAGAAGCATGCTTAAAGATGTGAGTAGAAATTGACTACCATGTGATCACGCTTTTGGTTCTTGAGGGCTGTTATTGATATTGGGACAAATGGAGGGATTGTTCTTGAAGAGATGGTGAGTCCTCACAACTCTCAGACTGGCCAGTATGACCAGAAAGGATAATGATCATTGTTGGAAGGGTTGTGGGTAATCTGAGACACTATTATGTTGTTGGTAGAGTTGTGAACTTATCCAACCTTTCTGGAGAGAAATTTGAAAGGGCAACAAAAATGTGCATACCCTTTGATCTAGCAATACCACTACTGGGTCTATACCCTTAAGAAATGATGAAAAACAGTAAAAACATCACTTGTATAAAAATATTCATAGCAGCCCTGTTTGTGGTGGCAAAGAATTGGAAATCAAGTAAATATCCTTCAATTGATCAATGCCTTAGCAGACTGTGCTATATATATGTCATGGAACCATATTGTTCTATTAGAAACCAGCAGGGATGGGAATTCAGGGAATCCTGGAGGGATTTGCATGAACCGATGCTGAGTGAAATGAGCAGAACCAGAGAAACAGTGTACATCCTAACAGCAACATGGGGGCTATGATCAACCTTGGTGGACTAGCTGATTCCTTCAGTGCAACAATCAGGAATAATATGTGGCTGTCTGCAATATAGAATACTATCTGTATCCAGAGTAAGAACTGTGGAGTTTGAACAAAGACCATGGACTATTACCTTTAATTTAGAAAAAAACCTGATATCTTATTGTCTGTTCTTCCTATCTCTTATACTTTATGCTTCTTCCTTAAGGAAATGATTTCTCTCTCATCACATTCTATTTGGATCAAGGTATACCATGGAAACAATGGAAAGACTGACAAATTGCCTTCTGTGGGGGAAGTAAGATTAGGGGAAAATTGTAAAACTCAAAATAAATAAAATCTTTAAAAAAAAGAAAAGAAAATATGGTGAGTACAAATTGAATATGACATAAGAATCCTTAAGGGTCTTGAGAATTGTACTTCTATCAGAAGAGCTGAAAGAAGTATACTTTGAGAGAGGGAGTGGATGGAAAACAGTTATAAAACAATTAGGCCATGAGCAAAGAAAAAGATTTATGTTGGAATAAGAAGTCAGAAGAATAAGAGGATAAATAACTTCCTATGAAGAGATTATATATTATATATTAGATACATATATATTAGAGGGAAAGAAGGAAGGATGTGAGCATTGAGTAAATCTTATTTTCATTAGATTTGGCTCAAAGAAGGAATAACACATTCTCAATTGAATTTAGAAATTTATCCTTATCCTTTAGGGAAGCAGAGGGGGGCAAAGGGAAAGAAAAGCAAAGAAAGGGTGATAAAATGAGGGTGGAAGTAAAAGTAAATTTAAAAGAAGTAGTAAAAGAGGAAAGGAAAAAGACAAAGGAGGTGGATTGATAAAGGAGAGGACAAACTGATGGAGGCAGCAGTCAAAAGCAAAATACTAGACAGGAGAAGTAAGAGGAAAGGAGAGATAAAAATTACAAATAGGGAAGATGGAATGGAGGGAAATACAGAGTTAGTAATTATATCTGTGAATGTGAATGTGATGAATTCTTCTGTAAAAATGGCAGAGTGGATTATAAAGAAGAATCTTACACATGTTTTTTTACAAGAAGGAAGGAAACTTCAACTTCTCCATAAAGTACCATATGCAATGAAGTAATATCAATATTAAGCATATATGCAGGGTGGCTAGGTGGTGCAGTGAATAGAGCACTGGTCTTGGAGTCAGGAGTACCTGGGTTCCAATCTGACCTCAGGCACTTAATAATTGCCTAGCCATGTGTCCTTGGGCAAGCCGCTTAACCCCATTGCCTTGAAAAATCTAAAAAAAAAAAGCATATATGCACAAAATGGTATGTCATCCAAAACTTATAGGGGAAGCTAAAAGAATAAGAGGAAGATATAGACAGTAAAACTATAATAATGGGAGACATCCACCTTCCTTTTCAGAATTAGATAATTTTACCCATAAAATAAACAACAAGGAAGTTAAGGAGGTGAATGAATGAACTTTTAGAAAAGTTAGACAATAGACCTCTGGAGAAAGCTGAATGGAATAGAAAGGAAGATGTGTGTGTGTGTGTGTGGGGGGGTACATGTCACCTATACAAATATTGGCCAGGTTTTAGCATGTAAAAACCTCAAAACCAAATGGATAAATTTTATATGCTTCCTTTTGGGATCATGAAGAAATAAAAATTCATGTAATAATTGGTCATGGAAAGTTAAGTCAAGAATTAATTAGAAAGGGGCTGCTAGGTGGTGTAGTGGATAGAGCACTGGCCCTGGAGTCAGGAGTACCTGAGTTCAAATCTGGCCTCAGACACTTAATAATTACCTGCTGTGTGGCCTTGGGCAAGCCACTTAACCCCATTGCCTTGCAAAAAAGAAAAACCCTAAAAAAATTAATTAGAAACTAAATAACGTAATACTAAAGAATGAGTGGACCACACAGCAAATTATAGAAAAAATGAAAAAATTAATCCAAGACAATGACAGCAATGATATCAAAATCAATCCCAGACTTGTGAGATTCAGTCAAAGGAGTTTATTAGTTGAAATTTTATGTTTCTAAATGTTTGTATGAATAAATTAGAGTAAGAGGAAATTAATAAATTGGGCATGCAACTAAAATAGTTAGAAAAAGATCAAGTTAAAAGTCCCCAATTAAATACCAAATTAGAAATTCTGAAAAGCAAAGAAAGAAATTAATAAAATTGAAAGTAAGAAAATGATTGAACTACTAAATAAAACTGAGTTGGTTTTAATGAAAAAAATTCCTTAGGTTAATTTGATTTATGAAAAATAAAGAACATCAAATTACCAATATAAAAATGGAAAAGATGAAATCATCGCCAATGATGAGGAAACCAAAGTTATAATTGAGAGCTATTTTGCCCAACTCTGGGCAATAAATCTGGCAATCTAAGTGAAATAGATGAATATGTACATAAATATAAATTGACCAGATTGACAAAAAAGTAAATAAAATACTTAAATAATCCCATTTCAGACAAAGAAATTGAACAAGACATCAATGAACTACCTAAGGGAAAAAAATCTCCAAAGCCAGATGTATTTACAAATGAATTCTATCAAACATATAAAGAACAATTAATTCCTATTTTATATAAACTATTTGAAAAAATAGATGAAGATAAGGGTTTTGCTAAATTCCTTCTATGACACTCATATTGTATTGATACTGAAAGCAGGAAGCGTCAAAACAGGGAAAGAGCAGTCTCCCTAATGAATATTGATGTAAAACTTCTAAATAAAATTTTAACAAGGCAAGTACAGCAAGTTATCCACTAGGATAATACAATATCATTAGGTAGGATTTATAGCAGGAATGTGAATATTATTCAATATTGGGAAAGTATCAACATAATTAACCATATCAATAATAAAACTAATAGAAACATATGATTATCTGAATAGAAGCTGAAAAGGCCTTTGACAAAATACAGCATCCATTCCCATTAAAAAGACTAGAGCATACAGGAAGAAATGGAGTTTTCCTGAAAATGATAAGAACTATCTTATCTAAAACCATCAGCAAGCATTAAATGTAATGGGCTCAAATTAGTGGCATTCCCAATAAGACCAAGAATGAAACAAGGATGTCCATTATCACCATTTCTATTCAATGTTTTATTAGAAATGTTAGCTTTGTAAATAAGGAAATAAAAGGAAATCAAAGGAATAAGGATAGGTAACCAAGGAAACATAAATTTCACTCTTTGCTGATGATATGATGGTATTATTTGAGAATCCTAAAGAGACCCAAAGAACCCTAAAAATCTCCATAACAATTCTAGCAAATTAGTGGGATATAAAATAAACTCACATAAATCATCACCATTTCTATTGTTGACCAATAAAGCCCAAGAATAAGAGTTCAAAAGAGAAATTACATTTAAATTAACTATAGACAAAGTAAAATACCTGGGAATTGATCTCCTAAACCAAATCCAGAATCTATATGAATGAATCATAAAATACTTTTCACATAAATATAGCCATATCTAAACAAGTGGAAAAAATATCAGTTGCTCACAGTTAGATCAAGCTAAAATAAAAAAATATGATAATTTTAATTTAAATTACTTATTCAGTAACAAAACAAATTATCAAAAAATTAGTTGTCTGAATTACATTCCCATTTAACTTTATCTTGCTATCAGGTGTGAGACATTGGTCTGTACCTAGTTTGTACCATACTATTTTCCAGTTTTCCCAGAAGTTTCTGTCAAATAGCAGTTTCTTATTGCAGAAGATGTATTATTTGTGTTGGTCAAATTGCTATAGTTATTTACTGCTATTTCTTTTGCACCTAAAATTTTTCACTGATCTATCATTCTATTTCTTAGCCAGTACTATTCAGGTTTTTTTACTGAGATTTTTCTTTATTTTCATCCATATGTACATCTATATTTTTAAGTTACAAAATTTCCTTCCACTCTCCTTTCCTTCCCTCCCCATCCTCTCAGCAGTGAACAGTTAGCTTAACATTGTACATACGTATTTTGATAAACATTTTTATAGATTAGTTATTTTCACTAAGGGTTATTAGGATTAAGGGAAAGAGATACATAAGAGATAATTTTTATAAAGTGCTCATCAGATTCTGAAGGGTTGTTTTTTTGTGTGTGTATTGTGTTTTGTTTTGTTTTTCTTCCTCTGGATGGGGATAATATAGTCCATAGCTAGTCTAATATAGTTGTTCTAGCTCTATGAACTGAGAGGAGCTGTTTTCATCAATGTTGTTGAAATGTACATTGTTCTATTGATTCTACTCCCTTCACTCAGCATCAGATCCCATAAATCATTCCATGTTTCTTTAGAGTTCAACTTTATGATTTCTTATAGAACAATAGTATTCCATAGTATTAATGTGTCATATCTTGTTTATCCATTCCCCAACTGATGGACATTCCCTCAGTTTCCAATTTTTTGCCACTACAAAAAGAACTGCTACAAATATTTTGGAACATGTAGGACTTTTCGCCCTTTTTTTTACAATTTCTTCTGGATGTAGACTTAGAATTGGAATTGCTAGGTCAAAGGGGATCAACAGTTTTATTGTTCTTTAGGCATAGTTCCATATTGCTTTCTAGAAAGGCTGGATCTGTTCACAACTCACCAGCACTGCATCAATGTCCCAATCCCCCAATAACCTCTATCATTCAGTTTTGATGATTGCCACTTTATAATGTGCTTTCAGAACTGGTATGACTGGGCTACTTTCCTTTGCATTTTTCATTAATTTCCTCGATTTTCTTGATCTTTTCTCCATCCAGATAAATATTACTATTATTTTCCTAGCTCTATAAAATACTTTTTGGGAGTCTTATTGTTCAGGCACTGAAAAAATAGATTAGGTAGAAATTTCATTTTTATTATATTAGCTCCTTCTACCCATAAGTAATTGATATTTTTCCAGTTGTTTAGATATGACTTGATTTTGTGAAAAGTGTTTTGTAGGTGTGTTCCAAAAGATCCTAAGTTTATGCTGGCAGGTAGACTCTTGAGTCTTTTAAGTTGTCTGAAGTTACTTTAAATGGGTTTCTTTTTCTACCTGTTGTTGGGATTTTTAAGTAATGCAAAGAAATGCTGATGATTTATGTGAGTTTATTTTATATCCTGAAACCTTGCTAAAGTTCTTAATTATTTCAAATAGTTTTATTGATTTTCTAGGATTTTCTAATTTCTTTAATTTCTTTTTTCTTCTCTTATTATTATTAAAGCTAACATTACTGAATGATAGACGTGCTAATAGCCAGCCTTGTTTTACCCTTGATCTTATTGAGAATTTTCTAGCCTATACTCATTGCTTATAATGCCTGCTGATATTTTAGATAGATACTACTCATCAGCACTGCATTTATTCCTATGTTCTCTATTGCTTTTAATAGGAATGGATACTGTATTTTGTCAAAAGCTATGTCAGTATCTATTGAGATAATCACATGATTTCTGTTAGATTTGCTAATTATTCAACTAATCATTCAGATTGTTTTCCCTAATATTAAATCAGCTATGCATTCCTGTATAAATCCCACCTGCCCATAGTGTATTATCCTGATTACAAATTGCTGTAATCTCATTGCTAATATTTTATTTAAAATATTTGCATCAATATTCATTGGGAAATTTTCTTTGTCTGTTTTGACTTTTCTTGGTTAAAGTATCAGCACCATAATTGTGATATAAAAGAAATTTGTAATTATTCCTTTACCTATTTTTTCCAAATAGCTTATATAGAATTTATATAATTCTTTAATTGTTTGATAGAATTCATTTGTAAATTCATCTGGCTATGCTCATTTTTTAGGGAGTTAATTTAAGACTAATTCACTTACTTTTTTCTGAGATGGAATTATTGAAATATTTTATATTCTTTTCTGTTAATCTGTGAAATATACATTTCATTTAGATTGTCAGATTTATTGTTTTACATTTGACAAAATAGCTCTCAATTATAATTTTAATTTCCTCTTTATTTGTGGTCAATTTACCTTTTCATTTTTGATACTCGTTATTTGGTTTTCTTCTTTCTTTTTTAAATCAACTTAGCTAAAGGCTTGTCTATTTTATTTTTTATAAGCAACTCTTACTTTATATTTATCATTTCTTTAGTTTTCTTACTTTGAATTTTATTAATCTCTCCTTTGATTTCCAGAATATCTAATTTGTCATTTAATTGAACATTTTTAATTTGGTCCTAGGTTCCTCTTTATGTGATGTATTGCATCCTATTCTGCCTACCCTTTTCTTCTTCAGGACAATCCTTTTTTCATGCCTTAATTTTTTTATGTTATCACATCAATATCATTTTAGTAAACTTGATCTAATAGTGGTACAATTCTCAAAAGTTATGTGTCCAAATACCATGTAAGGATGTAAACAGTTTAATCTTATTGAATAACATTGTTTTTTCTTTCCTGTTTACCTTTTAATGTATCCTTTGGATCTTGCATTTGAAGATCAAATTTTCCATTCAGCTCTGGTCTTTTAATTAGGAAAGTTTGAAAGTCCTTTAGTTTTTTGAATGTACATTTTTTTACAGAAAGATTATCATTATGGCACTCAGGTTTAATTTATTAATACAGATTATTTGATTAAGTGGTAGATTCTATTAATGAAAATGTATGCCTAATTTTTCTAGGTAGTTGATTCTTGATTGTAATTCAAACTTCTTTTTCCTCCATTATACCATGCTCTAAACCCTCTGTTCTCTTTATAATGAAGCTGCTAAATTCCATGTATCTTAACTGTGGCTCCTTAGTACTTGAACTATTTCTTTCTAATTGTCTGGAGTATTTTTTCCTTGATGTGATTATTCTCGATTTTGACTGTAATATTCCTTAGTTTTTCTTTTGAAATTACTTCAGGAGGTGATTGGTGTATTCTTTCAATGATTATTTTTTTGTTCTGGTTCTAGCTTATCAGGGCAATTTTTTTCCAGCCAATTCTTGAAAGATACTTGGTAGCTTTTTTTTGATAATGACGTTCAGGTAGTCTAATGATTGTCATATTATCTCTCCTAATTCTATCAGTTTTTTTTTCCAATGATGCATTTTATATTTTCTTCTTTTCATTTTTTAAAAAATTTGTCAAATGATTTTTTAATTTCTTTTTTTAAGAAAGATTTTATTCATTTTGAATTTTACAATTTCCCCCTAATCTTACTTTCCCCCCCCCCCCAAGAAGGCAATCTGTTAGTTTTTACATTGACTCCATGGTATGCATTGATCTAAGTTGAATATGATGAAAGAGAAATCATATCCTTAAGTAAGAAACATAAAGTATAGGAGATAGCAAAATTACATAATAAGATAACTTTTTAAAAAAAATAAAGATAATATTCTTTGGTCTTTGTTCAAACTCCAATATTCTTTCCCTGGATACAGGTGGTATTCTCCACCCCAGATACCACAAAATTGTTCCTGATTGTTGCACTGATGGAATGAGCAAGTCAATTAGGTTGACCATCTCCCCCATGTTGTTGTTAGGGTGTATAATGTTACTCTGGTTCTGCTCATCTCGCTCAACATCAGTTCAGGCAAATCCTTCCAGGCTTCCCTGAATTCCCATACCTTCTGGTTTCTAAAAGAACAATAGTGTTCCATGACATACATATACCCCAGTTTGTTAAGCCATTGCTCAATTGAAGGATATTCACTTAATTTCAAATTCTTTGCCACCACAAACAAGGCTTCTATGAATATATTTGTACAAGTGATATTTTTACCCTTTTTTCATAATTTCTTCAGGGTGTGGAACTAGTAGTGGTACTGTTGGATCAAATGGTATGCACATTTTTGTTGCCCACCAATCAGCTCCACCAACAATGTATTAGTGTCCCAGATTTCCCACAACCCTTCCAACAATGATCATTGTCCTTTCTGGTTATATTGGCCAGTCTGAGAGGTGTGAGATGGTATCTTAGAGATGCTTTAATTTGCATTTCTCCAATAAGTAATGATTTAGATCAATTTTTCTTATGACTATGGATTGCTTTGATTTCCTCATCTGTAAATTGCCTTTGGATATCCTTTGATCATTTGTCAATTGAGAAATGGCTTGTTTTTTTAAAACTTTGACTCAGTTCTCTGTATATTTTAGAAATGAGTCCTTTGTCAGAAATACTAGTTGTAAAATAATTTCCCAATTTATTATATTTCTTTTGATCTTGGTTATAATGGTTTTGTTTGTTCAAAAGATTTCAAATTTTTAATGTAATCAAAATTGTCTAGTTTTTTAAAATTTCTTTTTTTTTTAGGTTTGTTTTGCAAGGCAGTGGGGTTAAATGGCTTGCCCAAGGCTACACAGCTAGGTAATTATTAAGTGTCTGAGGTCATATTTGAACTCAGGTACTAGAGACTCCAGTACCGGTGCTCTATTCACTGCACCACCCAGCCACCCTGTCTAGCTTGTTTTTAATGAAGTTCTCCAACTCCTCCTTGGTAATAAACTGCTTCCCTTTTCATAGATCTTACAAGTAAACTATTCCTTGATCTCCTAGTTTGCTTATGATATTTTTTTTAATATATCTAAATCCTGTATTCATTTTGATCTTATCTTAATATAGGGTGTGAAGTGTTGGTCTAATCCAAGTTTCTCCCATACTAGCTTCCAATTAACAGTTTTTATCAAAGAGAGAGTTTTTATCCCAATAATTGGATTCATCAAACAGCAGATTACTATGACCAATTCCTGCTATTGCACCTAGTCTATTCCACTGATCCAGCACCCTATTTTTTAGCCAATACCAGAGAGTTTTGATGATGGATGCTTTATAACATAATTTTAGACCCAGTAAGCCACCTTCTTTTACACTTTTTTTCCCCATTAAATCCCTGGAGATTCTCGACTTTTTATTTCTCCATATGAATTTGCTTGCAAGTTTTTTGAATTCATTAAAGTAATGTATTGGAATTTTGATTGGTAGGGCACTTAACAAGTTGTTTAATTTTCATAGAATTGTCATTTTCATTATATTAGTTTGGCCTATCCATGAGCAGTTGATATTTGACCAGTTATTTAAATCTGTCTTTATTTGTGTGAGAAGTGTTTTGTAATTGTTTTCAAAATGTTTCTGAGGCTGCTTTGGCACGTAGACTTTCAGGTTTTACACTGTCTGAAGTGACTTTGAATGGGATTTCTCTTTCTAACTCTGCTCGATCTTGTGAGTCATATATAGAAATGTTGAGCATTTATGAGGTTTTATTTCATATCCAGTGGCTTTGCTAAAGTTGCCAATTATTTTAGTAGTTTTTTAGATGATATCTTTGGGATTCTCTGGGTGTATCATCATGTCATCTGCAAAGAGTGAGAGTTTTGTTTCTTCATTCACATTTCTAATTTCTTTAATGTCTTTTTCTTCTTTTATTGCTAAAGCTAACATTTCTAATACAATACTGAATAGTAGTGGTGATAATGAGCATCCTTGTTTCACCCCAATCTTATTGGGAATGCCTCTAGCCTATCTCCATTGCATATATTGCTTGTTGATGGTTTCAGATAGATACTGCTTATTATTCAAAGGAACAATACATTTTTTTCCCTACACTCTCTAATTTTTTTGGTAGGAATGGGTGCTGTATTTTGACAAAAGTTTTCTCAGCATCCATATAAAAATCATATGATTTCTGATAGGTTTGTTTTTGATACAATTAATTATACTAACAGTTTTCGTAATATTGAACCAACCCTGCATTCCTGGGATAAATACTACTTGGGCATAATGTATTATCCTAGGAATAACTTGTAATCATTTTACTAAGATTTTATTTAAGATATGTGCATCTATATTCATCAGGAAGAGAGGTCTATAATTTTCTTTCTCTGTTTTAGAATTCCTGGTTTAGGTATCAGAATCATATTGGTATCATTGAAAGAGTTAGACAGAGTTCCATCTTCACCTATTTTTCCAAAGAGTTTATCTAGAATTGGAACCAATTGTTCCTTAAATGTTTGGTAGAATTCACTTGTGAATCCATCAGGCACTGGAGAATTTTTCCTAGGGAGTTCAATGATTGATTGTTGAATTTCTTTTTCTGAGATAGGTTTGTTTAGGTATTTAATCTCTCCTTCCTTTAACCTGGGCAAATTATATTTTTGTAAATATTTGTCCATTTTACTTAGATTGTCAAATTTATTGGCATAGAGTTGGGAAAAATAAATCCTGATTTAATACTTTATTACTCCTCATTGGTGGTGAGTTCCCCCTTTTCATTTATGATGCCTGTAATTTGGGTTTCTTCTTTCTTTTTTTTAATGAAATTTACCAGAGGTTTATCAATTTTATTGCTTTTTTTCATAAAACCAACTCTTGGTTTTATTTATTAATTCAATAGTTTTTTTGCTTTTGCTTTTATTAATTTCTCCTTTAATTTTTAGAAATTTTAATTTGGTATTTAATTGGGTGTTTTTTTAATTTGTTCTTTCCCTAATTTTTTTAGTTGCATATTTAGTTCATTCATTTCTTCTTTCTCTAATTTAGTCATGTATTTAAAGACATAATATAAACCCTGACACCCACTTTGAGTGAATCCCATAGTTTTTAGTATGTTGTTTCATTATTGTCATTATCTAGGATGTAATAATAAATTCTTTCTATAATTTGTTGTTTGATCAACTCATTCTTTAAAATGAGGTTATTCAATTTACAATTAGTTCTATGTCTATATCTCCCTGACCCAACACTGCATATGATTTTAATTGCATTCCTGAGAAAGATGTATTCACTATTTCTGCCTTTCTGCAATTGATTATTAGTCTTTTATGCCCTAGTACAGGGTCAGTTTTTATAAGTGCCATATACTGCAGAGAAAAAGGTATATTCCTTTCTATCCCCATTCAATTTCCTCCATAAGTCTACCACATCAAGATTTTCTAACAATCTATTTACCTCCTTAACTTCTTTCTTGTTTATTTTATGATTCAATTTATCTAAATTTGAGAGTGGGAGGTTGAGGTCTCCCACGAGTAGAATTTTGCTGTCTATGTCTTCCTGTAGTCCTTTCAGCTTCTCCTCTAAGAATTTAGATGCTACCCCATTGGGCGCATACATATTCAGTATTGAAATCACTTTATTTTCTATGGTACCTTTTAGGAGAATATAGTTTCTTCCCTTATCTCTTTTAATACTATCTATTTTTTCAACTGTTTTGTCTGAGAAAAGGATTTCTACCCCTGCTTTTTTCACTTCAGCTGAAGCAAAATATATTTTGCTCCAATCTTTTACCTTTACTCTATTCTACGTTTCTCTCTGCTTCAAATGATTTTCTTGTAAGAAGCATATTGTAGGATTCTGTATTTTAATCCAATATACTATTTGCTTACATTTTAATGGAGAGTTCATGCCTTTCACATTCAAAGTTATAATTACTCACTCTTTATTACCCTCCATGATATCTTCCTTCTTTTTGTATTTTTCCTTTCTTTTTCCCCCTTTATCCAAATTCCCCAATATTTTGTTTCTAAATACCACCCCCTTCAGTATATTTGCCCTCCTATATGCACCCCTTCCCTTTCTTTCCTCTTTTCTTTTTCCCTTTTCCCTTCCCTTCCTTGTGTTAGCTCCCCTTTTTCCTCCCCCTCCCTTTTCCCCCTTTTCCCCTTTTAATATTTGAAAAGCAAGATGTTTTTTTAAGTTAACTAACTGTGTGTGTATGTGTGTGTGTGTGTGTGTGTGTGTAAATTAACTTTAAGCCAAGTCTGATGAAAGGAAGATTCAGGTATTTCTCATCTCTTCCCTTCTCCTCCTCTATTACCATAGACCCTTTATACCTCCTAATGTAATGAGATTTATCCCATTCAATCCACTCCCTCTTCCTGTCTCCTTCCTGTCCCCCTTTTATAAGGAAGAAGTGTTTTTAAATCCTGGAGATAAATCCTTAAGTGGATGTTCTTCTCCTGGTTTTTCTTTCTGTGTTTTGTTGATCAGATTTCTGTTAAGAGATTTGTTTCATATTATTTATGAGGGAAGATCAGGAGATTTTAAAACTGCACCTGTCTTCTCTCCATCACCTTGGCTAGAAGTTAGCAGCTGTTTTTTTTTATTTTTTTGCCTCCCCCCCTTTTTAAACCTTTTCATGTGTTTCTTGAGTCTCCTGTTTGATGTTCAAATTTTCTAATTTTCTATTTAACTTTGGTCTTTTCATCAGGAAATGTTGAAAGTCTCTCATTTCCTTAAATGACCATCTTTTACCCTGGAAGAGAAGGCTCAGTTTTGCTGGATAGTGGATTTTTAGCTGCATTCCAAGCTCCCTTGATTTTCAAAATATCACATTCCAGGACCATTTGATCCCTTAATGTTGATGCAGTCAGGTCCTGTGTAATCCTTACCACAGTAACTGTGGTATCTAAATTGTTTCTTTCTGGCTGCTTACAGGATTTTCTCTTTTATCTGATATTTCTGGAATTTGGTCATAATAGTCCTTTGTGTTTTCATTTTGTAACCTCTTTCTGGAGGGGATCAAAATATTCTTTCAATAACTATTTTGCCCTCTGGTTCTATAATATCAGGACAGTTTTCCAGCAATAATGCTGTAATATTAAGTCCAGGATTTTTCCCTCTTCATTGTTTTCAGGAAGAACAATAATTCTTAGGTTATCTCTCCTTGATTTATTCTCAAGGTCAGTGGTTCTGCTAATGAGGTATTTTACATTTTCTTCTACTTTTTGGATTTTTGAGGGTTTTTTTTAACAGACTTGTTGTCTCATGAAGTCATTAGTTTCCACACATTAAATTCTATTTTTTAGAGAAGAATTTTATTTATTTATCATTTGCAACTCCTTTTCCAATTGTTCAATTGTATTTTTGAATGAGTTTTCCATTTGTCCAATTGATGTTTTGAGAGAATTATTTTCTTTTTGCATTTGGCCAATTGAATTTCTCAAGGATTTGTTTTCTTACTGCAAGTTGTTAATTTTCTTTCCCAAATTTTCCAATTGATTTCTAAACTTCTTACTGATATCTTCAAGAAAGTCTTTCTGTGCTGAATACCAAATCATATTCTCCTCCGAGGTTCTAGGTCTCTCTGAGTTAGGATATTTTCCTTCTAGGAATTTTTCTATGATGGCCTTTCTTCATTTTCCCAAGATTTCATATTGGGGAGAAGGGTTTGTTCTCATTGGCTTTAGTAAATGCAAGTGGGCGGGCCATTTGGAGATGCTGGTTGCTTTCTCTGGAGTGTCTGTGACCTTGATTTGAGGCCCTCTCCCTTGGCCTGGAAGGGATGATTGAAGCTGCTGAATACATTTTTCTTTCTTTTAACAATGGTGGGCTATGCCCTGGGTCAAAGTAACTACTTTTCCTATTCCTAGCTAAGAGAGCTCTGCTGCTCACATCTGAACCAGGGGTGGGGGGTGGGGGGGTGGGGGGAAAGTGGGCTGTAATTGTGTTTGTTCTGGGAAGAGGTTTCAGCTGAAAAAAGAAGGTTTGGACTCTGAGTTCCTCCAGACCAGAGGAGCCCAGGGATTGATGTCTGAAGTTCTTCCACACTGGAACTCACCCTCCAGCTCTGCTGGTAAGTCCCAGACTGTCAATCTCACAGCCAATGCTAGTTAGCTCATGCTCTGTGGCTGACCAGGCTAGTCCTGCTCTCAGGTTCTCACCCCATCCTGTGCTCTCAGAAGAGCCGCTGCTTTCTGCTTCTTGAAGACAAACCTTGAGGTAGATGCTCTTCTCCTAGCTTCTCTTTCTGGGTTTTGTCAATCAGATTTCTGTTTAGAGTTTGTTTCATATTATATATGAGAGAAGATCAAGAGACCTTAACACAGTGTGTATCTTCTCTCTGCCATCTTGGCTGGAAGTCCCTTATTTTTTATTTCTCATTCAGCCATTCATTTACTTCTTCTTGCCCAGTTCTAATTTTTAAGGAATTATTTTCTTCAGTTAGATTTTTTATATCATTTTTTTTTCTTATTTGGCCATTCTTCTTTGAAAGGAGGTGTTTTCTCTAGTGGATTCCCCCCTCCTCCCATTGCTCATTTCCACTTTGTAAGGAATTATTTTCTTCAATAAATTTTTGAGCTTTTTTTTCTGAGCTGTTGAATATTTTCCTTAATTCTTGTGCTCATCTCTCATTTCTTTTCCAGTTTTTCTTCTACTTTTCTTACTTGTTTTGTCAGTCCTTTGACCACTTTCAAGAGCACATTTGGGGGGTTTCAGAACAATTTATATTCCCCTTTGAAGCTTCACATAATGGTAGTTTGATCTTCCCTGTCACTATAATAGATTTTTTCATTCAGAGCTTTTAAAATATTTTTTGTTCATTTTAAAAATGAGTTGAGCTCTATTGGCATACAAGATAGCATAGTCCCAAGCTACTTGTGCTAGAGGTCAGGGGTTTGGTCACTGACTTTTCAAGCTGTTGCCTTAGGTGCTGATTGTTTGCTCCTGCACAAAATACCTTATCAGGAAGTATGATTTGGATAAGAGTAAATAGATTAATAATATAATATTTTTTTCAAGAAATTTTATGGGTCAAGATAAGCCCATGAAGTTATCCTAAAAGCTGAGTATAACCACAACAACTATAAGCAGTACCTCCAATACTTTTTAAAAAATGACTGGTCCCCAAAGGAACTTGAAAGAATGAAGTGAAGCATAAAATGAAGATAAAATGAAATAAAATTAGAGTTCAAGGAAAAAGGACTTAAAGAATTAAATTTAAAGCAGAAGTTACAAAACTTTGTCAAGGTAATAGATTGTGAAAATTAAAATGGAACAGGATTGATAGGTTCTTAGAGAAAACAATAAACAGGTTAAATTTTTGCAGAAATAGTTTTGCAACAATGATGCCCCATGTCACAAAGCTGTAGTAAAGTTGACAATTATAGAAAATCTAAATATGATTTTAATTTGGATGGAACTTATGAACTAGCTAAGATCTAAGAGTAGTGTCCAAAGGAACTCATTCTGTGACTCAAAGAAAAGCACCAAAACATTAAACAAATAGCTGATTTTCTTATGGAAATGATGAGGTTTATTTGGAATTTGGAATTTGGAATTATCTCATTTCTTCCATAAATTACAGAAATTACAGAAAGATTATCATTATGGAACGCAGATTCAATTTATTAATATAGATTATTTGATTAAATGGTAGATTCTACTAAATACATCAAGTTTCAGAAATATAACACCACCTCAATATATTGAAAGACATGATGACATGACAAGGCTAATATATCAGAATCTTCTTTTTGAAATAATAATAAATGGCAAATCCTTATACTACAAATAGTTATCCCACAATATCTTTGAAGATTCAAAGTATAAATTATACTTGAACTAGAGCATTGTCATTGACAAAATTATTATGCACAAACACTGAAACATAACATTGATTCATAAAAACTTAAAAGCACCAATACATGTTACCATACTACATGCCTCATAATTTCTGAATTAGTTGGCACAAAGCAACCTTCAAAATAAGGGAACCTGATAAAAAATTAAAATAATGAGGGTACAGGAAAAGAAGACATGTAATCCCTATTATCTTCCCTACTACTAATGTTGTCCTGAAGATTGAAGAGGCTCTTAGAGAATCATAGAAAATATGCATATATTGTGTTACTATTTTTTCAATTACAAAAAATATTATCTACCTGTGTATTAGTCTCAGGATATTAAATATACAAGAAGAGCAGGATAATGATCTGTCCTTGAGTCATTTCTATCTAAATTTTACCAAAAAAGTTATAAATGTGATAAGTGATAATGAACATAGAAATAATAATTACCATTCATATAGGAATTTAGAGTTACATGTCAGTCCCAGAAGATTTTCTAAAGCAAACTTAAAGTGTAATAATGACACCGATAAATCCAGACTGTCTCTCTAGCTGAAGTAATTATGCTCATTCTATCTATTCTACCTTTTTTATGTTAAGTTACTGCTGGTTGGCACAGTACTTGGAGCTTTGGACTTTAAAGTCAGGAAGTATTAGATTTGTATCTGGCACCAGATATTTGTTAATTTGTTTTTTTTTTTTTGTGACCCTGGGTAAACAACTTAATGATTCTGTGCCTCAGTTCTCTCATCTTTAAAATGGAGAAAACAATAACATTTACCTCCCTTCTTTGTTATAAGGAAAAATAATAATTATAAGTCATTTTGAAAATTTTAAAACATTATGTAAATGTTATTTTCCTCCTCCTTTTCTCTTCCTCTTTCTCCTCTTTCTCCTCCTTTTCTTCTTCTCCTCCTCATCTTCCTCTTCCTCTGTCTTCTCCTTCTCCTCATCTTCCTTCTTCTTCCCCTGCCTTACTTTCTCGGTGTTTTCTCATTTATAACAATATGTTATTAACTAACCACTAAATTCTAAAACTCATAAACAGAATTTCTTGTTAAAAAGATTTTAAAATAAGCAACAGTTGAGTGATCAATGTCATCTTCATAGAAGTATGCTCCAAAATTATATGCAACAAAGATTTGTACCTGAAGTTCCCAACTTTACAACCCAGAGTGTCTACAGTCAAACTATGATCTGAATCTAAATGATACCATTCTGACTCATACCATTTCTTTTCCTAATGAGTTTAATGAATTGTTTAATTCAAATTTATTTTTAAAAAATTCAGCAACTCCCTAAGGTATCTTATAAATTTAAAGAACCATAGAGAGAGTACTAAAGTGAAACTCAGAGATCATATAAACCAGACCCCTTCATTTCAGATATGAGAGAACTGAGACCCAGGGAAGAGAGACTTGCCTCAGATTGCATAGTGAAAAGAAATACAGGCAAAATTTAAATTCTGGGTCATTGACTCTAAATACAACATTTTATATTTTGAAATACGACCTCATCAGGATAATTGTTTGATGTAATCTTTAGGATTTTGAGAAATAAAGTAGTTGTATGTAATCATAGAATTTAGACTTGTTGGAGAACTCTAAGGTTATCAAGTTCAACATACTTTAAAGATGAGGAAAATTATATCTGCTTTGACAAAGAAAATGATGAAAAAATATATTGATTGGCCTCTTGTGTATGTTATAGTAAAGATTCTTATTCAGGTACAGTTTAGAATCCAACTGTGATGATTAAAAAGTTTTGAGAGACATAATTTCTAGGTAATTTAATCATTTTATTAATAACACCAGCATTTTATTAATGAAAGGGTGGTCATTTTGTCATCTCTCTAAGACTAAAGACACTTAACAGTGGTGGAATCCTAGTTTAAATGCCTTTTTAAGAGTAGGTATTTTTGGGAGAGGAGGCAATCAACCCTGATTGGTTAATAAAACATAGGTGTAAACTTTATTAAAATGAAGGTCTTGGGGAACATGATAGTCATATCACCTTTCTTGATAATAGGGAGAATCACCATTTTCCCATACTTGTTTGAGCAAACATGCAAGAAAACACCCATTAGGCCAAACTAGAATTTATTTTGCTGCCTGATTAGATATTGACTTGGGTAAATCTTTAAGAGCTATTCCCCATACTAGTTAGTTTCTGGATGAGGAGATAGAAAAGAGGAAAAACCTTGGTCCTAATATAATGATTAGCTATTAAGAAAGAAATAATTAATTTCTCACACAACTCTGAGGGCAAAGGCATAGCAGTGTATGTTTTCTAAGACTAGTCTAACTCATCTGAAGAGTCTGACCCATTTTTGGAACAGGATAATGATTTTTTTTAAATTTTTTTGCAGTTATAGTTAATCTCAAAATATACCAGGTTATATTAGATTGGCTATGGACAATTCTATGCCCATCAAGAGGAAGAAAAACAAACAAAGCACACACACACACACACACACACACACACACACACATACACTTCAGAATCTAATGAACACTACATTCAATTTTTTTAAACATTTTTTTCTTTTTCTTTTTAATTTTTTTAAATTTATTTATGGCAATGGGGTTAAGTGACTTGCCCAAAGTCACACAGCTAGGCAATTGTTGTGTGTCTAAGGCTGGATTTGAACTCAGATACTCCTGACTCCAGGGCTGGTGCTCTATCCACTGTGCTACCTAGCTGCCCCACTACATTCATTTTTTAAAAAAAATTTGTTATGTACTTTTCTCCCTTAATTCTAATTCCTCATAGCAAAAATGGCTAATTTTTAAACATGTTTAACACAAATGTGTATATACAATATTTACCTTACTGTTAACCACTGAGGGGAGGGGGGGTTGGGAAAGGAAGTTAGAAGGAAATTATGCAATTTAAAAATGTACATATGCATATGGATAAATGTTGAAAAACTTCTATAACATGCATTTGGAAAAATAGAATATCAATTAAAAAAAAGAATATAGGTTATATAGGTTAGTGGAGTCTCCTGACTTTCAGTTTACAACCACATAATCAAAATCTTACTTGTTTACATATACATACACACAAGTACACATAAATACACACAAACACACACACATGAATCCTTTCCTCACAATCCCTGAAATCCTGTTTTATACTTCCTTGCCTAGGCACCTAGTATCACTGATACCATGAGGGCTGATGAAACTACTGAACTTGCTTTATGCAAAAAAGATGCAGAAGCATAAACCAGAGAGATTTCTAGATTAATAGGTCATCTGTTTTTTTTCAAAAAATAAGTGTGTTAGGGGGAATCTTTTAAGACATGAGAATTGAAATAGAAATTTTTCTTTTTCTTAAGACCTTTCATATATACCACTTTTCCTATGCACAATGAGGTACTGTTAAATGTTTATCACCCAGATTTTTAAAAATGAATATGGGATACACTTTTAAATTTTATTTTTTGCTATTGATTTTTCCTCAATTACTTTTTTAAAATAAATAAATTTAAAATAAATTATTCTATTTGCACAAAAACCCTGTGTGATAGCACAATTGTTTTATTATTATATCCATTTTACAAGAGAAAAACCTAATGTCTTTGTATTTCTGTCTGCCTTTGTCTTTTTGTAAGTCTTCCACTTTATGTCTATGTGTCTTTCTGTGTGTCTGTCTCTCTTAAGAATTAAGCTTACCATGTTCTAGACATAATGATAAGTGATGGGAATGTAAATATAAGCAGAAAAAATATGTTCTCTGAGAGAATTCCAGAATTTGAGAATTGGAAAGAATTTTCATTACTTTTAAGCCTTATACCATCTTAAAAAGAATTCCCTCTTTTACAAACCCAATATGTGGTCATACAGCTTTTTAAAGATGAAACTCAATGACCTTGAGCCCACTCATTCATAAAGATACCCATTTCACACCAAAGAGTCCAGTTTCTGATTGGACTAATAGCTAAGAGCTATCTGGAAAAACCTGCTGGGAAAAGGGGAAAAAAGTGTGGTAGAAACTAGGCACAGATCAACATCTCATAACCTATTCCAAAATAAGGATAAAATGGGTACAGGATTCAGACATAAAATGTGATGCTATAAAGCAATTAGGAGAGGAAGGAATAGTTTATCCATCAGATCTATGGAGAGGGGAAGAATTCATGACCAAACAAGAGATAGAGAACATTATGAAATGCAAAATGGATAATTTTGAGCTCAAACAAAACCAATGCAACCAAAATTAGAAGGAAAACAGAAAGCTGGGAAACAATCTTTATAGACTGTGTTGCCTGATAAAGACCCGATTTCTCAAATATATAGAAAACTGAGTCAAATTTATAAGAATACAAGTTATTCCCTATTGATAAATGATCAAATGATATGAAGTCAGTTTTTAGTTGAAGAAATTAAAACTATCCACAGTCATGAAAAAAAATCTCTAAATTATTACTGATTACCTGCCTAGTTCGACAAAATGACAGCAAATGAAAATGATCAATGTTAGAGGGGATGTAGGAAAAGTGGGACACTGATACATGGTTGATGGAGTTGTGAACTGATCCAAGTTCTGTGGAGAAATTTGGAACTATGCTCAAAGAGCAATAAAACTTTTCATACCCTTTGATCCAACAAATCCACAGCTAGGTCTGTATCCCAAAGAGGTCATAAAAATGGGTAAAATAGTCAAATGTACAAAAAATATTTAAAGCAGCTCTTTTTTGAAATGGAAAAGAATTGAAAAATGAGGAGATGATCATTAAGTGAGGAATCATTGAACAAATTACAATGCATGAATGTGATAGAGAACTATTGTTCCATGAGATATCAAGAGTGGACAGACTTCAGAAAAGCATGGAAAGACTTACATGAACTTATACTGAGCAGAACTTGGGGAACATTGTACATATTAACAAGTGTGATGATTAACTGTGTTGGATATAGCTCCTCTCAGGCATTCAGTGATCAAGGAAAATTCTTAAATACTTGTGATGGAAAATGTCATCCACCTGCAGAGAAAATCTATGGAGTCTGAATGCATACCAAAGCAAACTATTTTAACTTTTAAAAACTTGTTTTATATATATTTCTTCATTTCTCCATTTCCCCCTTTAATTCTGATTCTTCTTTCACAACAAAAATATTTTGGAAATATTTTAAACATGATTGTACATGTATAAGCTATATCATTGTTATGAAAAGGGGGAAGGAAGTCAGGTAGGTAGAAAAATGTGGAATTCAAAAGCCTACAAAAAGATGAATGTTGAAAACTATCTCAGTATTTAATTAAAAATTAGAATAAGATTTCAAAAAATTCATTTCATTTAGGGAGTATTTCACTGGTTAGAAAGACATTGAATGGGTGGGGGGTCGAGATAAGATGGCAGCTTGAAGGAAGCATTTCCCAGGAACTCCTTCCACCCCAAACTCAAAAAGCCATCAAATTATGACTCTAGGCAAAATTTAGAGGTAACCCACAGAAAAGAGCCCACAGAAAGACTGAGTGATACATTTTCAAGTCCAATGTAACTTAGAAGCTCTGCAGGAAAGTTATGTTTCACCAGGACTGGGGGTTGGAAAAAAGCCTGGGCCACAGCTCAACACAGCCCAGTCCAGCCCAGCCCAGCCCAGCCCAGGATGGGGGGTGGGTGGGGTGAGAGAACTCTGCTTCACCAGAATGACTGTGGAGTGAGGAGCATAAGCCACAGAACCTGCAATGAGAATGGGGGAAACCAGCCTGTACCTCCAGAGCACAGTCCACAGATGGTAAGGGGTTCAGGGGATACTGCAGAAATCTTTCTGCTCTCCCTGGGCCAGGACTCTACTATTTACCCACACTTAGATCTTGCAGTTTGGCCTTCCATACTAAGATAGCAAGGACCCTCCTCACAGCTCCAGGGCAGAGGGAAGTGCCTGTGGTCATCTACATATCAATGCACAGTCAAGAGAATTTAAGACCTTGGAGGAATAAAGGTCCCAGTGGGGTGTGCCAAAACCCCCAAAGCCTTGGAAGTGCTACAGATTAGTCTTGAACTGAGGAAATGAAAAAGAAGAATCTGACCATAGAAAATTACTTTAGTTCCATGAAAGATCAAAACACATACTCAGATGAAGACAAAATTGAAGCTTTTGTATCAAAAAACTCCAAGAGAAATAGAAAAGGGGCTCAGACTATGGATGAGCTCAAAAAAGACTTTGAAAAGAAATTAAGGGAGGTGGAGAAAAATTGGGAGGAGAAATGAGAGCAATGCAGAAAAATCATGAAAACCAAATCAGCAGCTTCGTGAAAGAAATACAAACAATACTGAAAATAATAATATGCTAAAAACCAATTTAGGCCAAATGGAAAAAAAGCAAAACAAAAAGGCAAATGAGGAGAAGAATGCCTTAAAAAGCAGAACTGGCCAATTGGAAAAGGAGATTAAAAAAGCTCTCTGAAGAAAATAACTTCTTCAAATGCAGAATGGAACTAAAGGAAGCTGATGACTTTACAATAAATCAGGAATAGATAAAACTCTTCCAATAAAGACAAAAATTAGAAGATAATGTAAAATATCTAATTGGAAAAATAACCAACCTCAAAAACAGATCCAGAAGAAATAATTTTAAAATTATTAGACTACCTGAAAGTCATGACCAGGAATAGAGCCTAGACTTCATTTTTCTAGAAATAATACAGCAAAATAGCCCTGAGATACTAGAAGCAGAGGGTGAAATAGAAATTGAGGGAATTCCCCAATCACCTCCTGAAAGAGACCCCAAAAGATTAACTTCCAGAAATATTATAGCCAAAATACCAAAACTCCCAAGTCAAAGAGAAAATACAAAAAAGCTGCCATAAAAAAACAATTCAGCTACCGTGGCTCCATAGTCAGGATTACACAGGATCTGGCAGCATCTACATTAAGGGCTTGTAGGGATTGGAATATGATATACCGGAAGTCAAAAGATCTTGCTTTACAACCAAGAATCAGCTACCCAGCAAAACTGAACATTGTCTTTCAGGGGAAAAGATGGACTTTCAATGAAAGTGGGAACTTTCAAACTTTCCTGTTGAAACAATCAGAGTTGAACAGAGAGTTTGATCTTCAAGTATAGAACTCTGGTGAACCATAGAGGGGATGGACAAAAAGGACTACCTATGAGGAACTTAATGATATTGAACTGTATATATTCCTGCATGGGAAGAAGATATTGATATCTCATATGAAATTTTTCATTTCTCATTTCTTAGAGCTGTTAGAAGTAGCATGACAGGGCACAGGAAGTAACTGAATATAATGGTATAATATAGTAAAAAAGATGGAGTCAATGAATAATAAAGGGAAGTACTGGGAGGAAGAGAAAGGAGAGGAAGAAGGAGCTAAGAAATTTCACATTAGAGTCAAGAAAAAGCTTTTTCAATGGAGTGGAATAGGGGAAGGTAAGTAAGAATGAGTGAGTGTTCATTCTCATAAAAAATGGCTCAGAGAGGAAATAACATATACACATAACAGGGTATGGAAATCTTTCTTCCCCTAGAGAAAAATGAGAAGAGAGGGATGGGATAAGGAGGAATGGGTGGATGGAAGGGGGAATAGGTGATAGAAGAGAGGGAAGATTATGGGAGAGGGTACTCAGATACAATACACTTTTGGACAGGGACAGTATGAAAGGAGAGAGAGAATAGAATAAATGATAGTGGGTAGGAATAGAGTGGAGGGAAATACAGCTAATAATAGCAACTGTGGGAAAAATATTGAAGCAACTTCTCTGGTGGACTTATGATAAAGAAGGCAACTCACCTCATAGACAAAGCCAGCCAATGGAATCTGAACATAGACTGGAGTACATATTTTTTCTCTCTTTCACTATTCTTGTGGTTTTTCATCTTCTTCAGTTGGGGAGGGGGGTTTATGTTTCCTCTTATAACAAAATTATTTTAATAAAATAAAATAAGTAAAGAAAATCATACTTGGAAAAAAAGAAAGACACCAAATACCTTGTACAAGATCATGTAACTAGTATACAATAGAGTCATTCATCTGACTAATTCTTTCTGTTTTCAGGATCAGAATGCTTGACATTATTTTATTTTTTTCCTTCATTATATTCGCATCTGATTCTTCATGACCCTATATGGGTTTTCTTGGCAAAGATACTAGAAAGATTTGCCATTTCCTTGCTCAGTTCATATTACAGAAAAAGAAACTAAGGCAAGCAAGGTTAAGTGAGTGACCAAGGTCACCCAGTTACAAACTGTCTGAGGTCAGAATTGAAACAAGTAAGAACAGTCTTCCTGACTCCAGGCTGGCACTCTATCTATTATGCCATTTAGCTGCCCATACCACGACACCATGCATTTTATATTGGGGACTTATTATTCTGAACTGATGTACAAATCCAAATTGATTGTGCTTATGTTCTGGATTGCATTGATAAACATGGTGTGCATTTGCCCCTGTTTAACTGAACAACCAATAAATATTATCAGCTTTTAATTTGGCTCTCCATGACCTTGCTGTAGGCCATATGCCATTAGGCAAGATCAAGTATGATTGAGAAAGGCAGATATAAACCATCAGAGATCTGGACCACCTTCAGTCTTTTACTCCTGAGGCATTGTTATAGCCAAATTGCATTATCAAGCATCTTCATTTTTCTACATGTTTTTTACCTTATATAACATGAAAAAAAGAATGGGGAAAAATCTGAATCTCCTACAGGACAACAGTTTTCTTGACTGCCTAATGATGGTCAGTTTCATTTCTGAAAACTCTGCTTTTATCAGCTTTATCTGAATTATTAATGCAAACACAGGCAATATTTGAGTCTTTGCAAATGCTGAATCAGATTTGTATTTTTTAAATGAGATGGCATTATTATTAAACGGAGTATTTCTTATTCTGTTTTTTTTCCTCTTTCCAATGGCTCTAGTGAAAAGCTTTCTTGTTTATTTTAGTCAAAAAGCTTAAACAAAATTGACTTTTCCATGAAAAGTGGGAACTGAGTTTTGTAGGGTTAAATAATCTCCAGAAATGCTAAGATTGTTATTTTCCCCTTAGGAAATGACCACTTTCTAGGCTATTAGGGTTACCATGGTAATTATTATTCTTAAATGGAGAATTTTGTTCAGGAAGCAAAAATACCACCAAACTTAGTGTCTGCCTTTTACAAGTTAAACCTGACCTTAAGTAATCTTCAGGATAGGATATAATGTTGAAAAATAGGATACTGAGGATCAATTTTATCAAGATGTTGATATATGTTTAAGTGTTGAAAATAATGAAGCAAGTGAACCCAGATTCAATGGGCTCTGTTTTAGAATGGTAGTTGCAGAGAAACAAAGTCAGGCTGTATATCCATAGCTATATCTATATCTATATCATCTCTATCTCCACCTCCACCTCCACCTCCACCTCCACCTCCACCTCCACCTCCATCTCCATCTCCCTCTCCCTCTCCCTCTCCATCTCTCTATCTCCATCTCCATCTCCATCTCCATCTCCATCTCCATCTATCTCCATCTCCATCTCCATCTCCATCTCCATCTCCATCTCCATCTCCATCTCCATCTCCATCTCCATCTCCATCTCCATCTCCATCTCCATCTCCATCTCCATCTCCATCTCTATTTCTATCTATCTCTATCTCTGCTGTATTTTTTTTGCAAGGCAAATGGAGTTAAGTGGCTTGCCCAAGGCCACACAGCTAGGTAATTATTAAATGTCTGAGACTGGATTTGAGCTCAGGTACTCCTGACTCCAGGGCTGGTGCTTTATCCACTGCGCCACCTAGCCGCCCCTCTATCTCTATCTCTATCTCTATCTCTATCTCTATCTCTATCTCTATCTCTATCTCTATCTCTATCTCTATCTCTATCTCTATCTCTGTCTATCATCTCTATCTCTGTCTCTGTCTCTGTCTCTATCTCTATCTAATCTATATCTTTATCTATACCTATATCTATATCTAACTATCTATCTATCTATCTATCTATCTATCTATCTACGTTTCTCTTAAAGTTGAATTGGCTTGTTGGAGGTATCTTAAAGATTAATTTCTGCAGTTAATTAGAATGGCCTTCATCTATTCTCATTACTAAAGGGGTCCTGAAGCACTAAGTCATTATTTTTGATGTTACTTTTCACATTATATGAATGTCAATTGAGCTAATCAATTCAACAAATAATTTTTCACTTCCTATTATGTTGCAAGCTCTGAGATAAGTGTTAAGGACACAGAAATGAATGATGGAACAGTCCTTCCCAGAAAGAAGTTCTAGTCTGCTCAGGAGGGTATGAGGAGTATATGTATATATGTGTATATATATATATATATATATATATATATATATATATATACACACATATATGTGTATATACATATATATACACACACACACACACACACACACACACACACATATATAAAATTTAGGGTACTGGGGCAAAAGAGAATTCTAGCAAAGGACTCTAAGATTATTCAGAGGCCAAAAATGTTGCTAACTGAGGAAGAAAGAGAAATGCTATCTTGATCACAAAAGATGTAAGAAAGAAAAATGATTTTAATAGAGATAAGGAAAGATTACTGCATTCCATGCCATCCAAATTGACTTCAGTTTGGTTAAATAATTCTGGAAAGGTAAGATAAGGTCAGAATTTGGAAGGATTAAGATATCAATCCAAAGATTTCATATTTTATACTAGAGGAAATAGGGAACTACTGAAGGTGTTTTAGTAGTGAAGAGCTAGGGACAGATTCTTGCAATAGGAAAATTATTTTTACAGCTATATTAAGTATAAATTGGATGTATAGAAATATTATATTAGTCTAGATGAGAGGTGATGATGATGATGATGATGATGTTTGTGCTTTGCTTTTGAAGATCATGATATCAAGGATATGATACCAGGACAAGCATGACTAAGGGGTTGCTATGCTTAATCACCAGTCTCATTTTCTCCTCCAGAAGAATCATCTAGGTCCAGTGGTCAGACATGACTCAGGATGACTAGAGATGATCCTAGATGTGAGGCAATCGGAATTAAGTGAGTTGCCCAAGGTCACACAGCTTGTAAGTGAGTTGAAATGTGATGAGGTAATGAATAAATACTTTAGCAATGTAAATGAAAACATCTTTCAAAAGAAAAAAAGGGGTAAGAGAATAAATATTTTTGTAGCATCAGTTATATTCTAGGCACTGTACTAAATAATTTTTAAGATTAGCTTATTTGATGCTCCCAACATCCCTGGGAGATAGGCCCCATTATGATCCCCATTTTACATATCACAATTGTGAGGAATATAGAGGTCAAATGGTTTGCCTAGGATCACATAGCTAGTAAGTGTCTTAGGCTCAATTTGAACTTGTCTTCCTGATTCCAGACCCAGCATTCTATCTACAGCAAAACTTAGTTGTGAACATAACAACATTGTGAAAAATATTTTAGTAGAGATAGAATAGAAAGTACCTGACAACTGATTTGATATGGGGAAGGGCAGGTAAAAATGGAAAGATTTCAAAATGTCTTTATGATTTCAGCTTATTTGCTTGGAAAAATAGTACTAAAATCAACAAAAGGAACAAGGATAAGTTTATCAAGAAGCATGATAAGTTCAGTTTTGTACAGGTGGAGTTGTATGTGCTGATGTGACTTTCCTTTGGAGATGTCCAACAGACATCTAGAGACTTGATTGCATGGTATATAACAGAGTTTTTTTGGAGGATTTTCTGGGATGTGAACTTGGGCAGGCTTCACTTCACTCATCTATAAAATATGATTGGAATAAATGGCCACTGAAGCTCTTTATAGCTCAATGTCTAATCTGTTGATCATATAACATTACCAGGAAATATGGTACTGGGATTCCTATTGCTTCAAGAATCAACTACAAACTACTCTTTTTTTGTCATTCAAAATCCTTCAAAAACTTAACCCCTTCATACTTTTCAGTCTTCTTACACCTTTTTTCTTAATATATACTTTGATCCAGTAACTATTATATGAAAAAAGACTCTCCTTCTTGTGGTTCTGGACATTTCCTCTGGTTGTCCCCATGCCTGAAATGCTCTCTTTCAACCTCCCTGACTTCCTTCAAGTCTTTTTTTTAAATTTAATTCTATTTTTATTGATGTTTTACTTTTCCAAAAAACATGTTATAAAAGTTTTTTTTTAACATTCATCCATATGCCTATGCATATTTCCATGTTACACAATTTCCTTCCACTCTCACTTCCCACCTCCCTCCTCTCAGCAGTGAACAGTCTGGTTAATATTGAACTTACATATTTGTGTTAAGCATGTTTACAGGTTAGTCATTTTTGGTATCAGTAATTAGGATTAAGGGAAAGAAATACATGAGAGATATATTTTTTAAAAAAGTGAATGTAGTGTTCCTCAGATTCTGAAGGAATTTTTATTTTGCTTTGTTTTGTTTTTCTTCCCCTGAATGGGGATAGCATTGTTCATAGCCAGTCTCATAGGATTATCCAAGCTCTCTGAACTGCTGAGAGGAGCTGCTTCCATCAAGGTTGATCATCTCACAGTGTCATTGTTGATGTGTACATTGTTCTCCTGGTTCTCAACATCAGATCCTGCTTCCTTCAAGTCTTAATGGAAATCACACCTTCTGTAGGAAGCCTTTCCCAACTCCTTTTAATGCCCATGCCTTCCCTCTTCTAACCATTTCTTATATATCCTGTATTTAACTTGCTTAGTAAATATTTATTTACATATTGTCTCCCTTATTTTTCAGGAATGTCTTTTGTCTCTTTTGTACCTTCAGCATTTAGAACAGTATTTGGCACACATAGTAGACTCTTAATAAATGTATATTGATTGAATAAATGAAGGATGACTGGATATGGAGATTTGGAAGTAGTAGGTATGATGATTATAATTAAATTTAGGAAAATTTACGATTTAACTAAATGCTAGTTAATGCTACTTAAGTATTGGCTAAGAAAATATAGAAAGATTTATTAAAAAGAGGATATGGGGGCAGCTAGGTGGCACAATGGGGAGCACTGGCCCTGGAGTCAGGAGTACCGGAGTTCAAATCTGGCCTCAGACACCTAATAATTACCTAGCTGTGTGACCTTGGGCAAGCCACTTAACCCCATTGCCTTGAAAAAAAAAAAACAAAAAAACCCAGAGTATATAGGACAAGAGCTTAGAAAATACCTAAATGGGGGATGGGGGGAAGGAAATTTAAAATGAGGGAGACCCAGGAAAGGCAATGAGAAGGGAAGAACCCATAGAATGAAGGCCAAATGTTTCAGAGAGCTTAGGGAAGATGAAGATTGCAAATCATTCTATTGAAAAATCAATGGAGGAGTAATTGATTACCTTTTGGAATATATTTTCAGTAGAGTGGTAGAGTCAGTAGTAAGATTATTCTAGAATATGAAGATTCAAACTCTCATTTAAAAGGATTAAAGGTAGGACATATTATTTGTTTTTAAGTATAGAGAAAATTTAAGCATATTTGCAGTCAGTGAGGAAGGTGATAGAAGGAAGAGAAGCTAAAAAATTATAAGAACCGGAAACTGAAAGCTAGACTTCATGAAAAGTGGAAGAACATAAGAAACAGAACAGATCACTTTAATCAGAGATTTCTAGAGCTTATTTGATTCTCAATATTTCTCCACCCTCTTCTTTGGAAAGTGGATACTGGAGAGGGAAATTTTTTTTAAAAAGGAGAAAAGGAAACAGTAAATGAATTTATAAATGGAAAAGAGTGCAAGAATGGATTAGAAAGGTGAATCTAACACTTCAGTTTACAAAAAATATGCTTAAAAGATAAAGATTCATACAGAGTTACAGTGAAGGTCTGGAACAGAATTCATTATGCTTTATTCAAAGTCAAAATAAAAGAGGTAGTAATCTTGATTGCAAAAACAGTAACAATGAAAACAAACATGATTAAAAGAGATTAAATGATGAAAACATGCTTAAAAGCACCCTAGATAGTCCTTATTACCTATATTCCAAATATCATGGAACCTAAATACTTTAATTGAATTACAGGAAAAAATGGACAGATAAAATAACTACAATTTTTTATTTATTTGTTTGTCCAATTTTGTGTTAGAGATAATATTCATTTTTGCAGATTTTCCCCCTCTCACCCTTCCCTAAGATAGCAAATAATCTGATGTAAGTCATCCATGTACAATCATATTACTTATGGCTCCATACTAGTCTTGCTTTGAAAGAAGGAATCAAAACAAAAGGGGAAAACCACACAAAGGAAAACAAACAAAAAATTTAGATAGTGATCTCAATGTACCCCTTTCATATGAGAATAAATATAACAAAAAACCCACAAAAATTAAATGCCTTTACAGAATTTTACAAAAATTTAATATTACAATTATGATTACAAAAAAGAAAGATTAAAAAACTCAACATAGATCTTATTATATCATTGGATATAATTCTGAAATTCTTTTGACAAAATACAATATTTTATGCCAAAATCACTAGAAATAAATAGTCCTTTTCTTAATACGGCAAATAGTATCTATGGAGAAACAAGAGCAAGAATCTTCTGTAATTTGTTATTTACAAAGTGCTTTTTTAAATAAAATCAAGAGTAAAACAGTGAGAGAAACTTTCTGTGATGATCAGTTTTGATAAACTCAGTTCTTCTCAGCAATATAGTGAACAAAGAAAATGCTAAAAGACCTGCAATGGAAAATGTCATCCTTATCCAGAAAGAGAACTATGGAATCTGAATGCACATCAAACTATTTTCACATTTTTAAATTTGTATTTTTGCTTATTTTTTTCTTTATGAGGTTTTTCTCTTTTGTTCTGATTTTTCTTTCTCAGCATGACTAATATGGAAATATATGTAACAAGATTATACACATAAGATCTACATCAGATTACTTTTTCTCTTAGAGTGAGGAGAGGAAAGGGTGAGAGGGAAAAAAAGTTTGCAAAAATGAATGCTGAAAATTATCTTTACATATAATTAGGGAAATGCACAAATAAAATTCAAAAATAAAACAAAGATGTTTGATAGTAATCATATATGCTGGTGTTGTTCATGTTTCCTCTTTAGAGAGGATCAATTACATCATGGGTTTGATGTCTTTACTTGTCCATGAATTGGATTTAAGTAATGTAGTCTCGCTTTCTTCAGCCTCGTTCTCTTCCAGATTCATAGAAGTACAGTGATAAGACAAAAGTCAGGACAACTGGTCCAGTATGCAGTGTATGATCTTTCAATATCTGATGGAGCTCTAAGCACATTCCAGCTCCTTCATGCTTTCATGACCATTGGACCATTTTTTTTTTTCATCTGTGCATTCAGTCAGGGGAAAGGGAAAGTCTTCTTATGCTTGAGACACCCCCTAACTCACCAAAAAGTTTGAGGCTTGTTGATAACCCTCAAATTGGATTAGTCTATCTGCCAAGATGGTTTTACAGAGGTGCATATTATAAGCTTCTTGGAATGGCAGTGAAATTTGGATACTAAAGGTGCATGAGCAATTCTGAAAAAGGCTTGGTAAGCCCTCACAATAGAGATGCTTGTTTTCTTTGAACATCTCATATACCCCACTTAACATATATAAACATTCATTAAAAAATATGTGTGTATATATACTTATTGTGTTTTTATTTATATATACACAAACAGTATAATATATGCATGTGTACACATGCACACACACACACACACGCACACACACACACACACACAAACACACAGATTGTTCATAGTGAATGTAAATAGACATTGTTTCTCTTTTAGCCACAAACCCTGAGGGTCTTCCCATACCAGATTGATTTTTTTTTTGACCAGGTAAAAGAGGTCATTATCTGCAGCCTTTCTTTTCTGGTCTTAATTGCTGGATGGGTATTGCCTCAATCAAACTGAAACCTCTTAAGGACCTTCACTGACAAAGGCCAAGGACTCCTACTGAATCCAGGGCCATTTTTAGTCATCTTGATCTATATCTAGTCAATGAACCCACTTGGTGCTAGAAGAGAAAATGAGACTTATGACTTTGCATTGCCCTTCCTCAGTTAAATCCAATTCACTAGCATGTCATAGCATCACTTCCCTAATGTCATGACCCTTTTCAATAACAAAGGATAAACATCAGTAAACAACAAATTATGTGTGAGTGTGTGTGTGTGTGTGTGTGTGTGAGATGCAAGTAAGAAAAAAAATTATTCCCTAGAATAATTATTCAAAGGACCTGAAAAGACCCTTCTCATGGGATATATGCTATCTAATCTAACAGCATTGTATTTAAAAGAAAAATTTATATTTGAAACATAATTGTTATTTTTATATGAAAAAATAATCTAAAAATTATATAAAATGAAAATACAAATTAAACAATTTTGAGGTTCTACCACATGTCTACCATATTAACAAGTAAGATAAATTAAGAAAATGATTATGTGCAAAACCAACTATATTAATATTACTATAGATAGTATTGTTAATTGAGCCAATTATTTTGGAAAGCAATTTCAAACTAAATCTCCTTAATTCTCTAACACACACACACACACACACACACACACACACACACACACACACACATATATATATATATATATATATATATATATATATATGCTTTGCTACCAAAATACCATAACTAGACATATACTCCAAAATATTAAAAAAGAGGGAAAGAATACATATGAACTATATATGTACATATGGTATGTGTGTGTGTATAAATGTGTGCAAACACATTCTTGGTAGTGAAGAATTGGAAACAAAGTGGTTCATGGGGAACAACAGCAAACACATGGATGCAATAGATATAACTGAAATGATGAAAGCTATCAAATTGATCTTCTTAAATTTCCCCATCCCCTACTCAGTTAAACTCCAGTGACTCCCAATAAACTGCAAGATTGAATATAAACTCCTATTTGACTTTTAAAGTCCATCATAACCTTGCCTGTTCTTACTTCTCTATTTTCTTATACTTTATTTGTCTCCATGTACTCTGTGAACCAGTGACAGTGGCCTTCTTTTCCTTCCCTGCATAATAAATTTCATCTCCAAACTTTATTTTCTGTGGCTAGCTTTTATGCTTAGGGTTTTCTCTTTAGTCACCTATGTATCTTGGTTCTCTTAGCTTCCTCCCATTAATGAGGAAAGTCTTCTTCCTGCTAGAAGCATTTCCTGGTTTCCTTTATCTCATTGTCTTCCCTCTAAGATTATCTCCAATTTATGCTGTAGATGTCTTTTATTTTTATTTTTTATTTGCAAGGCAATGGGGTTAAGTGACTTGATGAAGGTCACACAGATAGTTAATTATTAATTGTCTGAGGTCGGATTTGAACTCAGGTCAGCCTGACTCCAGGGCCAGTGCGCTGTCCACTGTGCCACCTAGATGATTCTCCTGTATATGTTTTATTCTTACATAGTAATTAGTATGTTTTCTCCCACCATGAGAATTTTTTGCCTCTCACTAGAGGCAAGAAAATGGACCAAGAATAGAGCACAGGGTCTGGATTAAGGAAGTCTTTAGATCAAAACTGACCTCAGTGTCAGTTATGTGACCCTGGGCAAGTCATTTAGCTTCTGTTTACCATTGTTTTATCAACTGTAAAATGAGGATAATAGCATCTACCTTCTAGAGATCTGTCTATAAACCTGAAAGCCTTATGCAAATGTTTTCTATTATTAGTCAAATTTGTTTAATCTCAGTGTCTAATTTATTTCAAATACAAAATGTGAAGTTTGAATCCCTAAAGTCACTTCCTAAACTCTAAAGGTTTGATTCTAGCCTTAGGACTTTTTACTGACTGTGTGTGGTATCTTTAGCACTATAGTAGACTTTCATGAAATGCAGGCACTGGAATCAGGAAATAGTCATCTTTATAGAGAATATAAGAAATAGCTTGCCTGAAACCCACTAAGAACCATATCTAGCTTGTTTGTGTAGTCCCTGGAGTAACTCTAATATCTTGGGAAAGGAATCCATAGTCATATATAAAGTACAATTCTATTGAGGGTTTGATAGTTGTTACAGTAGTTTTCCTCATAGAATCATAGACTCAGAAATGAAAGGAACCTTAGAGTCCAACACGGTTCCCAAAACACCAATACATTCTTTAGCAGAGTGCTTTATAAAGTATAAAATAGCATACTATCTAGAATAATATATAAATTATGATATAGTATAAAATAATACCTGTCACAGGAGAAACACAGTGTGATTTAGTGCAATGCTATCAAACTCAAATATAAATGGATCCCTGCAAGCCTCCAATTGACTTAGAAAAACAAAAATTAATATTACCTATGTTGTTGTTTTTAATTTTGTTAAATATTTACCAATTACATTTTAATCTGGTTCAGGCAACACTCAGGAATTTTGTTGACTGTGAATTTAACATCTTGAGTGTAGTGAATTCAATGGTGAATTTAAATTTAAAAACCACAAGGATATGCTCTTGTTCAGTTTTTTTCAATTATGCCGGACAATTCTTGACACCTGTTTGAGGTTTTTTTTGACAAAAATACTGGAATTGCTTGTCATTTCCTTCTCTAACTCAATTTTCAAATGAGGAAGCCAAGGTAAAAAAGGATTCATGCCCAGGATCACACAACTAAAAAATGTCTGAGGTCAGATTTTAATTCAGGTCTTCCTAACTCCTAGACTGTTACTCTATCTACTGTACCACTTAGCTGCCCTTAAGGATATACGATTTATCATCTTATGTCCATGGAGTTTTCACTTTACATCTATCAACATAGTTTCTGTATCTATAAAATGACCACAATATGCCTAGTAACTAGCTGCTAATGACTGTACTCAGTGTATAATGTAGAAGCAAATTTCTCCAATCAAGTACCACTCAAAAACTATACATTCCAGAAAAAGATGCTCTGCATTGGTACTGTGGAGAAATTTCTTCATAGATTGTTCCTTATGCTAATGAAATCATAGATCTGGTCCAAAACTGAAAACAAGCCAGTTTTGTGGTAAGATTAAAGTGAAACAACTTTGCAAAGTACTTCAACATTTAGAATTATATATAAATGTTTTATGTCATGGAGAGTTGATAAAGTCTATTGATATCACCCCCAGAAGATTTCTAAATTCATAAAATAAAATATGTAGGATTTGAAAATAGCTAAAAGTAAAAATATAATCCCCTCCATTCTAAATTCATGGAATCTTGAAATCTATCCATAGATATTGGAAGTTGGGGTCTTTGGACTAAGATTGAAGAATTCTGTTGTAAATCATAGAAATGAAGGAGATTTAATAGACTTTCTTCTTCAATTTACATAACTTTCTCAACAACAACCCAGTCACTGTAAAAGACTTTGTTGGATGAATTACTTTCCCCCTCATGTAACAGGCATACTCATCAGTTGATTTCAATAACTGTGAATCAGTGATAGAAGCTGAAACTGAAAGTAAAGAAATTTATGTTGCATACTAAGGAATCTGCTTTTGTTGATAAAAGATTCCAAAGGTTAAAAAAAAATTTTAATCTTTTGGGCCCACTTAGATAACACAGACAATCAGCATCATTCATCAGCAAGTTAAGATGAAAAATGAAGCACTTAATGAGAGGGAAGGATAGAGAAAGAGAGGGATCAGCCAAGATAAAAAAGGGGGACATTTTGGAGTGCAAGTGGCAAGATTTATTATCAGAATATTAAACGTTCCTAATCAAGGGCAGATGTCAAGAGAAAGAAACCAAAATACTTTTCAACTATGAATACAGTAGTTTTAGACAAAACAGCAGGATTTCTTACCCATGGACAGCAAGTAGTAGTTAAACACTGGACAAAACCATTTTACTGTGTCCTTGCATAGGGCTGGAGATTTTCTAATATTAGGCCATCATGTAGTTAGGAATTTCTGATGCTGAAAGTAATTGTGATTTGTATTTTAACCCTAAAATCTCCACTAACTGGAAATTCACTATCACCTAAGGCAAACCTTTTTCAATAAAACTCTGTAGAATTTTTTTTTCCATATATTGAATCTAAATAGGAATCTTTATCCATTCTACTCATTGTCTCCAGTTCTGTTTGCTAAAATCAAACAGAATAAGTTAAATCTTTCTATAACATAACAAACCTTCAATAGTTGACTAATATCATCAGAGCATCATCATGTCCTCTCTTCTCTTATGGCTCTCTAGATCCCATCTTCTTTCTTCACTGTACTCTTTTTATACAGTGTTAACTGGGATGGAATGAAGAAGACCTTAGCCCAACTCCAAAATTTTAAGAAAAAATTGATGCTCTGAAAGTCTGACAGATGGTAGTACAGGTTTTAATAACAAGAAAATGACTTTCCCTCAAGATAGCCTTCACCGCTGTGGATCAGACATGATTATTTGTTAATAAATCCTATCACTTTCTCTTATGCTCATAGTATAAGAAAGGAGGGTTATGGACTACCATGATTTGATACTCTATTGAGGTATTAATCTTTTCTTGAAAAGGTGTTTATCTTTTCTTGAAGAGACAAAGTTAAATTTGCTCAAAAACTTTCATAGTGAAGCTATGTTTGTATATTTTTGTGTGTGTTTGTGTGCATGCATGCACATGTGTATGTGTGTGTGTTGGGATGGATTTTGTACTTCTGTTTTCTCTTCCTTTGAATCCCAGGGATTATATTATCTATATTTTCCTGGGTAAAAATTTGAAAAAAAATGGGTCAAATCATTTTAGGGGAATGTGGCGTAAGGAGGAAAACATATCTATTTTGCCTAACAATTGGTTTCTGAATAAAATGTGAATTCTGAGGGTTTTTTTTTTTTTTAGTTTTTGCAAGGCAATGGGGTTAAGTGGCTTGCCCAAGGCCACACAGCTAGGTAATTATTAAGTGCCTGAGGCTGGATTTGAACTCAGATACTCCTGACTCCAGGGCCGGTGCTCTATCCACTGCACCACCTAGCCACCCTGAATTCTGAGTTTTTAACCAACATTCCAGTTTTAGGAAGAGAAATTCAGAAGCAGGAAAAGGGAAAAAGTGCACTGGGATGCTTTTTTTAAAATTTGTTTTCCAATGCAGTTAATCTTTAAGACATAATAGCCTGAATAATGTATTTAATAAAACAAAGACAGCAAGGTCAAAGTGAAAAGTTGACTTTACAATGGAGAATATTCATGACATGATGCTATTTGAGATATATTTCTGGAATATTAAAGAGATTTTTCTTAATGTTATGTTCCAATTAAATGAGCCCAAAGGTATAAGGAGGAAAATTTGCTTCTCTGAATCAGGAAGGTTCAAGAAATGCTGAGGCCAGAATTAATTACATTTTCATGGCAAATGGAAATGTTGACCACTTTATGGTCACCTACAACTTGCTGATGGCCACTGGGAGATTATGTCACCTCCCACTTCGTTGTTATATGAGCATTCATCATAGAGCTAAAATCCTTTTCACCTGATTTATTCTGTAAAGTTTTTTCTCATTTATTTATTTTCTGTTATACTTTAGTTTAATGGGAGAGTGAAAATACAATTTTTGCTGATTCAGGTATTTATAAAATGACTTTTAGGCTGAGTTCAATCAGACTCTTGATATGCTATTTATTCTTTGACACAATAATGTTTATTATCTTAAGGGAAAAATGAATTCCTTTGATCATTAACCAAAGAAATTTATTGCATAAAGAAGCTGTGCACTAAGAGAGGAACTAGAGAATCTTTAAAGTCTCTTACAATACTATAGCATTATGATCAGTGAATCAGGAAAACCAGATTTTAGTTATATCTAAAGCTGGCATAGGAATATATCTTTTCACAAATGACCTACACTTCCAGGGATTATTTTTTTTTAATCTGTAAAATGGGAATTCTGAAAAGAATTCAACATGTATCACTAACTGGGCAATAAGTAGGAGACACTTGTAATACACAGCAAGTAAGAAATGATAAAGGAGAATCAGGACAAAAACTGACTCCAAAGACATGCATGATGAAAAATAAAGAAGATTGATTGGCTACATTATGTGTTGAGAATGAAAAGTAACAAAAATGGACAATTTTTGTATTTACCAGGCTTCCTATGTTGACAAAAGAAAGCAACAACAGTGACAAGCATATTGCTTGGAGTCTTTGCAACAAACTTATAAGAGAATAGAGAGAAGAATCCTATAGTAGGGATCAGGCATGAATAGGTTGCAGTCTATATCACCTTAATGTCATTGAAATTACCAACTATTTGCACAGACTACTAACTATTTTGTAGACAGGTATGGTGGGAAAAGTGCTGAACTAAAACCCAGAGGGTCTATGTTCAAATCCTATAGTTATCACTCATTACCTGTATTACTTCAAACAGGGGTCCCAGATTTCTCACATAAAAAAAATGAAAAAGATTTATTGGACCAAATGACTTTTAAGGTTCCTCTCAGGTTCTAAATCTATGTTGCTATTTAACTTTCAACTTCACAAGATGTTGTGAAGATGAGCGTCTAGTCAGGGAAATATCCTTCTCAAGAAGACATGAGGCTCTATTACTGGCTTTGTCTTGTGAAATAGAAAAATTCATTTTTCTAAAGACATGCATATTCCATGAAAACTTGGAAGCTAGGATCACTGACAATATTGTTAATGGAACTAAATGTTGGATAAATATTTAACCATTCCATAAATGGAACATCATCCTCTCTTCTCCCTTTTTTAAGATGGTAAGAGGAAATTTACTGATATTCTTTTGGCATACAATCTTTAGGTAATATCTTTTCAGTTTGTGTCATCTCAAACCTATTACTTCATCTTTAGACCAATGGAATGGAGTACTTTAGATAAGCTAGAAAGAGAAAATGATAAGACTACAAGACAAATTTAAGACCACCTTAGCTTGAATCATGAAAGGCATTGATTAGAGGGAAAAGCAAATACTGAAAGAGAATGTTTGGGAGTCTCGGACTGAGCCAAAGAAACTACCAGACAAGCAAAGAAACAAAGAAAAAACTTCAACTGAGAACCTGTGGGACTAAAGATAATAAAAACAGGAGAGAGAGAGAGAGAGAGAGAGAGAGAGAGAGAGAGAGAGAGAGAGAAGGAAAAAATAAAAGGTGGGAAGCACAATAAAAATAAGACACATAAAAGGGAATGAAAAACCAATAGATGATGCCAGAATATTTAACAGTAAGGGGTAGGATCTGAAGAAATTTTTGAAAGGAATGGCTGAACTCCCCTATGGGGTTGGATACTCGACAGGAAGATATTAACCTACAGGGATATCTGCACATTCTCCAGTCCAACAAAAATAAAAGATAGAGAATAAAGGAAATCTAGAGCAGTAGACTGCATATATATGTATATATATATATATATATATATATATATATATATATATATATATCTGTATTTGTGCTTCAAATGTTTGAAAAAGACATGTCCTTGGGAAATAGTAGCCTGAAGAAATTCTGATCAATAGATCTTTTTCTCCATTTACCTTTTATTAGTCAAATATCATAATAGAAATATGTTTCAAGACATTTTAAAAAGAAATTTCTCTCTCTTTCCTTCACTTCTGTTACTCTTACTTTCAAATAAAGACCTTTGCATAGGAGATAGGGAGCTGACCTCAAAGCCAGGAAAAGATGGCTCAAAGATGACAAATATTGGTTGTGTGACCCTGGGCTGGTATTGTGATCCTTAACCTCATAGTATTGTAGGCATTTCTCAAGACAAAAATTTGCAGACAATGTGACCATCTTCCTTAGTAGAAGGAATTTCCCCATCCAAAATTATCTTTAGCAATGAAATGACGTGTCTAGTTCTTGCCCCTATCTTTTTGTATTCCTAATATATATATGCAATTTTTTATTCCTGAGCTTTAGTCACAGAGCTTTACTATTAGAGAAGAAAATGATATAATAAATCATTTCTGACTTTAAAGTCATTTTAGCCTTAACTCTATTGCTTTTCTTATGATAAAAAGATCTTAAATTTATATTTGATTCAACAAGCATTTATTAGTCACCTAATCTATGCCATTCACTGCTAGATATTTAGATTCCAAATTAAAAAAATGCAACACCCTTAAGGAGCTAATATTCTACTCCTTAGCACTTTATTGTTACAAAGCACTTTCATATCCATTATTTTATTTATTCTTCATAAAATAAAGCATAAACCAACTATGTGAGTTAGGCAATTTAAGATTATTATTGATGTTGTAGATATGAAAAACAGTAATGCAGTGTGGGCAGGAAGTACTAAAGGTAAAGTCAAAAATCTGAGATCTAATCAACATTGAGTCAGTTATTCCAATATCAACAAGTCAAACCCATAAGATTTTATTAAGTGCCTACTAGCACTGTGCCCAGTGCTAGAAATAAAAAAAAATGGCACACCAACATATAATCTGGTTCTAATCACAAAGGTCTTGATCATAATGCACCATGGGGAGGCAACATACAAGGAACTATATACAAGCACTGTATATAATAGGATGATTTTGAGAAAATCTCCCAGGGAAAGGTAAAGAGGGCCACAAAATATTCTTGCAGAAGATAGGACTTTAGTTGAGACTTGTGGCAAGTCAGAAGAGTCAGGAAGCAGAAATGAGGAGGGAGAGAGCTCCAGGAGATAGAGTGTATTTATGTCTGGATCAGGAAGAAGGTCATTATTAATGTGAATTTATGGTACAAAGAACTAGACTATGTAGATTGGACTAAGGACTAAGAACAAAGAAGAGTGTAAAGAATCCTCCATTGGAGTAGTCAAGATGACAGAGAGAAGCCAGAAAGTTACCTGAGTTCTTCCCTCAGTTTCCCTCTGAAACAATGTTAAATCAAGACTAAAAGATTTTTGGAGTGTTCACAAAGAGATAGAGTAAAACAATTTTCTAGCGCAAGATAACTTAGAAGGACTTCAGGAAATGTGTGTTTCACTTGGGTAAAAGGGAGTACAGAGCAAATGGTATCCTACCAACCTAGCAGAAGGCTCCTGGTCAAAGCACAGATCAGCAACTTAGACCCAGGGATTAGGGTTCAGCAGGTCAGAGGCACAGCAAACAGTTATAAGGACACCAGTCCCATGGCAGCAGGCAAAATATCTCCCCCTGGACCTGAGCACAACAAATATAACTAGGCCAGGTGTCTCTAGCATAGTAGGAAAATCACCTGCCCCAGAAGCGATAGTGCAGAATGAAAAAGACCCCTAAGATTGGGGTAGTGTCCACACTATCTTAGGAATATAACTCAACTTTAAAAAAATGAACAAAAAGAGAAACAATGGACCTGACCATCAAAAGCTACTATGGTGACAGGGTGATTCAAAACAAACTCAGAAGAGGATAATAAGTTCAAAATGCCCATACATACATACATATATACATGAGGAGGAATATGAATTGGTATCAGAATTCTTTAGGAAGGACTCAAAAAAGGATTTTTAAAAATAAATTAAGAGAAGTAGAAGAAACATTGGGGAAATGAATGAGAACTATGCAAGAGAATTATGAAAAAGGAGTCAGCACTTTGGAAAACAAAGCATAAAAATAACTAGAGAAAACACCTCCTTAAAAAATAGAATCGGCCAAATTGGGAAAAAAATTCCAGTGAAGAAGATATCTATAAAAGAAGAATTGGACAAATTGAAAATGAGATACAAAAGCTAACTGAAAAAATAGTTCTTTAAAAATCAGAACTGGGCAAGTGGAAGCTAAAGGAGACATCAAGAATCAGTCAAACAAAATCAAAGAATGGAATAAAAGAAGAAAATGTTAAATATTTCATTGGAAAAAACTGACCTGGAAAATGGATCCAGGAGGAATAATTTAAGAATTGGATGACCCGAAAACCATAATCAAAATAAGAATATGATTTCAAGAAATTATTGGGGCAGGTAGGCTGCTCAGTGGATAGAGCACCAGCCCTGGAGTCAGGAGTACCTGAGTTCAAATCCAGCCTCGCATACTAAATAATTACCTAGCTGTGTGATCTTGGGCAAACCACTTAAGCCCATTTGCCTTGCAAAAAAACCTTAAAAAAAAAGAAATTATTAATGAAAACTGCCCTGATATTCTAGTACCAGAGAGTAAAGAAAGTGTTGAAAGAGCCATTGATAACCTTGCAAAATAGATTCTAAAATGAAAATTCCAAAGAGTATTGTTAGGGAAATTTAATGAATTTTCAGGTCTAGGAGAAAATATTGTGAGCGGCCAGAAAGAAACAATTCAAATATAACAGACCAACAGTCAGGATTACACAGGATTTAGCAGCTTCAACATTAAAGGTTCAGAGGGTCTAGAATGTGATTCAGGAAGGCAAAGGAGTTAGGATTATAAAAAAGTATGAACTATCCAATAAAGTTAAACATTAAACTTTAGGGGGAAAGATGTACATTCAGTGAAGTAGATGATTTTCCAACTTGCCTGATTAAAAGACCAGAACTGAACATCTTTAAATACAAGTCTCAAGTGAAGCATGAAAAGGTAAACAAGAAAGAAAAAAATTTGTTATTCAATAAGGGTATAAACTGATTGCCTCCTTATATGGGAAGATGATACTTGTACTCTTGAAAATTATATCTCTATTAGGGCAGTTAAAAGGTGTATAAATAGACAGAGGGTGTGAGTATAAATGGAATTTGTTGGAATGATATTAAAAAACTTATGAGTTAGAAATAGGAACATACTAGGAGGAGAGGAAAGGGGAAGGCAGAAAAGGGTAAATTATAACACATGAAGAATCACAAAAGACTTGTAAGAGTACAGGGAAAGAAGCAAGGGTGTGAGCATTGTTTCAAGCTTCCTTTCGTCAGATTTGACTCAAAGAGGGAATAGCACACTAACTCAATTGGGTATGGAAGTTTATTTTACCCTATAGGGAAATAGGAAGACAAAGGGGAAAGAAAACAGAGAGTCAGGAGACTGATAGAAGAAAAGCCAGGTTGAGGGAGGTGGTAGACAGAACTAAAACACTGATGTGGAATAATAGGGTAAAAGGAAGGAGAAAAGTATAAATAGGGAGGAAATAAGGTGGAGGGAAATACTCAGTTAATAATCATAATTCTGATTATGAATGGGGTGAACTCTCCCATAAAACAAAAATGGATATAGATTAAAAACTAGAATCCAAAATACATAGTTAATAAGAAACACATTTGAAGCAGAGAGATACAGAGTAAAGGTTAAAAAAAAAGGCTAGAGCAGAACAGATTATGTTTCAAATGAAGTAAAAAATCAGGAGCAGCAATCTTGATGTCACAAAAAGTGCACAAAAATATGATTACTTAACAGAAATAAAAAATGAAACTATTGCTTGCTGAAATGTATCATAAACAATGAAGTAACATCATTACTAATTATATATGTAAGAATTGGTGGAGCATCCAAATTCTTAGAGAAGAAATTAAATGAGTTTCCAGAAGAAATAGACAGCTAAACTATATTTATAGGGAACCTTAACCTCCCTCTCTCAGAATTAGATACATATAAACAGAAAATAAACAAGAAAGTTATTAAGGAGATGAAAATAATTTTATAAAAGTTAGCTCCAGTAGAACTCTGGAGGACATTGAATAGTAATAGAAGAAAACATATATCTTCTCTGTGGTATGTGGAATTTACACAAAATTGACCAGGTATTAGAACATAAAAGCCTCATAATCAATTACAGTAAAGCAAAAATGTTAATTTTCTTATCTTGATGCAAAAAATTATGTGTAAACTTTATTACATGTAAAAATATAGTAATAATTAATTTATTGGAAAGTAAACAATCTATTCCCAAAAATAAGTGTGTTGGACAGTAAATCATAGAAACAATCAGTAGCTTCAGTAACGAGAATACCAATAATGTGACAATATACCAAAATTTATGGAATTCTGTCACAGTAGTTTTAAGGGTAATTCTATATTTCTAAATGCTCTCATTAATAAAGTAAATAAAAAGATCAATGAAGTGGGAAGTAAATCAATGAAGTAAAAAACTAGAAAAAGAACAAATAAAAATCTCCAATGAAATATCAATTAGAAATTCTGGAAATGAAAAGAAAGATTAATAAAGTATGAAGAAAATTATTGAATTAAGCTAAGCATTGATTTTTATGAAAAAATAAAAGAGATAAATCTTTATTTAATTTTTTAAAAAAAGAAAACCAAATTACCAGTATCAAAAATGAAAAAAGATGAATTCTTCAACAAACAACAAAGAAATTAAAATAATAATTTGGCCAAATGTGTGCCAATAAATCTCAAAATCTAAGTGAAATTGATGAATGTTTACAAAAATATAAATTGCTCAGATAAACAGAAGAAATAATATATTTAAGTAATTCCATTTTAGAAAAAGAATTTGAACTAGGCATTAATGAACTCCCTAAAAAAAATCTCCAAGGATAAATGGATTTGCAAATTATATATACCAAACATTTAAAGAATAGTACATTATTTTTTAATTCATATAAACTGTCAAATTCCTTTTTTGACACAAACATGGGGCTGATACCCAAATCAAGAAAAATATTATTAAGAAATATACTATTAAATATTGTTAGAAAGATTTGAAATAAAATATTAGCAAATAGATTACAGCAATATATCACTGGGATATTACTGTATGACTGGGTAGGATTTATACCAGAAATGCAGGGCTGGTTCAATATTAGGAGAAATATCAGTATAATCCAATAATAAAACTAATAGAAATCTCATGGATATCTCAATAGAAAGCAGAGAACATTTTTGACAATACCAAATAAATTTTTATAAAAAATACTAGTGAGTGGGTGAATCAGTGCAATTTCCTTTAAGATTATAAGCATTATAGGGGTCAGCAAGGTGGCACAGTGGATAGAGCACTGGCCCTGGAGTCAGGAGTGCCTGAGTTCAAATCTGGCCTCAGACACTTAATAATTACCTAGCTGTGTGGCCTTGGGCAAGCCACTTAGCCCCATTTGCCTTGCAAAAACCTAAAAAAAAATAAGCATTATCTATCTAAAACCACTAGCAAACATTATAAGTACTAGGGATAAGCGAGCAAGTTTCTCAATAAATCCAAGGGTAAAACAAAAATGTCCATTATCATCACTGTCATTCAATATTGCACTAGAAAAACTAGCTTTAGCAAAGAGAGAAAAAAAAGAAATTGAAGAAATTGGAATAGGCCATGAGGAAACAAAACTATCACTCTTTGGACGTGATATGATAATGAAGAATCCTAGAAAATCAACTAACAATTACAATTTTTAGTACTGTAATTACTAAAATTAACAAAACTTTAACAATTGTACAGGTCATAAAACAAATCCTCAGAAATCATCAACATTTCTAGATTATAAATAAATCTCTGATGTGACTTCCGGCCAAGATGGCAGAGAGAAGACAGGCACAGTGCTAATCTACTGATCTTCCCTCATAAATAATATGAAACAAACTTCTTAATAGAAACCTGATCAACAAAACCCAGATAGAAAAAACAGGAGAATAACAACTACCTCAGGATTTGTCTTAAGCAATTCTGGCTGAGCCTGGGTACAGAGGGCAAATTCTGCCAGCGGCATGGGTCCTGTGAAAACCTAGGAGTCTGGATTAGCCATAGATTAGCCTGATTAGCAGCAGGGCTGGAGTCTGGGAGCCTGAGGGTCCTAGAACTGGACCAGCTTGATCAGCAGCAGGGCTAGAGCATGGTTGACCTAGGGGGTTTGGGTCAGCTAGGGAGCAGAGGTATTGGTGGTGATGCTGACTGTCTGGAGTTTGCCAACAGGGCTGGAGGGAGAGTGCTTGTGAGGGAGAGCTACAGACATCATCCCTGGGCTCCTCTGGTCCAGAGGAATTCATAGTCCACACCTCCATTTCAGATAAAGCCTCTTCACAGAACAAACAGAATTACAGACTACTTCTGCCCAGGTGCAGGTGTGTGAGCAGCAGAACCACCTCAGCTGAGAATGGGGAGTTTACCTCACCCCAGAGTATAGCCAAACCATAAATGAAGACAAAAGTATTTAACAACTTCAACCACTCCCTCAAGGTCAAGGGAGAGGGCCTCAATCAAGGTCACAGACACTCCAGAAAAAGGAACCAGCACTCCATACTGGCCATCTGGAGATATTACACACAGTGATCAAAACCTCTACCACCCCTACTGGCCAGCTGGAGATATTACAATCAGTGGACAAATCTTCTAGCATGTCCTATTGGCCAGCTGGAGATATTATACTCAGTGAGTAAAGCCTCTAGGGATCTCAATACCAAATCTCTATGAACCAGCCCCTCCCCAATTCAAGGTCTCAGTAAAACAAAGAAAGGCCAGTGAAGGGCCCATAGAAACATTCTTAGAAGGAAAAGACCCTAACTCAGAGAGACCTAGAACCTCTGAAGAGAATATGATCTGGTCTCCAGCACAGAAAGACAACCTTGCAGAAATAAGGGAGGACTTTAAAAATCAATTAGAAAATCTGGGAAAAGAAACCCAAGAGAAGACTAAAATCTTGCTTGGTTTGTATTTCACCTCAATTGGTGAAATGGAAAAAATCTTTCAAAAATAGAATTGACCAATTGGAAAAGGAGTTCCAAAAGGTAAATGAAGAAAATTCTTCTCTACGAAAAAGAATAGAGTCTGTGGAAACTAATGACTTCATGAGACAGCAAAAGCCTTTTAAACAAAACCAAAAAATAGAAAAAAAAATTGAAGAAAATGTAAAATAACTCAGGAAAACCATTGACCTTGAGAATAGACCAAGAAGGTACAACCTGAGAATTACAGGCCTTCCTGAAAACATTGAAGAGGAAAAAAAAGCCTAGACTTAATATTACAGGATTTAGTGATAGAAAATTGCCCTGATCTCATGGAGTCAGAGGGCAAAATAGCTATTGAAAGAATACTTTGATTCCCTCCATAAAGGGATTCCAAAATGAAAACACAAAGAAATATTGTGGCCAAATTCCAAAACTATCAGATAAAAGAGAAAATACTGCAAGCAGCCAGAAAGTAACAATTTAGATTCCAAGGAGCCACAGTAAGGAATACTCAGGACTTGGCTTCATCAAATTAAGGGACTGAAGGTCTGGGAATGACATATTCCAAAGAGCAAGGGAGCTTGGAATGCAGTCAAGAATCCACTATCCGGCAAACCTGAGCCTTCTCTTTCAAGGGAAAAGATAGACGTTCAATGAAATGGAAGACTTCCAACTATTCCTGATGAAAAAACAGAGTTAATTAGAAAATTTGGACATCAAACAGGATGCTCAAGAGACACACGAAAGGGATAAAAAAAAAAGGCGGGTAAAGAAAAAAAACTGTTATCCAATAAGATGAAACTGGCTATATCCCTACTTAGGAGAAAGAGTCTAATGACTCTCAATAATTGTAACTCTTGATGTAACTCAAGATGGTGGAGAGAAGACAGGCACAGTGCTAATCTCCTGATCTTCCCTTATAAAAAACTATGAAGCAAACCTCTTAACAGAAATACATTAATATGTACAAAAGACCTATTGTAATAGAGGGGAAGAAGGGAGGAGATGAGAAACACTTGATTCCTCCTCTCATCAGACTTGGCTTAAAGTTAATACCCTCAGTTAACTTAAAAAAATCTTTTCAAGTTTTAAAGGGAGAAAAAGGGAAAAGGAGATGGAGACAGGAAGGGGGACAAAAACAGAACTAACAGAAGGAAAGGAAAGGAAAAAGGAAAAAGGGAAAGGGGAAGGAATGGGAAGGGGGTAGATATAGAAGGGCAAATCCACTGAAGGTGGTGGTATACAGAAACAAAATACTGAGGAATATGGATAAGGGAAAAAGTGGGGGGGAATACAAACCAAGTGAAGATAGCATGGAGGGCAATAAAGAGTTAGTAATTATAACTTTGAATGTGAATGGGATGAACTGTCCCTTAAAAATGTAAGCAAATAGTAGAGTAGGTAAAAAACCAGAATCCTACAATATGTTGCTTACAAGAAATTCATCTGAAGCAGAGAGATACATATAGAGTAAAGGTAAAAGTTTAGAGCAAAATAATTTTGCTTTAGCTAAAGTGAAAAAAGCAGGGGTAGCAATCCTTATCTCAGACAAAGCAGCTTCAAAAATAGATAGCTTTAAGAGAGATAAGGAAGGAAGGAAACTATATTCTCCTATAAGGTATCATAGACAATAATGTGATTTCAATACTGAACATATATGCACCCAATGGCATAGCATCCAGTTTCTTTAAGGAGAAGCTGAAAGAACTACAGGAAGACTCTACTAATGAGAGACCTCAACCTCCTGATCTCAGACTTAGATAAATCAAATCATAAAATAAACAAGAAAGAAGTTAAGGAGTTAAATAGATTGCTAGACAACTAGATATGATAGACCTATGGAAGAAACTGAAAGGGGATAGAAAGGAATATACCTTTTTCTCTTCAGTACATGACACACACAAATTGACCATGTGCTAGGGCATAAAACCCTAATAATCAATTGCAGAAAGGCAGAAATAGTGAATACATCATTCTCAGATCATAATTCAATAAAAATCAAATACAGTGTTGATCCAGGGAGATATAGACCCAGAACTAATTGGAAACTGATTAACCTCATTTTAAAGAACGAATGGATCAAACAACAAATTATAGAAAGAATTAAATATTTTATCCTAGATAATGACAATAATGAAACAACATACCAAAACCTATGGGATTCACTCAAAGTGGATGTCAGGGGATATATTACATCTTTGAATGCTTAACAGAATGAATTAGAAAAAGAGGAAATAAAGGAACTAAATATGCAACTAAAAATTAGAGAAAGAACAAATTTAAACCCCCCAATGAAATACCAAATTATAAATACTGAAATTTAAAGGACAAATTAATAAAATTGAAAGCAAAGAATTATTGGATTAATAATTAAATGAAGAATTGGTTTTATGATAAAAAACAATAACATTGATAAATCTCTGATCAATTTGATTTAAAAAAGAGAGAAGAAAATCAAATTGCTATTATCATGAATAAAGAAGAACTCACCACCAATGAGGAGGAAATTAAAGTAATAAATTCAGAATTATTTTGCCCAATTCTATGCCAATAAATTTGACAATCTAGTGAAATGAAAGAATATTTACAAAAATATAAGTTGCCCAGGTTATGCGAAGAGGAGATTAAATACCTTAACACCCTGTCTCAGAAAAATAAATTCAACAAGCCATCACTGAACTCCCTAAGAAAAATCTGATGAATTCACACATCAATTCTACCAAACATTTTAGGAACAATGGGTTCCAATTCTATATAAACTCTTTGGAAATACAGGTGAAGATCGAACTCTTTCTATAACAACAATATGGTGCTGATACCTAAACCAGGGAGAGTTAAAACATAGAAAGAAAATTATAGACCTCTCTCCCTGATGAATGTAGATTCAAAAATCTTAAATAAAATCCTAGCAAAATGATTACAACAAGTTATCACTAAGATAATACATTATGAGCAAGAAGGATTAATCTCAGGTATGCAGGGTTGGTTAAATATTAGGAAAACTCTTAGTATAATTTATATTAACAAAAAACCTATCAGAAATTATATGATTATATCAATAGATGATGAAAAAAAGCTTTTGTCCAAATACAGTGCCCATTCCTACTAAAACACTAGTGAGTATAGGAATAAATGAACTTTTCCTTAGAATAATAAGCAGTATCTATCTGAAACCATCAGCAAGCATTATATTCAATGGGGAGAGACTAGAGGCATTCCCAGTAAGATCAGGGGTGAAACAAGGATGTCCATTATCACAATTACTGTTCAGTATCATATTAGAAATGTTAGCTTCAGCAATGAGTAAAAAAATTGAAGGAATTATAATTGGAAAGGAAGAGTCAAAACTTTCTCTTTGCAGATGACATGATGTTATGCCTAGAGAATCCCAAGGAATCAGTCACAAAACTACTGTAAACAATTAACACATTTAGCAAAGTTGTAGGATATAAAATAAACCCTTATAAATCTTCAACTTTTCTATATATGACTAGTAAACACAGCATGGAGAGCTAGAAAGAGAAATCTGATTCAAAGTAACCTCAGACAACATAAAATACCTGGAAGTCTATTTGCCAAGGCAGACTCAGAAACTTTTTGAAAACAATTACAAAACTCTTCTCACACAAATTAAATCAGATTTAAATAATTGGACAAACATCAACTGCTCATGGATAGATCAAGCTGATAAAATAAAAATTACTATTCTACCAAAACTAAACTACTTATTTGGTACCCTACCACTAAAAATTCCCCCCCAAAATTTTAATGAGTTAGAAAAAATGTTGTATGTAAATTCATATGGAAAAATGAAAAGTCAAGAATTTCTAGGGATTCAATGAAAAAAGGGCAAAAGAAGGTGGCTTAGCCCTACCAGATCTAAAATTATATTATAAAGCATCAGTCATAAAAACTGTCTGGTAATGGCTAAGAAATAGAGTGGTGGACCAGTGGAATAGACTAGGTGCAATAGCAGGAAACGATTGTAGTGATCTGGTTTTTGATAAACCCAAAGAATCCAGCTATTGGGGTAAAAACTCTCTCTTCATTAAAAACTGCTGGGAAAATTGGAAGTTAGTATGGAAGAAACTTAGATGTGACCAACACCTCATACCCTATAACCTAGATAAAATCCAAATGCATACAGGATTTAGACATATAAAACAATATTATAAGCAAACTGGAAGATCAAGGAGTAGTTTACATGTCAGATCTATGGGAAGGGAAGCAGTTTATGCCTAAGAAAGAGATGGAGAACATCACTAAAAACAAACATCACTAAAAATATCACTAAAAACAAAAAAAATGATTTTGATTACATTGAATTAAAAGGCTTTTGCACAGACAAAACCACTGTAACCAAGATCAAAAGAAATGTAGTAAAGTGGGAAACAATCTTTACAACTTTGTTTTTCTGCCAAAGACTCATTTCCAAAATATACAGGGAATTGAGTCAAATTTTTAAAAAAAAGCCATTCCCTGATTGACAAATGGTCAAAGGATGTGCAAAGGCAATTTACAGCTGCAGAGATCAAAGCGATCCATCACATGAAAAATTGCTCTAAATCATTACTAATTAGATAAATGCAAATTAAAACATCTCTAAGGTACCATCCCACACCTCTCAGACTGGCTAATATAACCAGAAAGGATAATGCTCATTGTTGGAATGGTTGTAGGAAATCTGGGACACTAATATATTGTTGGTGGAGTTGTGAACTTATCCAACCTTTCTGTAGAGGAATCTGGAATTATGCCCAAAGGACAACAAAAATGTGCACACACTTTGATCCAGCAATACCACTACTGTGTCTATACCATGAAGAAATTATGAAAAAGGATAAAAACATCACTTGTACAAAAATATTCATAGCAGCCCTGTTTGTGGTGGCAAAGAATTGGAAATTAAGTAAATGTCCTTCAATTGGGGAATGGCTTAACAAACTGTAGTATATGTATGTTGTGGAACCCTATTGTTCTATTAGAAACCAGGAGGGATGGGAATGTGGAGAAGCCTGGAAAGAGTTGCATGAACTGATGCTGAGTGAAATGAACAGAACCAGAAAAACATTGTACTCCCTAACAGTAAAATGGGAGTGATGATCAACCTTGATGGACTTGCTCATCCTTCAGTGCAACAACCAGGGACCATTTTGGGCTATCTTCAATTGAGAATACCATCTGTATCCATAGAAAGAATTGTGGAGTTTGAATAAAGACCGAAGATTATTACCTTCAATTTAGAAAAAAAAAAATTTTATTATGCAATTTTGTGATATCTTATACTTTGTTTTTCTTCCTTAAGGATATGAATTCTCTTATCACATTCAACTGAGATCAATGTATACCATGGAAACAATGCAAAAACAACAGACTCCCTGCTGTGGGGCGTGAGGGGAGGGAAGCAAGTATGAGGGAAAATTATAAAACTGAAAGTTAATAAAATCTTTCTAAAGGAAAAAAAAATAAATCCCTGATGCAAGAGATTGAAATAGGAAGTCCTTTTAAAATAATTATATTCAATACAAAAAATTGTAGTCTACCTGCCAAGTCAAATCCATGAACTATAGGAACACAATTAAAAATCCTTTTTAGAAATTTTTCTCATTTTTCTTTTATTTTTCATAATACTTTATTTTCCCCAATTACATGTCAAGACAATTTTCAGCAGTCATTTTTTACAAAATTTCACATTCAAAAATTTTCTCCCTCCCTCTCCTCACTTCTTCCTAAAAATAGTAGGCAATTTGATATGTTATGTATATGCTATAATGCAAGCCATAATTCCATATTAACTACATTTGTGAAAGAAAAAGAAATGGATTGAGGAAAAATAAAACACAAAAAGAATAAAGTGAAAGAAGTCTACTTCATTCTCTACTCAGAATCCATCAATTCTTTATCTCTATGTGGATAGCATTTTTCTTCCTGGATCTTTTGTACTTGACTTAGATCATTGTGTTGCTTAAAAGAGCTGGGTCATTCACAGATGGGCATTATACAATGTTCCTGGTAGACCAACTTTTTCTAGTCCTGCTCATTTCACTTTACATCAGTTCAAACAAGTCTTTACAGGTTTTTCTGAAATCTGCTTGTTCATAATTTCTTCTTGAAAAATAGTATTCCATCATTATTACATACCACAATTTGTTCAACCATTCCCTAATTGATGAGCATTTTATTAATTTTTGAAATTTTTGCACATGTAGGTTCTTTCCCCTTTTTTATGATTTCTTGCATTTAATTGTCATAACCCTAGATCAAAGGAAACATACACAGTTTGTTTATGTTTTCCAAATTGCTTTCTGGAATGATTGAATCAGTTCACAGTTCCACCAACAATGCATTTGTTTTCCAATTTAGCTGTATCCTCTCCATTATTTATCATTTTCCTTTGTGATATTAAGCAATCTGATCATTGTGAGCTGTACACTATAGATACTGTCATTTGCATTTCTTTAATTAAAAATTAGTTATAGCAATTCTTCAAAGGCTTATAAAAGCTGATTTCTTCCTCTGAAAACTGCTTGATCATATTCTTTGATCAAATGGAAATGAAATTTATTCTCTTAAATTTGGCCTAGTTCTTTACATATTTTTAGAAATGAAGCCTTTATCAAAGACATTTATTATTTCCCAACTTTCTGCTTATATTCTTTTTCTTTTTTCCTTGACACATATAGTTATCAACATTCATTTTTGTAAGATTTTGAGTTCCATATTTTTCTTTCTTTCCTTTCCTCCCTCTCTCCTCCCCAAGACAAGTAATCTGTTATAGGTTATACATGTAAATTCATGTAAATCTATTTCCATATTAGTTATGTTGTGAAAGAATAATTAAATAAAAAGGGAAAAATGAAAAAGGGAGAAAGCATTAAAATGTAAAAAACAGAAAACAGTATGATTTGGTTTTCATTCAGACTATATTCAGGCATTTTTTCCATCATAAGTCTTTTAGAATCATGTTTGCTGTAGTACTGAGAAGAGCTAAGTCTATTATATTTCATCATCACACAATGTTCCCAATACTATATACAATGTTCTCTTGGACTTTCTCACTTCACTCAGTATCAGTTCATGTAAATCTTTCCAGATTTTATTGGTAATCTGACTGCTCTTTTTTTTTAAGAACAATAGTGTTCCATCACATTCATATACCACAATTTATTCAAGTATTCCATAATTAATTGTTGGACAGCCCCTCAGTTTCCAATTCTTTGTACAAAAAGAGTTGCTATAACTGTTTTAGTATATGTGAATCATTTTTAATGATCTGGTAGCGTTTTTTGAGATCAAACGGTATGCACAATTTTATAATTCTTTTGGCATAGTTTCAAAATGTTTTCCAGAAATGGTTGGAGCAGTCCACAATTCTACCAGCAGTGTTATGGTTTCCCTGTTTCCTCCTACATTTATCATTTGCCTTTTCTGTCAATATAAGCCACTTTGATAGGTATAAGTAAGGTGGTTCTTCAGAGAATTTTTAATTTGAAATTCTCAAATCAGTAGTGGTTTAGAGTATTTTTTTCAAATGACTAGAGGTATCTAATTTATTCAACTGTAAACTGCCTATTCATAACTTTTGACCATTTATAAATTGGGGAATGATTTGTGTTCTTTCTGTTTAACTCAGTTCTCTATAAATTTTAGAAATAAGGCTTTAATCAGTTCAGAAACACTAGTTAGATAAATATTTTTCCCGCTTTCTACTTTCCTTAAATCTTGGTTGCATTGGGTTTGTTTGTGCAAAACTTTTTTCAATTTAATATGTTTAAAATCTTGCATTTTCTCTTCTCATAAATTCTTCCCCTCTCCATATATCTGACAGGTAAACTATTTCTTTGTCTCGTAATAGTATAACCCTTTATGTCTAAATCATCTACTCATTTCAACCTTATCTTGGTATAGGGTGTGAGATGATGATCTATGTCTAGTTTTTGCCATACTGTTTTCTGATTTTTCTCAAGAGTATTTCTCAAATAGTGAATTCTTATTCCAGAAACTGTCATCTTTGGGTTTATCAAGTAGTAGGTTTCTATAGACATTTACTACTGTTTCTTTTGTACCTAATCTGTTTTACTCATCCACACTCTATTTTTTTAGTCATTACCAAATAGTTTTGATGGCTGCCACTTTATAATATAGTTTTAGACCTGGTATGGCTAGGTTACCCTGCAAGAAAAGCAGTCAGAAGGTCATTTCAATAGCCTGATGGGTAGCATAGGAAAGGTATTATAATGGTAGAAATGACAACACTTGGTTTGTCATTTATTTTATTTGGGGAAGTAGAGTGAGGAGGTAAAAGAATGATAATTGTGTTGTAAACCTGAGTCAATTGAGAGAATAAGTGTATTCTTAATAGTAATAGGGAAAGTAGGAAGAGAATGTTTGGGGGACGATAAGGAGGTCCATTTTAGACATATGATTGGATCCTGGGGTCCTGGGCAAGTCTCTTCCCATTTTGAACTTCATTTGCTTATCTCTAAAATTAAAAGAACAGGATTTGATGACCTCTAAGCTTCCTTCCAGCTAAATTCCTAAAATTTTGTCAAAATTCTCTTTTTCAAGTGGTGAAACTCAATACTAGCTCTATGTCAGTTAAATTTGTGCACATTCTACCAGACTGAACAACTTTCCCCTATCTAACACATATTGCTTGCAACTGAAAAATCAATTTAAAAATTATTACTGAAACTATGGGAGTTCATTATATACCTCATGTCTCCTGAATTCTTACTAGGTCCCAAGGAAAATTTGATACTACTCCCTATTGTTTATTTGAAAGTAATACCTATCCATTTATATGACAATAAAATATTTATGACAGACTTGAATTTACTACTTTAGTACTTTGTAAGTAGTTGGACTCTATTTATTTGTAGGAAAGCATTTTCCTCCAATAAATGAGTCAGAAAAGAGATCAACTGAGTTCATAGTTCAGTAATGAGGCTATTGGGCAATCCATTATCACCACAGCTAAACTCGTATTCATCCTTGTAATTACTCATGTTTGGATCATTGGTTAAGGGAAAGGAAAGTTGCTCATATAGTAATGTGTAAATAACACTGCTTTGAATTAGGAAGTAAAATAATGTTTCCTCTTCGAAGAATAAATTATAGAAAAGCTCATCTAAGCCAATAATCAAAAACAGCTCTTCAATCTCTAAAGGAATATCACTTAAGACTAATAGTTTACCAAGTCACTGGCATACATACAACATTATTGAAAGGATGATAAGAGGACTACTTTCCTATAAATATCAAGCCCAGCCCCAGTAGGATCCTTAATGCAATGTAAATTCATTGTGGTTTTCTAGATGGATGACAGATACCAATCACTGTGAAAGCAAGCTTTGCAGGCATTTCCACTTGGAAAGTAAATATCAATCAAGCTACAACTGTGCTCTCACTCACTTGATCTGAATAAAACTTGCAACACTGGGATTAAAAATGCTTGCTAAGAGAAATACTTTTGCTCTCATTCAGAGGAGTAGCATTTCTGATTTAAAAAAAAAAAAAAACCTACTTCAAGAGTTTAGCACTCACTTTAAATTTTCTCCCAAACCCTCACAATCCCTTACCACACCTCCACTCTTCATGCTTACAGAAGAATACTTAATCACTTAAATCACTGAGATTGAGACCATCTCCTTCAAATACCACTTTCATTGTTCTCTCTTTTTTCATGACTCCCAAACTAATACAACCACATGTAGACCCTCTCCTGAATTCTAATATTATAATTCCAACTCCCTATTTTGTATTTCAAATGGAATTTCCTATAGACATCTCAAATAATTCTTGTAAGTATGAAACTGAATATAGTCCTTTTTCCCCTAAAACCCACATTACTTCCAATAATTGGATCATAGAATCATAGAACTAGAGTTGGAAGGGACTTATTTCACTTACATTTAAGAAATGAGGAAACTGAGGCTAAGGTAGGTTAAATTATTTGCCTAAGGTTATACAGAGGCAGGATTTGAACTCAGAGTTTAGGACTCCACGGGACAGCTAGGTGGCACAGTGGATAAAGCACTGGCCCTGGAGTCAGGAGTACCTGGGTTCAAATCCGGTCTCAGACACTTAATAATTACCTAGCTGTGTGGCCTTGGGCAAGCCACTTAACCCCATTTGCCTTGCAAAAAAAACCCCCAGAGTTTAGGACTCCAAAACCAGAGTTCTTTCATTGTTTTATTCTTTCATAATACTGCTACTCCTATTTCTTTCAAGGGCGTCACAATCCTTGTTAATCATATTTTCAACTTTGCTTTTCCTTAACTGATTCCTCTTAGAATATGAATGATTACTAACATTCCAAGCAAGCATATTTTAGGTCAGGTTACTTTTGTGCATATATCATAGATGATCCCTACTCTTTCACTTCAAAACATCTAGTTGTCATCTGCTTCCTGTCCAGCAATGTGACTCAGGAACTTTCACCATGCCATCACATTGTCTCATGCCATTGTCTCCTAATGGCTGTTGAGCTGTATTGTCATAGATACCGTTAAAGAATTATCTTTGTCTTTCAGGTCTTCTCTTCCTGAATGGTTCAAGGTGTAAGGACGGTTTTCTAAATCATCAGGAGAGTCAATTGGGGTGAGGAAGAAGGAACTTTTTCCAGTATAAGTAAACATGCTCTGAAGTAGGGGAAGAAGCATTCTATTATCACATGATCAAAAGTGATACTAGTCCAGGATTCTATGATTTTCATGTAATTCTGGCTAACCATGCCCTATAAAGAGAAGCCCTGATTGTGTATGAATCTGTGCTCAATTGCAAATTTCCTATAACTTCATCTATTATCTCTTTGCAACTAATTAACTCCATGCAGTTCAAAATGTCCAATGTCAGTTGGAAATTAAAGTTCAAATTATAAAATTGTATGTATGTGGAAACAATGTAAAGACTAACATTAAAAAATTGTATGTATGGACAGAAAGAATGTGTGTATAGACTGTGCATTTGAGTTATCTCAATATCCAAGTTATATATTTGTTTTCTGTAATATGTGTTATATATTCATATGAATAATATTTCTCTATATATGTGATTTATGCATATATATGAATGTTAATTGATTCTATCTTTTATTTGTCATTGAGTTGAATTATATGCATGATATAGTTATATGAGTTATATATCTATACACATAAGTTATATGTGTATACATATGCATGTATAAACTTATTTCTGTTGTATGTTTATATGTTTTCTATTTGTGATTTGCATGCTATATATGTATTCATCTTTACTAGTTATATATTTGTATATACATTCAATGTATGCACATATATAGATATAGATATAGATATAGATATAGATGAAATGCACATATACAAACACAAACAAATGGTATAAATTTCTTTGATGTTTGTTTTCCTGAGGTAATGAGGTTAAATGATTTGCCCAAGGTAGATTTGAACTCAGATCCTCCTGACTCCAGGCCAGTGCTCTATCTGGTGCACCACCTAGCTACTCCTATACAATCTTGAGCAAAGCAAGTTCTGAAAGCTCTCAGTACTCCAAAGTAAATATTTTTTTAAAACACAGACTTTCTGAAAAAACATAACTTCAACAGTAAAGGAAGTTTATTACTCAAATTTATCCACGTAAATGAAATCATAGAACTAGTTAAAAATGGGGAAAAAAAAGTCTCTATTCATGACACCACTCTTCCTTTCCAGCCGTATTTTCTATTTCTTCTCTGCTCCAACTACAAGGATTTCTCTATGTTCTACAAACATATCCTGCATTTTCCCCTCCCTACATTTTCTTTTTTCCCCCTCTATTTCAAATGCTTTTTTCCAGTGCCTATGATAGGCTTCTTTCCTGCAGGTACAGTAGATAGATCATCAGAATTGGAATTAGGAAAACTTCAGGTTGAATTTATTTTAGACCCTTACTAGTTTTGTAACCCTGTACCAGTGCCTTCATCTCACTGTGCCTCAACTTACTTATATATTGAACTTAATGCCTACTAAATTCCCCTTTTATTTCTAAGTCTATAATCTCATAAACCTACTAATTAATTGAATTCTCATAACTTAAAGCTAAATTCTGTTTTATCTTTCTTCTCCTCCCCTCTGTTTCTAACAATGTTGTCCCTTATGTCCCACTTGATACTTCTTCTTTACATTTCTAATACATTCATCATGATTTATAATTGATGTATGCCTTTCCCCAAAAAGTGTTTAAATTCCAAAAGAGTTAAGCTTTCTATTTCTCTATTCACCTAGAACAGTGCTCTACATTAGTAAGTACTTAATAAGTGTTGAATTTGGCTTTGTTTGTGAAGAGGAGGAAACAATTAAGTCATGACAACCCTCAAAAATATATATTTTCCTTGTCAATAACATTGTTCCTGGAAATACTCATTGAAGTCACAGGAGGAAAACAAGATCTTTTATCAATATTTACACGAAGATATTTTCAAAGTTTTGATGGTTTCCTTTAGCATATCCAAATTCTGAACAACTCTTGTCCATGTCTTCTCAAAAGTCATATAAAGAATTTTCATCTAACATTCTAGGGGCTGCTTTCAAGAACTACATAGATATTATTAGAATTAAAAAGAATCATCTATTATTTCCTGTTATCAATACACACTGCTCTGCCAATTATCCTATCCTTCCATTTTCTTCTATAGTGAAGCTATCAAAACAAATTCCATTCATTTCCTAAAGTGGGATGACCATTCTTTGGTCAATTATAAAGAGATCCCATATTTAGAATACCAGCAAACGGTTAATGTTTATATTCAGAATAGTTTCTTATCAACCTATGCTCTTCCTCTCCCCCTCCACTGTAACAATTGGGATTATATAAATGAAAGGGACAGGTACATGTCTATTGTATATATTTATTTGATTCATTGGTCAACATACACAAAGAATTCATCACCAGAAAGTCAGTCTCAAGAAGAAGAGAGTTTCCATATTTTGAATATGGTCCTTGTAGATGCAAACAAAAAAAAATATAAAAGCTTAGTGATACATGAAGCTTTACTAGTATGGCCAAAACTTCCAGTGATTAATTGCTTGTCCCATGGGCTTTGTAAACCCAATGTCTTCTTCATTCCATGATAGAGTATTGGAGTATAGTACTGAGGAGAATCATAGATTTTTTAACTCAAAGATGTCAACAATGTACTTTTTATGTTTTTATTGTTGGCAACAGCTAAATCATTTTCTGTAGCAAGGGGTAATTTTCTTATGAACCTTCTATTACTCTGGAATCATTTGTTTCAATAGTTCCACCTCCCTGGACCTGAGGGAAACTTGGAAAACAGAAAAATCATCTGTGCACATATGTATTTACGCACACACGAACATATACACAGTATGCATAGATGCATATACACACAGACACACACAGATACACACACACAAACACACACACACACATATATCTATATCTATATCTATATCTATATATATATATATATATATATATACACAAAAATGTATATATGTTTACATCTGTCTTTCTCCCTTAAAAATTTATTTGATCCAGAAAATGACCTATAAGGTCAAAAAAACATGAAAAAAATCCTCTAAACTGTGAGCAATGACTCTTTTCAACTTAGAGAATGCTAATAGGCAATAAACAAATATAGAAAAAATATATCTGTAATATTGTTTTAGTATAGTCAATCATATTCTTTGTTCCTTTTTTCTTTTCTTTTTTCCCCTAAATACATACAATGGTAGTTTACACCAATCATTTTTTTTTTACAGAAGTTTACTCAGCTGAAAGGGAGATTAACTAGTTCCCCCAAGTCCCATCCCATTATTCAAGTACAATTCAGACCCTGCTGGTTAGCTCTTGGAGTTACTAAGCCAAGTGAACAAAACCTCTAGAGTTTTCAAAAGCAAATCACTGAGAGCCAGACCCTCCTCTAACATAAGATCTTAGGAAAATCCAGAAAGGCCAGAGAAGGGGGGGCATTGAGAAATATTTAGAAGAAACAGATCATAACCCAGAGAGATCTATAACTTCTGAGGCAAATATAAATTGGTCTGCAGTGCAAAAAGAGTTCTTTGAAGAAATCAGGAAAGAGTTTAAAAATCAATTGGAAAAATTGGGAAAATTAACACCTTGCAAGAGAAAATTAACATCTCACAACAAGAAAACAAATCATTGGACAAAACAATTGGACAAATACAAAATGAGAATAACTCTGTTAGATCCTCAATTGGGCAAATGCAAAAAGAAAATAATTCTCTCACAACTACACTAGGGCAAATGGAAAACTCCCCCCAAAATAGAATTGACCAATTGGAAAAGGAGTTGCAGAAGGTAAATGAAGAAAATTCTTCTCTAAAAATAAGAATTGGGTGGTGGCTAGGTGGCACAGTGGAAAGAGCACTGGCTCTGGAGTCAGGAGTACCTGAGTTCAAATCTGGCCTCAGACACTTAATGATTACCTAGCTGTGTGACCTTGGGCAAGCCACTTATCCCTATTGCCTTACAAAAAAAAAGAATGGAATCTGTGGAAATTAATGACTTCATAGGACAACAAGAATCTGTTACACAAAACCAAAACTTCAAAAAATTAGAAGAAAATGTAAAATACCTAAGCAGCAAAACTACTGACCTCAAGAATAGATCAAGAAGAGATAACCCAAGAATTATTGGTCTTCCTGAAAAACATTGAAGAGAAAAAAAGTCTGGACATAATATTACAGGATTTAGTCATGGAAAACTGCTGTAATATCATGGAACCAGGGGGGAAAATAATTTTTGAGAGAATACATTGATCCCCTCCAGACAGGGATCCTAAAATGAAAACACCAAGGAATACTGTGGCCAAATTCCATAATTATCAAATAAAAGGGGAAATCCTGCAAGCAGCCAGAAAGAAACAATTTTAATACCAAGAAGCTATAGTAAGGATTACACAGGAAATGGCTGTATCTACATTAAGGGATTGAAAGGTCTAGAATGAGATATTCTGAAGAGCAAGAGAGCTTGCAATGCAGCCAAAAAATCCACTATCCAGCAAAACTTAGCTTTCTCTTCCAGGGGAAAAGATGATCATTTAATGAAATGGGAAACTACTAACATTTCCTGATGAAATGACCTGAAAGGGTCTAAAACAAATTCAACCTGAAGTCTTCCTAATTTGCATATCACACAGGAGACTCGAGAGACAGATACATGAAAAGGTTAAAAAAGGGTCAAAAAAAGTTGCAATCTAATGAGACGAAACTGGTTATATCCCCACCTCGGAGAAAGATTCTCATAATTCTTGAGAATTATAACTCTATTACAGATAATATACTTAACCAGAAGTGATGACACTTATGACTTTTCTATGACTCATGCAGAATGAGTTAAAAACATTACTTCCTTAAAAAGGGAGACAGTAAGGAGATGGGAAGATGGAGGATAGTGAATGGGGTAAATAACATTACTTTGAGAGGTACAAAGGACCTATTGCAATAGAGGGGAAGAAGGCAGGAGGTGAGAACTGCCTGAATCTTACTCCCATCAGATTTGGCTTAAAGTTAACATAGATACGCTCAGTTAAGTTAAGATTCTTATCTTACCTTTCAAGTTTTAAAAGGGAAAAGGGGAGGGGGAGGTAAAGGAGATATAACAGAAGCAAGGGAAGGAAGAAAGGGAAAGTGAAAGGGGAAAGAAAGGGTTAGATATAGGAGGCCAAAGATACTGAAAGTGGTGGTAGTCAGAAACAAAATACTTGGGGATATGGATAAAGGGGGGAAAGGGGAGAAATACAAACAGAGGGAAGATAGCATTGGGGGCAATAAAGAGTTAATGATTATAACTCTGAATGTGAATGGGATGAACTCTCCCTTAAAATATAAGCAAAAAGCTGAATGGGTTAAAAACCAGAATTCTACAATATGCCATTTACAAGAAACTCATTTGAAGCAGATATATATATATATATATATATATATATATATATATATATATATATATATATATAGAGAGAGAGAGAGAGAGAGAGAGAGAGACTAAAGGCAAAAGGTTAGAGCAAAATATATTTTGCTTCAGCTGAAGTGAAAAAATCAAGGGTAGCAATCCTTATATCATACAAAGAAGCTGCAAAAATAGACAGCATTAAAAGAGATAAGGAAGAAAACTATATACTCCTAAAAGGTACCATAGACAATAAAGTAATTTCAATACTAAATATAAATGCACCAAATACTATAGCATCCAAATTCTTAGAGGAGAAGTTGAAAGAGTTACTGGAAGGCATAGAGAGCAAACCTTTATTAGTGGGAGATCTTAACCTGCTGCTCTCAGATTTAGATAAATCTAACCATAAAATAAACAAGAAGGAAGTTAAGGAGGTAAATAGATTGTTAGAAAACCTACACATGATAGACTTATGGAGGAAATTGAATGGGGATAGAAAAGGATATGCATTGAACTAAATATGCAACTAAAAATTAGAGAAAGAACAAATTAATAACCCCCAATTAAATACCAAATTACAAATTCTAAAAATTAAAGGAGAAATTAAGAAAATTGAAATTAAGAAAATTATTGAACTAATAAATAAAGCCAAGAGTTGGTTTTCTGAAAAAAAATCAATAAAATTGATAGACCTCTGGTCATTGGGAAGAAAGAAGAAAACCAAATTGCTAGGATCATAAATGAAAAAGGGGAACTCACCACCAATGAGGAGGAAATTAAAGTAGTAATTCAGAATTATTTTGCCCAATTCCAGGTCAATGACTTTGATAATCTAAGTGAAATGGATGAATATTTACAAAAATATAAATTGCCCAGGTTAAATGAAAAGGAAATTAAATACCTAAATAAACCAATCTCAGGAAAAGAAATTCAACAAGCCATTATCGATCTCCCTAAGAAAAAATCTCCAGGACCAGATAGATTCACAAATGAATTCTTTCAAATTGGATCAAAGAACAATTGGTTCCAATTCTATATTGACTCTGAAAAAATAGGTGAAGAAAGAACTCTGCCTAACTTTTTCTATGACATCAGTATGATGCTGATACCTAAACCATGAATGTTAAAACAGAGAAAGATAATTGTAGACATAATTCCCTGATGAATATAGGTTCAAAATATAAATAAAATCTTAGCAAAACTATTACAACAAGTTATCACTAGGATAATACATTTTGATCAATTTGGATTTATCCCAGGAATGCAGGGTTGGTTCAATATTAGGAAAACTGTCACTAGAATTATTTATATCAATAACAAACCTATAAGAGATCACATGATTTTATCAATAGATGCTCAAAAAGTTTTGACAAAATACAGCACCCATTCCTACTTAAAAAAATTAAAGAGCATAGGAATAAAGGGATTGTTCCTTAGAATAACAAACAATATCTATCTGAAAACATCTACAAGCATTATATTCAATAAGGATAGGCTAGAGGCATTCCCAGTAAGATCAGAGGTGAAGCAAGGATGCCCATTATCACCACTACTATTCAGTATTGTATTTGAAATGTTAGCTTCAGCAACAAGTGAAGGAAAAGAAATTGGAATTAGAATTGGGAAAGAAGAGAGAGACAAAACCCTCACTCTTTGCAGATGACATGTTGGTATACCTAAAGAATCCCCCCAAAATCATCTAAAAACCTTCTAGAAATAATTAGTACCTTTAGCAAAGTTGCAGGATATAAAATATATGCTCATATATCCTCAACATTTCTATATGTGACTACCAAAATGTGTCAGAAAGAGCTAGAAAGAGAAATCCCATTCAAAATAACTTCAGACAATATAAAATACCTGGGAATCTACCTGCCAAGGCAGACTCAGAAACTTTTTGAAAACAATTATAAAACTCTTTACACACAAATAAAATCAGATTTAAATAACTGTGGAATATCAAATGCTCAATGATAGGCCAAGCTAATATAATAAATATTAAACTACTTGTTTAGTGCCCTACCAATAAAATTCCAAAGAATTACTTTAATGAATTTTAAAAACATTGTTAAGTAAATTCATATAGTATAATAAAAAGTTGAGAAGTTCCAGGGATTTAATAGGGAAAAAAAGTGCAAAAGAAGGTGGCTTAGCCCCACCAGATCTAAAATTATAAAGCATCAGTCAAAACTCTCTGGTGTTGACTAAGAAATAGAGGGGTAAATCAGTGGAATAGATTGGGTGCAAAAGCAGGAATTGACCATAGTAATCTGCTGTTTGATAAACCCAAAGAGTACAGCTTTTGGGATAAAAGCTCTCTCTTCGATAAAAACCTGTTGGGAAAATTAGAAGTTAATATGGAAGAAACTTGGACCAACACCTCACACCATATACCAAGTTAAGATCAAAATGAATACAGGATTTAGACATAAAAAGCAATATTATAAGCAAACTAGGAGTTCAAGGAATAGTTTACCTGTCAGATCTATGGAAAGGGAAGCAATTTATGACCACAGAAGAGATGGAGAACATCATTAAAAAACAAAAAAAGACAATTTTGATTACATTAAATTAAAAAAGCTTTTGCACAGACAAAACCACTGTCACCAAGATCAAAAGAAATGTAATAAATTGGGAAACAATTTTTACAGCTATTATTTCTGACAAAGGTCAGAAAAACATACAGAGAACTGAGTCAAATTAAAAAAAAACAAGCATTTCCCCAATTGACAAATGGTCAAAGGATAAGCAAAGGCAATTTACAGATGATAAAATCATAGCAATCCAGAGTCATATGAAAAAATTTGTCTAAATCACTAATTATCAGAGAAATGCAAATTAAAACACCTCTGAGGTACCATCTCATACCTCTCAGACTGGCCAATATGAGCAGAAAGGACAATGATCCGTGTTGGAAGGGATGTGGGAAATCTGGGACACTAATACATTGTTGGTGGAGCTGTGAACTTATCCAACCTTTCTGGAGAGCCATCTGGAATTATGCCCAAAGGGCAAGAAAAATGTGCATATCTTTTTACCCAGTAATACAACTACTGGGTTTTTACCCTGAAGGGATTATGAAAAGGGGTAAAAACCTCACTTGTACCAAAATATTCATAGAATCCCTATTTGTAGTGGTAAAGAATTGGAAATTGAGCAAATGCCCATCAATTGGGGAATGGCTTAATAAACTGTGGTATATGTATGTGATGGAACACTATTGCTCTATTAGAAACCAGGAGGGATGCGAATTCAGGGAAGCCTGGAAAGATTTGCATGAACTGATGCTATACAAGATGAGCAAAACTAGAAGAACATTCTACACTCTAACAGCAACATGGGGGTGATGATCAATCTTAATGGACTTGCACTACCAATACAACAATAAGACACAATTTTGGGGTATCTTCCATGGAGGATGCCATCTGTATCCAGAGAAAGAATTGTGGAATTCAAACAAAGAACAAAAACTATTATTTTAATTTAAAAAAGACTCACACCATTATCTAATTATGTAATCTTGCTGTCTCTTATATCTTATTTTATTTTTCTTCTTAAGGATATGATAGATCAATGTATTACATGGACACAATGTAAAGCCTAATAGACTGCCTTCTGTGGGAGGGTGTAGGGGGAAGGAAGCAAGATTAGGGGGAAAATCATATAATTCAAAATAAATAAAATCTTTTGCACACAAACAAGAAAATAATTAGTTGTCTATAAATTCAGAAAAGAGAGGATGTCCATTTATATCTTTTTATCACAGAAGATTGCAGCTGTGGAAACTAGATGATTCAGTGTTGCTTTCTCTGTGTGTCTGTTATGTCAAGCCCCAGAGTTATCTATGCTGGACTAGATAGTGCTGAGAGAAATCTGAGTTCTTGGGCAGTATAAACAACAGAGATATAATATTGTTTGTGTTACAAAGATAGTAAAAGATGCATCCTAGGTAAAACTGTTTGTTTGTCCTTTATTCTCTCATATATCATAGAAATTATGCAATTCCAAAAGTAATTCTAATGACAGTATTTAATGAAAGTTCTGTGATACTGGATTCCAGATACTGGAATATTTTGACATTTCCTTCTCCACTCTGAAACTGAGGCAAATAAGGTTAAGTGACTTGCCCACAGTAGCACAAATATCTGATGTCAAAATTGAACTCAGGAAGAGGCTTCTTCTGCCTTCAGACCCAGAACTATATCTACTGTGCTATCTAGCTGATCTTCAGTAAATATTACACAAACTAAACACTTGGAAGACATGAATTCTTGATTTTAATAATTTCTTAAAGAAGTTCAAGTATGAACATATATATCACAATGATAAGGGAAGAATCTCCCAGAAATCATCTGAGAAAGCATACTTGATCCATCTACAAGACGGGACATAACAACCAATTTAAAGTTATACCAGTTTACAGATCTTAGTCATTTGCCCAGAACTGTGGAGGAAGAGAATGGAATGTTACAAAGATTATAGAGCATCAAAATCACTGGAGGGGAAAATGAGACTGCAAAAAGCTTGGTGTAAGACATAATCTATATTACGACAAAAAAGTATAGATGAAAAATGAGTTGAACATCAAATTAGTGTTAAGTGAGAGAAATGTAATACTCTGTCTATGGTGCTTAAGTTATCTATGCCCATCATCGATGAAAACAGAACCACCACATTTGCGCTGGAACTCCTAAGTATCCATTATATAAGGGAATGAAAATTAACCTGTAAAGCCATTTTGAAAAATCTAGGTACAGCTGCATTAGTACGCATGACTTATCATAGTCATTGAATGAATCCCTATCTTGATATGGTATGACATATACATAATATATGACACATTATGACAATGGCATTTTATGGATTTTTTCTCTTTTCTAGATTCAGCTGAAGTATTAATTGGTGATCACATGGCTTGTAGTTTATGAGTCCATCCAGTTGTCCATATCAAATCCAGAAATGTGCCCAATTCTATTTAATGGTAAATGTTTGACATTTGTCTAATATCAGTCAGTGTTGGTGTATCCAGGTCTGGACAGGAATTTCTTGGAAGATGTTTCATCACTGAAACAAATGGTCTGGACCAGTTGTCACCTCTCTTGTGGATACAAAACTAAGAAAATCTTTAAGATGGTGAGAAAAAAAGAGAAATGGATTGTCCTGTTAAAGGACAATGTTTTGCATTACACTCCAAGGTTTGTTGTCAGTAAACCTGAATGAAGAATGCTGAAGCCTGGGGCCAACTGTGCTGATTAAGGCTATATATTTAGACCTGTTGGGAAGACAACATAATCCAAGTCCTATGTAATTTTCATAACTATGTCCAGTCTCATAACTATGAGTGATTTTTTATATATGTTTACGTGCATGTGATAATTTTTCAGTATGTTGTGATTTCTATCCCACCAAAGACAGGTTGATCAGTCAGACTAACACAAGATGTTACCACAAGAATATTTAAACAATTTCCTGAATATTCAGCATCAAGAAAGGCACAAAATGAGAAACTAAATGTGGTCTGATGTCTTGGTGTATGACCTGCTTAGCCCAAACAAAAAAAGGATAACCTATAAGTGATGGGATATATTACAGTAGATGCTCTTCTTTTTTGGATGGCTTTGAACTAATTCATTAAGCCTTGCAATTCTACATTGTGTGTGTGTGTGTGTGTATGTTACTATGGGATCTTCTCAGTGGCTGTTTAAAAGAGAATCCACAAAATAAAAAAAAAAATACAAACACACAATATGGAGAAGTTTTATTGTCCAGGTTATATTAGGTGGATGGGTAGTCCATTATTTTTGTATATAACTTCATATATTTTGGGGCATATACTACAAATGGCAAAGGTTATGCACATAGAACTGATAGAAGAGGTGATCGCATTATATTTGGGAAATTGTATAGTACTACACACAGTTTATCCCAATGTCTTATGACTCTGAATCATGAAACATCATAAACTCCAATGAAACAAAATCATGGATGATCCAAAGGACATTGGAGATATGATAGATTGTAGCACAACACAAATAATTTCTTGTAGGTAAAAATTCATCATTGAACAAGACAGACTGAACTTGTGAGTTCATTGGTACAGAGAATTATTAGGTGAAGAAATTTCCTTAACTAATGCAGTCTGTCCATTCTGGATTTACAGTCTTGGACAGTTGCCTACAACACTGAGAGGAAGACACAACAGTAAGTATCAATGATTGGACTTCAATCCAGTACTTCCTGATTTCAGGGATATCTCACTATCCAATATGCTACCTTGTCACTTGGATATATTAGAGAAGGAAATGTAGCAATCAAATCACATAGGCAGATGAAAAAGTAAAAGTTTAAAAAAAGATAGAAGAAAGTTCAAATGAGGCACTAGTTGTCAAAGAATGTGAGGAGACCTAGAAGAAGACTTCAGGTCAAGTCAGTAACAAGTTGTGCTAAATGACTGTGATGGAATAGTACTGTATTATAAGAAATGATGACTCAAAGATATTATAAAAACATGGAAACATGTGCAAAAATATTGAAAATAAAATGAGTATTCCACGAGTACAAATGTATATAGTAAGAGCAATACTGTTTTAAGAATGACTTTGAGCAAAATATTCATTTTGACTAAAATAATTCTCAAATTAACTTTAAAATACATATGGAGAATGTTACCTGCATCCAGAGAAACAACTGATAAATAGAAGTGTGTATATCAATATAAATGTTTATATATAAAATATAATCTCTATATATACTTTCATACATAATAATCTCTTTATTTTGCCATGTTAGGAGAGTATTGTTGTATTCTATAAGTTTAAAAATAAAGAAATGAATTTATTAAAATAAACATTCTTTAAACAACTATTATATTCAAGGACTGTGCTAACTGCAGAAGACACAAAGGTTAAAATAGACTCTACTTTCAAAACTATGACAATATAATAGGTATAACAACATTTCAACAACTATATACAACCAAGAAAGATATAGTTTAAATTAAAGATAATATAAGAAAGAATGCACTAGAATTTAGAGATACTGAGACAAGTTCCTTGCAAAATGTTGAGCTTTGACGGAGATTTGAATGAATCCAGGGCAATCAAGGTGTAGAAATGAAGAGGGAGAGAATTTAATCAATCAGTCAACAAACATTTATCAAGTGCTTACTATGTGCCTAATTCTGGGGATACACATACAAGTAAAAATAAAAACAATCTCTGCGTACATTGTAATTGAAGAAAACAACAAAAGAAAACATAAAAAAACAACAAAAATGTATAGCATGGGGGTCCTCAAGTTTTATAAGATATATACAATATGAAAGCTTTATGAATGGTGCTGTGCCAGAGAGCCATCCTTGGAGTCAGGAATATATTGATTAAAGTCTTATCACTTTCAGCCCTTCCTCTGCCACATGAATCAAGTGTGAATATTATCAAGTTATAATCAATCAATGCTTTTGAAATTTTCTATGACTCTTAATTGCAGAGAAGGTACTGAATTTCACTGGCAGAGAGTTTCCTTTCTCAGGAAAAAGGTTTTCTACTTCTCCCTAGTCATAAGAAGGACATGGATGATAATCAAATGAAAAAGCATGAATACTTTTCAGTTTTCATGTGTGAAAGGTATTCCCACTGTAATGAAATCATAGATCCAACAAAGTGTGAAATTACAGTCATGAAATATCAGCATGTATCCATAAATGTGGTCCAACATTTCACAAAATAATAAAAGTGTGGGTTGTTCATTTAAATAACAAAACTTCAAAAAACAGCTCAAAGTTCTCTTTTCTCTCTTTCTCTCTCAACATTTGGGCCAGTGTCTTATCTATTTTATAGTAAATTCAGAAGCTCCCTCCCCTCCCCCTAAACATATTGGGAGATATCATTGGCAATGGGGGAAAATGATTGTTTTTATAATGCTTGGAATTTACCTGCAATCATCTTTATTGATTCTATTCTTTGAGCATAGGAGGATATGAGGAATATGACTTTTTATTGTCCAAAAGGAGAAATGCTTTCTGAAAACATTCTTTGGTTTAATTGATTCTGTTTAGTAATGTCAAGTATTTCATTTTTATATTATCCAAGACAGTTGCACTTTCAAGCCTACTTAGAAATATTTATTTACTAATGTCCTGAAATCATCTCTCTTGACTCTAATCCTAATCTTATGTTAACTGTAATACCATTTTAATTGACATTATTGTCCCTTTATATATAATTTTTAAAGTTATCCTTTAGGGGCTCAAGATATTGTACAACCCACATATAAATGACCATTTATACAAGTGATTTCCCCTAAAATATTATTGAGTTTACTTCTTTCTTTCTGTGGATTAACTTAAATTTCTCCTGTGCAGAACTTTTTAGCCCTTAGTTGTTTTCATGTCTCACCTATTAGATTATCTTACCCTCATAACTGGGAATTATATTTGACTTTATTTGTATCCCTAGAACCATCCTGGACACAAAGTATGCATTATCAATGGCCAGTTGTGACAATTTATCATGCCATGCAGGTAAACTCTCAAAATCTGTGTCAGTGAACTCATGAACTGAGGTATAATAAGTTCTAACAGTTTCTATTTAAGCGAAGAATCTTTAAAAAAATATTTTTTTTTTAAATCTGGGATAAGAACTCACTATTTGACAAAAGTTCTTGGGAAAACTAGAAAATATAATGGCAAAAATTAGGCATGGACCCAAAACTCACACCTTATACCAAAATAATGTCAAAATAGGTACAAGATTTAGACATAAAAGGAGATTCCATAGGCCAATTGATAGATCGAGAAATACTCTATGGGAAGCAGACAAATTTATGACCAAACAACAAATAGAGTATATTATAAACTTCAAAATGAATAATTTTGACTATATTAAGTTGAAAAGCTTTTGCACTAATAAAATCAATGCTACCAAAATTAGGAAAGCAGAAATCTGGGAAACAATCTTCACAACTAGGTGTTCTGATAAATGTCTCATTTTTTAAAATATACAGAGAATTGAATCAAATTTATAAGGTTAAAAGTCACTTCCCAATTGATAAATGGTCAGAGGTTATGAATAGACAGATTTCAAATGAAGAAATAAAAGATATATATATATATATATATATATATATATATAATCATATGAAAATTGCTCCAAATCATTATTGATTAGAAAATTGCAAATGAAAAAAACTATGAGGTATCACCTCACACCTACCAGATTGGCTAAGATGAGAAAAGGGTTAAATTATCAATATTGGAGAGGTTGTGAGAGGATTAGGACATTTATGCATTGGTAGTGGAGTAGTGAATAGATCCAATAATTTTGGAGAGCAATATGGAACTATTCTCAAAGATCAATAATACTGTTCATACTCAGCAATTCCAATTATAGATCTATATCCAGAATAAATCATGAAAAATGGGAAAAGCCCCATATATTTCAATTTGTAGGGGCAAAGAATTAGAAGTTGAGGGGATGCCTATCAATTGGGAAATGGCTAAACAAGTTATGGTACATGAATACTATGAAATATTATTGTTCTATAAGAAATCATAAATGGTCAGACCCTAGAGAAGCATGGAATGAATTACAGCATTTGATGCTGAATGAAGGGAGCAGAACCAAGAGGACAATGTACACATTAACAACAGCATTGTGAGATGATCAATCTTGATGAAGCAGCTCCTCTCAGTAGTTCAGAGAGCTAGGGCAACCTTATTAAGTCATCTATGGACAATGCTATCCCCATCCAGAGGAAGAAAAACAAAATAAAATAAAAAAAAAACACTTCAGAATCTGATGAACTCTTTATAAAAATTATCTCTTATGTATCTCTTTCCCTTAATCCTAATTCCTCATACCATAAATGACTAATCTATAAGCATGCTTATCAAAAATATGTATGTATAATGTTAACCTGAGTATTCACCAGTGGGGAATTGGGAAGTGAGGGTGAAAGGAAATTTTGTAACTTAAAACTATACATGTGCCTATGGATGAATGTTGAAAAAAAAACTTCCATGATATATATTTGGAAAAATAAAATATCAAATAAAATAATGGCTCCAATAGTGAGATATTTGCCTATTGTCTGAAGACCAGTCTAGTGAAATTTGAAGAGACTCATCACCAGAGTATTTGCTACCAATAAGCAGCACATGATAACTCTGTTTTATCTTTACTGGTAAAACATGAAGAGATTATGATTTCTGTCATAAGAGGAAGTAGCCATACCAGAAAAATCATGTATTGTTGACTATTGAAGTATAAGAAACACAGTGAAAGGTAGAGTGACTTAGTGAGTTCAGGGTTGAAGAAGATCTGAGTTCAAATCCTATCTCTGTTACAGACTAGCTGTGTGAATATGGAGAAGTAAAAATCTTTCAGTGCTTCCTGAAATCATTTTAGGTCATAATTTGCAGCAGAGTTTTGAAGGCCCCCTTACTAGCACAGAGGCTTTCCATATTGAAGCTCCCTAAAGTGATAAAATCAAAGGATTAGACTAAAAAAATTCTTGTAGATGTGAAAACAGCCTACTAGGTAGCTCAGTGGATAGTGTTAGATTTGAAGTCAGGAAGACTTGAGTTCAAATGTGATTTCAGATGGTTACTAGTTGTGCGACCCTTGGCAAGTCCCTTTGCCTTTATTGACCTTAATCTACTGATGAAGGAAATGGCAATATACTACAGTACCTTTGCCATGAAAACACCATGGAGAGTATTGGAATGCTATGATCCACAGGGCCACAAAGAGTTGAACACAACTAAATAGCTGAACAACAACAACAAATGTAAACAATAAAGACTGAAACAATGAAGGGGGAAGAAAACAGTACTTAGGTGTAAAGAACTGAAAAATGAATAAATGAGTAGGCATATTGAAAAAAGTTCTGTAGAAACCAGGGGAGGCCTTTGGATTCATAGAGCAAAAGACCTTGGAAGATCTGGGGTAGAAATACTAGACCAGATTAAAAATTATTATTTCCTCTAAGGCTTAGAAAACAAACAAACAAAAATTCATAGAATCCTATTCTATGTGATTTAGTGGTACAAATAGAATATAATTACATGGAGAATATAGAATAGTGTAGCCATAGAGAAAAGGATACAGATTAGAAACAGATTAGATTTGCTGACTAGGCATCTGTATTAAATGGAAAAATCTCTAAAAAATACATTTAAAGTAGAATTCCTTGTCTAATCATTTTCTATAATTTCTTATGCATAATTTATGATCTTTTTCAAACTTGAAGGAAGGAAAGAAACAAATATTTATTAAGTGCCTATTATGTCCCTGACATTGTACTCAGAGCTTTACAAAGATCTCATTTGATCCTCACAATCCTAGAAGGTAGGTATTATCATCATCATCATCCCCATTTTATGGAAGAGAAAATTGAGAAAGAAGGATGTTGAGTTGCCTCGGGTCACTCAACTAGTAAGTACTGTGGTAGAATTTGAACTCAAGTCTTCCTGTTATCAGGTTTAGTGCTTTATCTAAAGAGCTATCAGAGAGAACTATAAGATATGCATGTCTCCCTGTTTGAAACATAGACAGTTTGAGGAAAATACACATTTTTTTTTCATTTTAATTTTTTCATCACAGTATATAGCACATTGCTACTTAAAGATGTCAGGGTTCCTGCTTGAATCCCGCACCTCTTTCACTATCAGGTTGTTTATGCATTTCTATGAGTCCTATCTATGTCTGGCACTCATTTATATAAAATACTTGCATATGTCCCTGGGTTCATCTCCATTTGCCCCAAAGGTCATTCAGAATCAAGAAATATGATTTACCTAGAAAAGTCATTGATTGATTTCTCTCAAACTCTTACTAAAAATCCAAACAGATAATATAGGGATATAGTCATGATGTTAAACTCAAATAGAAATAAGGGTCACAAAACCATAATAAAGAACCTGTACTAATGCAGTTTAATTTACTTTGTTAAATATTTCTCAATTACATTTCAATCTGGATGGGTCACACTAGGGGCAGTACTATGGCAAAGTTGTGTTTGATGCTTCTGGTTCACACAACTACTCAACAATATCTAAACCTGGCTGAAAAACCTGGTGAGAAAAGATAGAAAATTTATAGCATCTTTTCTCCTTCCACTATCGGTTTTCCAGGAATACCTGGCTCTATAAGGTTCCAAATACATTGAGAATATTGCAAAAGCACTGTGGAAGTTTACATTTGACATTGCAGGACTCACACCCTCTGGGGAAATTCCCTATGTTCCTTTTAAAATTAAGTTCCAGGAGGGACCACTTTGCATTATGTATCCGTTTCTACTCACCTTGATTATTTTTCTTGAAGCTCCCTTGAGTTCTTGCAAACTAGACACAGACTCTAAATTCTCAATGATGCTCTCAGTCCTAATACATGTGCTGATGAAGGCAGCCTTGTTGAGGCAGTAACTTTCCATGTCAAAGAAGCACGGATGGAGGTAGAGATTAAAGATTTACCCTAGCCTGCAGCAAGAAAAATAATGAAGCCAGTGGTTTCACACCCAAGAAAGCTACTAGCAAGACAGTCCATCTCTCCATTGCAGGCATTTTCACTCGCTGTCTCACATTCATGGAATGTTCTCTCACCTGATCTCTGCCTCCTAACTTTCTTGGCTTATTTCCAGTCCCAGCTAAAAATCCCAGTTTCTGTAGGAAGCACTTCTAGGTCCCTCTTAATTCTGATGCCTTCACTCTGTTGCTTATTTCCAATTTCTCTTGAGTATACCTTATTTGTAGATAATTATTTGCATCTTGTCTCTAGAACACTAGATTGGGTGATCTCAAGAGTAGAAACTGTCTTTTCATTCCTTTCCTTGCATCCCCAGTATTTAGCAAAGTACCTTATACATATTAGGAAGTTAATATTGAATGAATGAATGAATGAATGAATGAGAGTCCTAGTGAACACTGCCTATGTAAGAGCCCAAGTTATTGCTTTTGAGTAAGTCAGGAAAATTGATAGTAACATAATAAACTGGAAAGAAAATTCAGACTCAAAACCTAGTGCCTGATACTTATTACTTGTTGGATCTCATATCAGTTACTTGTCCCAGTTACTTTGTCAATAAAACAAAGGAGGGGAGTGAGAACAGCTCAGAGATCCACATATTGGATCAATATATGATCCAAGCCAACAATAACATAACAATAATAATAATTTAACATTAAGCAAAAAAGATAGTAACAGCCCTAAGATTTTTGGGTGGGGGCTACAATTAAACTGACTTTTTTTGAAAATACCAAATTAAAGATTTTCCACAGGTGACTGATAACCCTGAGAGCTATAATTTATCTCTGACATTCCCCATGCTTCTTTATATGTGGTTTCCAGGCAGTGCCAGGTGCTGATGGCTGGAGTGCTGTTATCCTTTTGACTAGGCATTTTCTGTGAAAATCATCAACAGGGCTTGTTCACAAAGCTTATTTCAAACCTTTTTCCCCCCTCCCTTCCCCCATTCCCTAACATTAGAATCTGTTTTGTTTGAAGGGTTCTCAGGGCAAGGACCCACTTAGTCCCTTTTCAGAAGGCAAAACACTTTTCTCTGGTTGCTTAGAGACCAGCTTTTCTCTAGGCAAGAATGCCTGAAGCCTTCATTAAACCAGGGGCTCAGGTTGGGAGGCTCTTTTGCAAGGAGTGAGAGCAGGTGTGTCTGAAAATTCTATGAACAAGAGCATGGGTCAGCAATTTTCTAGCCACTAGCCAGGCTAAACAATGTGGTGGGTGCAACAAGGATAGAACAAAGAGGAAAATAGGGGAAAATTGCTGGACAAGTGGGGAAAGTAGTCTTGAAGAACTTAAGGAAGAGGAAGGACATTAAATGCTAAAGAATTGTGTGTGAAATTGTGGAATGATGACATATTTACCCCAGTATGGATCAATGGACTGCATTAGTTTACTTATTTGGGGGTTAGTTATAGAATGAGTACCTTTTTATGTTATTGACCCCTTTGGTAATCTGGGGTTCCTTCTTAGAATAATGGCCTGAAGGAAAAGTTCAAACTCATTTAATGGTTAGTGACAATAAAGATGTAATCCCCCCCCCTGCATTCACAGACACTTGAAACTTTTCCATAGTCTATTATTATTAAGATGCCATCACTGGACAATCTCACTCAGGCATGAGGGATTGCCTCATTTGAGAAAGTCTTGAAAAATCATCATTACTTAGATTTCCTCTAAATATACTGATTATCTTGCCTTCTGACTGTTAGAGGACATACCTCAAATTGTATAAGATAATCAGAGAAACAGGCAAACAGTAACAATTCAATATATGTTTTAACACATAACAATAACAGCTAGCATTTATTCATTGATTTAAAGTTTGCAAAGTGTTATTGAAAAGTTATTAACTCCTTAATCACTACAGCAATCCTGTGAGGTAGATAATATTAATAAAGCTCATTTTACAAATGAGAGAATAGAGTCATATTGAAGTGATTTGCCTAGGTTCACACAATTTCTAAGTATCTAAGGTAAGATCTGAATTTAGGTCTTCCTGATTTCCATTCCTGTAGGTTATCAGCTGTGGTACCTGGATACCCGAGCAATATGTCACATAAACTTCTTATTATCTTACCCAGAATTTCCAAAGATGAGGGCTGCACATCACACCTAAAGGGAAAATCCCAAATGTTACACTTACTGAAGAAAGCTTTTGCTCCTTACTTTCTCCTGAACTAGATTGTCACTATTGCATGTGCTAATCTGATCTCACCAGGCACACTATTACAATTTGAACATCTGTTCCTCACCTATGTATGGAAATCCTGATGCTCATCTCTAATATGTAGTTTCAATTGAGTCTGTGCTCCTCTGGCTATTAGAAATAGACACTGTGAGAAATAGTGTGATTTAGAAGAAAGAACATTGAACTAAGCGCTCAAGAAATCCAAGTTATAATCTTTATCATCATTAACAAGCTGTGAAACTGAGAATAATGATTAAATTAGATGGGATCTCTGTTTCCAAAACTGTATATAAATGAAGGGTTAAATTGGGTGATTTTTTAAAGATTTCATCGTGTCTGAAATAATAATTTTTCTAAGATATTCTTGAGCATTAAGACTTTAGAGGTCGAGGTACCTCATGTCTTTGAAGTTAAATTTATCCCAAAAAGTGAATTGAATTTCAATCCCCAAGCAAGAGATCCATTATTTTTTTATTCCTTTTCTTTGCTTCTGGCTCCTAAACCCCTCAGCTTTAATTTTTGACTCGTTTGCCAGTTACCTTCTTTGTACTTCTACTCTGTAACTTTTCTAATTATGGAAAAGGTGAGAGAAAAAGAATGATTCACACACCAAGCAACTGTTAAAATTCCAAATCCATTTAATAATCTGAAATTCTAAAATACTTCTAATGTTCTGACCACCCCTCCTCCAACCCCTGAGGTCTGTAGTTGTGGACTTGAAAATTATAGGCTCTTAGAACTAGAAGGATTATAAGAGTTTATAAATCCTATTAGCCAACAGAACAAAGCAGAGAAATCTATTTTCCATTGATGGTCTTGCTTACTACATTTTATGTCAAAAAAGATTTCCTGAATTTATTTAAGATTTGTATTTAGACTTATGAACTGTGGTTAAAATCTATTATGACAATTTTAAGGAGGATATTTGTAATGTGCTTTGTGAATAAGCTTGGTTTCCTTTTATATGATTACTGCTTGATATGAAGTAGTTTAAATAATAGTGAATTCTTTCTTGCGTTTCTCTCCAAATGAAGAAGACAATCTCCCTCTCTGAAGCTCTTTCCAAAGTTACTATTAAAAACAACTACAGGAAGACTGTGTGGGTGATATTTTTCTTGGTGTTCCCCAATAAGGTCTTTAATTTGGAGTTGGAATTTAGCATTCCAAATAAAAAATCATAAACCATACAACTTTAGAATTTGAAGACATCATAAGGTCTATCTATTTAAATTTCCCATCTAATAAAATAAATATCCTCTACTGAAATGATTCATAAACATTTGTGTGTGTGTGTGTGTGTGTGTGTTTGTGTGTGTGTGTTTGTGATGGACTTTCTTTGTCAGTCTAGTGAAGTCTATTAACTCTTAGAAATATTTAAATGTATGAAATAAAATACATATGATTTCAAAGGAAACTAATTTTATTGGAAAATTTTATGAAAATAATTGCATAGATAAACACATATGCTTGTATATAAATTTACAAGCACACATTTATACACATATATATGTGTATATGCATATGAATATACACACATATGTTCATGAATACCAATTTAGATATCACTGTTATATAGAATGATGCATAGATGGCATTTTTTTGATCATCATTAATTGTAAGAACCTAATTTTTTTTCCAAGAGAAACCATTCTGTTTTTGTAAAACTCTAATGGTTTGAAAAAATATTTGTTTTGTTGGGGTCAAATCTGCCTTCTGGTCACTTTTAGCTATTGATTCTGGTTTTGTTCTCTAACCACAGGCCAGCAAGCATCCACAAAATGACTCAAAAAATATTGAAGTGTAATCAGAAATTGTTTAATCAAATAAATAAAATATAACACGAAGTTGATAATATTATTTTGTAGTTTGTTGTGAATGTTTGATACTACTGCTCTAAAGTTACACAGAATAAGTCCATCCTAACTTTGACATGAGAGCTCTTCATATATATGAAGATTGATAGTCTTCCTAAATATTCTGTACACCAAGTTGAATATTTCAAATCCCTTCCATTATTCCAAAGGCATCAATATTGCACAATCTTAGAGGAGATCCTGTGGTCAGAAAGAATTGAATTTGAATCTAGCCTCAGAGACTAACTAGCACTGTGAAATTGGGTAAGTCGCTTAAACTCAGTTTACCTGAATTCTAGCTTTTATCTCAGCAGAGTTGTTATGAGGATTAAATTAGTTAATATATGTTAAGTGCTTGGGCTGCCCCAAGGTGGTGCATGCAGGGGGTAGAGTGCCAGGTCTGGAGTCAGGAAGACTCTATGATTTCAGCTCTGGGCAAGTCATAACCCTTTTTGACTCAATTTCCTCAACTGTAAAGTGAACTGGAGGAGGAAATGTTAAATCACTCAAGTATCTCTGCCAAGAAATTCCCAAATGAAGTCACAGAATTAAAAAGTGACAACACACATTCACAAAGTACTTAGCACATTTAACACATAGACATCTATATAACTGTTTATTCCCTGCCTTATTGAACAAAACATTTCTAGAATTGGTTATCCTTGAATTTGTCAATGTTGCTCAGAAAATATGATAACCATAGCTAATCATAGTATTCTAAATATCATCTGACAAATAAACACATATTCCTAATTCCTTTTTTATTTTTGGTCATTATTTGCCTTTTCAGGAGTCAACTTGGAACAGGATTGCTAGTCAAGTAGTCAGTTCTTTTCTCTAATAACTTTCATTTGCTTTTGTGATTCTGCAGTGAGATGGTGTGGAGTAATATATAGCAAACTACCAAAAGACTTGAATTTAGGTGCAAGTTTGATACTCATTAACCATAAGTCATGTCTATGTACTATAGGCAATTCTCAAAACTTATGATACAGAGATTGGCTGGAAGTTATCGTATCAGGGAGATAATATGATCAGTCCTTATATCCATCTCTATATTTATATTCATGAAAACAAAAATTTGAGAAACAGTGTGACATGGTGGATAGAAGTGTAACATTGGAATCAGGAAGAACCAAGTTTAAGTCCCAACTTTAGTACTTTAGTAATATTACTTGTGTGATTATAGACAAGTACCACAGATAACTTTTTAAAGATAATAAAATTAGAAAGGAATTTTTACAATACACCAATGAAAATTGCAGGTCCAGAACAAAGGAAATAAATATAAAACAAAACTGATCTTGAGTATCTGAAAATGTTTTCCTTCATTTGGGGGAAAATAGAATAATTGTTTCTTCTAAGTTCCCTGTTTATTTCCATATTACCAACCAAGTCTATGCTATGGGATAACTTTCCCCATTTTTTTTACCTTCTTTCTGAGAGGAGAAATTTCTAGCAAAGGAAGTGCAGAATATCAATTGTTCTACTTTTAGCAGAAAGATACTTCTAGTAGATCTAGCCATTTGTTTATTCCATTGCTACTTTCTACTGCATTTCTACTTTCAAGTTGGAAGGGAGCTTAGTAGGGACTGTCTTTGGAAAACCTTTCAGATGTACAATGGACTTGACAAATAAAATTAATTTAGAAAATAAATTATATTTTTCCAGAGCAATCTAAGTAAGGTAGTGACTCCTACCTTACTGAATGATTCCATTTTGTATTCAAAATTGAACATAACTTCAAAAGCAGATTGATTTACAAGTGGTATAAATATACAAAATTTTCTGGAGGTAGAACTATTTTTAATAGCAGAAATCTATTGAAAATATATTTTAATTAAGCAAATGTTAATCCCATAGTCACAAAACACTATAAGGATTTTGTGGTAACAACAATGGATTTGAGTTAAAGGACATAAATTCAGAGTTGAACTCTGCTACTTAGCATCTATATGAAATTGGGTATTGTCATTTATTTTCTTTGACTTTCAGTTTTTACATCTGAAAAGTGATGATCAATAAGGTCCCTTATAGATATTATCTAAATTTTATCAGATTATTCTTCTCAAAATTCTTCAACATACCTTTTGTCTCTTAAATAATGTACAATTATACATTGACATCCAAGATCCTCTGTAATGCGGTTCCTATCTACTTTTCTAACCCTCACAAATAATTTTCTTCCATGTGTGTTCAGTTCTAGCAAAAATGGACATAGAACATAATTGATTTCCACATTTCTGAAATGATGTTGAAGTAGTTTTGCCAAGTAAATAGAGAGCTGGACTTGTCACAAAGATGTGGGTTCAAATATTGCTTCTCATACTTCCTAGCTATATTATTCTAGGCAAGTCACTTTATCTTTTGAGTCTTAGTTTCAATATCTGTAAAATGAGGGGATAAGATCAGATAACCTCCAAAGTCTAAATCTTTGATTCTATGACTCTATGTCTTGAATGTCCTCTTTCCTCAAATCTCTGCCTTATGAAATCTTATCTGGCTTTTGTGGTCTAGTTAAAATGTTCCCACCTTTTAAATATATTTTTTCAGGTGAGAAGTATTTTTAATCAGTCTGTCCATCCTCTTAACCTCTATTTCATTTAGGAATTAAAAAAAAATCTTCTATATGTATCAAAACTGTATGGAAGAACAATTATTCCATTAGCAATTCTAGCAATGAATTTCAAATGTATGACTCTAAAGAATTAAGTGGCATGCTTCATCTTCATTTTTTTTTGGACTCCTGTATTATCATTGTGTTGATCAGAATTCTAGAGTCTTTCAAAGTTGTTTTCCTTTAAAATATGTTTTCATTATATAAATTACATACTTCACTCTGCATCAGTTTATGAAAGGCCTCCCAGTTTACTCACAAATTATCCATTTCATCATTTCATATGACACAGTAATATTTTGTTACCTTCATCTTCCATAATTTGCTTAGCCACCCTCAATAGTAAGACAGTTTCTTTATTTCCAATTTTGGCTCCTATGAAAAAAGAAGTTACTATAAACAATTTTACATATAGCTCCTTTTTTCTTTTCCTTTGATTTTTTAAAGATGTATGTCAGTGATATAACTTTGTCAATGGGTTTGCAAAATTTACTATCATTCTGAACAAAGTTTCAAATTGCTTTCCAAAATGCCTCCACATATTCACAATTCCACCAAAAGTACTTCAACTTTTCCCCCAGAAACCCTCAAATATTTGTTATTTTTTTCTTCTATCATATTTGCCATTTTGATAGATATGATATGGAACTGCTTCTTCCAGGAAGCCTTCCTTGATCTCTTTTTTCCCTCAAATTTTACCTTAATAGTTTATAGTGCTTTTACTTGATGTTCATATTCAATTTTATTCAAAAAATATTAAGTATCTATAATGATGTGAAGACAAAGATGTCACAATATATTTGCCACCATGTTTTCATTCTAGTGAGGAGAAATGATAATCCATTCTACTTTTATTTAATTTTTTGCAAATTTATGAAATGAAATATCCTCATATAGAATAAACAGAAATGTAACTAAGCAAACTGGGAGGCAAATTCAGGAGTGTATGGCAATGTAGCAGTGGCACAAAGGACTTGTGGGAATCCATAGTACTTCCCTTTGCAATTGTGAGGATTATATAAGGGAGATGAAAACATGAGAGATAATGCAGGATAGTTGTTGAAGGAATTTTTACCTGATATATCTGAAATGGTACCAGCTAAAATGTGCCTCCTTATATATCCATGTACTACTGCAATACCCTTTTTACCCTGTACATGTTAAAGCACTGAGTTTGAGGAAAGAAGTAAATAATTTCACAACTTTATTGGAGGAGTAGCTTTAAGTTTTTGATGATGCTATGCCCTTGTCTGTGATAGGTATTTCCCTAAGAGATTTTGATTGATTCACATTATAGACCAGTATTAATCTTTTCCTTTTATTGCACAGATGTTGGTAGGAAGAATCTTTCAGAATCTCTTATAAGGTCCAGATATCCTAGGAACACATTACAAATACTATAAATTAAGCAAATACCATCCTATTCAATTTTGGTCCTTTTTTCCTCATTCTAGTCAGTCCTGTGCTGACTTGAACCATTAAAGCTAGGTAATATCCCATGATTTATTCCTCCTAAGCACTAAAAATAAACACTAACAACCATTCCATCAAGTATTCTATATATTGGATGACAATGAACTGTAATTGATAAAGACTTATCACTATATCACTTTTAGTGAACAATATTTCTTATATTTACAATAAGAACTGATAATTATGTAATATTTGTATTATGAAAAAAGTACTTTATTTACATTATCAAATTTTCTTTCACAATAACTCTGCAAAATAGAAAAGGTTTTATTACCCAAATCTGATAAATTAGGAAGCTGAAGATGAGAGAAATTAAGTGACTTGCCCATAATTCCATTGTTACTGTCAGATTACAGATTCAAGATCTGCTCTTCCTGATTTTAAATTTGAAGGTCTTTCTATAGTGCAATAGTAACTATCAAGTGTATTACTTGGAAAAAAGTCTTAGAGATTATCAGAAAAGAAAACCATTTGCCTAAGGTAACATGGATAAGAATCTATTGGGTAAATATTTATCATGACTAAGGTTTTAGCATCATCAAAAGCTTAAAATTAACCTTCCAATAAAATTGCAAAATTATCTATTTCTTTCCTCAAAGATATTTGTTAATTTTCATCTCTTTGCATGACCCATACATTTTTATATTCAAACTTCTCTAAACCTTTATGTTCCTCCTTCCTCATATTCACTTTAGAATTTCTCTTCCTTCAAAATGGAACTCAAGTACCGAATTCTTCATCAGGCATGTCCTGATCTCCCAACTACCATTACTCTCTACCCCACTTCCATGGCATTTCATTGCCTTAAATTTATTCTGTATTTATTCTACATAGACTTGTAAATGTAGTTCCTGTATCCCTTTATGGAAGGTAAACTCCTTGATAGTTGATATAGTTTCATTTGTATCCCAAACACATAGGTAGCTTATACTGAGTTCTCAGACTCTATCCATAAGATCATGTTATCTACTAATGCATAGAAGGCATAAATATAATAATTATAGCACAAACTATAACATAAACTATATGACAGTTATAAACAAAGGAAATCTTGGGAGAGTACTGAGGAAGATGTTGAGTCTATTTGGGCTACTGCAAAACTTCATGGAGGAAGTAGCATTTAAGTTGAATCTTAACGGATTGACAAAATTACACTAAGAGGTAGAAATGAAAGATTAGGGGATCAAAGGTATAAGAGTGGGGAAGCAGAGAGTGGCACAATTCAGCTAGAGTATAAGTATATTAAAAAAATTAGGGTATATGTGGCTCAAGGGAATAGATTGTGGAAGAATTGGAATGCTGGGAAAACTTTATTATTTGGAAGGCAGTGATGAATATTGAAGGTTTTTGAGAAAAATAATGGCATGATCAGAATATGCCTATTAAAAGTATATTATTTTGTAGAATCATTATATAATTAAGAACAGATAGCTTCCTGGTCCTCATTATTTCTTCAATTGTGTCATTTAATTATCTTTTCTATCTTGGACTCTAAGCTATTTGAGAGTGGGACATATATCTTATGTAATCTTTATATCTCCAGCAACTAGCAAAGTACCTGGCAAATGATAACTGCTCAACATATGTTTATTAATTTTATTGTTTCTCCATAAGGAAAATGGGGATTGGGGGACAAGGAAAACAGCATTTGGTAATGAATACAATAAGAAAGAAATAAGCAATCTTCCAAAGAACAACACATATGAGTAGAAAATAAAAAAACAAAAGAAAAAGAAAAGAAAAAAAAATGAAAGATGACACCTGGACACTTTCTTGTTTAAATTCACACAAGAGCCTAAGAGTTGTATGCCATCCAGATGGTGAGTCAGAGGAAACAGAAGTTAATTACATCATTGTACAATAGAATGAGGATTTAGGGATCTTTGGGGAAGATTTCAAAAGGCATCGCTCTAATTAACCTTACCCTACCAAATGTACACACTCGAATACACACATACCAAAAACAGGGGGCTCAAATTTAAGGGGAAAAGGGAAAAAAAAAGAATAGAGAAATCCAGTCAGAACATATAGTCAAATTCTCCAAGTGGAAAACAAAACAAAACAAAAAACCCAATAAACCTGTGGTAGGCAGAGGGCAAGGGCAGAACTGACCTCCAGAATAGACCCAGGAGCATCATGGTTCAGTGACACATCTCAGAAAGTGTTGAAATGAGGAAAGCCTCCTGATTTAATTTGAAAAGCCACATTTGAACTACTTGACCCCTTCCTGAATTGAATGTAGTTACTGAAAAGGATCATCATGCTTTTTAGTATTTCTAGTCTCAGCAGAATTCCAACCTAGACCATTTGCAATCCATCCCAGATTTTTGGACATTTTGGGGGGAACAATAACAAAACAAAAGAAAACTGTATTCCTTCTTAGAGAGAGTAGTATAATAAAACTGGAGATGAACCTGGTGAGACTGTGGAGAACTAAGGGAATTTAATAATGCTAAAGACTGCCAAGAAATACAACTTAAAAGTACATTATGGTGACCTTTCTTGCTAAAGCAGAAATGAGGAGAAAAATCTACATTTTTCCCCATCCAAAAGAAAGTAAAAACATCATTAATTTATATCTAGAAAGAGGGAAGAGGAAAGTTTGGGAGAACATGAAACTATAAATTTCAGAAATCATGTCTTCACAGGTAACCCTTTCCCCATCTCTCTGCCCCCAAATTCCATAATATTTCTCTCCCTGGTGTTTTTTCCTCCGTGCTCCTTTGAATAATGACTTCTTATTGTCAATTTTTATGATTTCTTGATGGATGTAATTAACTATCAACTTTTATTATCATGGAATTAGCCACCTCAGACATTTATTAACTGTGTGTCCCTGGAAAAATCACTTGATCCAGTTTACCTCTGTTTCCTCCTCAGTAAAATTATCTGGAGAAGGAAATGGCGAACCACTCCAATCTTTTTGCCAAGAAAACCCTAAATGATGCATGATTAGAATGACTGAACAACAACATAAATACAGATATGTCAATACACATATATAGAAAGTAGTTGTAAATTATAAATTAAAAAATCTTTCCTCAACAGACAATAAGCAACGTGAGGTTAGGGATGATTTATTTTGTTAGTTATTTTGTATCTCTATTGTATGAAGCACAATGCCTGACAAGTTACTGATGCTAAATAAAAACTTGTTGATTTGAGGGGGGGGGGAACTCTAATTAGACCTGTCTGAAATAAAATAAGCAGTCTTACAAGATATTCTAGTGTATGTTTTCTAGATATGTTTTCTAGGGATAGTTATAGAGAAGATTTTTGCATAAAGTATATTATGTATATATATATGTATATATATATATGTATATATATATATATATATATATATATATATATATATAGGGTTAAACTAGATGCTGTCTAAAGGTTATTTCAAATCAACTGTATAATTATATATTAAGAAGTAAATAAAGCAGTGCAATAAGAAATTATGTACCATTTCAAAGTTCTAATCATTCAGCCTCTAAGTATATCTATAGAAGATAAAGGTAAAAGAAAGATATTATCAGTTCTGAAAAGGAGAATAAGGAAGATTAAAGGTGTAGACAAGGAAAGAGAAGACAGTACAAAGGGACCAGAATTCTAGTCTGACTAGTTTTGAAGTACACCAAAATCCCTTTAGTCGAATGCTCTATAATCTCAAATCCATTTCCAGTTATAAATGTCTCATTGCAAAAGCTACTCAGGCTCAGAGTCCTGATGCTTTTTTACCCCACATTAGCTGGAGACCTAAAAGGTACCTATTGTAGTAGGCAATGTGGCTTAAAAGCAATTTTAAAAGCAACACAAAAAGTGAGAATTGGATTCATTATCCTACCTAAGTGAATAAGTGCATAGTAACTTGGAAAATAACTGAATTTACAACAGTTCCATGAGTTTACCTTTAAAAAATTAGGCTCAGTATGCTAAAAGCCAAGAGAGGAGAATATGCAAAGATAAGTACTTGTAACTGAAAAACATATCTTTGTTTTTTTAATCAGTATATTCCATGCTTAGGAAGTTTAATTTTTAAAGCTCAGAGTGTCAGAAAACTTTAACATGAAATTTATATGCTTGCTGTCAAAAACATAAGTGAATTAATTTTTAAAATTAGAGATAGAATTGTTCTTTGAATTTTAATATGGCAATAAATATGAGCCTACAGTTCTTACACACACACACACGCACACACACACACAAACACACACATATATATACATATATATACAAGTACATATATATATACATACACATATAATATATATACAAACATATATATATATGTATATATTTGCTCTTTTTCTTTATTCCTTTTCTTCTTTTCTTACCAAAATAGGATTTAGTATGACAGTTGTGCAAAACACTTGTAATACAAAGAAAAACAGAAGTAACCCTGCTCTCAAAAAGCTCACAGTCAAATGGTGGAGACAATATTTAAATAATCAGATTTAGTCACAGTTTTATGAATTGAGTCTAATCTAGGAAGCAAGTTATGATGCTATTGGCTAAGATATGTGTCCCCAAGGATTCTGTCCTGGGTCTTCTTGTCTTTAGAGTTTATATTAATGAAACATATTAATCTCATTAGTTCTCAAGATTTCAGTTACCTATATGCTACTGATTCTGATTCTCAGATTTCTATGTTCTTGTTCAGTTTTTTCAATCACATCCAACTCTTCAAGATCCTATTTAGGGTTTTTTCCAACTGGTTTCCCATTTCCTTCTCCAATTCATTTTACACATCTATAAACTGAGATAGTTAAGTGATTTTCCAAGGGTCACACGACTAGTAATTATCTGAGACCAGATTTGAAATCAGAAGATTGAGTGTTTCTGACTTCATATCTGACAGTCTATATATATATACAATGCCACTTAGCAGGCTTTCAGATCTGTATATACACAGAGCTAATACACTATTCTTCTCTCAAGTTCCAGCCTTACATCTCTAATTGCCTATTGGCTATCTCAAATTGAATATCACATGAATATTTTAAACTCAACATGTCAGAAACTGATATCATTTTTATTATTGTCAAACTCTTCCTCCTGCCAAACTCCCCCATTATTGCCAAGGGCACCACCATTCTCCTAATCAGCTAGGATCAAATCCTAAATGTCAAGTTCCACTTTTCCTTCTCTTTCACTATTACCCCTCTATATTCAATTTGTTGTTGAGTCTTCTGGATTTTTACTTTCTTAATAGCTCTTGAATACATCCCTTTTCTCTCCTCTAAGACTGTTGCCACTCTGGTTCAGACACACATCATACCTGGACTATAGAATCAGTCTGCTGTGAGGCAATTTCCATGCTTCAGTTTTCCCCTTACTTCAATTTATCCTCCTCTTAGCTGTCAAACTAAGATGTCTCCTGTGGAGATCTAACTGTCATCAACACCATTTCCCCATTCAATAAATTCTAGTGTTTCTCTATTGCTTCCAGGATGATGAAACCCTTCATTTGGCATTCAGAGCTTGTCACATTCTGGCCTTGCTCCTTTTTCAGTCATTTTCTACCTTACTTCCCTCCAAGAATTCTTCAATGTAGCAACCTTTCCTTGCTGTTTCATATACAGGAATGTTCCATATTCCTATTACATGAATTTTGAATAACTGCTCTTTAATCCTGAAATTCTCTATACCTTCATCTATTTCTCGTCTTCCTTCAAGTCTCAGATACAAATCTTATGTTTTGCAAAAAAGCTTTTCTGGGGGCAGCTAGGTGGTGCAGTGGATAAAGCACCGGCCCTGGGGTCAGGAGTACCTGGGTTCAAATCTGGTCTCGGACACTTAATAATTACCTAGCTGTGTGGCCTTGGGCAAGCCACTTAACCCCATTTGCCTTGCAAAAACCTAAAGAAAACCTAAGCAAAAAAGCTTTTCTGATCCTTCTTAATTCTAGTGCCTTCCCTTTATTATTTCCTATTTTTATGATATATTATATGGTATTTTATTATATGATATAAGATAATAACATATGAAATGATTTGGTAACCTACAATGCAATATGATACAAAATGAATGAATAATATAATATGATATAATATATCATGATATAACCCACCATGGAATTACATGACATGATAGGATAGGATATATAATACATCATGTTTGTATATATTTGTTTTCATGTTACTTCTGTCTTCAGAGCAGAGACCTTATTTCATCTTCATATCTCCAGCAAGTCTGGATAAGAAAATACCTTGTACTCAGTAAATATTTAATACTTGCTTATTAATTGACTGAAAACATTATGGGAGCATAAACAAGTCATTTAATCTCTCTGGGACTAAGTATACTCCTATATTAAATGAATAAAAATAGTTACAGTTACTGTCTCTCAGGGTTATAAGATTCAGATGAGATTCAATAATGTTTTATAAATTTTAAGATGCTACAACATTATCAGTTACTGTTATTAGTTGAGCTTTCAGTTTTTTTATTTACATTTATTTAATTATTTTTCCAACTACATACAATGATGTTTTTTCCTCATTGCTAAAATTTTATTTAAGATTTTTGCATCGATATTCCTTTGGGAGATTGGTCTATAATTTTCTTTTTTTTGTTTCTTCCTGGTTTAGGTACCAGCAACATAAAAGGAGTTTGGCTGATCTCCTCCCTCTTCTATATTTAAAATAGTTTATGTAGAATAGGAGTTACTTGTTCCTTAGATGTTTGATAGAATTCATTTGTAAATCCATCTGGACCTGGAGACTTTTTCTTAGGGAGTTTATTGATGATTTCTTTAATTTCATTTTCTGAAATGGGGTTATTTAAGTAATTTATTTTTGTCTTCTGTTAGGGACTGTTGTGTGTGAGAACATTGTAAACTATCATCACTTGGTATCCTTGACACCAGAGTCTTATCTTGCTAAGTGTCATGGGAGTGGGAGTGGATTAAAGACTGGGGAAATATTTAAGCAATGGTGTTTTGCTAAATAAACAGGGCACTTGGAGATTTTGGTGGAGTACTTGTCTCCCTTGTCATTCTTGTCTATTGCCCTTCCAACACTTGCCTGGAGAACATTGAGGGAGTCCAGAAGTGGGATTCAATATAAGAGTCTGGAAAAGGGACTCAACATATTGGCTTCTGAACTGGGACACAACAGTTTTCTCTTAATCTGGGTATCTGTAATTTTGTAAATGTTCATCTATTTCACTCAGATTATTCTATTGGCACACAGTTCAGCAAAGTAGCTCAGAATTATGTCTTTAGTTTCCTCCTGATTGGTGTTTAGTTCACCCTTTTCATTTTTGATACTGGTAATTTGATTATCTTCTTTCCTTTTTAAAATCAGACTAACCGAAGTTCTATCTATTTTATTGAAGCTTCATAAAATTTCTTAGTTTTATTTATGAAATTGATGGTTTATTGCTTCCAATTTTATTAGTCTTTCTCTTGAATTTCAGAATTTCTAATTTAGTATTTAATTGGAGATCTTTAATTTGTTCTTTTTCTATCTTTTTTTAGTTAATGATAGTTTTCAACAATTCACTTTTTTGTAAGATTTTTGAGTTTCATATTTTTTCCTTTCCTTCTTTCCCTTCACCTTTCCCTTGAGCAATATGGCATAGGTTATGCATGTGTAAGTATGCTAAACATATTTCCATATTCATCATGTTGTGAAAGAAAAATCAGAACAAAAGGGAACAAAAAAACCATGAGAGAATAAAAAAGCATAAAACATAAAGCAAATTTTTAAATTGGAAAATAGGATGGAGTGTCTAGGTGGTGTGGTGGATAGAGCACCAGCCCTGGTGTCAGGAGGACCTAAGTTCAAATCCAGCGTCAGATACTTAAATAGCCTAACTGTATGACCTTGGGCAAGTCACTTAACCCCACTGTCTTGCCAAAACCACAAAACAAAACAAAATAAAAATAGTATGTTTTCATCTGTTTTCAGACTCCATAGTCCTTCTCTGTACGTATATGATATTTCCCATCACAAGTTCTATAGAACTGTCTTTGATTATTGTTTGGTTGAGGAGACATAAATAAGTCCATCATATTTGACCATCATGCAATATTATTGTTAATAGGTACAATGATCTGATTCTGCTCACTTCACTTAGCATCAGTTCATATAAGTCTTTCCAGTCTTTTTGAAGTTAGCCCCTTTATGATTTCTCAAAGAACAATAGTATTTCATCACATTCAAATATGACAATTTGCTTAGCCATTCCTCAACTGATGGACATCTCAGTTTTTTATTCTTGTCACTACAAAGAGAGCTACTATAAATAGTTTTGTACATGTAGGTTTCCCTCCATTTTTTTATGATCTCTTTGAGATAAAAACTTAGAGGTAATGCTGGATAAAAGGTTTGCAGGTTTTATTGAACTTTGGGCAATTGCTCTCCAGAATGGTTGGACCAGTTCACAATTCTACTAACAATACATTAGGAACTTTCAGTATTGCAGAAGAAAAAAAAAGAATATGTAAAATTCATTGCCCTTTTCACATTGATCTTGGATTTCAAGAAGGGAAATACCTGGATATATTAGATTTTTATCTGTAAAATCAAAATAATTATACTTGCAGTAAAATCTAAATTATAGGATAATTGTTAGGGGGCACTTAGTAAATTTCAAAGTGATAAAAATAAAATAATATTTTGCATATTCCAATCTTATATAGGTGCTGCTGTATTAAAATTTGCAAAACACTCTAATTAGGATTACTTATTTTATTTCCTTGACAATTCTGTGAGATAGATGCTATTGTTATAGAAGGAAAGGGACATTTAGGAAGGTTTTAAGTAACCAGCCCAAAGCTACAGAACTAGTAGGTATCTGAGGAAGGTTTCAAAATCATGTTCTCTTGGCTCCAAGTCCTGAATTCTATTGGCTATGGTGTTTAGTTTCATCATCATTAAAAAGAAAAAAAAATCTTCAGTTATTAAATTTTTTTGGAGAATGCAATTCAGATTTATTTGTGAATTATGATGCAGTTTATTACTTAAGTCTTTTTTGTTAAATATGGCAGGATCAATACTATATTGTTCCTGGTTAAAAAGTAAAGGATTTGCTTTAAAAAAAATCAAGATCAGATGGAAAACTGATACTGGCTCTTATTTTTTTCATTAGTGCCATTTTCCATGTCTAAAGCTGTTTTTGTGCTTAGCATCTGAACCTCAACCCTCCATCTCTCAATATCTTCTCACCTTTTAGTGAGATATGTTCATAGTCAACAGAATATTTTGACATGTGGAGTAGAAATTATGGTGAGGTCTCTGTGACATCTCTTAGCTCCTCCAAAATTACCTGAGCCCCTCTTCTGCATGTTGGATTGTACTAAATGTTTTCACTACATATCATGAAATTATTTTCCTTGAAAGATTTATATTTTAGACAAAGGAAACAAAACATATCTGTAATTAAAGAATCATATATTAAAATAATTCCAGGGAAAATGTAGAATGGTCCTCAGGCAAACTAAATTAAGAATTCTTTGCATCATGTGCTCTAAATAAGTAATGTAAGCTTTTAAAATATATTAAGTAGAAATCATTTTTGATTATGTAAATACAGACTTGCCCTCAAATGAATGCAGGGCCCAATACATCAATTAGTTACCAAAAAGGCATTTGAAAGAGTAGGTTGAAAATAACTCTTTCCAGTGCCACATAAATTTTCTTTGGAGTTAATCTCTAAAAAGGAGAGGGGGAAAATCTCTCTAGTCAGACAAGGGTAAAAACATTAACAACGGAAAGGTCAATGCATAATGTTTCAGGAGAGAAAAAAAGGACCAAAGTGCCACACAGATGAAATTAAATGAGGGAAAAGTTATATGGCAACATTAATCAGTCAACTCTTTAATTTAAGACTTGTAACTACCTACCTAAAAATTCATCTATGATATGGTACATCAGAGAAATGCCAACTGATATGCTCTTGTGGGAAGGGTGCAGAGTTCTAATCATGGAAACTTATCTGAAGTTCTCTCTCTCCCTGTCTCTGTGTCTCTCTCTGTCTCTGTGTGTTTCTCTCACTCACTCACTCTCTCTCATACACACACACACACACACACACACACACACAGAGAGAGAGAGAGAGAGAGAGAGAGAGAGAGAGAGAGAGAGATGATTTTACAAGATTCATTACCTAGGAAGGATATGATCAACTAATAACTTTAGGGAAAGGAAAGACCAAGCAATTCTACTTTGTGTTGGTCTGGAAAAATAAAGCAAAAGAATAAAATAAGAAACTCAAACAATATATTGAGTTCTGAGTGAGGTTTTTCACTATTTCTTTATGAAGTTCTTTATGAATTCCCATAATGACATTCAAAAGTATTAAACACAACCCAAAGCCAAATTAAAATTTTTGGATTTTGTGATGTTACCTTTGTCACAGTTCCTGTCCATTAGCTCAGTTAATCAAGGGTTGACTATACAAGAGAATTCATTGATCAGAATACAGGAAATAGTTACTTAGTGATCATGTCTCCAGAAAGAGAAATTGAGATAAAGAATTTCTAAAAACCTTTGCTTTCCCAATCAGACAAGGTAAAGCAAAGCATTTGCATAATTTAATTATCATCTGCCAGAAACCAAAAAGCCAAAGTGTTTCATAGGTTTAGAGTTGCAAACCACAAAGAGACGGTTGAATTCATCTTCTTTATTTGACAGATGTAGAAATGGAGGCACACAAAAAAATCACTTGTTTAGATTTACACAGCCACTTGATGTTAGACAAAGAATTTGTCCAAGTCTTCTTAATTCCAAGTACAGCTTTTTTATTTACTATAATATGCTCCCTCTCAAGGACTCTTCCAGATAGAAACTGGAATGAAAATCTCTTAAGGGACACCACATGGTGCCTATAAGTATTCATGATCACCAGCTTCAGTACTTTTTTTTCCATTCTGCTTGCTTCTAGGAAGACAAAAAGAAGAGGAGCAATCCTACAACTTTTTTTTCTTTTCCTTCCTTTTAGTATTCTAATCACTTAAGCAGTTAAAACAGTAACACAATGATTCTATGGCAGACACTATTAAAGCTATACTGAAATAGTTTAGCCTGCTTCACATCTTCCCCACATATCCTCTTTCCCTGATACTTTTGGCACTATGAAATCTGACACTATTTGGAGCTAAGTTAAGGGGCATAGGATAACAATGCTATTGTCCCTAGATTGGGTATGATGGCATTTAATTGGAGAACTTGAGGTGGGATGGAGAGGAGTGCAGAATGACACATAAATGACACTTTAATATTTTTATTCAATTTTTAATATTTGTTTTTTATTGATTTTTAATACTTGTCTTCCTAAGATTTATATGAACTGATGCAAAGTGAAATATGTCGAAGCAGAAGAAATAGTGCACAGTAACAACAATATTAGAATTATAATCAACTGTGAAAGATTTGTCTACTCTGATCTATACAAGAATTTATGACAATTTCAAAGGACTCATAATGAAAAATGCTATCCATCTGCAGAGAACCAATAAACTCTGAGTAAATATTGAAGTATACTTTATTGATTTCTGTTTTTTAATTACATTGCTAATATGGAAATGTTTTGCATGAATTCTCAAACACAATGGGTTAGAGGGAGTGAGAGAATTTGTAACTCAAAGTTTAAAAAACAAAACACGTTAAAGTAAAAAGTAAAACTACTGAAAAGCATTTAAAATTTTGCTTTCTCAAAACATGAGAGATATAAGGATAAGTAGTTCAATTAAATAGACATTTATTTAATGCTTATTGTTTGCACTGGAAGAGGACATGTTCCTAATCTAGAACAGTCATTCTTAGTCTTTCTGAAGTTTTGTAAGCTCTCCTTATTTATTTGATTTCATGAACTTATCCAAAAATCATGTCTATAATGACATAGTTTTATTGTGTTAAAGTTACAATTATAGATTTCCTTTGTTTTAGTAAAGAAATAGAAGATGAAAGGAACAGAAAGTTGCTTACAGTGACAGATTATGTCACTTCATGGGTCATTTTTGTTTAAATGTTTTCTTGGTTATGAGGAAGGGTTATTAAATGGGGAGTGTAGATATTGTAAAGTGACTAGAGTACAAAATAAAATGTATTAATACTTATAATAATCAGTATTGTGAAAATTTAGAAATCCAAAAGTCTAATTGGATTTTAGAAATCCATTTACTTTATGGATTAGGAAACAAGTTCTGAAGATTATTTCGTTTTCCTAAACTCACACAAGTGAGTGGCAAAGCAGGAAATCAAATCCTTTCTAAATCCTGGTTTAATGACTTTGCCAGTATACAACATAGACTCTTAGCTTGTAGTTTCACAATTTAATCTTGAGCTTTTATTTTATTATTACAACTGTAAGAATATTCTTAACAAATACAATAATCCAATATCAATGCAAAATCCTAAAGTTTGAACTTTTAAAATTTTAATTAGGAAAACAATAAATATAAATTTTAAAGAAATGATAACTCTACAATATATTTGTGCTTTTCTTTTTACATCCTTCTACTTATTTATTTTTTTCCAACAACCTGCAATGGTAATTTTCATCCATTTTCCCAAGTTTTTGAGCTTTACATTTTCTTCCTCCCTTCCCCTTCCTCTCCCCTGAAGAACACAATCTAATATAGACTCTACAATATAGTTCCTCTATGTCCCTTCTAGATTTTTCTAGATTTTAATAAAAAATTTGTTACTTTAATTTTTAAATTTTTGGAATCAAATTGCATGTTGTTTTTATTATGCTGGCCTGCTTTGTTTAACTTTATATGTCAGTATACCTCTCCATATTTATCATTTTTATGATATCATCCCTTTCCTATATTATACAATAATTTCTTTAATATCCCAATGACATGTGAAATATATAGAACTCACATTCTGAAATATCTAGTTATATTAAAATGTACACTATTCCATACCTATATATTAATTATATTTTTATCCACATTTTTCTTTTTCAAAATAATTTTATTGAAATATTTTTGTTCTTATTTTAGTCATTTCTGTCCTCACCCCTATCAAAAAGTTGCTTTCTCTTTATATAAATATCATAAAGTTGTTCAGTAAAATCAATGGAAACAGACAGACTAATTGCATTTGACAATGTATATAATATGTTCCAGCTTTTTTCCCTCACTACATGCATGCTTAACTTCATGCAAGGAAGATGTTCTTCATTAACATGTTAAAATGAATGATTTGGATCAATTTTGTGCAGATAAACATTAGTATGTAACATGGAAATTGTAGACCACTGAAGTAAAAATCATCTCAATCAGTTGAACTAAACTGTGAAAATGCATAGTTGCCCAAGATTTAGGTCTTGTTCTTATTTGTTTTCTTATTACATGTCAAAATCCTTCTCTGCTTAAAATTTTTGGCTAAAAAAATTATCAGAAAATGAACTTATTGAGTTCACAACTCATTCAACCTTTCTGGAGAGAAATTTGGAACTATGCCCAAATGGCAGCAAAAATATGCATGCCCTTTGATCCAGCAATACCACTACTGGGTCTATACCCTGAAGAGATGATGAAAAAGGGTTAAAACATCACTTGTAAAAAATATTCATAGCAGCCCTGTTTGTAGTGGCAAAGAACTGGAAATCAAGTAAATGTCCTTCAACTGGGGAATGGCTTAGTAAACTGTGGTATATGTATGTCATGGAACACTATTGTTCTATTAGAAACCAGGAGGGGTGGGAATTCAGGAAAGCCTAGAGGGATTTGCATGAACTGATGCTGAGTGAGATGAGCAGAACCAGAAAAACACTGTACACCCTAACAGCAACATGGGGGCAATGATCAACCTTGATGGATTCAGTCATTCCATCAGTGCAATAATCAGGGACAATTTGAGGCTCTGCAATGGAGAATACCATATGTATCGAATTGTGCAGTTTGAACAAAGACCAAAGACTATTTCCTTTAATTTAGGGGGAAAAAAACCTGATATCTTATTGTCTGATCTTGTTATCTCTTATACTTTATGTTTCTTTCTTGAGGATATGATTTCTCTCTCATCACATTCAATTTGGATCAGTGTACAACATGGAAACAATGTAAAGACTGACAAATTGCCTTCCATGGGGTGTGGAGGGGAGGGAAGTAAGATTAGTGGAAAATTGTAAAACTCTGAATAATAAAATCTTTAATTAAAAAAAGAAAATGAACTTATTGACAAACAGAATTCAATTTAGCCTAATTTCTGCAATTTCCTTAATTTCAGCAAGGAACAGATTCCACAGCCCAGGAGAATGCATAATTACAGAATACACCATCTCCTAGGGTCTCATAGTTAGACTTAGTACCTTGCCAATTCAGATACCTAATGAGTGACTGGGCTATATGGTGATAAAAGATCAGTTAAGGGTACAATATAAGTTGATAGTGAATGCCAACAGTACTATCAAAGTAAATATAGAGGCCGATATTTTGTTTTCATCACTGAAGAAAAATTAAATCAAACATACAGCAATAGAAGCAAGAACATGCTATACTAAATCGAAAGTTGGTCTTGGAATTAGGAAAATCTAAGTTTAAATTCAGCCTCTGAACCCACTACTTGTGTGATCGTATGAAAATCATGGATCACTCAATGACCCTAATATGACAGTTTATAAGTTGTTTTTGTATTAGTGGAATGTTTTTGTTATAAGAGTTTCCCACATTGAAATAAACTCAGGACTGGACCATTTTTTTAATGTATGTCTATGTGCACATATTTGATTTTTGTCCTTCATCCTCAAAGAAGACCATGATATCTGGGAGATGATGAGATGATGCCATGATTTGAGAGAGGGGGTGCTAAGTCACCAACTTCACTTTCTCCTCCAGAACCATCTGGCTCCAGTGGTCAGATATGAATCAGAATGCCTGGAGTTGGCCCTGGATATGAGGCAATCAGAGTTAAGTGACTTGCCCAAGGTCACAGAGCTAGTTGGTATCAAGTATCTGCAGTTGGATTTGAAGTCTTTTCCTCCCAACTCCAAAGCCAGGGCTCAAATAATGTCCCTATACTTCAGAAAGTATGTAAACTTTCCAAAATTTCCAGTGATTCCTTAATTGTCATTTCTCAGCCTTCATTCTTTGTAATGTCTCTGGACTCTTTGACACTGTAGTTCATTGCATTCTTATGTATTCTCTTCACATTTGGTTTTTGTGACTTGTCTGTCTTGTAGTTCTCCCCTTCATAGCTTTTGTTCCACATATTATCTGTGTCTGTATCATTTTCATTAATTGCACATGTGTCCCAGGAGTCTGTCCTTGGACCTTTTATCTTGTTTTTCATTCTTTCTTTTAATAATCCCACAAGATTAAATTATCATCTCTATTCAGATAATTCTTAGTTCTATATATGTATCTACTCTCTCTTCTTACCTCTAATATCACATGGAAAGCTTCTTACTGGAAATCTCAATCTGGAAGTCCTGTAGACATCTTAAACCCTTTATTTTTCAACTCAAACCTATTATCTTTGACCCCAATTCCTTTTCTCTTCCAAACTTTATTATTACTCTCACTACTCTCACAATCATTATTATCATTGCTTAGGAGCTGTTTCATCTTCTCAGCACATTCACTTTGCCTATCTATTCCAATGCAGTTCTGGCATTAGTTTCCTTACAACTTTTCTTCTAGAATCTGATTCTCATTGCTCACATAGCAATGCTCACAAACCCTCATCATTTCATTCCTGGATTATCCTGCTAGTCTTTCTCCCCTCCAATTCATCCTCCACTCAGCTACCAAAGTGATCTTCCCATAGTACAGGTCAAACTATGTGATCGATCCCAACTTCTCCCCACACTCAATAAAATCCAGTGATTCTCTTTTATCTCTTAGATCAAATATAAAATTCTCTGTTTGGCTATTACCCTTGGCTATCTGATTCTTTTTAATCTTTCCAGGCTTCTTTCATTTTACTCCTCTTCACATGCTCTATGATCCAGCATTACTGGCCTTCTTGATGTTTCTTTTTTTCTCAAATTTTTTTTGTGTTTTTACTGTGAACTCTGATTTGTTTTTTTTCCCAATTTTATTTTGAATTTATGGAATAAAACAAGCATTTTCATAACATGGTACAATAAAGAAGAACGATTGTGCATGAAACTGCAAATCTACTGTGTACAATTTACTATTCCATTCAAATATATAATAAAATTTCAGGTAAATTATTTTTTCCCTCTTCATCCTCACCTCACCTTCTCCTCATTCTGGGCATTTTCACTAGCTGCCCTCCACCAGGCATGATATATTCTCCCTCTGTATCTCTGCTTGCTAACTTCTATCATTTTTTTTAGGTTTTTTTTGCAAGGCAGTGGGGTTAAGTGGCTTGCCCGAGGCCACACAGCTAGGTAATTATTAAGTGTGTGAGACCAGATTTGAACCCAGGTACTTCTGACTCCAGGGCCGGTGCTTCATCCACTGCACCACCTAGCCGCTCCTAACTTCTATCAATTTTTATCTCAAATCTTACCTTCTACAGGAGCCCTTTACTATCTCCTTCTGTATATATCTTGCATGTGCAAAGTTGTTTCCATGATGACTCTTGTGAGCTCCTTAAAGTAAGGGATTGTTTTTGCCTTTCTTTGTATCCACAGTGCTCAACATAATGGCTTGCATGTCATTAATACTTAATAAATCTCTACTTACTTGTTGAATATGCATTAGCATGTATGTATATCTGATAGCAAATATATTTAATTCAACCATCCAAGGACTAGGAAATCCAACTAGAACCAAAAAATAGCATAAGGTATACTTATCATCAACATCATTGTAGTCATCATCATCACATTAATAATGCTTTCCAGTGTGCAAAATAATTTAATTATATTTTCTCACTTGATGCTCTGAAAAAATCATAGGAAGTAGATACTATTTTCATTTCCATTTTACAAACAAAGAAACCTAAGTTGATGCACAATGAGGAAAATTTTCCAGAATCTCATAGTCCATAAGTATCTGAAGCAGAATTTGAATTCATTATACAAAGGTATAAAAATACCTTCTATAGTCTATTAGATAGTATCATTGTGAAAATGGAATCTTGTTGTTTCACTATAGATTTTCAATATCTATGTTATTTCTATTTCCTGTGATCATGAGAAACCTATAGATATCTACATATTGAAATAGAATTTTAAAAAATAGTTCTTGAAATAAAAATTTCAGTAACCTTCCGAGATGTTGCCCAGCATTAATGTAATATGGTACTTTAATTCATAATCTGGTATTTTTCTTTGCTTCTCTTAGAAAAATGTATCATTTAAAGATTCCCCAAATGATTCTTTGATCTTATACATTTAGAAGTTTCTTCCTACAATGGAGATTGTAAATCATCCATGCCCACTTGTCCTGTTTGACTCTGTATCATGTCCTACCAGAAGTAATGCTAGTAAATAAATCTTTGCATTAAAAATGAATTGTTGTGCTTATGGAAAGATTAGTCACATTGAAGGATTTCCTTAATTTCATAAAGATGATCCTGTCTGCTCTGTTTTTTTATTCAAATATTATAACAAACCACTGTCTATCTATTTTGATCATCTCAGTTTTATGGTTTATATCTTTAGGTTATCCATAAAGATACATATTTTAATTTGAGTAATAGAGATTTTCCATTCATTTGGTGTTAATGTTCAAATCACATTCTGTGGTATTACAAAATATTCTCCAAGAGATTCTCCAGTGTTTTAGGGATTAAGTTAAGCAGCAGAGAACATCTGCAAACTTGAACATCTGGAGGACATTATTGTCTGTAAAGAATGTTTCTTCAATTTGAATTCTTTGGGGTATTATCCATCACTTTATTGAAGACCTTTAGGGAGAATGTATCTTCCTCTTTTATGACTTACTTGATGCATGTGATAAGAAGAATGTTAGAGTTATTTCTGTTTTTATTTATTAAAATCTCTTGAGTGATTATGATGTATAGATGAGTTTTATTTCATTGAAAAAATGTATATGTCAGAAGAAAATGTTTTGCATAATGAACAAACAATAAGCATAGGGAGATCTTATATTCTCTTCAATTCAGATTCCTACCATGGTGTCTGTGAACTTATTGATAATTATATTTCTATACAATGGTTTCCTTTGAATCACTATATTATGTATTTAGTGAGAAAGGATCTATGGCCTTCACCAGACTTCCAAATGAATCTGTTACAAAATAATAGTTAAGAACTCTTATTCTACAACTTTCACTCAATTCTGACAGTTAAATATGTACTGCCTTGCTGATTATTACTTGTCAAAGACTGCTTGTTCCTTATTATTATCATTCTTATGATAAGTCATCTTAATGGGTCATCTTTAGTTGGTGCTAATAATGATAATGTCTGACAATTTTTTTTACACTTTTGAGATCCTTCCCTCCTTCCAATACTTTGTATACTGATTCTTCAATGAATTCATAACTATCATAATGAACATGAATTTCCTCTCTATATATGTTGTTCAATTTATCTTCTTTTCTCATCTCTTTCACCCCTCTGGTGACTTGTCCAGCTTTCCTATAAGCACATATAGGCATGAGTGGTGGTTTAATTTTCTTTGATGAATACAACAGTTAGTAAATAATGTATTTTTATAGATCTTTTCCATTGTTTGGCTCCCATATTAAAAAATTCCTTTTGAGATGTCTTGCTATACTTTCTTTCTTTCTTTCTTTCTTTCTTTCTTTCTTTCTTTCTTTCTTTCTTTCTTTCTTTCTTTTGCAAGGCAGTGGGGTCAAGTGGGTTGCCCAAGGCCACACAGCTAGGTAATTATTAAATATCTGAGAGTGGATTTGAATGCAGGTACTCCTGACTCCAGGGCTGGTGCTTTATCCACTGTGCCATCTTGCCGCCCCGCCAACTGCACCATCTAGCTGCCCCATATACTTTCTTTACTTTTTAATTTCATACTTCTTGTCTTTGATTTAAATAATGTATAACTCATAATCATACCTTATTTTTCTTTGAAGAATTTTTATAAATGTTTATATTCTAGTCCAATGTTGCTGATATATCACTCTATTTAGCAAGTAATTCAGCTATTCTTGACTGCCTCATTTTTTGTCTTATTTGTTCCACAAAAATACTTTAATTGCAATATATTTTAGTTGTTTGAATTTTCATTTTTTGAAATCTGTATTAGTAAGATAGAGATTTGTTATCTGTCAGTCCATGAATTTTTGTAAGGTAATGTCTTCTTATATTTTTGAATCTTGCATTTCCTAGATTTTATATTTCTTTATTTTTAAGAAAGATGTTGTTTATTTTTGAGTTTTACAATTTTTCTCCTATTCTTGCTTCCTTCCCCTGACCCTCAACAGAAGGCATTGTGTTACTCTTTACATTGTTTCCATGGTATACATTGATCTCAGGTGAATGTGATGAAAAGTATGAGATAGAAAAACTACACAATAAGATAACTTTTTTTTTCTAAATTGAACTAAATAGTCTTTGGTCTTTGCTTAAACTCTATAACTCCGTCTTTGGTTACAGATGGCATTCTCCATGGCAGATGGACCAAATTTTCCCTGATTGTTGCATTGATAGAATGAGCAAGTCCATCAAGATTGATCATCACCCCCATGTTGCTGCTAGGGTGTACAATGTCTTTCTGGTTCTGCTCATCTTGCTCAGCATTAGTTCATGCAAATCCCTCCAGGTTTCCCTGAATTCCCATCCCTCCTGGTTTCTAATAGAACAATAGGTTGAGGTCTCCCACTAGTAGAGTTTTGCTGTCTATGCCTTCCTCTAGTGCTTTCAACTTCTATAAGAACTTAGATGCTATTCCATTGGGTGCATATATATTTAATATTGAAATTACTTTATTGTATTATTGAAATTACTTTAGTGTCTATGGTATCTTTTATGAGGATATAGTTTCCTTCCTTATCTCTGTTAACACTATCTATTTTTGTAGCTTCTTTGTCTGAGATGAGGATTGCTACCCCTGCTTTTTTCACTTCAGCTAAAGCAAAATATATTTTACTCCAAACTTTTACCTTTATTCTATATGTATTTCTCTATTTCAAATGAGTTTCTGACAAGCAGCTTATTGTAGGATTCTGGTTTTTAATCTACTCTGCTATTCACTTACATTTTAAGGGAGAGTTCATCCCATTCACACTCAAAGTTATAATTACTAACTCTTTATTGCCCTCCATGCTATCTTCCTTCTGTTTGTATTTTTCCCCTTTTTTCCCTTTATCCATATTCCCCAGTGTTTTGTTTCTGAATAGTGCCACCTTCAGTGTGTTTGCCCTCCTATAACAACCCCCTCCACTTCCTTTCCCCTTTACCTTTTTCCCCTTCTTCCCTTCCTTCTGTTAATTCCCCTTTTTCTCCCCTCCTCCTCCTCCCTTTCCCCCTTTTAATGCTTGAAAGGTAAGAAATGTTTCTTAACTTAACTAAATGTGTCTAAGTTAACTTTAAGCAAAGTCTGATGAGATGAACATTCAGGTGGTTCTCACCTCTTCCCTTCTCCTTTATTATATTAGGTCTTTTGTACCTCTTCATATAATGAGATTTACCCCATTCAGTCTTCTCCATCTTCCCATCTCATTACTGTCCCCCTTTTTAAGGAGGAATTGTATCTAAATTATTCTATCTGAGTAACAGAAAACTTATGTGTCTTTCATTTCTGGCTAAGTATATTCTCTCTAATAGAGTTACAATTCTCAAGAGTTGTGAGATTCTTTCTCCTGAGTGGGTATATAGACAGCTTCAACTTATTGGATAACAGTTTTTTTTCCATTACCACCTTCCTTTTTTAAAGCCTTTTCATGTGTCTCTTGAGCCTCCTGTTTGATGTCCAGATTTTCTATTTAGCTCTGGTCTTTTCATCAGGAAAAGTTGGGATTCTCCTATTTCATTAAATATCTATCTTTCCCCTAGAAGAGAAGGCTCAGCTTTGCCAGATAGTGGATTCTTGGTTGCATTCCAAGCTCCCTTGCTGTTCAGAATATCTTATTTCAAACCCTTCCATCCCTTAATGCAGGCCAGGTCCTGCATAATCCTTACTGTGGCTACTTGTTATTTACATTTTTTTCTTTCTGGCTGCTTGCAGGATTTTTTCTTTTATCTGATAGTTCTGGAATTTGGCCACAACATTCCTTGGTGTTTTCATTTTAGGATCTCTTTCTGGAGGGGATCGATATATTCTTTCAATAACTATTTTGCCCTCTGGTTCCATGATATTGGGGCAATTGTCCACCACTAAATCCTGTAATATTAAGTCCAGGACTTTTTCTCTTCAATGTTTTCAGGAAGGCCTATAATTCTCAGGTTGTCCCTCCTTGATCTGTTCTTGAGTTCAGTGATTTTGCTGGTGAGGTATTTTACATTTTCTTGTATTTTTTCAATCTTTTGGTTTTATTTAACAGAATTTTGTTGTCTCATGAAGTCATTAGTTTCCACTGATTCCATTTTTTTTAGAGAAGAAGAATTTTCTTCATTTATCTTTTGTAATTCCTTTTCCAGTTGGTCAATTCTGTTTTTGAAGTTTTCCATTTGCCTAAGTGCAGTTTTGAAAGAATCATTTTCTTTTTGCATTTTCCCAATTGAGGATTTGAGAGAATTATTTTTTTTTTTGCATTTGCCCAATTGAAGATCTGAGAGAATTATTCTCATTCTGTATTTGTCCAATTGTATTTTCCAAGGTTTTTTCCCTTGTTGCAAGGTGTTAATTTCCTCTTGATTTTCTTCTCCCACTTTTTCCAATTGAGTTTTAAACTCCTTCCTGATTTCTTCAAGGAATTTTTTCTGGGCTGGAGACTAATTCATATTCTTTTCAGAAATGGTAGATCTCTCTGGGTTAGAATCTATTTCTTCTAAGTATTTCTCCACGGGTCCCCCTTTTTACTTGCCTTTATATTTCTAGGATCTTGTGTTGGGGGGGATTGGCTCTCAGAAGTTTGCTTTTGAAGATCCTAGAGGCTTTGTTCACTTGGCTTAGTAATTACAAGGGCTGACCAGTAGGGAGTGCTGGTTGCTTTCTCTGGAGTGTTTGGGGCCCTCAGCAGCAGGGTCTGAGTTGACCTTAAACAATGTTCTGAGCCCTGGAGGAAGGAATTAATCTCTTTCTGTTGAGTGTACTCTGTTCCCCAAGCCTGAGGGGGTGGGGGTTGTTTATTGTTCGTTCTAGGCAAAGGACTCCATTAAAAGTATGGAGCTCAGGTTCCTGGCCCAGCTGTCATTCTCCAGGCATGCTCTGAAACTTTGTGCTAGAACTCACACTTCCATAGCTCCTCTCCCCCCTGCCACAGCTAAAGTTGGATCTCAAACTCACCACTCACCAAAGGCTGAGGCTGACCCTCTGGCTTCCTCCAGCTGCTATCCCTGAGCTGACCCTCTTGTCTCCCAGTTCACCCATGGGTCCCTGAAACAGACTTGCTTGGTAAGTGTTATTCTCCTAGCTTCTCTTTCTGTGTTTTGTAGATCAAATTTCTGTTAAGAGGTTTCTTTCTTGTTGTTTTTGAGCGGGGAAAACAGAGTGCCTGTCTTCTCTCTGCCATCTTGACTGGAAGTTGATCCTATATTTCTTTAGTTATCTGTATTAATCAATATTCCTGGGCTCTTTAAGTATAATTGTTTTGTAATTTCTGTTTGCAGGAATTCATTTCCACAAATGATACAACTATGTGTTAATGTTTTTCCATCTAAATATTGTTGACTGAGTTCCCATTAATGCTACACATGGAGAATCTTTTGATTCCACTCTTGGATTTTATCTGTATAAAAGGAAAGACTTTTTTTTATTATCAAATATTTATCAAATACAAACAAAATACATGTTTTCAACCTTTACTAACACTCCAAAAGTGGTGCCTGCATATTAGAGAAGAATTTCTGTAGATTTTTGACCTGTTAACTTTGGGTTATAAGGAAGTCTTTCAATCTACTTCTATTTTCTGTAGCTGCCTAAGGGTGATGGATCTTCTGTTTCATTAATATCATATAAGGTTTTAGGAGGATATTCCAAAATCTATTATGGTCCCTTTTGAAGTTCTGAAAGTATATAAATAACAGTGGTATTACATAGATGTTCAATTATTTTAAACATTTTCTTCCCTTTGAACTTTTAAAAAAATTATTTTTGCAATTATTTCAATAATGATAATAGTAACTGACTATAAACCATCTCCTATATACAATACACATAAAAATGTGTTATAGATATCTCATCTGATCCTCACTATTCCCATTTTGCAAATGGAGTAATTGAAGCACCAGAAACTTTGGCCAAAAATCAAACAACTAGTGGATTTTTTCAACATCTCTAAAATTAAATCTTGAGGTCAACTTCTACTTTTGAGATATCCTAAGTCTATGACTTGGTCAAGTCACTTAAACTCTCTAATATGATAAATTGTAAAGGTGAAAATTTGTATTAGTAGAAGGAATTTCCTCACTCAATATTTCTTTATATGAATGAAATGGGTCAAATTCATTTATCTCTCCTTATATTCATTTATCTGGAATCTGTTTTTCTATTTGATTATAAGAGATGGTAAACTTCTGGCATATAATTCTAATCACAAAATCATGTCTTTCTAGCTATTTATTTGGTTCTAATTTATTTTAGCCTACAGTGATGTGTAATAGCATAGTTTCTACATTGCTTTGCATAAGTTGCATTGATGAAAAAATCCTTAAGGATAAATTTTACAAAATTTCTAATAATGACATAGATCTGGATTATTCACATAAATACATATGTTTTCCCAAAAAAGTCTATATGAATCAGCTCTCTGTAAAATATTTTTTGTCCATGTTGTTGGATGAACTTTTAAAATTGTCATTTATGGACAACCTTTTGAAATTCTATTTGAATCTTAGCCATTTCAGAAACTGGAAATCATGATTTATACTAGACAAATAAAATGCTGTATTCCTCTTGTCAATTTTTGCTCTAAGTGAAGTGGTCTACTTAATGCAAGCATATTTATGAAATATTTTAACCTGTTTATAAGATATACTGTGGGAATCCAACCAATCACTTTCTTTTTTATAAGGAAGTATTACTTTTCCTTATTGATTCTTTAGCGATATGAACCCTATCTTATTTTTTTCATGTTTTAATCAATATGAGAGTTTCTAAATTTAATGTGGTCTATTTTGCAGTTCCAAAGATGCACATAAGAAAGTATTATGTAGGTGCTAATTGCTTTCCTCATGTTTGGCGATTCAGGTTTTATTTCATGATGCAAATAAGTGTCAATATCATGTTTTTCTCTTTGATATCTTTATGCTTGAAGTATCTTACTCAGAAAAGACTGAGATATTTATTTGTAGGCATCACCTTGATTCTCTCTTTAATGTGAACTCCAGAGAAAAGTCCAAAATTTAAACCTATCAAATCCGATTGACATTTTGATAATGAAGAAAGATTCTATGGGATGAAGGCAAAGTTCAAGATATTTTTAATGGACTATATAGCCAGATGTAATCCATGTGCATCAGCTGATTAACAAGAAGCTCTGGTTTGTTGCCATCTTTAATTTGGAAGCCATTATAAGTTATGCTGTATTTAAAAGTTAGGCTAGGCAGATTGACAAAGGACTTAAATATTCTCTGAAAAAGTGTTTTTATGTAAATTGCTGTCACCATATTTAATATTTAATAATTCCATACAGAAAAACATCAAATATGTTATTATTCTTAGAACACTTGAATCTAGTTCATATATTTATGTTACTTGAATAAGTCATGAGTGCAGAAATGAGTAAAAGGATTTAAAATAATTGATAAAGGCAGCACAGATGTCATCATACTCTCATATGATCTGGTTTTTCATTAACTACTTTTTTAACAGGTTGCTCTTTATATTTTGGACTTTTGGGCACACATATTTCACTCCTCAACAAATATCAAAACCTCTTTCTCTCTCTCTCTCTCTCTCTCTCTCTCTCTCTCTCTCTCTCTCTCTCTCTCTCCTCTCTCTCATACAAACTGTCAGTGCTTCATATTATTGTCCTCTACTTAAAGGGATTGATGGAATTCTCATTTTTTTGGTAGAGATATGTGATTTCTCTTGTTAAAAAATGCGGAATAAGACTGGTGTCTTAGAGGAAACAGGTAAAGAAGTTTTTTTCCTAAAAATCCCTGAGCCATTGTGAATTATTTGAGTCTATAATAATCAATCACATGTGGTATTTCCACTTTTTTTTTCAGAAAAGCTAGCATTCCAATCACTTTTCTTGTTATAGCTAACCTTTTATTCCTTATATTAATAAGGTATAAGTTTTCTATTTCTCATTTGATTCAAATTTTTCTATTGTTAATTTTACCTAAACTAGTTTTATTTTTATTTTTTGGAAGAAAATAAGGATTTCCATAGCATAGCATAATAAAAATGATTGCTCATGAAACTGCAAATATACTATACCTATTGTGCTATCCCTTCCAAATACACAAAACTATCATGTAAATTTCTTTTTTTATTCTCTCCCCACCATCCCTAGTCCTTGAGAAGGCCATAATTAGACACAAAATGTACACATATACACGCACATATATGCACTCATACATATGCATATATTTATATATATATATATGCATGTGTATATATAAAATTATGCCATACATACTTTTATTTATCATTCTTTCTCTGGATGCAGATAGCATCTTACTTCATTTGTCCTTTGTTTACAGTTAATTTTGAAAGTTATTTTTTCTTTCTTGTACTCTGTTTATTTGGTTTTTTTAAATTAATTTAATTCTCCAGTTACAAGTCAAAAAAATCAAAATTCATTTTGAAAAGTTTGAGTTCCACTTTCTCTCCCTTCTTTCCAACCTCTCCCCCCCCATTGAAAATGTAAATAATTTGATTTAAGTTAAAATGTGTAGTCATGCAAACATTTCGATAATGTTTATGTTGTTAAAGAAAACATAGGCAATTCCCCCAAAGAAAAGAAAACTTAAAGTTTTTTTTAAAGTATGCTTCAACCAATGTAAAAGATTGTTCAGGGTCACAGGAAGGTCATTACAAGACTGGCAATGACTTAAAGGTCCTCTTGCCCACATGCATCAATGACCTACTCACCTGGATTGGTTCTCCAGATCTTCTGATCTGTTCCTTATGTTTTGGCACTTCCTGGAGCATTGTGTGTAAACACTGATCCAGTGATAGGGATATTTTGTGGGAGTGCTAGCCTGAGGAAGTAGACTTTTTCACTTGCTGTCCACTCCTTGGATACATTGTTTGTTTGGTTAATTGGAGAATGCCAAGTGAAATTGGCAGTAAACCAGGGACTAAGGGGATATTTAAGCTCTTGAATTTCTGTGAAATTAATGGAGAACTTGTCATCTTTGTCTCCCACCTCTTCAACATTCACCTGAGAACTTGACTGCAGCTGGACTGAATCAAACAACATATGAGTAAAGATTAATCGGCAGGCATGCAACACACACACACACACACACACACACACACACACACACACACACACACATTAGTACAGTTAGCCGGCTAGACAGCAACAAACTAATATTCAGACACCATCTATTCTTCTCTGAAGATGGGTAATATTTTAATCATAAGTCATTCAGAATTGGTTTGGGTTTATAGCACTGCTGTTAAACGTGAAGTCATTCATGGCTGATTATCCTCCAATATTACTTTTACTTTGTATACAGTACATTTCATATTGAATCTATTCCTATAAGTATTTGTGAGTTTTACTTATAGCATCCAAGCATTCCTCACCTGATGGGTCTACCTAAAATTTCCAATTGCTTGCCACCAGAATAGAGTTACCATTAATATTCTTATTCCCTTTTCCTTCCCATTTTCCATCTCTTCCGGAATATAGACATAGTTTTGGATTTGCTAGGTAAAAGTGTATTTTTTGATTTTTATAGCCCTTTGGGTATATTTCCAAATTGCTCTATAATCATTCCACAACTCCTCCAAAAGTGCCTTGATAACCTATTTTCCCTACATCTCCTCCAATATTTATCATTTTTTTTTCTTTTTGCTCTATTAAGCAATCCAATATATATAAGGTAATTTTTTCAGAATGGTTTTTTATTTGTCTTTCTCCAATGAATAGTGAGTTATACTATTCCTTCTAATATGACCATAGATAGAAGTGATAAGTTCATTTGAAAACTGTTCATATCTTTTGATCATTTATCAATTGGGAATGGCTCTATTTTAAATAAAGTTGACTCAGTTCCATGTTTGAAAAATGAAGCCTTTATCAGAGGAATTTGTTTCAATATTTTCCCAATTGCTACTGCTATCCTATTCCCCCCAACTCTATTTCTTCTATCCGTTCTCCCTTTTTATCCTGTCTCTCCTCAAAAGTGTTCACTTCTGATTAGCCCCTCCCTCAATTCACTCTTGCTTCTATCACATATCTCCATTTCTCCCATCTCCACCCCACCTATTTTACTGTAGTGTAAAATAAATTTCTATATCCAATTAAATGTGTATGCTATTCTCTCTGAGTCAGTTCCAATGAGACTGAGTCCTCACTCATCCTTACCTTCTCCCTCTTCTACTCTACTCTAGAACCTTTTTCTTGCCCATTTCATGTGAGTAACTTAACCCATTCTACTTCCCTCTTTCCCTTTCTCCAAGTATATTTCTCTCCCACCCCTTAACTCCATCTATTTAATATATTATCCCTTCATGTTCAACTCCCATCTCTGCCTTTTATCTATATATAATCCTCCTAATTGCCCTAATAAATGAGAAAATTGATATGAGTTAGCAGTATAACCTTCTTATGCAGAAATATAAACAGTCAAATGTCATTAAGTTCTTTATGGCAACCCCTTCCTGGTTATCTTTTCATACTTTTCTTGAATCTTGTATTTGACTCCAGGGCCAATGCTCTATCCACCAGCTAGCTGCCCTTGAATCTTGTATTTGAAAATCAAAATTCTTATTCAGCTCTGGTCTTTTCAAAAGGAAAGTTTGAAAATTCCCAATTTCAATGAATTTCCATCTTTTCCCTTGAAAAAGCAAACTCAGTTTTGCTGGGAAGTTGAATCTTAGTTGTAATTCAAGCCCATTTGCCTTCCAGAATATCATATTCTAAATCTTCTAGTCCTGTAATGAAGAAGCTGTGAAATCTTGTGGTAATCTGACTCTGCCTTCAGAATACTTGCATTATTTCTTTCTGGCTGCTTGCAACATTTTCTAATTGACTTGTGAGCTCTGGAATTTGGTTGTAATATTCCTGGGAGGTTTTTTTAGATCTCTATCAGGAGGTGATCAGTGGATTCTTTCACTTTCTATTTTACTATCTGGTTCTATAATAGTATGAGAGTTTTTCTTGATAATTTCTTGAAAGATGATGTCTAGGTTTTTTTTTTAGATCATGGCTTTCAGACAGTTCAGTAATGTTTAAATAATTTCTCAAGGATCTATTTTCCAGGTCAATTGTTTTTCCAATAAAATATTTCACATTGTCTTTTAGTTTTTCATTCTTTTTTGGGGGCTTTAATTTTTCATTGTTCTCCAATTTCTCAGTTTCCCTTTGCTCCATTCTATAATTTAAAGAATTATTTTCTTCAGTGATTACCTCTTTTCCAATTTGGCCAATTCTGCTCTTTAAAGCATTCTTCTCCTCAGTGACTGTTTGTTCTTCTTTTTCCATTTAGCCCAGTCTATTGTTTAAGATGATATTTTCTTCAATTATTTTTGTGTCTACTTCCCCAAGCTTCTCATTTTTCATGATTTTCCCAAATTACTCACATTTCTCTTTCCAATTTTTCCCTCTAACTCCCTAATTTGATTTTCAAAGTACTTTTTTGAGCTCTTCCATGGCCTGAGACTAATTCATATTTTTTCTTAGAGGCTTTGGATGTAGGAGCTTTGTCTTTTTTCCTCTTCTGTATATGATCTACCTGGTCACCATAGTAACTTTCTAGGCATTGGCAAGTTTTAGTTCTTTTAAGGTAGGATGATCTTAGAATAGTTTTTCATTATTTTTTTTGTCCTGTGTTCTGGTCTGTGAGCTATCAAAAGCACTTCTTTCTGTCCTGGAAGTGTTAGAGGGGTCCCTGCTCCCTTGCAGCAGTAAATTCTGTTCTGCTACTATTCTTCTTCTTCCTGGGACTGCAACACAGGACTGTATTCCCAATCTGAATATGGGCAAAGCCACAGAGTCCTGCCTCAGTGAAAGCAGAGACCCCTATAATCTCCTTCTGATCTCATATGGTCTATGTGCTGAGAGCTCCAAAAGTTTTGTCTCTATCTGCTCCCAAGAACTGCTCCTGGTCTGCTGAAGCAGGATTTACACTGCTGAAGTCTGAGTTGGACTGACCCACTCTCAACATAGTATGACAACCTTTTCAGTGATCTTTCAATTTGTCCTTGGAATTCTCTGGAATGAAAAATCTGGAAATTGCTGTCATTACCACTGATCCATTCTCCGTAATGCCTTTTCCTGGATTGCTAAATGCAGTCTGATCTGGCACTGTCTTTGTTTCACTCTGCACCTCTCTTACCCTGGTGCAACAGACCTTTATTGCTGATTTTCTAAGTGGACTGGAAAATTGTTTCACTCCATCTTTTTTGTGAGTTCTACCCCTGAAGAATTTATTTAGATTCAACTGGATATTTCATTGTATTAGACTTCTTGCAACTACTTATATGTCAAAAGTTTTCTTGTATTTCCTCAGGGATTCTCTCTGGAGTCTTAATTCTTTGCTTCTTCAATCTTTGTAGTAAAATTTTCAATTTATGATGAATAGTTTATTTTGCTTGTATAGGTTTGACTCCTTGTATTGCTTTAAACTTTTTAACTTTCATTTTCAAGTACAGATTAGGGGAATCTAAATATCAAGTTTTTTAAAATAGATTCCTTTTCATAAGTTTATTTGCTTTTGGTTGGGAAAGATGATTTTAAGTTTTATACCACATGTAGACAGATGACATTGAAGTGATACCAGTGAATTTCCATCAGTCTTCAGTTCCCTCAAGTCAATTCTCTCATTTATTTGATGCTTATCTCTAGGGTATTTTTTGTTAGCTTCACCTCTCCTCCTTTGCTTCTTACCATAGCAATAATTGTGACAAATACTGTTGTCTTATAATCCTGAAATAGTTTTATGCTGTGAGAATTCATTTGTTTTTAATGATCATACCAGATAACAAATTCTGAAAAGTAATCTAATTAGTTTTAATTCATCTGCTAATTTTATTTCTGGCATCACCTCAAAAAAAAAGGATAGAAGCTCTCAGAATTCTTACCTAAGTATTTTCATCTCCTTTTAAAAATAAATCATGTGAGATATAATGGCTGTTTTTTCATAAGTATCATTATTTAGCATAATTTCTGTAAATTGCATTTCAAATGAGCATTTTTTTATATGATGGTAGAGTAAATTTTCCCATTTCTGATTTTAGAAAGATATTCATTTCCATTCATTTTTTTTGTCTGGGGAGGCAAAGTTTTTGGTTGTTATTGTTAACCATCCTCTCATTTCTAGATAGTGACCCATTGTTATGTTGTATGGAACTAGGGAAACATTTGAAAAAAAGACAATATGGAATGCTTTTCTATAATGGCAAAGTGTTCTTTCCAATTTGTCATTATTCAGATATCTAAGTGGTATAGTTAGAGCCATAGACCTAGCATCAAGAAGATCTGAATTCAAATTCTGTCTTATGTATTGTTAGTATAACTATTGTTCTTTTTTCAGTTTTCTCTCCAGTACAATAAGAGTTAAACAGCCTTTTCCTCTTGGAGTTGTTCTGAGGACAAATGAAATAATATTTATAAAGTGCTTTGCAAACCTTGACAAAATACATAATTGCCAGCTATAAAAGTTTTCTTTCTCATTCACATGTTTTCCTAATTTGCTGTTTTTGTGGTCACTATGATCGCCACTGAACATTTACATTAGGTGAAATGTTTTTGTTTTGGGAGGAGTACCACTATCTTTGATGTCCTAATGTATCAACCTTGTTATATTATTTTCAAGTATGCCCAATCTTAAAAGGTTTGGCATACCATTTATTTCTTAGATTCATAAGGCAGCTTCATCATACTTACTCATTCTTATTCATACTTACTCTTACTGAGTCATTTTGACTCAGGAGTCAATTCAATTAGTGGGTTTAATGGAAGACCATTACTCTATGTATTGGGTTTTTTCCAGGGAATTTATAGATTCAGGAAGCAATGAGTTCTGTTGGAATTCCCCTACTTTGTTATTGATAGGCTTTCCTCCACACCTAGTTGACTAGCTGACATATTGAATAAAACTCTAGATCTGGCATCAGGAAGATCTGAGTTCAGATCTGTCTTAGACACTTATTAGCTATATGATCTTAGACAAGTCACTTAACCCTCTGTCTACCTCAGTTTTTCCAACTTAAAATAAGGATAATGATATCACCTTATTCTCAGGGTTGTTGTGAGGATCAAATGAAATAAAATTTAGAAAATACTCACATAGTAATATTACATATATAATTGTTTCTCTTAACTCCACAAATATGGATAAAATTCTGACTTTGAAAGGTGAAATAAATATCATTAGAGAATAATGATAGTGTTTGAGGTAGACAATTCACTAGGTGAAGCTAGTTTTAATTATCTACCCTCCAGGATATAGATCAAAGAGATACATCCTTCTGGTCCACATTGTTTTGTCCATCCTCTCTAAAGCTTTTTATGCAGAATGGAGAATACAATAATCAAGTGATTCTATTGGACCAGTGAAAAGATTGGAATAATTTTAAGATATCCATTTATAAAGAATTTATAAAGCAAAACATAGGAAGAACAGGAGCATAAGAAGACCATCAGTGATAAGCAAACTCACTCTATCCTAGTATTTTCTAATCTCTTCTTCCAGCTACACTGCTTCTGATATTTCATAGCCTGGTGGTACAAAGACTTTGCAAAGCAATATGAATAAATAGTCAACAGTCTTCTTTTTTAAATCCTTCTTTAAATTAAAGATGAGAGCCATGGGGATAAAGGAATTCCCAGATAAGTGATCATTATAAAATCTTAGTCAAACAATGTATATTTATGAAACATATAACATTTATTAAACAACAATTATATAGAATAATTTTAGACCATTTAGCATAAAGATCTGGACTTGGTGATGAGTAGATTTTGGTTAGTATCCTACCTCTACACATACTAGCTATATGATTTCATCTAAATCATTTAGTTACCATATTAACTGCAATCATATAAAGCAGTACATAGTAGTATAATAATAATTAGCATTTATATGTGGCTTATATACACTATTTGTGTTTCATGATGAATCTAGGGTGTATGTGCCATTATTAGCCATATTTTACAGATGAGGAAATTGAGGAATAAAGAGGACAAATGGTTTTCCCAAGTTTCATAGAAAATATTTTTCTGACTTCTGGCCAAGACTGCAGAGAGGCACTGTCTTAAGCTCTCTTGGTTTTTCCTCAGAATTAACATGAACCAAGCCTCTTAACAGAATGTGAATCCACAGAACCTAGAGAAGAACCTAGGAGAAGAGCATCTACCAACAAGCATGAGCAAGCCCAGAGCAGAGAGCCGAGAGCCAGTGCAAGGGTGTAGGGGTGAGAATAGTAGTGTAAGTGTTTGCTGTGTGGGGTGAGCAAGCTCCAGCACTGTGGCTAGATATGTATATGGTCAGTTTGGCTGATCTGGAAGACTAGAGCTGTGAGACCCCAAGTTTTCAGTGAAGTCCTCATGTTTCTAGTTGAGTACCCTCCCCCCTCATTCCTGTGGGAGAAAGTGACTCTTCACAGAACAAACATAGTAATAACTTCCCCACTCCCAGTCTTGGTGTATGTGTGTGTGAGGGGGGAGGCACAGATCTCCCCCCACAGTGCTGATAGAGGATTAAGTAGATTAACTATATGGCCTGAGGACCCAGTTCACATTATTCAAGGGTAACCCAGATCCTGCTGTGCCCTCCCCATTCCCCCAGGCCTAGGGAGTAGGCCATTGCTCAAGGTCGAAGACACTCCAGAGAAAACATCTAATATCCCCTACTGGACAACTCATTTGAAGTTACTAAGCCCAGTGAGCAAATCCTCTAGCATCTCAATACCAGAGGACTGTGAACCACCTTCTCCCCCAATGCAAGATCCTAGGAAAATGAAGAAAGGCCAGCAGAAAGTGGGGTCCATTGAAGACAAGGATCTTAAATCAAAGGGAACTAGAGCTTCAGAGGAAAATATGAATTAGTCTGCAGCCCAAAAAAATCTTCTTAGAAGAGATCAGGAATCAGTTTAAAAGTCAACTGGAAAAACTGGGAAAAGAAATGCAAGAGAAAATTCACACTTTGCAAGAGAAAATTGTCATCTTGCAACAAGAAAATGAAAACAGGGCAGCTAGGTGGCATAGTGGATAAAGCACCGGCCCTGGAGTCAGGAGTACCTGAGTTCAAATCCGGTCTCAGACACTTAATAATTACTTAGCTGTGTGGCCTTGGGCAAGCCACTTTACCCCATTTGCCTTGCATAAAAAAGAAAAGAAAATGAAAACACAATTGGACAAGATAAAAAGAAAATAGTGTTCTCAAAACTACAACTGGACAAATGGAAAACTCCTTCAAAAATAGAATTGACCAATTGGAAAAGTAGATGTAAATATAAATAAGGAAAATTCATCTCTTAAAAAATATTGGAATCTATGGAATCTAATAACTTCACGAGATAACAAAAATCTGTTAAATAAAACCAAAAGAACCCATAAAAACTGGAAGAAAATGTAAACTATCTCTTTGGCAAAACAAATGACCTGTAGAATAGATCAAGAAGTGACAATTTAAGAATCATTAAGCTTCCTGAAAACATTTAGGAGAAAAAAAAAGCCTAGTGCCATACTTCAGGATATAGTGAAGGGGAGTTGCCCTGATATCATGGAACCAGAGCAAAAAATAATTGTTGAAAGAATATATCAATCCTCTCCTGAAAGGGATCCCAAAATGAAAACAATATTATGGCCAAACTCCAGAACTATCAGATAAAAGAGAAAATCCTGCAAGCAGACAGAAAGAAACAATTTAAATACCAAGGAACCACAGTAAGGATTATACTGGACCTGATTGCATCAACATTAAAGGAACAAATGACCTGGTATATGATATTCCTAAAAGCACAGGAGCTTGGAATGCACCTGAGAATTCAGTATCTGGCAAAACAGCTTTTTATTTCTTCCAGAGGAAAAGATAGACATTTAACAAAATAAGAGGCTTTGAACTTTTCCTGATGAAAAGACTGGAGTTAAATAGAAAATTTGGACTTCAAACAGAAGATTCAAGAGATGCATGAAAAAGGCAAAAAGGAAAAAGAAAAAAATCTGTTATCCAATAAGATGAAACTGACTATATCCCCACCTAAGAGAGAGATTATCAAAACTCTTGAGAATTATAACTCTATTAGAGAGAATATACTTAACCAGAAGTAATGGACACTCATGACTTGTCCATGACTCAGATATTAAAAATAATATGTCCTTAAACAGGAGGGACAGTAAAGAGTTGGGAGGATGGAGGAGAATGAATGGGGTAAATTACATCACATGAAGAGGTGCAAAGGACATATTATGATAGAGGGGAATAAGGGAGGAGGTGAGAACTACCTGAATCTCACTTTTATCAGATCTGACTCAAAGTAGGATTAATCCACATACCCTCATTTAGTTTTAGAAAATTATCTTACCTTTCAAGTATTAATAGGGGAAAGTGGGAGGGGGGAGGAAAAGAGGAACTGACAGAAGGAAGAAGGGACAAAGGGAAAGGGGAAAGAAAGGGGAGGTGGGTTGGATATAAGGGGGAAAATACACAGAATGAAGTGGTATTCAGAAGCAAAGTACTGGGAAATAGGGATAAGGTGGAAAAAGGGGAAAAATACAGAGAAAGACAGCATGGAGGGCAATAAAGAGTTAGTAATGTTAGTAATTATAAGGCTGAATGTGAATGAGATGAACTCTCCCATAACATGTAAGCAGATAGTAGAGTGGATTAAAAAACAGAATCTGACAATATGCTACTTACAAGAAACTCATTTGAAGCATGGAGATAAAGAGTAAAGGTAAAAGGTTGGAGCAGAATGTTTGAGCTGAAGTGAAATCCTTGCCTCAGACAAAGCAGCTGAAAAAATATTTCTCATTAAAAGAGATAAGGGAGGAAACTATATCCTCCTAAAAGGTACCAGAGACAATGCAGAAATTTCAACACCAAATAGGTGTGCACTAAGCAGAACAACATCCAAATTCTTATAGGAAAATCTGAATGAGTTAGAGGAAGATATAGCAAAACTCTAGTGTGAGACCTCAACCTCCCTCTTTCAGAATTAAATAGTCTAAACACAAAATAAACAAGAAGGAAGTTAAGGAGGTAAAGATAAATGTTGGAAAACCTAGACATGATAGACCTTTGAGAAAATTGAAGAGAGGAAAGAAAATAATATACCATTTTTTCTATAGTACATGGCAACTACATAAAATTTGACCATGTACTACAGCATAAAAACTTCATAATCAAATGAAGAAAGGCAGAAGTAGTAAATAATTCCTTTTCTGACCATAATACAATTAAAAGTCCCTTGCAATAATTGGCCATGGAAAGGTAGACCTAAAATTAATTGGAAACTAAATAACCTCATTTTATTTTTATTATTTTTAATTCAAGAATGATTTCATTTTTTAATTACACATTACTAAAATAGACATGTTTTAGGTTTTTTTGCAAGGCAAATGGGGTTAAGTGACTTGCCCAAGGCCACACAGCTAGGTAATTATTAAGTGCCTGAGACCGGATTTGAACCCAGGTACTCCTGACTCCAAGGCTGGTGATTTATCCACTATGACACCTAGCTGCCTCTAAAATAGACATTTTAAAGAGTAAACATAATCCCCCTCCCCCACAAAAATGTAAAACCCCATGAAAAATAAAGTAAAAGAAAAAGAAACAAATGTGTTTCAGTCTGTGTTCCAATACCATCACCTCTGTCTTGGGTGGATCACTCACTTTATCATAAGTCCATCATAAAAGTTACTTCCATATTTTTCCACAGTTGCTGTTGCTGACTATAATTCCATCCATCTATTTCTCCCCACTATCATCTATTATATTTTATCTCTCCTTGCAGTCTGTCCATTTTCAAAAATGTGTTGTGGGGCAGCCAAGTGGCACAGTGGACAGAGCACCAGTCCTGGGGCCAGAAGGCTCCAAGCCCACATCTCACCCCAGAGACCCAACAACCACCCAGCCCTGTGGTCCCAGACAGGCCACCCAATCTCAGAACTTTGTAAAATGTAAAAAAGAAAATGTGTTATATCTGACTATCCTCTCCTTTAATCTACCCACTCCTCTATCACCCACATTCCCCCTTTCCCCGTCCACCTTCTCTCTTTTTCCTCTAGATGTCTATACCTATTGAGTGTTCATGCTATTTCCTCTATGAGATGTTTCTAATGAGAATGAAGGTTCCCTCATTACCCCTTGCCTTCTGCTCTTCCATACCATTACAAAAGCTACATGAAATATATTTTATATGGAATATCTTAGCCTATTCTACCTGTCCTTTCCTCTTACCCCTAGTACATTTCCCCTTTCACCCACTGACTCCATTTTTACAATATATTAGATCTTCAAATCCAGTTCTCTCCTGTGCTTCATCTATAAAAGCTCCTTCTACTTGCTCTATTAAATGAGAAGGTTCAGATGAGTATTATCAGTATTATCTTTGCATGCAGGAATACACACAGTTCATCATCATTAAGTCCCTCATAATTTACCCTTCTCCACTCTCTATGCTTCATCTGAGTCCTGTTCTTGAAGGTCAAACTTACTGTTCAACTCTGGTCATTTCAAAAGGAACACTTGAAATTCCCCTGTTTTGTTGAAAGTCCATCTTTTCCCCAGGAAGAGAATGTTCAGTTTTGCTGGGTAGTTGATTCTTGGTTGCATTTCAAGCTCTTTTGCCTACTGGAATATTATATTCCAAGCCCTACAAACACTTAGTGTAGATTCTGTTAAGTCCCAGGTAATCCTGACTGCAGCTCCACAATACTTGAATTGTGTCCTTCTGACTGCTTGTAATATTTTCTTTTTGACTTGGGAATTCTGGAACTTGACTATAATATTCCTGGGGGTTTTTTGGATCTTTTTCTGGGGGAGAATGGTGGATTCTCTCAATTTCTATTTTATCCTCTGCTTCTTGGATATCAGGACAATTTTCTTGTAGGAATTCTTTAAAAATGATGCCAAGGCTCTTTTCCTGAGCATGACTTTCAGGTACCCCAATAATTTTTAAATTATCTTTTCTGAATCTGTTTTTCTAGATCAGTTGTTTTTTCAATGAGTTATTTCACATTTTCTTCTAATTTTTCATTCTTTTGGTGTTGAAGTATTGTGTCTTGATTTCTTGAAAAGTTATCACCTTCCTTTAGCTCCATTCTACATCAGAAGGATTTGTTTTCATCAGAGAGCTTTCTTATCTCCTTTTCCATATGGCCACTTCTTTTTAAAACATTCTTCTCCTCAATAACTTTTTGAACTGTTTCATCCATTTGACATAAACTCGTTGTTAACATGTTATTTTCTTCAGCATTTTTTTGGCTCACTTTGAATGAGCTGCTGACTTTATCATGTTTTTCCTGCATCTCTCATTTCTTTTCCCATTTTTTCTTCTGTCTCCCTTACTTGATTTTCAAAATCTTTTTTGAGTTCTGTCATAGCCTGAGCTCAACTTCTATATTTCTTGGAGTCTTTAGAGGCAGAAGCTTGGACTTTCTAATCTTCAGATTGAGTATTTTGGTCCTCCATGGGATCAAAGTAATTATCTATGGTCAAGTTCCTTTTTTTCTGTTTACCCATTTCCCCAGCCTGTGCCTGATTTGGGGGTACTTCCTGAACTTTTTAGTATTATTGGAACACCCCCCACAAGGACTTCAGTCTGTGAGGCTCTGTCTACTCTGCTGGTCTGTGAATGACCAAAAGCTCACCCCTCTGCCACAGGATTGTGGATGGGGGTGTCCCTGCTCTATGGGGGTCCTAGGGTCTTTATGGGGTCAAGTCCCTGAATCCTGTTCCGGGGACAGATGACAGACCTCAGCAGTCTCCTTTCACTCACTTACCTTTGGTGGGCTGAGAACTCAGGGCACAGTAACCTGGAGGCTCCTGCTGAGCTGCTCCATGGGCCTGCTTCTGTTTCCTAGATCTGAGCTGTGCTGAGGAACTGGGCTTCACTCAGAGCCTGGGCCTCATACTCACTCTGCCAGAGGTCTCCCTGCTGATCTTCCAAGTTGTGCTTGGTGCTCCCTGGGGTACAGGTTAAGAAACTGCTTCTGCTGCTGGTAGCTAGTGCTCCCAGGTGCCCTGGGGCTGTTTCCAGGAGGCTGAAGTTCTTTGGCTCTGGTGGCCACCCCTCCAACACTGTGGAACACAGTTTTTCTACTATTTTCCAGCTTACCTTGGGCTGGATAATCACCTCACTGGGTCTTTCTGTAGGTTCTGCCTCTTGAAAATTTAGTTACAGTCATAATCTTAAGGTTTTTGAAATATTTTGGAGATATCACCTAAGACAGGCTCTTATCCTGCCACCATCTTGGCTCCACCCCTAAATAACCTCATTTTAAAGAATGAGTGGATCAAACAAAAAAATTATAGATAGAATTAATGATTTCATCCTAGACAGCGACAATAATGAGACAACATACCAAAACTGAGGGGATACAACCAAAGCAGTTATTCAGGGATATAGTATATCTGTAAATGCTTACATGAATAAAACAGAGAAACAGGAAAGCAGTTAAATAAGCAAGCAACTAAAAAAATTGGGAAGGAACAAATTAAATACCAAATTAGAAATTCTAAAAATGAAAGGAGAAATTAATAAAATCAAAAGCAAAAAGCTATTAAACTAATAAATAAAACCAAGTGTTAGTTTTATGAAAAAAATCAATAATATAGACATTTGATTAATTTGATTTTTAAAACGAAAAAAGAAAGCCAAATTGCTAGTATCAAAAATGAAAAAGATGAACTTACCACCCATGAGGAGGAAATTAAAGTAACAATTCAGAACTATTTTGCCCAATTGTATATCAATAGATTTGATCATCTAAGTGAAATGGATAAATATTTACAAAAATATAAGTTGCCCAGGTTAAAAGAAGGAAAAATTAAATACCTATATAACCCTACCTCAGAAAAGGAAATTCAACAAGCCATCATTGACCTCCCTAAGAAAAAAATTTTCTGGGTCAGATAGATTCACAAGTGAATTATCTCAAATATTTAAGAAACAATTGGTTCCAATTCTACATAAACTCTTTGGAAAAATAGATGAAGACAGAACTCTGCCTAATTCCTTCTAGGACACCAATCTGATGATGCTACCTAAACCAGCTAGAGGCAAAACAGAGGAAGAAAATTCTCATCCAATTTCCCTAATGAATATGTATGCAAAAATTGTAAAAAAACAATCTTAGCAAAGTGATTATAGCAATTTTTCATTAGGATACTACATTATGACCAAGCAGGATTTTTTCCAGGAATGTAGGTTCAATACAAGGAAAACTGTCAGTATAATTAACTATGTCAATAACAAATCTAGCAGAAATCATATGATTATCTCAACACATGCTGAAAAAGCTTTTGACAAAAACAGTACCCATAAAAAAAAACTAGAAAGCATGGGAATAAATGGATTGTTCCTTAGAATAATAAGCAGTGTCTATCTGAAACCATCAACAAGCATTATATGCAATGGGATAAGCTAGAAGCATTCCCAGTAAGATAGGGATGAAACAAGGATGCCCATTATCACCACTACTATTCAATATTGTATTAGAAATGTTAGCTTCAGCAATAAAAGAAGAAAAAACAAATTGAAGGAATTAGAATTGGGAATGAAGAAACAAAACTCTCACTCTTTGCAGATGACATGATGGTATACCTAGAGAACCCTAAAAATCATCTAAAAAACTATTGGAAACAATTAGTAACTTTAGCAAAGTCGCAGGATATAAAATAAACCCATGTAAATCCTCAATATTTCTAAATATTACTAACAAGATACAGCAGTAAGAGCTAGAAGGAGAAATCCCATTTAAAATAACTTCAAGGGGTGCCTATAATGCTCAGTGGAAAGAGCACCAGCCCTGGAGTCAGGAGTACCTGAGTTCAAATCCGGCCTCAGATATTTAATAATTACCTAGGTGTGTGGCCCTGGGCAAGCCACTTAACCACATTGCCTTGCAAAAAAACCCAACCTAGAATAACTTCAAACAACATAAAATACTAGGGAGTTTACCTGCCAAGGTAGATTCAGAAACTCTATGACAGCAACTATAGACACTTTTCACATAAATAAAATCATATGTAAAATCTAAATAACTGGGAAAATATCAATTGCTCATGGATAGGCCAAGCTAATAGAATAAAAATGACAATTCTAACTAAATTAAACTACTTATGTAGTGCTATACCAATCAAACTTCCAAAAAAATTTCATTAATGAGCTAGAAAAAAATTGTAAATAAATTCATAGAAAATCCACTGAAAGAAAAGAAATTTAATTTTAAAAAGTCCAAAATGAGGTAGTTTAGCCTTATCAGATCTAAAATTATAGTATAAAGCATCAGTCATCAAAACTGTCAAATACTGGCTAAGAAACAGAGTGATGAATCAATAGAGTAGGCTAGGTGTAAATGAGATAGCAGAAAATGATTATGGTACTCTTGTGTTTTATCAACCCCAAAAGTCCAGCTTCTGGGATAAGAACTCATTTTTTGATTAAAAAACTGTTGGGAAAATTGGAAGATAGAATGGCACAAACTTGGATCAGACCAACATTTCATACCCTATACCAAGATAAAATCAAAATGGGTGCAGGATTTAGACATAAAAGACAATATTATAAACAAACTAGGAGAACAAGGAATTGTTTACCTGTGCAATCTATGGAAAGGGGAGCAGTTTATGACCAAAGAAGAGACAGAGATCATCAACAAAAACAAACCATGGGGCGGCTAGGTGGCATAGTGGATAAAGCATCGGCCTTGGAGTCAGGAGTACCTGGGTTCAAATCTGGCCTCAGACACTAATTACCTAGCTGTGTGGCCTTGGGCAAGCCACTTAACCCCATTTGCCTGGCAAAAAAAACCTAAAAAAATATTTAAAAAAACCAAACTAGATAATTTTGATTACAATAAATTAAAAAGCTTTTACACGAATAAAACCACTGTAATCAAGATCAAAAGAAATATAGTAAATTGGGAAACAATTTTTACAACTGGCATTTCTGACAAAGGACTCATTTATAAAATATATAGAGAACTGTGTCAAATTTATAAAACAAAAGTCATTCCCCAATTGACAAGTCATCAACGTTTATACAAAGGCAATTTGCAGATGCTGAAATCAAACCTATCTATAGTCATATGAAAAATTGTTGTAAATCACTATTGATTAGAGAAATGAGATTTAAAACATCTTTGAGGTACTACCTCACACCTCTCAGATTGGTGAATATGACCAGAAAGGACAATGATCAATGTTGGAAGGGATGTGGGAAATCTGGGACACTGATGCACTGTTGATGGAACTGTGAACTGATCTGACCTTTCTGGAGTGCTATTTGGAATTATGCCCAAAGGGAAATAAATATGTTCATACCCTTTGATCTAGCAATGCCACTACTGGGTATATACCCTGAAGATACCATGAAAAAGGGTAAAAACATATCTTGTACAAAAATATTCATAGCAGCTCTGTTTGTGGTGGTCAAGAATTGGGAATCAAGTTCATCGATTTGGGAATGGCTGAACAAATTGTGGTACATGAAATGTTATGGAACACTGTTCTATTAGAAATCAGGAAGCATGGAATTTCAAAGAAGCTTGGCAAAACTTGCACGAAGTTGATTGAGAGTGAGATGAGCAGATTCAGAAGAACATCACACACCCTAACAGCAACAGGGGCATGATGATCAGCCTTAAATGGACTTGCTCATACCATCAGTGCAATAATCAGGGACAATTTTAGGGTAGCTGTGATGGAGAATACCATCTGTATCCAATGAAAGAACCATGAAGTTTAAAGAAACACCAAAGATTATTACCTTCAATCTTTAAAAATGTTGTCTTATGTACTACATAATTTTGCTATATCTAATATTTTATTTCTTCCTTGAGGATATGTTTTTTTTCTCTCAACACATACAATTTTGATCAATACATAGCATCGAAACAATGTAAAAATTATCAAATTACCTTCTAAGGGAGGGTAGGGAGGGTGGGAGAAAAATTATAAAATTCAAAACTTTACCAAAAAATGATAGGTAGAAACTACTACTATATATAATTGGAAAACAAGTAAAATATTAAGAAGAAAATAAAATTCTGAGGCAAGATTTGAACTCAAGCAATTCTCACTCCAACTCCAGCAATCTATCTGCTACTTAAATCTCTCAGATTCCCAAGCCCATTCTATTTGAAAATAAACAAAACAAAACAAAACTTCAGATGCAGCATGGACCCTTTAAGTGCAAATGATAAATACCTAGTAAATGATCACATTATTTTAAATTTCACTAAATATTATCTTTAGGCTAGATCCAGTGAACATATTTTCTACATAATTATAACTTCAAATGGTATAATTTCAAATAAATTGACAAGTTCATGAAATTCATTATTCATACTGATTGATACTAAGACAAAGTGGAGAAAGAGTCAAACTTGTATTTAAAAATACATGAGTTATGGGGGCGGCTATGTGGCTCAGAGGATAAAGCACCAGCCTTGGAGTCAGGAGTACCTGGGTTCAAATCCGACCTCAGACACTTAATAATTACCTAGCTGTGTGACCTTGGGCAAGCCACTTAACCCCACTGACTTGAAAAATCTAAAAAAAATACATGAGTTCAAGTCCTTTTCCTGAGCTTCATATCCATGAGTAAGTCCCTTCAACTCTTAATAATCCAGGAAGACTCTCTTAATCTTCAAATTTATGAGAAGTTACTGATTTGCTTTTATTGAACAAATGTCAATAGTGCTTTCCTATACATATAAAATCAGCAAGACTGTAATAAAAAAAATAAATTCACCACTTGCTTTTAAATCTCTTCTGGAATGTAATTAAAGGTAAGACATTATCTCTCTCTGTCATTTTACACACACACACACACACACACACACACATATGTGTATATATATATATATATATATATATATATATATATATATATATATATATGCCACTAGTTATAATTTAAGGAGAATGAAATAAATACAAAGATAGATTTAGAAGACATTACAATCACCAAGTCTTACTTGTAAATCTAATTGAAATCTCTTCTACAACATATTTGGCAATTGATCAGTCAATTTATATTTGAAACCATATAGTACATGATACTTACACAAAAATTGACCTTGTACTAGGGCATAAAAACCTAACAATCAATTGCAGAAAGACAGAAATATGAATACATCTTTCTGAGATCATAATGCAATAAAATCATATGCAATATTGGACCAGGGAGATATAGACCCAGAACTAATTGGAAACTAAATAACATCATTTTAAAGAATGAGCAGATTAAGCAACAGATTATAGAAAAAAATAATTATTTCATCCTAGATAATGACAATAATGAAACAACATACTAAAACCTATGGGATACACTCAAGGAGGCTGTCAGGGGATGTATTGTTAAATGCTTACATGAAAAAAATTAGAGAAAGAGGAAATCAATGAACTAAATATGCAAATAAAAATTAGAGAAAGAAAAAATTAAAACCCCCAATTAAATAGCAAATTAGGAATTCTAAAAATTAAAGGAGAAATTAATAAAATTGACAGCAAGAAAACTATTGAACTAATAAATAAAACCAAGAGCTGGTTTTATTAAAAAAACAATAAATTGATAAACCTCTGGTCAATTTGATTAAAAAACAGAAAGAAGCAAATTGCTAGTGTCATAAATAAAAAAAAGGTGAACTCACCACCAATGAGGAGGAAAATAAAGTAATAATTTGAAATTATTTTGCCCAACTCTATGCCAATAAATTTGATAATCTAAGTAAAATGGATGAATATTTACAAAAATATAAGTTACCCAGATTAAATGAAGAGGAAATTAAAAATCTAAATAACCCTATCTCAGAAAAAAAGAAATTCAACAAGCCATTATTGAATTCCCTAAGAAAAAATCTCAAGGGCCAGAGGGATTCACAAGTGAATTCCATCAAACAGTTAAGAATCAATTAGTTTCAATTCTATATAAACTCTTTTGAAAAATAGGTGAAGATGGAACTCTGCCTAACTCTTTCTATGACACCAATAGTGCTGATACCTAAACCCAGAAGAGAAAACTTACAGTGATCAGTTATCTCAATTCCTTATTTTAAGTATTCAATGTCACTTTTAAGCAACTCAGAATGCTTAAACATATATAATGATGAAAACTGCTACTTTGTGATTATCTAAAAATTGCTTCTAGTTCTGCCCACCTTGGACCAAATAATACAATTCTGATCCCTGTTCTACATTTAGATCCCTTCAAATACTTGAAAGACAATTATCATTTCTTTTTTAAAACTTTTCTTCTTTTGGCTAAATATACTCTGTTCCTTTACCTGAGTTTATTGTCTCACTGCTCTTATTGGCCTTCCAGATTGTCAATGCCTTTCTAAAATGTGTTATTGTTCAAAACTGGACAGAGTACTTCAGATATTGTCTAACCAGGCCAGAATAGAATATTTCAGATGTAGTCTAACCTGGCTAGAATAGAGTACTACTATTATAATGGATGTTATTCTTTGATGTATTCATCCTGAATATGCATTAGCTCTTTGACCTCACATGTCAAATAGCTAATGCATATTAAATGAGAATCTTCCAAAACTTCCAATTTTTTCAACACATTCTGTTTTAAAATCATGTCTCCCTAATCCTCTACTTGTGCGGATGATCTTTTGAAATAAGAATAAAACCTTCTTTTATCCTCAATAAATCTCATTTTATAATATTTGGCCCTGTTGAGGTCTTTTTGGATCCTAATTATATCATCTTATGTGTTAGTAGTTCTCTTCTTGCTTTGTGTCTCCTTCTTATAAAATATTGAATTTGTCAAGATCAAGTATAAATGCCAGGGGAACTCCACTATAGACTTCCTTCTAAGGTGATATCAATCCATTCAATTCTAATCTTCTCTGTGAGTCCAATGATTCAGCCAGTTCCCATTCAACTGACAGTTCTACTAATTTTCCATTTTTTCCAAGGACATGGTTTGAAAAAAAATTTGTCAAATCCAAGTATATGATGTCTATGATATTTCTTCAATTTATTAGTCTAAGAACCATGAAAAAATGTAATAAAATTTTTATGGTGTGGATTGATCTTGATGACCCCATACTTAATCTCAATGATCATAGTAAAGATACAGTAATCAGGTTGCAATAATTACATTTTTAAATTTTTGTTCTATTTAATATTTTACTTCCTTTCAGTTAAATGCAAAAACAATTTTAACAGTCATTTTTGACACTTTGAGTTCCAAATTCTCTGCCTTCCTCTCCTTCATGAAAAGGCAAACAATTCCATAAAGATTACATATGTATAGTCATGCAAAAACATTTCCATAATAGACATGGTGTGAAAGAAAATGTAGAGAAAAAAAGAAAAACCTCAAAAAAATTAAGGTAAAAAAATCAAGCTTCATGGCAATTTTTATAGTGGCAACAATTCCGAAATTGAGGGGATGCCAATCAATGGGGACTAGATGAACAAGTTATAGTATATAGTATAATATTCTTGAGAGTTTTTATTTTGGGATCTCTTTCAGGAGGTGATGGTGGATACTTTCAACTTCTATTTTATCTTCTAGCTCTAGACTGTCAGGGCAGGCTTCCTTAATAATTTCTTTCTTTTTTTCTCTTTTAAAATGACTCTGAGGTATCAACTCACACCTATCAGATTCTTTAATTTGAAGAAAATGGAAAATGAACAATGTTGGAGAGTTTGTGGGAGTGTGGGAACATTTATGCATTGCTGGTGGAGTTGTGAACAGATCCAACTATTTTGGCGAGCAATATGGAACTGTGCCCAAAGACCAACAAAATTGTTCATATATCCTTTGATCCAGGAATTCCAATCCTAGGCTTATATCCAGATGAAATTACTAAAATGGGAAAAATCCTAGATGTTCTAAAATATTTGTAGCAGCTCCTTTTGTAGAGGCAAAGAAGTGGAAATTGAGGAGATGCCCATCCATTGGGGAATGGCTAAACAAGTTTTGGTACATGAATACTATGGAATATTATTGTTCTATAAGAAACCAGAAATGATTGGACTATAGAGAAGCATGGAATGACCTCCAGGATCTGATGCTGAGCACAGGGAGCAGAACCAAGAGAACAATGTACATATTAACAACAGTGTGAGATGATCAACCTTGATGGATGCAGCTGTTCTCAGTAGTTCAGAGAGCTGGGACAACCGTATTGGACAAGCTATAGAAAATGCTATCCCCATCCATAAGAAGAAAAACAAAACAAAACAAAACAAAAATTCCTTCAAAATCTGATGAACACTTCATTCACTCTTTAAAAATTTTTTTTTAGATTTTTTTTTTTGCAAGTGAATGGCATTAGGTGGTTTGCCCAAGGCCATGCAGCTAGGTAATTATTAAGTGTCTGAGACTGGATTTGAACTCAGGTACTCGTGACTCCAGGGCCAGTGCTCTAACTGCTGAACCACCTAGCCGCCCCTAAAAAATATCTTTTAAGGGGAATATAGGTGGCTCAGTGGATAGAGCACCAGCCCTGGAATCAGGAGTACCTGAGTTCAAATGTGTCTTGAGACACTTAATAATTACCTAGCTGTGTGGCTTTGGGCAAGCCACTTTACCCTGTTGCCTTGCAAAAATACACACACACACACACACACACACACACACACATATATATATATATATATATATATATATATATATATATATATATGTCTTTTATGTATCTGTTTCTCCTAATACAAATTCCTCATAATAAAATGACTATTCTGTAAACATGTTCAACAAAAATTTGCATGTAAAATATTATTAACCTAACTAGTCTCCACTGATGGGAGGGTGGAAGGAAATTTTGTAACTTAAAAATGTACATAGGCATATGCATGAATGTTGAAAAACTTTCATAATATGTATTTGGAATAAAGCATCAATTAAAAAAATAAATAAATAGATAAATTACAAAAAGAGAAATGAGGTCTTTTACAGAGAAACTTGTTTCAATTTTTTACCCACAGTAGCTGTTGTTAATTGAATTTCTCTGCATCCTACTCACATGCTATTTATTCTATTCTTTCTCTATTTTCACCCATTTCTCCCACAATCGTTCCTCCCTACTGTCCTCTCTTCCTCCCATCCTCCTGACCTGCTTTTTTTGTCATCCCTTTCCTCTCCTACTTTCCTCTAGGGTAAGATAAATTTCTATACATAATTAAGTGTGTATGTTATTCCTGTCTGAGACAACTCTGATGAAAATAAGGTTCACTCACTCCTCTTTACCTCCCACCTCTTCTATTCTGTAAAAACTTTTTCTTGCCTCTTTAATGTGAAATAACTTAAGCCATTCTAACTATCTCTTTCCCTATTCTTCTTTCACAGGCTCCATCTTTTTAATATTTTATCATTTCAAATCTTATATTATTCTGACTGTGGCTCCAGGATATTTGAATTGGTTTTTTTCTAGCTGAGTGCAATATTTTCTCCTTGACATGAGAGCTCTGAAACTTGGCTATAATATCCCTGGCAGTTTTCATTTCTCTTTCAGGAGATTATTGGTAGATTCTTTCAATTTCTATTTTGTCCTCTGCTTCTGGGATATTGAGGCAGTTTTCCTGAATAATTCTTGAAAAATGACATCCAGGTTCTTTTTTTTTGGTCATGGCTTTTAGGTAGTCCAGTAATTTTTAAATTATCCTTAATCTGTTTTCCAGGTCAGTTTTTTTCATTTTTAAAAAAATATTTATTTATTTTCATCGATATGCATGTGTATATTTATATGTTACAAAATTTCCATTAACCCTCCATTTCCACCCCCCTCCCCTCAGAGGTGAAAAGTCAAATTAGCATAGTACATACATATTTTGAATAAACATATTTACATATTAGTCATTCTTGGTATGAGGAATTAGGAATAAGGGAAAGAGATACTTAAGAGATAATTTTTATAAAGTGTTCATCAGATTCTGAAGGGTTGGTTCTTTTTCATTTTTGTTTTGTTTGTTTTTATTTATCTGGACAGGGGTAACATGGTCCATAGCCAGTCTAATATGGTTGTCCTAGCTCTCTGAACTAGTGAGAGGAGCTGCTTCCATTAAGGCTGATCATCTCACAATGATTTTGTTAATATATACATTGTTTTCTTGGTTCAAGTCCCTTTGCTCAGCATTGGATCCTGGAAGTCATTCCATGCTTCTCTGGAGTCCAATCATTTCTGGTTTCTTATAGAACAATAATATTCCATAGTATTCATACAAAACTCGTTTAGCTATACCCCAATTGATGGGCATCCCCTCAATTTCCAGCTCTTTGCCTCTACAAAAAAAGAGCTTCTATGAATATTTGGGAACATCTAGAATTTTTCCTATTTTTAGTAATTCCATCTGGATATAATAAGCCTAGGATTGGAATTCCTGGATCAAAGGATATATGAACAGTTTTGTTGCTCTTTGGGCACAGTTCCATATTGCTCTCCAAAATGGGTAGATTTGTTCATAACTCCACCAGCAATGCATCAATGTACCAATCCTCCCACAATCTCTCCAATAATGATAATTTTCCCTTTTTCTCATCTTAGCCAATCTGATAGGTATGAGGTGATACCTTAGAGTCATTTTAATTTTAATTTCTCTAATGAATAATGATTTGGAGCATTTTTTTCAGATAATTGTAAATAGTTTTAATTTCTTTTTTTGAAAACTGTCTGTTCATATATCCTTTGATCATTTATGAATTGGGGAATGATTTCTAACCTTATAAATTAGATGCAGTTCTCTATATATTTTATAAATGAGACCTTTATCACAACTCTTAGCTGTGAAGATTGTTTCCCAGATTTCTGCTTTCCTTCTGATTTTGGCAGCACTGATTTTTATTAGTACAAAACTTTTAAAATATAATATAGTGAAAATCATTCATTTTGCAGTTTATAATGCACTCTATTTCTTGTTTTGTTCTAAATTTGTCCCCTTTCCATAGATCAGCTAGATCCTTTTAATTTACTGTGGTGTTACCCTTTATATCTAAATCCTGTACTCATTTTTGCTTTATTTTAGTATTGGTATGAGATGTAGGGCTATGCCTAATTTTGCCATATTGTTTTCCAGTTTTCCCAATACATTTTTTTCAGATAGTGAATTTTTAATCCCAGAAATTAATGCCTTTGGGTTTGTCAGACAATAGATTACTATATTTTCTTTTGAACTTTTCCTAATTCATTGATCCATTTCTCTGTTTCTTGACCAGTACCAGGAAGTTTTGATGACTGCCACATTGTAGTATAGTTTTAAATCCAGTAGAGCTAGACCCCTTTCCTTTACATTTTTTTTCTCATCAGTTCCTTTGATATTCTTGACCTTTTCTTTCTCCAGATGAATTTTGTTACTATTTTTCTATCTTGATAAAGTAGTTATTTTGTAGTTTGCTTGCTATGGTGATGAATGAGTAATTTAACTTGGGTAGAATTATCATTTTTATTATATTAGCTTGACCTAACCATGAGCAATAGACATTTTTCCAATTATTTGGATTTAATGTTATTTGGGGGAGAAGTGCTTTACATTTGTCTTCATATAGTTTTTGAATTTGTTTTGGGACAAATTTGTCTTGGGAGGTAGATTTACAAGTATTTAATGTCTACAGCTACTTTAAATGGAATTTTTTTATTTCTTGCTCTTGGGCTTTGTTATTCATATATAGAAATGTTGGTTTATGTGGATTTATTTTATGCTGTGCAATTTTGCTGAATTTGTTAATTGTCTAATAGAATTTTTTATTTGATTTTCTTGGGTTTTCTAAGTATACCATCATATCATCTGCAAAGAGTGAAAGCTTTGCTTCCTTGTTGCCAATGCAGATTACTTCAATTTTTCCCCCTCTTATTGCTAGAGGTAACATTTAAAATACTATATTGAATAGTAATGGTGATAATGAGCATCCTTGTATCACCCCTGAACTTACTGGAAAAGCTCCAAGTTTATCTCCATTACATAAAATATTTGGGGTTTTTTTAAGGGGATTTTTTTTTTATTTTTGTACAAGTGATTTTTTTATACATTACTAAACATAAAATATTTGTAGATGGTTTTAGATAGATACTACTGATTATTTTACAGGAAACTCCATTTATTCTTAAACTTTCTAGTGTTTTTCATAGGAATGGATGTACTTTTGTCAAAGGCTTTTTCAACATCCATTGAGATAATCATATGATTTCTATTGGTTTTGATATTGATAAGTTCAATTATGTTTAGTGTTTTCCTAATATTGAACCATCCCTGACTATCTGGTGCAGTCCTACCTGATCATGGGGTATATAATCCTAGTAATAACTTGCTTTAATCTCATTGCTAAAATTTTATTTAAGATTTTTGTGTCAATGTTTATCAGAGTGGTTGGTCTATTATTTTCTTTGTCTGTTTTTGTTCTTCCTGGTGTAGGTGTCAATATCATATTGGTGTCATAAAAGGAGTTTGGCAGAACTCCCTTTTCACCTATTTTTTAAATTAGTTTATGAAGAATTGTAATTAATTATTCTTTAAATGTTTGGTATAATTCATTGTAAATCCATCTGGACCTGGAGATATTTTTCTTAGGGAGTTTATTGATGGTTTCTTCAATTTGTTTTTTTCTGTAATGGGGTTATATAAGTGTGTTATTTCTTCTTCTGTTAATCAGGGAAGTTTATATTTTTTAAATATTCATCCATTTCATTGAGGGTATCAGATTTATTGGCATACAATTGGCAAAGTAACTCCAAATTCTCTTTAATTTCCTCCTCATTGGTGGTTAGTTCACCCTTTTCATTTTTGATACTGGTAATTTGGTTATCTTCTTTCTTTTTTCTAATCAATTTGACCACAAGTTTGTCTATTTTATTGGCTATTTTATAAAGCCAATTCTTGGTTTTATTTATTAAATCAATGGTTGTCTTGCTTTTGTTTTTATTCTCTCCCTCAATTTTCAGAATTTCTAATTTGGTATTTAATTGGGAATCTTTAATTTGATCTTTTTCTAGCTTTTTTAGTTGATTAATTAATTGATCTCCTGTTTCGCTATTTTATTTATATAAGCATTTAGAGATATAAAGTTTCCCCTAAAAATGGCCTTGTCTGTTTCCTATAAATTTTGGTATGATCTCTCATCATTACCATTTTCTTGGATATAATTATTGATTATTCCTATGATTTGCTCTTTGATCCACCCATTGCTTAAGATGAAGTTGTTTAATTTACAGTTAGTTTTTGGTTTATCTTTCCATGACTATTACATGTAATTTTTACTGCATCATGGTCTGAGTAGTATGTATGTATTTATTATTTCTGCCTTGCTTCATTTGATTAAAAGTTTTTATGCTCTAGTTCATGGTCAATTTGGTACTGTCAAGAAAAAGGTATTTTCTTTTCTATCCCCATTAAGTTTTCTCTAGAGTTCTATCAAATCTAACTTTTCTAAGATTTCATTCACCTTACCTTCTTAACTTCCCTCTTTATTTTGTGGTTAGTTTTATCTAGTTCTGAGTGAGGGAGGTTGAGGTTGCCCATTATTAAAGTTTTGCTGTCTATGACTCCTTGTAATTCACTCAACTTTTCCTCTAGGATTTGGATACTATGCCAATAGGTGCATACATATTTAATATTGCTATAGCTTCATTACCAATGGTGCTTTTTAAGAATATTTAGTTCTTTTCCTTATCCCTTTTAATGAAATCTATTTTTGATTTTGCTTTATCTGAGATTAGAATTGCTAAACCTGATTTTTTAAACTTCATCTGAAGCATAGTACATTTGGCTTTAACCTTTTATCTTTACCCTGCATCTCTCTTCTTCTAATGTATTTCTTGCAAATCATAGGATTCTGGTTTTTAATCCATTCTGCTTTCTACTTCAGTTTTATGGGATAGTTCATCCCATTCACATTTACTGTTAAGATGACAAATTCTTCATTTGTCTCCATGCTATCTTTTTCCCTTTATATTTTTCTCTTTCCTTTCCACTTATTCCTCCTCACCAAAATTTTATTACCTTTCCCCTTTGAATTTAACTTTCAGTTTATTTTCACTTTTATCTTTGACTTCTAACTTCCCTTTTATCATTCCTTTCTTCATTTATCTTTCTCTTTTCCTGCCCTCCCCTTCCCTCTAGATTAGTATAAATTTTTAAACCCAAGTGGGAAATGTTTTTTAGTCCCTTTCTGGGCCAAATTTATTGAACAGTATTTACTCAAAGTTCATACTCTTCCTTCTTTCACCCTAAAATTGCAAATTTTTGTGCCTCTTCACTTTTATCAAACACAGTTTGATTATTGGATTGTTTGATAAGCTCATATTGTTATCAAAGTATCAAAATTCAGGTCATTCATTTTCCCTAAAAGGTACTTTACATGTTCTTATATTTTTTTCAGCCTTTTTATTTTGTTTGACAGAATCTTGTAGTCTGGTAGATTCATTGGTTTCTATTTGTTCAGTTCTAATTTTTAAGGTTTTATTTTCTTCAATTAGTTTTTGTGCTTCCTTTTACAGTTGATTATTCTTCCTTTGAATGGAGTTGATTTCTTTGGTCAATTTTTCATATTTTTCCTGCATGATTCGCATTTCCTTTTTTCCCCATTTTTATTCTCCCTCCCTTCTTTGGTTTTAAAATTCTTTTTTTAAGCTCTTCAATGAACTTTTTATATTTAAGTTTATTCAATAGACTGTTTTGATACTTCCCCTGTGAGTATTTCTCACTGATTTCCTCTTCAGACATAGCATTGCTATCATCTTTGTCTGTAATGTAGTTTCGATAGTGAACACTATTTTAGCTTTTCTGCTCATCTTTTCTGTTTTTAGTTCCTATAGGGAATATAGATCTAAGCTTTTTTTTTTTTTTTTTGCTGGGGCTGGGATCTGATCTCTGGCATGTCATTGGCCAAGTTGTTGCCAATGCAGTCCAGGTCTTGCCTTTGCAAAGATTTCTTTTCCTCCTCCTTTATGTCCAAGCTCTGCCTATGCAGTGGTTTGTTCCTGACCCAGTCCTGCTTTTTACTCCAGTGTTCCCAGGGTTCATACTTTGTTTGAGGTTGGGATCCTCCTGGCTGCGAGGACTTATGTTGTTGTCAAGCTGTCAGGATCTTTATTGCACTGTAGCTATAAGCCTCCTTTTGGCTTTCCCTGATCTCTTATCACCTAAAATTTACTTCTCCTTTTCCCCCCAAGAGATAGACCTTCACCAAAGATCCTCTATGATATCTACCATTGAAAACTTTTTTGAATCTTCTCTTTTTCTTGGTGGTATCTGTAGCTGAATGTCAGAATAGAGGCTTCATTTATCTTTGGTAGGGAAAAGCTCCAGGATCATGTTAGCTTCCTGCCACCATCTTGGCTCCACCCTGGAAGTCTCTTGGCTCCACCCAGAAATCTCCAGTTGTTTTTTTCCAATGACATCTTTCAAATTTCCTTCTAGTTTTTCATTCTGTTGATTTTTCTTTGGTTTTCAATTTCTCAGAAAGTTATGTTTCCTTTTGCTCCGTTCTATATTTCAAGGAATTATTTTCTTCAGTCAACTTTTTTTACCTCTTTTCCATTTGATTAATTCTACTTCATAAGACATTCTTCTTCTCATTGCTTTTTGGACCTCTTTTTCCATTTGACCCAGTCTGGTTTTTAAAATGATGTTTTCTTCAGTATATTTTTGTAGCTCCTTCACCAAGCTACTGATTTGGTTTTCATGATTTACTAGCATCCCTCTCATTATTCTTCCAAATTTTTCCTCTACCTGTCTTACTTTATTTTCAAATTCTTTTTTTATCTCTTCCATAGCCTCAGCTCAATTTATATTTTTCTTGGAAGATTTGAATGTAGAAAATTTGACTTTGTTGTCTTTTAACCATAGTAGATGTCTGTTGTCATGATATTTTTGTTGTTGCTTGCTCATTTCCCCAGTCTGTGACTTGATTTTTAACTCTTTGTTAAGGTGGGGCTCTGCTTCCAGGGTAGAGGATGCCCTGTCCCAGACTTTTGAGTAGTGTTGTAGCTGTTTTCTGGATTCTTCTAAGACCTGTAAGCTTTCAATTCGTTCAAGGTTATGACTACTCTCCTTACCTGTGTTCTTATGTGTGGATACCACAAGTACTCCTTTCTGCCTTGGTACTATGGAGGAGGGTCCCTGCTCTGCTGGGGTAATAGCCTCTGTTATTCTCTTGCTCCTCCTCTTACTGTCACTGGATCCCCAGACTATGAATGAGATCTGAGTATAGGCAGAAGAGTCCTGCCTCAGTTATGGCAAAGAAACTCCTATAATCATTTCCCAACCTCTTTACTGTCTCTGGGCTGAGAAGTCTGGAATCAGCTGTGTTTGCTGATTCAGTGGCACCCCAGATCTGTGTTAGTACTCCTCTCTCACCCTGGTCTTGGTGTGGCAGAATTTTCCTGCTGATCTTACAAGTTGTCCTTGGAAATCTCTGGGTTGGAAGGTGTGGAAACCACCAACACTGCCACTGACCTATTTGTCAGCTTCCTGTTCCTGGATGACTGGGATCAGTTCACTCCAACTCAGTCTGTGAGGCTCTTTGCTTCTTTTCTCACCTTTGTACAGCAGATGCTTTCCATTGATCTTCCAAGTGGACTGGGCTAGAAAAGTGTTTCACTCAATCTTTTTTGTGGGTTAGAGTCATTGGTTTAGAATTTTGTGGGTTAAACTTTAGTTAGTGTCATTATTGGAAGGTATATGGAATGGTTTTGGGGAGAGCTCAAATGAGTCTCTGCATTTCCTCCACCATCTTGACTCCTCCTAACTATTCTTTAAGGAATTTATTTCCTTTTAATGAATTTTTGTGCCTCTTTTTCCCTTTGTTCAATTTTGCTTTTTAAAATGTTTTCCTCTTTGGCTTTTGTTTTTATTTGCCATTTGGGCTACTCTGTTTCAAACAAAAATATATATTATTTTATTTTTCTCACTTTCATGCTTTGGTAGTATTTCAGCACTCATCCATTGGCAAATGTAAGTCACACATTTTTCTACCACCTTCCCTCCCCTCCCCCATCCCCTTGGTGGCAAACAGTTTGGTAAAGGTTGTACAAATATTTCAAATCATTCCCTAATTGATAAATTGTCAAAGGACATGAATAGCCAGTTTTCAAATAAAGAAATTAAAGCTATATGTAATCATATGAGAAATGCTCCAAATCATGACTGATTAGAAAAATTCAAATTGGTCAGAGCCAGCAAGCCCAGGACTGAGCCTCCATCCGTGGGCACTCCAGAGCTGCATACCCAGAGGTCCCTGCCTAGTACACTGCACCCAACTCCAACCTGCTCCTTGCACCATGTACAACAACTCCAGCATCATCACCATGAGGGAGGTGGTGCAGCCACTCTAGCTCAAGGCTGGCTTGACTGCATGAAGGTTTCTTAAGTTGCTGCCAATCTGAAACAGTTTTGCTTGCATAATGCCCCAAAATGATCCCCTGCTGACAGAGGTTTCCTTCAGTTCTAATCCTTTCTGGCCCCAGAAAGTCTGTTCATTCCTGTAGTACAATGATCTTAGACTACTTGGGAGGGATCTTTGAATCCAATCTTCATTTGTGGATCTGTGATATGAATTGGACCTATTGAAAGGAGAGAATTCTGAAGTCTGCACAAAAGTTTAATCTGTATCTATATCTATATATCTATATATTTTTATCTATCTATCTATCTATCTATATGCATAACAATGTGCCAAGTTAAACATCCAAATTTTAACTTGTGTCAGACTTTTTCATCTACCTCTACATATTTTTGTTGATTTCTGTTCTGTTCACTGGAAAGAATATAATAAAGCATTCAGATGAAAATCACAAAAAAATACAAATTAAAGCAACTATGAAGCATCAACTCTCACCTATCATATTGGCCAAGATGAGAAAAAGGGAAAATGATGGATGTAGGAGAGGTTGTGGGAGGATTGGGAAACTGATGATGGAGTTGTGAATGGATTCAACAATTCTAGAGAGCAATATGGAACTATGCCCAAAGAACAATAAAAATGTTCTTTCCCTTTGGCCCAAGAATTCTACTCCTAGGCTTATATAGGGATAAAACATAAAAAATGGGAAAAGTCCCACAAAACATTCTTTTTGCAGTTCTTTTGCAGTGGCAAAGAATTGGAAATTGAGGGGATGACCATCAATTGGGGAATGACTAAACAAGTTATGGTACATGAATACTATGGAATATTATTGTTTTATAAGAAAGTAGAAATGGTCAGGCTCTAGAGAAGTATGGAATGACTTACAGGATCTGATGCTGAGTGACAAAGGAGCAGAACCAAGAGTACAATGTACACATTAACAACAACATTGTGAGATGATCAACCCTGATGGAAGCAGCTACTCTCAACAGTTCAGAGAGCTGGGACAACTGTATTAGATAGACTCTCAACAATGCTATCCCCATCCAGAAGAAGAAAAACAAAACAAACAAAACAAAAATGACCCTTCAGAATCTGATGAACACTTTATAAAAATTATCTCTCATGTATCTCTTTTCCTTAATCCTAATTCCTCCTAATGAAAATGACTAATCTGTAAACATGTTTATCAAAAATATGTATGTAAAATGCTAACCTGACTGTTTTTCACTGAGGGGAGGGGGGGTGGAATGGGAAGAGGTGATGAAAGGATATTTTATAATTTAAAAATATACATGTGCATATACATATGAAAATAAAGATGCTACTCCAAAAATGCAATTCACTAACATAATGATTTGGAGCATTTTTCCATATTACTATATTTAAGTTTATTTTCTTCATCTGAAATTTACCTATTTATATCTATTGCCCACTTATCAGATGGGAAATGACTTGTATTCTTATAAATTCCATTCAGATCTCTATATATTTTGGAAATGAGATGTTTATTAGAACCACAGTAAAAATTGTTTCACAGCTTTTTGGTTTTCCTTCTAAATTGGGTTTTGTTGGTTTTATTAATGTAATTTTAGAAAATTTAACATATTCAAAATCATTCATTTTGCAGTTCATAATATTCTATAGTTCTTGTTTGGTCATAAATTTCTCCCCTTCCCAAAGATCTGACAGATAGAGTATTTCTTGATTTCTTATTGATATCACTCTTTCTGTCTAACATTCTGAACTTATTTTGGTATAGGGTGTAAATTGTGGGTCTATGCCTAGTTTTTGTCATACTATTTTCCAGTTTTTCCCAGAAATTTTGTGAAATAGAGAGTTCTTATCCCAGAAGCTAAAGTTTTTTGTTTATCTTCTATGGCACTTTATTACATGTGATTTTTATTGCATCATGATCTGAAAAGCATACATTTATTATTTCTTTCTGCATTTGATTGTAAGGTTTCTATGCTCTAGTACATGATCAATTTTGGTATAGGTGACATGCACTGAAGAGAAAATTGTATATTCTTTTCTATCCCCTTTCAGTTTTTCCAGAGGTCTATCATAAATTTTCTAAGTTTTCTAAGATTATATTCAACATCTTAATTTCTCTCTCATTTATTTTGTGGTTAGATTTAACTAATTCTGAGAGAGGGAGGTTGGATTCCTCCACTTTTATAGTGGTTCTATCTGTCTCCCTGAATTCATTGAGCTTCTCCTTTAAAACTTTGGATGCTATGCCACTTGATGCATGTATATTTAATAATGATATAACTTCCTTGCCCATGATAACTTTCAAGGAGTTGTAGTTTCCTTCCTTATCATTTTTAATAACATCTATTTTTGCTTTTACTTTGTCTGAGATAAAGATTGCTACCCCTGACCTTTCTTTTACTTCTACTGAAGGATAATATAGTTTTGCTACAGTCTTTTACCTTAATTCTATGTATATCTCTCTCTACTTCAAAAGTGTTTCTTTTGGACATATTGGAGGATTCTGGTTTATAGTCCATTCTGCTATCTGCTTCCATTTTATGAGAGAGGTTATTGCATTCACATTTTCTTTTAAAATTATTAATTCTGTATTTACTTCCATGCTATATTTCCCTATTTATACTTTTCTCTTTTCATTTCTCTTATCTCATCACCAACATTTTGTTCCATTTCTGCTTGGACTTTTCTATTCAGTTTTAACTTTAACCTTTCTTTTACTCTTAATTTTTCCCTCCCTTTCATCAGACCCTTCTTCCCCTTTCTTTTCCTTCCCCCATGCCCTCCACCTTCCCTATAGGATAGGATAGATTTTTAAGACTTTGTCTGAGGTTGGGACTGCTATTAGATGCTAGAATCTAGTTTGCACTGTAGCTAAGAGCCTCCTGCTGACTTTCCAGCTCTCACACCTTTACTGGGATATATACTTCCCCTTAACCACGGTTCTTTTTTGGGCCAAGTCTGTGGAGAGTAAGATTTACTCAGTGTTCACACCTTCCTTTCTTTCCTCTACTATAATAGTTCTTTCTGACTTTTCATGTTATTTGCTTCTAATGCCAAGACCTTCCTAAAAAAACTCTTCTTTTCTTATCTCTATTGTTGTAACCCTTGCTTGTACTTACAATCCTTCTGTCAAAATACACTCCTTTTATCTGTCCTGAAAGGTTGAATTTTTTGTTCAATTCTGGTCTTTTAATCACAAAATTTTGTAAGTCCTCTATTTCATTGGAAACCTTTCCTTTCCCCTGATGGAGTATGCTGAATTTCACAGGGGATTTATTACTTGGTTGTAATTCAAGGTCCTTTCTTCTCCAGAAAATTACATTCCAGGCTCTCCAATCCTTTAGTGTTGAAGCTGATAAGTCCTGTGTAATTCTGTTGTGCTTCCTTCGCAATTAAATTTCATTCATTTGACTACTTGCATTATCTTCTCCTTTAGCTGTGTTTCTGTGGCCCATGCTAGACTGTGTGCCTCTCTCACCCTAGTGTAACAGTCTTTCCTGCTGACTTTTTAAGCTATCTTGTTCTGAAAATCTCTTTCACTCTGTCTCTATGCATTCTGTAGTTCACAAATTTGTTTTGAATCATTATTTAAAGGTATTTGGAGGCATTCAGGAAGAAATCTCAAGTGAGTCCCTGCCTTTACTTTGTAATCTTCTCTGTGCCTCCTTCAATAATTTCTTTAATAATAATACTCTGTTTGATATATTTGGTAGTCAAGATGGTCGAGTAAGAGTAAGTCGTTGTAGTTCCATGTTAACCCATGGACAATCATGAAGAAGTATCATAGGGCAAATCCTGAAATGGCAGAACTAACCAAAAAAATTGGTGTGAAACAATCTTTTGACCAGAAAACTTGGAAGATTGATAGGAGAGATTCATCTCACTTAGATGAAGGGGGAGTGCAGTTTAGTATGAGAAGCACCCCAGTGACCTAGAGCCAAACCCCACTGTGGAAAATCAGTAGGAGATTCTAAGAAGCAGAGTAATGCAGCAAGAACACCAGAAGCCCCCAGCAGCCTTGTTATGTTTGGGGAAGCTGGCAAGCTCCAGCTCCTAGACCTGCCCCATTATTTTGTTGTAGCTCCTGAGAAGGTTGACATCCCCCAATGACAAGACCTCTATGTCCTTCAGCATAGCCCAAGCAAGCAGGAAATCTATAGAGGTCAAACAACCAAGTGCTTCAGTGAGGCACTGGGGAAAATCCAGAAATACCTTATTAGCCTCAAGACACATCAGACACAACCACTAGGACTACTATGTAAGCTGCCAGACTTCTATGACATACAGTAGGGCCAGCCATCATCACTACTCAACCTCCTTAGCATTATATCAGACATGAGAGCCCCACGGTAACATCAGGTAAACAGCAAGGGTCTATAGGCATTGGAACAAGAAATCTGAGGCAGAATCCCATCTATGCTGGCAATAGAGTTTATACAAAAGAAAAAAAAAGTTTCAAAAATAATGACCAAAAAAACGGAAAAAAATGAGACCTTAGAAAGTTAAGGTAGACAGGGAAGACCAAGACATGAATTCAGAAGATGACCACAATGTCAAAACACCTATGGGCAAAACCCCAAAGAAAAATGTGAAGTGGTCTCAAGTTCATAAAGAACTAATTGAACAGCTCAAAAAATAGCTTAAATGTAATATAAGATAGATAAAAGAAATAATGAGAAAATAAATTAGAGAATGCAAAAGAATTACAATAAAAGTCAAGTTTGAGACATCAAGAAATGATCAAACAAAATCAAAAGAATGAAAAATATGGAAGAAAATGTAGACTACTTCATAGGAAAAACAACTGACCTGAAAGATAGATGCAGTAGAAACAATATTACAGTCATTGAACTGCCGAAAAGCCACAATCAAAGCATCTTTTAAGAAGTTTTTAAGGAAAACTGCCCTGATGTTCTAGAACCAGAAAGAAAAATAAGCATTGAAAGAAGCCACTGATTGCCTTAATAAAAAGATTGCAAAAAGAAAACCTCTAAGGGAATTTAAGAACTATTGGATAAAGGAAAAAAAACACTGTGGGTGACCGAAAAGAAAAAATAATCAGATATTGGGGAGTCACAATCAGGATTATGTAGAACTTGAAAGCTGCAGCATTAAAAAATCAGAGGTCATAGAAAATATTATTACAGAAGGAATTATGACTACAAACAAGAATCATTTTCCTGGGAAATTTAAGCATAATATATCAATGGAAAATTGTCATTCAATGAAACAGAAGGATTTCAGGTTTGCATAAGGAGAAGACAAAATCTACACTAAAAATTTGACCTTTGATATCAAAACCAAAGAGAAACAGAAATAGATTTTTAAAAAAGGGAGGGAAACATAAAGGGTAATTTAGACCTAAACTGGTTACATTACAACATGGGAAAAAAGAAATTTATCATTCTTAAAAATTCTATCACAAATATTGCAACTAGTCATAATTTGAGGGAAAGACATAAAAATTAGGGATAATAAAGAGAAGTACACTGGGCACATAAGGAAGGGAGAGGTAGAATGAAGTAAATTATTGCACATGAAGGGAAACAAAAGATCTGTTGAAGGGAGGGCAAGATGAGAGGGTAGGCATTGCTTGAACCTTACTCTCATCATAAGTGATTCAAAGATGAAATTATATATATATATATATATATATATATATATATATATATATATATATATGAAATTACTAGAATAAAAGAATCTATCTTATGTGATAGGAAAGTACGAACAAAGTAGATTAAGGATTAAGCAAAGGGAGTGAGGGATGGAGACTATCAAAGAGAGGGAAGAGGGCAGATGGGGAGGGTAGAGAGAGACAGAGAGACAGAGAGAGACAGAAATAGAGATGGGGGGAAGAAATAAATCAAAACTAAAAGAATACAAGCCATTCCCCAGTTGATAAAAGTCAAAGGCTATGATGAAGAAACCAAAACTACATATATGTGTGTGTGTGTATATGTTCTATTAATCATTTTTGTTTAGAGAAATGAAAATTGAATCAAGTCTAAAGTAACATCCCACACCTTTCAGATTGGCTAAGCTGACAAAAAAGGAAAATGATTCATTTTGGAGGGAATATAGGAATAATTGGAACACCAGTTTACTTATGGTAGAGATGCATACTGATCCAACCAAACTTGTCTACAATACTACTACCACTACTACTACTACTACTATTATTACTACTACTACTACTACTACTACTACTACTACTACTACTACTACTAGATCTATATCCAGAAAGATCTTTAGAAAGAGAAAAGGACCTATGTATGAAAAGAATATTTATAGCTGCCCTTTATGCGTTGGAAATTGAGGGAATGTCCATCAATTGGGAAATGGATGAACAATATGTGGTATGTGACAATACTATTTTGCAATAATAAATGATGAACTGACAGATTTCATAATGACCTGGACTGATTTGTGTGATCTGATACAAATTGAAAAGTTTCAGAGGCAGAAAACCATTGTATACAGTATTAGCAACATTGTATTATGGTCATCTATTAATAATTGCTCTTCTAAGTATTAAAATCATATAAGACAAGTAAAAAGTACTCAGGAACAAAAATGCTATAAATATCCAGATTTAAAAATAAACTGATGAACTCTGAAAGCAGATTGAAGCATATTTTTTTCACTTTATTCTTATCATTTTTAAAATTTTTTTTGCAAGGCAAATGGGGTTAAGTGGCTTTCCCAAGGCCACACAGCTAGGTAATTATTAAGTGTTTGAGGCTGGATATGAACTCAGGTACTCCCGACTCCAGGGCTGGTGCTCTATCCACTGCTCCACCTAGCCGCCATTTATTCTTATCATTTAAAAAATATATATTTCTTCTTCCACAGCTATGAATAATAAGGAAATGGTTTACATTATTTCACATGTAATAACTATATCAAAATGCATGCTATTGTCCAAATAAGGGAGGGAAAAAATTTGGAGCAAAAAAATCTTGAAAAATGAATGCTAAAAATGAATATATAATTGGGGAAAATAAAATAAAAGCAAGTCTGTGGCAAAAATAAGATATGCTTTTTAAAAATAAGTACATCTATTCAGTATCAAGATCAAATATTCACATTTAGCAGTGAACAACCTGGGTACCAAAAAATCTGGATTAAAATAATTGCTAATATATTTTATGTTTCCTACAGAACAGAAAGTAAAATATCCTTTTTTAATAAATTTATTCAAAAATGAAGTTTCAATATTTTCCTCATACATAGAAAAATATTTTCTAAAATAGTTTCTTATGGTAGCTAGACCGTCAGTAATATGTTTGTAATATGCAAATCTGTTCAAACCTCTAGTTTTTCTATTATTTTTTCTCACTTTATTACCCTTCTTAATTTTTTCCTAGCAATAATCAGTCTTCTTTCACTATTACAACTACAACAACAACTACTACTACTACCACTACTACTACTACTACTACTACTACTACTATTACTACTTCTACCACTACTCCCATCACCACTACTATTACTACTACTGCTAACAACACCTCTATTACTAATACTACTATTACAAACACCACCACCATTACTACAACTACTGCCACTACTACTGCTTCTACTACTACTACTACAGCTACTACTACTACCACTACCATTACTTACTTCTACTATTATTATCATGATCACTTCAGTTATAGAGTATATGTGTTTATACAAACATACACACACACACACACACACACACAAATACACACGCACATAGATTCTCTATGTATGACAATATATGAAATGGTCAGAGCTTCTACCTAGAAAGTACCCTGCCTTCATGGGACCAATGTTAAAAGACTTGTTTTAGTTGCCAAAGTAAGGGTAATTTTCACCATCTCAAAATTGCTTCTTTCATTGTTAATTCTACTGTCACTAACTTCAACTTTGCCATGACTGTTTTCAGAACCATCTTGAACATTGAAATTTCCATTACAGCAAAAACTCTCATTTCCAACCAAGTTCCTACAATCACTTCACCTCTTTGATAAGATGAATAATGGGAAGCCAAGATGGTGGCATGAAGGCAGGTATTCCCAGAAACTTATTCTCCAAAAAACTCCAAAAGCCATCAAATTATAACTCTAGTCAAAATTTAGAGGAACAGAACCCACAGAAATACTTAGTGGTACAATTTTCCAGTCCATGGCAACTTAGAAGTTCCCCAGAAAAGGTCTGTTTCACCAGGACCAGGAGTTGGAAAAAGTCATAGCTGCAAAACAACCCAGAGATCACCAGGAATAGCTTGAGAGGAATTAAGGTCACAGTGGGGTATCTCAAAAATCCCCCAAGTCCCTGAAAGTGCAGTAAATCAGAAGAATCTGATCAAAGATAATTACTTTGGTCACATGAAATATTCAGAAGATGACAAAATTGAAGCTTCTGTATCTAAAATCTCCAAGAGAAATAGCAAATGGACTCAGGCTATGGATGAGCTCAAAAAAACTTTGAAAAGCAATTAAGGGAGGTAGAGGAAAAAATAGAAGTAGAAATGAGAGCAATGCAGATAAATCATCAAAACTAAATCAACAGCTTGGTGAAAGAAATACAAAAAAAAACGTACTGAAGAAATTTATATGTTAAAAACCAATTTAGGTCAAATAGAAAAAAAAAGCAACACAACAGACAAATGAGGAGAAGAGTGCCTTAAAAAGCAGAATTGGGCAGCTGGAAAAGGAGATAAAAAAACCCTCTGAAGAAAATAACTTTATCAAATGCAGAATGGAACTAAAGGAAGCTGATGACGTTGGGATAAATCAGGAAGAAATAAAACTATTCCCCAAAAAAACAAAAATTAGAAGAAAATGTAAAATATTTCTGGAAAAACTGCCTCAAAAACAGGATCTAGAAGAGATAATTTAAAAATTATTGGGCTACTGAACGTCATGACCAGAAAAAGTGCCTAGACTTCATTTTCCAAGAGATAATACAGTAAAATTGACCTGAGATCCTAGAAGCAGAGGATAAAGTAGAAATTGAGGGAATTCCCTGGTCACCTCCTGAAAGAGATCCCAAAAGAAAAAAATTCCAGGAATATTATAGAAAAATTCCCAAACTCCTAAGTTAAAGGAAAAAATACTAAAAGCTTCCAGAAACAAACAATTCAACTATCATGGCTCTATAGTCAGGATTACACAGGATCTGGCAGGGTTCATAGGGCTTGGAATATGATATTCCAGAAGGCAAAAGATCTTTGTTTACAACCAAAAAATCAACTACTCAATAAAACTGAAAATCCTCTCTCAGGGAAAAGATGAATTTTCAGTGAAACAGGGGACTTTTAAACTTTCCTATTGAAACAAACAGAACTGAACTGAAATTTTGATCTCCAATAGAGGACTCAAGGGAACCACAAAGGGGATGGAATAGAAGAACTAACTATAGTCAAACTTCTATTGAAGAACTTTACTAGCTGCTCAGGTTCTTTGGGTGTAGTCTGGCTTCAATGTGATGAGAACAGTAGCATATACTTTAGAAATCCTTTTTTAACTGCTTTGGGAATAATCTCCACCCCCACCCCCCCCCAAGAAATCATGGGCAATCGAATCAATTTTTCTCCAAGGATTCTATCCTTTCTACTTCTTCTGGTTCCTTCTTATTGGTCAAAATAAGTTATAGAAATGATATTTCTCAATATTCATTAGGAGAAGACTATAAGAGAGATGAGGAGAGAGAGATTAGCTTTTTCTGAAGAAAGCAATTTAAGAAGACCTGCTATCTAAAAGCTATCATAAGAACAAAAATTCCAATTGAAAGCTGTGTTGTTATTGTTTAGTTTGTTCTGTTTTTATATTGAAGTAGGTATTTCGGGATTTAAGGTGTGGAGACACCTAAGACAGAGTAAGTTAAGAGCTAAGTAGATCAAGTTGCCCAATTTTGATAGAATGGTACAGATAGAATTGCAGTTTTGATAGAATATAGAATAGATAAAATGATTGGGTATGAGATAAAATTAGAAAGATAGGTTGAATCTAGATTTTGGAATTTGTTGAATACCAGGAATGCATTTCTATTTTTTCCTCTGTATTCAGTGGGAAAATACTGAAGGTTTATGAGTTGTGGGGTGGCATAGTCACAGCAAGGACTGAACAAAGAGAGCCTGTATTTGTTTAATCAAGAATAGGTAATGCCAGTTCTATCCCATTGCTTTTTCTATGTTTTGGTTTGTATTGCCCAGAGTTGCTAGATTAAGAGATGAAAGGAAGAACCTAGTGGTCATTCTCTCAGGCTATTAAAATGGACAAGATGGAGAAACAGCAAAACAGTTTGATAAAATTGAACATGTCTGAATGACTGGACATAAACAGTAGTATTGAAAGATGTGTAGTATAAAATAGAGAAAGGAGTGATTGAATGGGAGATATTAGAAGGGATATTGAAAAGATGAAATTAGGAGAGAGATTAGAAGTAAGGGCATCGTTTAGGAAACTGGAAAAATAGGCTAATTGTATAAATTTAAATGAGAATAGATTAGTGTGGTATTAATATCAAAAGGAAACAAATGTCCTTGAAGCCTAGAATAAGATAATCCTGGCAATTAGTCAAAGGAAGAATATATGGTCCCTCGCTGAGATCCATGCTCAAACTGCCCAGTAACACCAGTGGGGACATATATTATTATAGACCTGAAAACAGTGATTTGTTTTAGTCCAAATCTCCTGATATTTGTTTGGGGTTTTTTATTGTTATTGGTGTTTTTTGTTTGTTTAGCTGTCTTTCAGTTATGATCAATTATTTGTGATTCATTTTGGGGTTTTCTTGGTGAAGACAGGAATTTCTATTTCCAACTCAGTTTTTCAATTCAGGAAACAGTGGTAAACAAAGCTAAGTGACATGGTCAGAGTCACACAGGTAATAAGATGTTGAGGCTACATTTAAACTCCAGAGAGGTACCTTGATTTCTTCAGGTTCAGGTACCCACCTCTCTGTCCTTTTCTTTCAGCTAAAGGGGATTAATTTGAGCTTTTTCATGGCATAAATATGGAAGATATGGTTCTGGGTCAAGGATAAAGGGTTTAAAATTTATATTCAAATTTTGACATTGCCTCTTACTACATTGATTATTATGGGTATCCCATTAAACTTTCTTAATTTTGGAGAAGTTTTCCATTTTCCCAAAATGAAGGTCTTGGATTGTATCAATGCCAACATTCTTTCCAGTTCATAATATATAACTAAATCAATCTATCAATCTACCTATCTGGGTATGTTACACATATATTTATAAATGATTAAATTTACATATTAGAATTAAAAACATATATCTGCCATTATTTATTTTTGTGATTTCACCTCTGGGGAACTCTATTCACCTAATAATTAGCAACTCATCTGTAACTTTTCCATATAGATACATAAACCATATATAAGCATACATCTATACATACTTAGAAAATAAATTCACACATAATATCTATTATGTATATATACATTAGTGAAGCAGCATAGAATATCAACTAAAAGCTTGCTGCAGTCAGAAAAGTCTAAAAGTCTGATTTTAATCTGAAATTACTAGTTATTTAGTCTCTCAGTATCCACGAAAGCTCTCAAAGATTATTGCAGGGGAATTGATGAATTCCATAATTTCCTTAAGTGGAAAGAATCCTTACACTGGGGTTTCCCAGAAATCACATTGTACCTTGGATGCCCTTTTGTAAGAATATTTTTCCCCTAATAAGATTAATCTCATTTAATGTGTCTAGAAAATATTTTGAAGCACTTTTAACTTCTAGTCAATTTACAGTCATAGTAATCACACAATACCAAGTTACTCAAACCTTAATTGACTGAGAAGTCTGTAATTGTGAATACAATGATAGACTGTCACATCAAAATATCACCCAATAAATGACATTATATATGTGCATATTCTAGTCAATAGAATATGGATAACTTTACCTCGACCCTTTAGCATTAGTTCACAGGTTTTGGGCTTCAGATTTAAAGGAATACATCAAAAAAAAAGAGGAAGTTATGCTGGACTTTTTTTCCAATGTTTATTTTAGACCAATTCTCAAACTCTTAACAGATAATTAGGTAATTCAGTGAATAGATTGCTGAACCTGGAATCAGAAAAACGCATGTTCAATACAGCCACAAAATCAAAATCCAGACACATATTTTCTGTGTGACTCTGGTCAAGTCACTTAAACTGTTTGCTTTAACCCACTGGAGAAGTAAATGGCAAACATCTCCAATATTTTTGCCAAGGAAGCCCTTTTCTCCTGTTGTTTCCACTACATAGAAATTATAGCATCAAATGGATACCTAAAAACCAATTGTGATCTTCTGGATTCCATATGACTGGCTATGCTTACTTTATGTAAACAAAACCACCAATTCCTGACTCCAAATCAGGTCTGAGAATTTTTTTCTAAATTACATTGTAAGATCCTAGGAAATCTGTTTTGGTTGTTGATGTTGGTCATCACCTGCCTTTGATCTGGAGTCTCTCTGACAGCAATGTGCTTGTTTACAAATGCCTTTATGAGTTAAGATAATAAAGTCTTGAGAAAACCCAAGATATTATGAACACAATAGAGTTGCTGATATTATTTTGACTTCTCTGACTATTCTTGATATCATACTTCCTTTGTTAATTTTTTTAAGCATTGGAAAATTTCCAATTGCATGTAAATTAACATCAGAATCTTATAAACATGTTTCTATTTATTGAATCTGAGGTCAAAGTAATTATACAACAAAGAACAGCAGTTTTCATACTAGAAGGTTTGTATGCATGTAAATTGGGGCTCTTTGCCAAAGATGTAATGAATACAATATCAGGTTTCATGAGATGAATCCAAAAATGAGAAAACAGGGAAAGAAACCTTCCTATTCCAGACAACCCCTCCTTAGATTTCTTTCTCTTCTTGTGAATCATGCTATCTTGTGGTGTTGCAAGTGTAACAAAAAAGAAAAATCTGGTATGATGATCTCTTTCCCCCCCACCCCATACATGAGAAGAGATCATTGAATGTAGTATCAAAAGACATAGGATTATAAGAGTGTCTCTCTTTGGGCAATAATGTTTCAATCAGTGAGATAGCAAGCATTTATTAAGTATCTATTATGTGAGTCAGATACTGTATTAAATACTGGGGATATGCACACACATGACTAAATGTGTATGTATATACATATATAAGTTTATGTAACATGCATATATGAATGCATGTGAAATATATGGTTTCTTTATATATGTGTGTTTGTATTTATACACACACACATATATACATATATATGTACATATATGCATTCTTTCATAGTGATTAGAGTGCTGAACCTGGAGTTCATAAATCCTGGGTTTGAATCCCATATCTGATGCTCACTGTATGACACCCTGGAAAACTTGACCTCTCTAAGATCTATTTATTTCATCTCTAAATTGAGAAAAAAATCCTTCTGGCAGTTACCTTATAAGGTTGTGTGAAGCTAAATTAGATCATGCATATAAATCAAATCTTAGATGAAAGTATAAATATAAATTGTATTTATTGATGCTTAATAGCTGTGACTTTAGACGAAGCATTTAATTCCTTTGAATCTGAATTCTCTTATTTGTAAAATTTGCATATTAAACTATTTCATAAGGATTCTATGCAGAAACTTTTTGTGTATATAGATATAGATGACACAATTAAGTTAGAGATATAGGTATAGATGCATACTATTAATGTTGTTCATTGTAATTTATCCAGGGTAACACAAATTGTATGTATCAGAGAGAGAAGATGTAAACTCAGGTTTTCCTGATTATAGTTGCTTCTATAATCACTGCACTTTGCTGACCCTCATCTATTATTCTATAATCATATTCTATGATATATGATTCATATATACTGCCCTCTCCTAAAGTTCTTCTTCAATATCTTCTTGTCACTTGGAGGCTGCTTAAGTCCTTTCAGTCTATGCTGACAGAGAAGTTGACTGTACTAGTCACCATTGTGGAACTGGTACTTATTCAAAAAAGGTATCAATTATCGATCCTATAATAGGCTACATCTGTATTTTCCAAGGAAAAAATTTATTAGAGACTCACTATAAGTAAGTAATAGATAGATTATTATTTTTTTTGAACATAGTGACCTGGGAAATGAATTTATACTTAAATATTCAGATAGACCTTTGATATTATCAATGGAGGTACTCCCTCAAAAGATCACATCCCATTTATCCTGTCTGTCCTGTGCAACGCTTGATAATATGTTCAACACTTGATAATAAATTCACCACCAGGATTAAACCCTGTTTTGGTGGGGGAAGTTCTCCATACTTATTTATGCCTTTGTAAAACCAGTGGAATTAATGAATTGTCCATTATTAGTTTTTTTCTGCTGCCACTAGATTGACCAATCTTCTTTACCAACATACATTTCTTTGGTAAGAAGCTGGTCTCCTGTTGAACTTCAGATTTCCTTGTTTGTAAATGTGAATATTCAATTATTCATCAAATATTTTAAACACTTTCTGAATGAATATCAGACACAGCATACAATATTATTACATGCCAAGTAATCTCTCCCCATAGTCATGTGTAATACAGGTTCTGAAAATAATTTTCCAAATCCATAACATAAGCATGATCTCCACCACTAAAAATCACAATTCTATATATTGAAAGTAGATAAAGTAGTTCAACTCTGAAATTCGTATTAATCAACTTACGTTGGTTCTCCAAATCTCCAATTCATCTGTCAAGAAAAAAAGAAAAAGAATCTATTTGTTTTCCATAAAAAGTACAAAGTAAAAGGTTGTATACTTATTAGACACTGATATTGTCTACAAACTATCATTTTTCTCCATAACATCTCCTATGGGGCAACCTATCTACCTGAGATGGGTGCTCAAAGTTCTTGCTTCAAAATAACTAATGGAAGACATTAGGTTTGGAGATACTGACTCCTAGGATCTAAATGATCATAAATTTGAAGTGGATTTTTCAGGCCAAAAGTCTGTGTTAATGAAAATGTTGTGAACAGATTCTCTCACTTTCTAAAAAAGTTGGCAAGTGTTTTTCATTACTTTTAAGTTTAGAATTTCTAGTTTTGCTAGTTTGTGTTATCACTTTCAAATTATATATAACTTATTTTCTGCCATTTATCCATGCTGCATTTCAATCCTGTGTATATTTTATTTTATTTTTTCAGGGATGAGGAGGCAGACTGAGAAGAAGAATATTAATGGAATATTCTCCTAAACAAAGTCAACTGTGAAATTGTTATTCAAAGGATTGTTATCCCAATGGTGGATTATTCAAGAGTCATTTCTTTCCCCCACATGGCATCCGTGGCACATTTGTTTTTTGATCATTTGAGAGACTCATATTAATTGCTACTACTTTTGTAAAAGGTATCTTGGTATAATGGGTAGAGATCTCGTTTTATATTTAGAAAGGCTTTGGTTCAAATCCCACTACTGACACAAAAATATTTGTAGGACTGTAGGCAAGTAACTCAATCTCTCAAGGATCTAGGCAACTCTTTGAGACATTAAATTAGAGAGGAGTGCCAGTCTGCATTGGTCACAGAGTTTTCTCACTTGGGAATTCTAAATATCAATGAAATCAGAAGTCCAGTCTTGAGCATGCCCCTACTGATCAATATCCTTTCTGTATAAAGATGGATTAAAAAGAAGAAAAGATAATGCTCCTTAAAAATTGTGAAGGGGCTCTTTGGGGGTAATTATGAGGATAGCAGATTGAGGAATGAGGAATGGTCCAGGAATCAGAAAGACCTGACTTCAAACCCTGTTGGATGATCTCTGCCAAGTCACTTAACCTGTTTTCCTCTGTTCCCTCATCTATAAAATGAGGATAATAATATCTCCTACCTCCCAAGGTTGTTTTGAAGAAGAAATGAAATAATATTTATAAAAAATTAGTTCAGTATCTATGATGTAATAGGCAGTAAAATGCTTGTTTCTTTCTTTTCAAATTTTCTCATATTTTTTGATAGAGGATCAGCCTTGGATACTACCTGCATCTGATACATATTAACTGTGTGGACCATAGATATATCACACCTTCACAAAGTCTCAGACAAATGACTAAGATTAAGATGAAATTAGTTCCTGATTTGCCTTAGGTAGAGGGAACTCCCCAAAAGGAATTTCCTATACTGATGAAATCAGTGGTCCTAAACAAATGAAAGGAAAACTAAAAGCCCACACACAGTAAAAAAAATTATGAAATACTGAAGGAATGTGGGAAGAAATTAGAATGAGAAACTCTGGGTTATGATAATTATGCTGATGGGGTGGATTGTAGGAATAGGGAATTGAGAGTTAAAATTAAAGAGGCTTTTATATAGATTTCAAAAAAAACCCCCAAACTATGCTGATTTCCCATATGTGTGGCTCATAATTATAGTTCCTGGATATACTTATGTGGAAGAAGATAGTGCCATTAATAACACCTTTAAAAGACAGGGTTAATTTGTTAGGTTTTGTTTTGGGATTTTTTTTTGTCTTTTATTTTTGTAAGAGAGATTTCCACATCAACTTAGAAGCATGATGGCGATGAGAAACCAAAAACTAGCAGCTGGTAGAATTAATATGTAAAGCATTAAGTTTTCATGAAATGTTTGGGCTTTATTTGTGGATAATTAACATGAAGTCTTCAGTGGGCATGACTCTTTTCTCAAATACTGCTAGCTTTATCACTTAATATTCATAATAAATATGCTGCAGTATGGAAATAGTCTCTCTGGAGGGCAGCAAGAAAATTAAACCACCAATCTAAGCTATCCAGGTCTGCTGCATAGCTCGTACCCTTCAGCAATCAGGGTTCAGTAAGCATGGAGGCTGACACACTGAACCTCAAGTAATAACGCCAGCACTCCCAGGGAGCAAATAGGTCAGGAATGCTGGCTAAATCTTGGAGCCCAGCCTACACTGGGCACATAATCCTGTACTCTCTCAGATCTTGCCTCAGGTTCTAACACCTGTCTTCAGACTCTAGGGTTCTTCAATAACGTTAACCTTTCCTCCTGCTCATTTTTCCTCATCTGAGGAGCTGCCCATGGCTCCATGCATATTTCCTTCTATCATCCAGCCTGTCTCTCTGGTTGAAGCTCAACACTTTCCAGGGTGACTAAGACCTTGCCTATTAATAAATCAGATATTTTTCATTCTCTCTTTTTAAATTTTTCATTTTTTTCTCTTTTATCCCGAGTCTAAAAATCATCAAGCAAAATGGACCTTCCTGTATACATATTAGAAAATATAAAGCAGATTGTTCATGAACCTGTGATTCTTTGTTATGTAGAGCTCACTTTTCTTGTGAAGTTGATAAAGTTCAATTTGTAGCTTTCAAAGCAATATTTCATTTTTTCGGTTTATAATTTTTTATTTTTCTTATTTTTAATTTAATTAAGTTGAAATAAAACAAATCTCCTTTATATAACAGAAGAGAAAAAATCAAATCTTCATGAAACTATAAATCTCTATTATGCAAATCTTGCTTTTCTTTTTAAATATATAAGTTCAACTTGTAGCTTTCAAAGGTATCCTACCACAGGTATTTTTCATGGCATCTGTTTTTCACAATTGTTCTGAATGACTAGAAAAATAACCAAGCAAAGTGAGTTTTTTTCCCAATAGAATTAGGGAGGAGGAGATAGCGAGGTGAAGGTGGTAGAGGAGACTAGCTGTAACAGCAAAATAAAGTACCAGGCATTTAGTGCTTTGTATTTTGGAGCAAACTAAGGTTTAAGGAACTGATTTATTTATGTTTATTTGGGGTTTTTTTCAATATAACCTAAAAGCTCTTAGTGGAAACCATTTGTCTCAGTTATGTATAGATACAGCTGTTATAATTTACAGCTGAAGCAAGAGGAGGAGAGGACTGAAAATGGAATTCTCAGTTGATGAAAATAGCAATGCACACAATAGGCTTGGAAAGAGTTTTCTTTTCCTCCTATAGATTAAGTTTAAAGAAGGTCCATTAAGCCTCTAGCTGCAGATCTGAATCTAGGTTTGCAAAGTGCTAAGAGACTGGTATAAGAAGAATTAACCTGAGCATCTGAAGTTTCCTTCCTAAGCATTTTTGTCAATTGAAATGGGTAATTATCTTTTAGTCATAAAATAAGTCAGACAATTTGGGAGGACAAATTCATTATTATGACTTTCTTACTATTTTTTGAATTCCCACTGTGCTGATGTTCCAGAAGAAGACAAAAGACCAGAGCCGTGTTCTAAGGGCTCACTATTGAAGTGGGAAATGTGTACTTAGTAAGAATCATTCTCTGAATTGGTATGCAAAAGGAGGGAAGAGTAAGAAAAGCTTTTCTGACTACTACTGGGTATTCAATGAAGAATCTGTGGTGCACTGATTTCAAAAAAATATACTCCTAGTTCATGGATAACCAAATTGTTGAGTGATGCAGCACCCTGTCATTGTTGCTTGGGTTTTGCAACAAGTTTCACCTATCAATTTTCACAATTTGCATTTATTTGAAAAAAGTTTGTTTGGTTTTGACAATTATTATTGGCATCTGCCATTAATGGAGACAATAGAGGAAGGTTTGAGGGGAGAAGGAAAGAATGATCATCCTTTTCCTAGCAAAGATTTTCAACTTGGGGACTATAAACTTTCTTTAATTTTTTTATAATTATATTTTGATGCAATTAATTTCTCTCACAATTCTATGTATATCATTAATAACATTCTGAGAAAAATTAACTTAAAACAAAACAAAAATGAAGAATACCTGCTTTAGTGATAGTGAGGTGTCCATATGTTTTATGTAGTCCCTAACTAGGTATAGATATTCTTTTTTTATGTTGTTTTGTTTTTTATGTTTTTTATTTTCTTTTTTCAAGGCAATGGGGTTTAGTGGCTTGTCCAAGGCCACACAGCCAGGTAATTATTAAGTGTCTGAGGCTGGATTTGAACTCAGGTCCTCCTGACTCCAGGACTGGTGAACTATCCACTGCACTGCCTAGCCACCCCCTGGGTATAGATATTTTAATTATGGACTTGTCCAGTCAATATTTTCTTTTTTTAAAATTTATTTTTATTCTCATTTTGTACAAAATTTTTATACATTAATAAAATATTCTTGTTTACAAGTAAACAAAATACCCCCCCCCCATGAATATAGGTAGACCTGCTTGGGCAAAAAAAGTAAAGGGGAGAGAAAAAAAATAAAATTTAAAAAAATAATAGTAATAATTGTAGGTATGGCTAGGTGGCGCAATGGACGAAGCACCAGCCCTGGAGCCACGAGCACCAGAGTCCATATCCAGCCTCGTAAACCCAACAATCACCCAGCCATGTGACATGCAAGCCACCCGATCCCCACTGCCCTGCAAAAACCAAAAAGAAGAAGAAAAAAGACCCAAAATAAAATCAAATAGTAATAATAGTAGGGGTGACTGGGTGGTAGACAGAGCATTGGCCCTTGAGCCAGGAGCACCCGGGTCCAAATCCGGCCACAGACACCCAAAGATCACCCTGCTATGTGGCCCCAGGCAGGCCACCCAGCCCCACTTGCCCTGCACCCTCCCCCAAATAATAATAATAACAAAAAATGTGCTTCAGTCTTTGTTCCAACACCAACAACTCTGTCACAGGTGGATCACATTCTTTATGATAAGTCCATCACAGAAGTTACTTCCATATATTTCCAACATTGCCATTGCTGATCGCAACTCCCTCCTTTCTTATTTCTCCACTACCAAGTACTATATTTTCTCTCTCCATTCACTCTGACTCTGCTGTAGGGTCGCTGAGTGGCACAGCAGACAGATACCTGGTCCTGGGGCCAAGAAGCCCTGAGCCCCCATACCACCCCTTACGCCCAGAATCCATCTGGCCCTATGGTCCTGGACAGGCCTTCCAATCCCAATCCCTTGCAAGAAGTAAAAAAGAAAATGTGTTATATCTGGCCACTCTCCCCCCATGGTCTATCCTCTCCTCCTTTATTCACATCCCCAACCCTTCCCCCTGCTCCCCCCCCCCGCTTCCTTCTTACTCCAGATCTATACCCCATTGAGTATATTTGCTGTTTCCTCTCCTAGCCATCTCTGATGAGAGCAAAGGTTCCCTCATTCCCCCTTGCCTCCCCCCTTCCATATCATTGCAATAGCTCATTGTAATTAAAAAAAATCTTATTATGTGAAATATCTTGGACTATTCCCCCTCTCCTTTTTCTTTCTCCCATTCCATTTCCCTTTTTTTCCCTATTGACTCCATTTTTACACCATATTTTATCTTCGAATTCAGCTTTCTCCTGTGCTTCAACTATAAAAGCTCCCTCTACCTGCTCTATTAACTGAGAAGGTTCATATGAATATTATCAGTATCATTTTTCTATACATACAGTTCATCCTCATTAAGTCCCTCATATTTCCCCCCTCTCCTCCAATCTCCATGCTTCACCCGAGTCCTGTATCTGAAGATCAAACCTTCTGTTCAGCTCTGGCCATTCCAACAGGAACATTTGAAATACCCCTGGTTCATTGAAAGTCCATATTTTTCCCTGGAAGAGGACATTCAGCCTTGCTGGGCAGTTCATTCTTGGCTGCATTCTAAGCTCTTTTGCCTTCCAGTATATTGTATTCCAAGCCCTATGAGCTTCCAATGTAGTTGCTGCTAAGTCCTGTGTGATCCTGACTGCAGCTCCACGATATTTGAACTGTGTCCTTCTGGCTGCTTGTAATATTTTCTCTTTGACTTGGGAGTTCTGGAACTTGGCTATAATATTCCTAGGGGATGGTTTTTTGGGATCTCTTTCTCTGGGGGATCGGTGGATTCTCTCCATTTCTATTTTGCCCTCTGCTTCTAGAATATCAGGGCAATTTTCCGTAGTAATTCTTTGAAAATGATGTCAAGGCTCTTTTCCTGATCATGATTTTCAGGTATACCAATAATTTTTAAATTATCTTTTCTAAGTCTGTTTTCCATATCAGTTGTTTTTTCAATGAGATATTTCACATTTTCCTCTAATTTTTCATTTTTTTGGTTTTGAAGTATTGATTCCTGATTTCTGGTAAATTCATCAATCTCCCTGAATTCTATTCTTTGTCTGAAGGATTTGTTCTCCTCAGAGAGTTTTCTTATCTCTTTTTCCATCTGGCCAATTTTGCTTTTTAAAGCATTCTTCTCCTCAATAACTTTTTGAACTGTTTTATCCATTTGACCTAAGCTGGGTTTTAGCATGCTATTTTCTTCAGCATTTTTTTGGATTTCCTTGACTAAGCTGCTGACTTCATTTTCATGTTTTTCCTGTATCTCTCTCCTTTCTTTTTCCCAGTTTTTCTTCCAACTCCATCATTTGATTTTCAAAGTCTTTTTTGAGCTGTGTCATAGCCTGAGCCCAATTTCTGTTTTTCTTGGAGTCTTTAGATGCAGAAGCTTGTGCTTCCTCATCTTCAGACTGAGTATTTTGATCCTTCTTGGGCTCATTTACAAAATATTTCTCAATAGTCTTCCTCTTATTTCTCTGCTTGCTCATTTTCCCAGCCTGGGCCTGGTTTTGGGGTGCTTCCTGAGCTTTTGGGACACTCCCACACGGGTCTCAGTGTGTAAGTCTTTGTCCTCCCTCCTGGTATGTGAATGACCATAAGAGCTGCCGTCTGCCACGGGGCCGAGGTAGGGGGACCCTGTTGTTCTATGGGGGGCCTAGACTGCAATCAGGATCTGAATGTGGTCAGAGCCCCAGAATCCTGTTCCAGGGGCAGAGGACAGAGCTGGGCAGTCTCTCTTCACTCCCCTCCCTCAGCTCAGTGGGCTCATGCCCTGGGGGCTCCTGCTTACTGGCTCTGCCTGCTTCTGTTTCCTGGTCTGGGCTGCAGAAAGACCAAGCTGCTGGCTGTGTGCCCTGAGGGCTGGGCTCCACGTGCTCACTCTGGCAAAGGTCCCCTGCTTTTCCCCCACTTATTGCCGGTGCTCCCCGAGGTGCAGCTCAGGAGACTCCCCTGCTGCTGGGAGCCGTGGCTCCCAGAGCCCTGGGGCTGCCTCTGGGAGGCTGAAGTTCTTTCTCTCTGTCGCGATACCTCTCTGGCGGGCTGCCCCTCCGATCTGGGGAAGCAGAGCCTTTCTGCTCTTTTCCAGGTTACCTTGAATAGGAGAGCTGCCTCACTGGGTCCCTTTGTGGGTTCTGTCTCTCGAAAGTTTAGAGTCCTTAGCTGATGGGTTTTATCAGAGAGTTCCTAAGACTGGATCTCTTCCTGTCGCCATCTTTGGCTCCACCCCCAGTCAATATTTTCAAAAGGGAACAGTAATCCTTTACTAAATGTAAACACAGCTCCATCAGAACTGGGTCCTTGTGTTTTAATGAAAGAAGTTCAATTAAGAAGCACAGACAACAAGGATAGTTAAGAAATTAATAATTAGAATCTATTATATCCTTTTAAAAATATTAAGTATGAGAGATTGATAAGTTTATATATGATAATTTTCTGCTCTGCTTTATATATGGAAAGGCTATTTTTGTTACTTAATTTCAGAATTCATACAGAAACTTTTAAAGAATGTGATCTACTGGGGTGGCTAGGTGGTGTAGTGGATAAAGCACCGGCTCAGGAGTCAGGAGTACCTGGGTTCAAATCCGATCTCAGACACTTAATAATTACCTAGCTGTGTGGCCTTGGGCAAGCCACTTAACCCTATTTGCCTTGCAAAAATCTAAAACAAAAAAACAAAAACAAAAACATAAATAAGAAATGAAAATTAAACCTCATTAAGAACAATGAAACATGGAACTGGAAGAGATGGAGAGAAAGAGAGACAGAGAAAGAGAGAGAGAGAGAGAGAGAGAGAGAGAGAGAGAGAGAGACATTGATGCATTGATGCAAAAACAAATGTTTTACTCTGAGAAATGCAAAGGCACAGGACAATCAGGAAAAAGAATAGGAAAAGATGGAGGACAGTTTTGTAGACTTTTTCAATATTGTTACTAGAGTTATTGATAGACCCAATAACTCTGAGTACCTTCTTGTACCAAGCATTCATCTTTCCTTGCTCTTTGGTTCTAAGTCATGTGGAAGAATATAGGTTAGGAAATAAGCATTAAACTGGAGTAACAGGAATTAAGTTCTTTCTCCATGGGGAAGGGAAAATTTTCTTGATGTTCTAGCATCTCAAGTATGAGCTTTTATTGTACTGTTGTCAAAAAAAATCTGTCCTTTATGTAATGTTTTGTTTTATTTCCCCTGAGGGCTTTTGAAGTTTGTCCTTCATTCTCAAAGAAGGCCATGACATGACAGAGGTGATGCCATGACAAGCAAGTAAATTGGTTTAAAGTGAGGAGATACTGTACTAAGTCACAAACCTCATTTTCTCCTCTTGAGTCACCTGGGCCCAGTGGCCAGATAGGAAACAGGACAACTGCAGTTGGTCCTGGATGTGAGGAATCAGGACTAAGTGACTTGCCCAAAGTCACACAGCTAGTAAATGTCAAGTGTCTGATACCAGTTTTGAACTCAGTTTTCCTGACTCCACCCTTTCCCAACTTAGCAATTGACTCACGTTATTAACTGGAAGTCACCTACCTTAGTCTATTAGTGTCCTTCATTAGAGAAGATGACCACAACATCAGGTAAGTGATGTCATGACTTGCACATAAGATTGATTGAATTGGGGGGAGAGGGGTTTATGCAAAGATACTATTATCACTAATCCAGAAAACTTTCAACAGTAATGTAAAGCTAACTTCATTTCCTATAGTCTAATTTTCAGTACAATATTTTTATGGCAACAAACTTTTGACAGTATGGTAAAAGTTAACCTGTGTTCTAATTTTATGGTGACAAACTTACAGCATTAGGGTAAATCTAACCATGTCTATTCTATTCAGCTCAGCAACCATACTCACTCTGAAGCCCAAAGATTTTTGTATCACGGGAAGCAGTACAGTGTGGCATGGGAATAACTCTGCTGGATTGTTATGTGGAAAACTATGATGGTATATGATTGTCTTTGAACCTTTGACTTTCATTCTTGATCAATTAAAATATTCCTGGCAATTTTTTTTTTCTGTTCCTTCTTGCTCCAGTCCAAGAATTTCACCTCTAGCAATATGAATGCCCCTGGCTAAATCTCGTAATCACTTTGAGACCCAATTAAATGCTAACTTTTCCATATAACTTTCCCTCATTATCTAAGCAGAAATAACCTTTGTCTCTTCTATATTCTTTTGGCACTTTCTTTACAATTTTATGACATTTATCTTTTTATACTGTAGTATAGTTTATCATTTATATGTATTATTTTCATGAGTAGATTCTAAAATCTTTGAAAACAAGGAGCAATGTCTTTTTCATGCTTGTACCCCTTATTGGTCTTAATGCCTTGCCTTAAACATAGTAGGTTTTCAATTAAGTATTTTTTAAATATTGAAAAATGAACATTCTGGCCACATGTATGATGTGCCACTAAAATTTCAAAAGTAACACAAATATATGACATGCTTGTCATCTTAATCTTGTAAATCCCTCAGTTCTCAGAGTGGTGTGTTGTAAACATCAGTGTTTCAGAATGAGTGTCATCTTTTGCCATTGCAAGGTCAGGAAGACATCATAAATGAGTGTGATTCTTATTACCTGATAAAGTGTTCCAAATACAAAGACCCAATCACTGACCGTTTTTTTTGACAGGATTCTTGTCTAATAAAATGTCTAGTATGGTTATATTTCTTATAATTGACTTGTGAATTTTTCTCATTCTATACTATAGTTAAAAATTAATCCATGACTTTTAAGTCTTTGCTTCTATGAAAGAAAATAGCACTTCCTTGAATATTTTTGAGATGATTTCTGAATTTGGAAAAGAAAACAAAATGAAAGAACAAATGGAATCAGTAAAAATGATGCAATATTTCTGGGGGCTTCTGTTACATTTTTGTTAGGGTTTAAAATAAATGCAGGGGTGAGAAAGCCTCAGTGTCTTATGTGCAGTGTCTTAACCAAGACCCTGCAACTACATCTTCTCAACACTTACTATTATTTTGCTTATCTACCAGATTGTCATTTTCTGTGGAATAAGAAGGGGAAGAGGAAGGGAATGGAGGAAAATAGAACTCAGAAAGGAAAGAAAAGGGAGAAACAGAGAAGGAGAGAATCTGGCATTGTAAAGCAAAAAAACCCCACAAACTATCACTTTCCATTCTCCCAGACTGAAAAACCCATTCCAAATTGGATTTCCAAACTGGATGTTTGTACCTTCCTTCCTTCCTTCCTTCCTTCCTTCCTTCCTTCCTTCCTTCCTTCCTTCCTTTCTTCTTTCCTTTATCTTTTCCTTTTTCCTTTCCTTCCTTTCATAGAAATTCCCAAGAGGTATGCCAACATCAGAGATTTCAATCCTAGAATGGTTTGCTCTGAGAAAGAGAATTCCTGAACCTTTAATTACAGAACTAGAGTAGTAACAGTAATGTTTCTTTTCACCCCCTCGCCTCATACACTCAAATCAGATAAACAGGGTGGTTTTGCTACTCCTCTAGAATAAGTAAATTTCCTTGAACAAGTAAGTGAGTGGTTACTTTCAAGTCTGTCTCATCTTTTACTAACAGTAATTATTTTTGTCCATTTTTGAAGAAGACCATAACATCAGAGAGGTGATGCCATGATGAGCACTTAAATTGGATAAGAGTGAGGGGGCATTGTACTAAGTCACCAACTTCACTTTCTTCTCTAGAGCCAGTTGGGTCCAGTAGCCAGATATGAATCAGGAAGACTGGAGATGGCCCTGGATTCAAGGGAATCAGGGTTGAGTGACTTGTCCAAGGTCACACAGCTAGTAACTGTCAAGTGTCTGAGAATGGATTTGAACATCCTACTGACTTCAAGGACATTGTTCTATCCACTGTGCCACCTATCTATCCTTCATCATTAACTATACATGCACAAATGTTATATATGTATTAAAAGACTAGGGAACATTTCTCATTGTTGTGGGGGAAATGGTCTCAACAGGAGGATACAAAAGGAACTTGGAAAATATACATACGCACATCCACATATCAGATGTGTAACATGTAGAATCACGTACATAGGGGAGTGAATGAAAGAATAAATGACATATTCATCCATATCTGAGTAATAAAACCTAAAAATGCAAAAGCTCTTAAACTTGTACAATAGGTTGATGACATAATTCCAATTTCTCGTTAAGCAGCTGCATCTGCAAAGAGCAAAACTATGTATAACGAGTATGTAATTTCATGGTGTCTTATATAAATGGTCATATTTTGCAAGGAAGAAATGCCAATGAGGCATAGTTAAAGGTCACTTATTTTAATGAACTGGTTTCTGAGTCATGTTTTGTCTTCTTTATTCCTTTTTGAAACATTATGATTTGATTAGCACAGCTTTTCTTACATATTCAGCAGTGTTTCAAGTTTAAGCTAATACTTTCTTAAAATACTTGTCTCAAGATTAAAAGCAGATGATTTGTCAAAATAATGCCAATTTCTTTCCTCCTCCCCTCCCCTCCTCTTCCCTTTCCTTCCCTTCCCCTCTTCATATTTCTTTTTTTTAAATCTGTCTTCCCTCCTCTCCTTCCCCCCTCTCCTACAGATGGATTATCAGACAGAGTTAGGAAAGAGTGACTTGACATAAGGACAAAGAATTTTACTGTGTTTTCTAGGAGATGTTTACAGCAATGATCCTAAGTCCTAAGAAACATTGTTTGACCTAGAAGCAAGAAACAGGTTAATCATAGAATTTGAAAACTCATGTTACATAAGAGAAAACTGATCCTGAATGTTTAACCAGCATAGCTAAGGAACCAAATTACTTTATCAAAGTTCAGACTAGAACAAAGGAACTCTATTAGTCTAGTATTTTTATTTATTTTTTCTTCATTCAATTAAAAAAATTTTTAGTTCCAAATTATTTCCCTCATCCTATTCTGTCCTTTGACCATTGAGAAGGCAAGAAATATAAAACCCATTATAGACTTCTAGGGTGGAACCAAGATGGCAGTGTGAAATTAACATGTTCCTGGAACTTTTCCCTACCATAGATAAATGAAGCCTTTGCACTGGCATTCAAACTTCAGATCCCACAAAGAAAAAGAGAAAATTAAAAGAAGTTTTCAAGGGTGAATCTCATGGAGTATCTTCACTGAAGGCCTGCTTCTTTGGGGGAAAAGCAGAAGAAGAACCCAGGAAGCCTGAGTGTGGGAAAGCCAGTGTAAGGCTTTTAGCCACAGGGCAATCCAAGTTCCCACAGCAGAGGTCCCACCAGCTAGCTAGCTAGCCAGCTGGAAGGATCCCAACCCCAAACAAAGTCTAAACCCTGGGAACACTGAGGAAAAAGATAGGATTGGGTCAAGAACAACCACTGCTAATTCAGAACCTGGACACAAAGGAGTAAATAAACTTCTATAAGGCCTGCATAAGAAACATCTTAGTCAGTGACAAACCAGGGATCAGACCCTTGGCCCAGTATAAAAAACTTGGATCAATACTCCATATACCAAAGGAGTAGAATTAAAACAAGATGACCAAAAAAGCTAAAAGAGTGCTCACCATAGAAAACTACTCTGCAGATAAAGTTGACAACAAAGCTATGTTGGAAGAGGAAATGAGTGAAAAACCATTCACAGGGATATCTCAAAAGAGTCTATGAGTTGGACTAAATCCAAAAGTTCATAAACAAGCTTAAAAAAGAATTTAGAAACCAAAGAAGAGTGGAAGAATAAAAATGAAAAAAAAAAAAGAAATGAGAGTCATGCAGGGAAGTTATGAAAAACTAACCAGAAAATTCAACACCTTGAAAAAAGGAAACACAAAAGGTAATTGAACAAAATAAAACCATAAAAATTTAGAACTGAACAAATGGAAAGCAATGAATCTAATGAGATTACAAGATTCCATCAAACAAAATAAAAAGTTGAGAAAATTGAAGAAAAGGCTAAATACCTTTTAGGAAAAACAACCTAGAAAATCGATCTAAGAGAGATAATCTGGGAATCATGGAACTACTGGAAAGCTTGGATAAAAAAGGAAACAATTCAAACACAAAGGAATCACAATCAGACTCACACAGGACTTATCAGTCTCAACACTGAAAGCCAGGTACTTGGAATACCATATATCAGAGGGCAGAGGACCTAGGAAGAATTTACTAACCCTGCAAAATTCAGTATATATAATGTCTGGGGAAAAGATGGATGTTCAATAAAATAGAGGATTTCCAGAATTTCCTGACACAAAGACCAGAACTGAATAGTGAATTCAATCACCAAATACTTAACTCAAGAGATACATAAAAAGGTAAATAAAAAGGGGAAGGAAAAGAAAAATTAAAAATGTTAGTCAATACCATCAAATTGTTTACAGCCCCCCAAAAGGAAGCTATAACACTTCTAATTCTCAAGAATTTTACTTCTAATAGGAAAATTAAAGGGTTGAATATAATTGAAGAGATTGGACTTAGAGGGTATGGATAGGGTTGGGTCTTATCTCTCCATTGAAGAGGCCCAAGATGACATCACTACCTTTGAGACAAAAAAAGCCCTGTTCATAAGCAGGGAGGGTTTCAGCTCTAAACTTAAGTGTCTCAATAACCTTTGACCACTTTAATTCTGTTGTACTAACAAACCTTAAGGCTTTTTCTGATGAGGGCATCATAAACTAGGCAGTCCCAAATCCCTGTCTCCCATAACTTATATTCATTTGTAAAATTCTCAGGTGAGACCTTTAGAGTCTCCTGGTACTTAGAGCCCTTTGAGATTCTTATAATTAATTTAATCAAGGTTGGACATAATCTTTACTTTATTTAACAAAGGGTTAAGTAGCCTGGGTGGGGGAGGTAAAGTGTGGGATAAAATAGATTTTGAGGGAGGGGTGCAAATAGTTCATGAAATGGTTTGGTTTTGGATGATACTTTGGCTAATAAGATTGTGTGTCCTTGGAGGGTACTTGAAAAAGGCATGAGGTAAAAATAATTATAATTTGATGTATTTCAAGACTTTTGCAAAGTGTACTTCTAAAGAGACAGAAGAGGGAAGATACTTAGTGAAATTGAGGCAATGCTGCTTATTAAACAATCAAGAAGTCAATCAATCAATCTGTGCTGGTACTTTGATAACACTTTGAAGTTATCAAGAAATCAACTAATCAAGCACTAATTGATGAGACCTGATTAATAGTACTTGAGTGATAAATAATACCAGGTCAAGAGGAAAAAAACGATTTATAATGTTAGAGGGAAAGAAGGGTGGGTGTGAATACTGAGTAAATTCTATTCAAAGTTTTGGCCCAGAGAGGGAATAAGATGAATTCCCACTTAGTTTTAAAAACTGGGGGAAGGGAAAGATAAGGGAAGAAGAGATTTATAAAAGGGAAGGCAAAAGTATAAGTAAAAATAAACTGAAAGTTAAATTTTAAAAGAAAAGTTTAAGGAGAAAGGGAGTAAAATTTTGGTGAGCAGGAATAAGAATAAAGAAAAGAAAAAATATAAATGGAGAAAAATAGAATCAAGGGAAATATAGAATTGGTAATCTTAACTGTAAATGTCCCATAAAATGGAAGTGCATAGCTGAATGGATAAAAAAGCCTGAATCCTACAATATGTTGTTTACAAGAAACACATCTGAAGCAGGGAGATATACAAAGGGTAAAGGTGAAAGGGTCAAGCAAACTTCCTATATTTTGCTTTAGCTGAAGTAAAAAATGCAGGGGTACTGATCCTGATCTTAGATAAAGTAAAAGCTAAAAGATAAAGTAAAAGCTAAAGCCAATCTTATTAGAAGGGATAAGGAAGGAAACTCCATCTTAAAAGGCACCATTGGAAATGAAGCTATGTATGCACCTAGTGGCATAGCATCCAAATTCCTAGAGGAAAAATTAAGTGAATTACAAGGAGACATAGACATCAAAACTTTGAGAATGGGTGACCTCAACCTCCTTCTCTCAGAACTAGATAAATCTAACTTCAAAATAAAAAAAGAAGGAAGTCAAGTAGGTGAATGAAATCCTATTTTAGACTCTTTTAAAAAAAGTTTTTTCATCCATTTGTACATGCATATTTCCAAATTGCAAAATTTCCCTCCACCTTTCTTTCCCACCCTACTCCCCTCAGTAGGGAAAAGTCAGGTCAGCATTTTACATACATATTCTGTTAAACATATTTACAAATTAGAAATTTTTGGCATGAGGAATTAGGATTAAGGATAAGAGATACATAAGAGATACTTTTTATAAAGTGTTTATCAAATTCGGTAGGGTTGTTTTTGGCTTTTTTTCTGCGTGTTTTGTTTTGTTTTGTTTTGTTTTGTTTTTCTTTCTCTGGTTGGGCATAATATAGTCCATAATCAGTCTCATACAGTTGTACAATCTCTCTGGACTTCAAGAGGAGTTGTGTCCACCAAGGTTGCTCATCTCATAATGTTGTTCTCTTAACTCTGCTCCCTTCACTCAGCATCAGATCCCTTAAGTCATTCCATGCTTCACTCAAGTCCAATCATTTGTGGTTTCTTATATAACAATAATATTTTATAGTATTCATGTAATATGACTTGTTTAGCCATTCCCCAATTGATGGGCATCCCCTCAGTTTCCAATTATTTGCAATACAAAAAAGAGCTACTATGAAAATTTTGGAACATGTAGAACTTTTTCCCATTTTCTTACAATTTCTTCTGAATATAGTCCTAGAATTGGAATTGCTGGGTCAAAGGGTACGAACAATTTTATTGTTCTTTGGGTATAGTTCCATATTGAACTATGAAATGAAGTCTTAGAAAATGAATGAATGAAATCTTGGAAAACTTAGATATGATATACCTCTAAAGAACATTTAGCTGTACATGGCACCTATTCCAAAACTGAACATGTACCAGGGCATAAAAACCTTATAACCAAATATATTTCTCAAATCATGATATAATCAATTTTTCACATACAAAGGGTCATGGAAAGATAAACCAATAGCCAATTGGAAACTAAATAACTTTGTTTTAAATAGTGGGTGGATCAAATTATAAATAATAAAAATAATCAATAATTATATCCAAGAAAATGATACTAATGAGACATCACACCAAAATTCACTGGCTTGCAGCCAAGGCAGTATCAAGGAGTAACTTTATATTTATAAAAGCCTATACGGGGGCAGCTAGGTGGCGCAGTGGATAGGGCACCAGCCCTTAAGTCAGTAGTACCTGAGTTCAAATCTGACCTCAGACACTTAATAATTACCTAGCTGTGTGACCTTGGGCAAGCCACTTAACCCCATTGCCTTGCAAAAAAAAAAAAACAAACTAAAAAAAAAGACTATATGAGTACAATCAAAAAAAGAGCAGATCAATGAATTCGATATGAAACTAAAAAAGGAAGAAAAGAATAAATTAAAGATCCTCAATTAAATACAAAATTAGAAATTCTGAAAATCAAGGGAGAGAATAATAAAACTGAAAGCAAAAGAACTGTTGATCTAATAAATAAAACTGAACTGGTTTTATGAAAAAAGTCCTTCCTAAAATAAATAAACATTTGATTAATTTGATTTACAAAAAAAAGAAAGATAAACAAATTCCCAGTATCAAAAATGAAAAAGGTGAATTAATCTCTAATCAGGAGGAAAATAAAGAGATAATTATGATCCACTTTGCCAAACTGTATGTCAATAAATTGGATATCTTTTTTTTTAGGTTTTTCTTTTTTGCAAGGCAAACAGGGTTAAGTGGCTTGCCCAAGGCCACACAGCTAGATAATTATTAAGCGTCTGAGACTGGATTTGACCGGTGCTTTATCCACTATGCCACCTAGCCGCCCCTACAAATTGGATATCTTGAGTGAAATGGATCAATATTTACAAAAATACAAACTGCCCAGATTAACAGAAGAGGAAATAAATTACTTAAATAACCCCATTTCTGTAAAAGAAATTGAAGAAACCATAAATACATAAAGGATCATGTAATACAGCTTCTTAGGGGTCTACTTTAATGAATAGGAAAGAACTTATAAATATATTGATGATATGTCATGAATATTTGTAAATTGTTAAAGTATGCTTATAATGTTTCCCTTCTTTTGATAAGTCATGTCCCCTATTTGTCTAAACTGCTAGTTTAGTTAGAAAACCATTTTTTTCAATGGTAAATATGGTGAAAACAGGCAGTACAAAAATTCTCTTCCCTACCCACTCATTTATTTTGTGCATTGGGGTTACAGTTAATATTTTCAAACATGTACTTCATAATCCTTCAATCAACCTCTTCCAAAAAGTAAGGACTACACATGAAGAATATCCTAAGCCACTGAAAGCATGCAACTAATTTAAATAGAGGGATAAATCATTAAAAATGTTTACAAAATACTTTACATACATTATTTCACTCAATCTTCACAATTATAAAATGCAGGGAGTATAAGTATTATTATACTCCTTTTATAATTGAGAAAACTGAAGCTTGAATAAAGCAAGTGTGAAGATCAGTATTTAATAAATGATGGCATTGTAATTTGTACTCATGCATTCTGACATACTTCAGTATTTACTTTCTGCAATAACTACTATTTATTTAATTCAACTATTTTGTCCTCTTTCCAAGTTGTGGATGATTGACAATTTATTTTATCAATTAAACTTTTGTTCCACTTTACTTTCACATTGAGATGATTCCAGTGAAGACCACAAATTAAGCATATTAAAATAATGCAAGCTAATTTGTATATATTTTGAAATATTTTTCCATTTATCATGTTCCCTGTTGCAATATTTAAGAAACTCAGCTTGATCATCTTCAATTTACTTTGACCAGTATGACTTACTTAACAATATACTTCTCCAAATAGCAATAATTTTCAGCTGAAATTGAAAATTTCAGCTCACTACCGTGGCTACCATTTATCAAAATCACATGTTTCATAAAATTGGAACAGCTGAGAAATCAACATGGAATAGTAAGGGAAATTTACAAATATAAAGCCAGGAAGAGTTGGGTGAAAAACTTGATTAATGCATTAATTTGCTATGTGAGTCTGATACAATTAGTAAACCTTTCTGACTAGTTTTCCTCATCTATAAAATGGGTTAGTAAAGTATCTAAGAAGCATAACTGCTGTTTGCTTCAAAGGAAATGATGTATGACTGGCATTGCCTAGTCTCACTGGGACTGACTGGCAGGTCTCTAAAGAGCAATTACTGCTAAACATCTCAGAGTTCTAGTTGCTCATTCTAAACAGCTGCATATCTGGGAGTGCTTTAAATCCCCCCAAACATATATGCTACTAATAATCATTCAGAAGAAAATTTTCTTTAACCACAGCTATTTCTTAAAAATGGTAAATAAGGTGAAAACAGGTGGTGCAAAAATTCTCTCCCCTACCAGATTTATAAGATGACCCATTCATTTAGATAACCAGTAAGTAAGAAGCAACAAAATTATGATACCTAAGTGTTTTCATTTATACTCTGCTTAAATGTGGAACAAGATTCTTCAATATATTACATAGATAACCATACTGAGTTATAATTGTTTAAGCATTTTATAACTGTTTATATTACAATTGTTTAAACATTTTATTATAGAATTACCATTTTCTGTGATGAATTTAGTAAAGGGGGCTATTTTGTTGTTGATATTTTGTTTTATAACTTTTCACTGGTTTCTACCTTCTCTAACTGACTTCTGCCTTCCCTAAAGAATGAACTCAGGTACTGTATCTAAGGAACCACTTCTTTATAGAAATTCTCCTTGATTTCTGCCATGTGAAAGAGATCTTGTTCATCTCCTGTCCTCAGACTGGTTGTCCTCCATAACTGGAAGCCTCTCCCTCTTCTCTACAGCTTAAATAATACCTTCTTCAGGAGTCTTTTCTCAATCTTTCCAATTTCTGTAATCTTCCATTCTATTCCAAGTTATGTTGGCAAATGTTTGATAGCCAGGTCTCTGGGGGGGGGGGTCAGAGGACCTTTAGGCATAGCATACTTTTTTTTTTAGGTTTTTGCAAGGCAAATGGGGCAAAGTGGCTTGCCCAAGGCCACACAGCTAGGCAATTATTAAGTGTCTGAGACCGGATTTGAACCCAGGTACTACTGACTCCAGGGCCGGTGCCCTATCCACTGCGCCACCCAGCCGCCCCAGGGCATAGCATACTTTTAAGTTTAATCTGCATTATTAACATTTTTCTCCATCATTTTCTTATGTCTAGACAAACAATAAAATCCTGATTTGTTGTGTTTGCTGATTTTGAAAATTTAATAATTCTTGAGAGAGAACCTTTTCAAACTAACTCCAGGACATCTCTGTTTCATATAGTACATGTATGCCTTTATAGATCTCTCATTTCCCTTTTGAAATACAATCTCCTTGAACATAGAAACTAGGCTTTACTTTCACCCCTCCATAACACCAGGGTCTGAATGGAATGTAATAAAGCACTCCATGATTATAGATTGAATTACCTGTTTATCATTGCTGTTAGTCATGTTTCCTGTGCTCAAGTCCTGGTTAGAAATTCTTCAGGATGAGCACCCATGTCATATTTATACTTCAATTCCCAACACAGAGCACAATGCCTTTTTCATAATATATATATATATATATTTATTATAATTATATATTATATATTTTCTCACAATACATTCTCATTCACTAAATGTGTCTACCTAAAAGACTTTTACAGAGAACTACACAAGGAAGGCACTTAGAAAAAGAAGCAATACAAGGAAACTCTATAAGTGTCTCTGAAGAATTTTGGGAGATGTTGGCAAAGGACTACGCATGGCATGACCACATCAAAGAAGGTGCTAGGCTCTATGAGCATAGCAAAAGTTCAAAAGAAACATGAAATGTACAAATTTAGAGACATCTCCACCCCAATGTTCATGTGGACTATTTGTGCCTGGACTGTGTTAGGACATTCCAAGTTCATATTGATCTGATCATTCAAACATGGACATATTGTACCTCAACTCAAATATAGTGATATCATTTTGATCCTCTTTGAGAAGGAAAAACAATTTCTAAACAACTTAATAAATATTTATTGAATTAAATGGATTACATACACATCTCAAACCTTATTTGATGGCTACTCTGCTACTGAACACCTTTATATATTTGTGATCTTATGATTAAATAATATGAAACTAAATTTCACATAATCATTTAGACTCAATTGTAAGCACAATTCCATCCTACATTTGCATTCTGAAGAGATCATACAAAAAGGATAAGAATCCACATGACCAAAAATATAGCAGCTCTTTTTGTGAGGTCAAAGAATTGGAAATTGAGAAGATACCTATCAAGCTGGAGATGGCTGAACAAATTATTGTATTTAAATGTACTGGAATACTATTGTTCTTTAAGAAATGATGAGCAGTTGACCTGAGAACTCTGAAAGACTTATGATAAAGACCAATTATCCTCCACCCCAAAGACAGAGATTATGGTATCTGATATAGATTGAAGCATACTTTTTTTCACTTTTAATTTCTTGAGGTATCTCTTTGGGGGGGGGATTTATTTACTTTTAAAACATGATTATTGTGTTAATGTTTTTCATGTCTACACCTTTTTAACCTATATCAAGTAACTTACTTACTCAAAGGGGGAGTGGGATGTAGGAAGGGAGAGAATTTGGAAGTGAATGTTGAAACTTGTTTTTGAATGTAACAGTAAAAATGCAATGCAATGCAATTCAGTACAATATATTGTAATACAATACAATACAATACAACACGATACAACAATGCGATACAAAGTATTGGGAGTTCCTAAACTTTAGGGGTATGTAAATAGAGGTTAGATAATTATCAATGTGATATGTGTTGAGTTGACTTCCATACAATTTTGCATCAAGATTGATGGTCTTAAATATCTTTTCCAATATAGAAGAGCCTATGATTCTAAATTACATTGTCAAGTTGTTAGATCAAAGTATTGAAAATTTCTTTTTAGATAATCTATCTGTCATAATAATGGTATCTGGCAATCAATTGAACTAAAACCCCCTGATAATCAGAAAAGATGGGGGAATGAGATTTTGACCAGAATAAACCTGTTTCACGGCCTATACAAATATAAGTTCTTCTAACAGTTTTTTGGTATTTTCAACATTTGACATTATAACACAATTAGATCTGAATTCACTATGTACATTAATACAGATTCATTTAAATTGACTGACTGACACCTTAAAATACAGTATTACTGAATTCAAGATAGCAAGTATGTAGTCTCTAGCTATGCTGTCTGGATGTATCTAAAATTCTTTTAAAATGGAAAATGAAGCCTACTTGTTAATCCTGAAAAAGAAAGAAAAAAATGACGAACAGACAGATTTCAGAATAAAATCTAGGCATACTTAAATGAATTGATGCAGAATTATGAGTAGAGCCAGAAGAATACTGTATACCTTAACAACAGCATTGTATGTTGATCAGCTCTGATTTAGAGACTTAATTCTTCTTAGTATTACAGTTAGCCAAGAAAATTCTCAGACTTTTAATGGAAGACGCCATCCAATTTCAGAGAAGGAATGCATATCAAAGCATAGTATTTAAAATTTTTAAATTTGTTTTTGCTTTATTTTTCATTTTCCCTATTGTTCTGATTCTTTTTTCACAACATTATTAATATGGAAATATATTTAACATGATTGTGCATATATAATCTATATCAGATTGCTTGCTATCTTGGGAAAGGGTTGAAGGGAGGGAAAACCCTAATAAAAATGAATAGTGAAAACTATCTCAACATGTAAGTTAAAAATACTAAAAAAAGAAAATAAAACAAATTCATCCCACAAACATTTACTATTAAATTATATTCTTTAAAAAACATTTTTATGAAGATTTTTAGAGGCATCAGCTGATACAATCATTTCTATAAACAGATTATTTCAAAAATCATAGTGTCGTTTTAAGTTAGTTGAAACCTAAGGAAAATTATTCCCTCTTTGGTCGTCATCACTTAAACAATTAAATGATCTCTAAGTACATTTCCTATTATGAAATATTAAAGTACAGAAAAAGATTGAATATGAACTATATATCTCCATTATATGAAGCTTGATGTGTTTTCTTTTAGAGTATATATTATATTCAAGATAGTAGTTCCAACACTTATCTTCTTATTTCTTTTCCTTTCTGAATTTCACTTTGATCTCCTTATTATATTTTAAAAATATTTATTGTAGCCTTTTTCTTTACTTTATTTCTAAAAGTTTTTTCCATCCATATGCATATATATACATATATATATATATATATATATATATATATATATATATATAAGAGCTAACATTCTGCATTTTATTTGGAAAAAGAGAGCTCATATGAAAAAAGTTAAATATTATTATAAGGTAATAACTTGTAAGTGCCCAAATCACTGATATAGAAACCTACTACTTATGTTTAAAGAAATGGGGATATTATCTGCATATATACAATTGGTATGGTTTTGTTCCCATGGTAGTGATCTATTAACTATAAATCTAGAAAATTTAATAAGAAAATATTGGAAATTTTAGTGGGAAAAAGTGACATCTCATGAAAATCTGAGATTTTACTTTTTCATATATAGAATGTAAGGACTAACTTACTTGTTCCAGAGATTTCAATCAGGTTTCAAGTTGTGTTTTCCATGTCTGTGTATAGCAACATTTAATAGTTTGTATTATATAACTGGTATTTAATTTTACGTGATTTAAGATTCTCAAAGTTATGTAGGAATCAAAAGTGAACCAGGTCTGCAATACTACTGACAAGCACTTTATATATTCTATTCCATAATTTTCCCCCAACAAATACCATATGTATATTTTTAAGTAACAAAATTTCCTTCCTTCTCCTTCCACCCCACTCCCATCAATGGCAAACAGTCAGGTTAGCATTATACATATATTTTTGTATACATATTGTATACATAATTTTGATAAACATGTTCACAGATTATTCATTTTCAGTATGAGGAATTAAGATTAAGGGGAAAGAGATATATGAGATAATTTTTATAAAGCGAATGTAGTGTTCATCAGATTCTAAAGGGTTGTTATTTTTGTTTTGTCTTGTTTTGTTTTTCTTCCTCTGGATTGGAATAACATTGTCCATAGCTGGTCTAAAATGGTTGTCCTATGAGTTGCTGAGAGGAGCTGCTTCCATCAAGGCTGATTATTTCACAATGTTATTGTTAATGTGTACATTGTTAGTTCTACTTCCTTCACTCAGTGTCAGATCCTGTAAGTCATTCCATGCTTCTCTATAGTCTGATCATTTATGATTTCTTATCAAACAACAATATTCCATAGTATTCATGTACCATAACTTGTTTAGCTGTTCTGCAATTGATGGACATCCTCTCAATTTCGAATTCTTTACCACTACTAAAAAGAGCTGTTATGCATATTTTGGAACATGTAGAATTTTCCCCATTTTTTATAATTTCTTCTGGATATAGACCTAGAATTGGAATTGCTGGGTCAAAGGGTAAGAACAGTTTTATTGCTCTTTGGGCATAGCTCTACATTGCTATCCAGAATGGTTGGATCCATTAACAACTCCACCAACAATGCATTAATGTCCCACTCCTTCCACAAACGCTCCAGCATTGATCAATTTCCCTCTTCCTCATCTTAGGCAATCTGGTAGGTGTGAGGTGATATCTCATAGTTATTTTAATTTGCATTTTTCTAATCAACAATGATTTGGAGCATTTTATATGATTATAAATAGCTTAATTTCTTCATTTGAAAACTGTTTATTCATATCGTTTGACCATTTATCAATTGGGGAGTGATTTGTAACCTTATAAATTGGATACAATTCTTTATATATATATATGTATATATATATAGATATATAGATATAGATATATATATATATATGTGTGTGTGTGTGTGTAATAGAAATAAGACCCTTATCAGAACTATGAAGCTTCTGAAGCTTGTTTCTCAGCTTTTTGCTTTCCTTCTAATTTTGAAAGCATTGATTTTATTAGTGCAAAAACTTTTTTATCTGACAAAGTCAAAATTATTCATTTTGCATTTTATTAGGTACTCTAATTCTTCTTTAGTCATAAATTTACCCCCTTTCCATAGATCTGATAGAGTATTTCTTGGTTTATTAATTTATCTATGGTGTTGTCCTTTATGTCTAAATCCTGTACCCATTTTGACCTTCTTTTGATATAGGGTATGAAATGTGGGTCTATGTCTAGTGTTTTCCATACTATTTTCCAGTTTTCCCAACAATTTTTGTCAGTTAGTGAGTCTTATCCAAGAAAATGATATCTTTGAGTCTGTCAAATAGTAGATTGTGCTGATTATTTACTGTGGTTTCTTTTGAATCTATCCTAATCCACTGATCCATTACTGTATTTCTTAACCAGCACAAGCTAGTTTTGATGACTGACACTTTATAATATAGTTTTAGCTCTGACAGAACATTGGCTTCATTTACATTTTTTCATCAGTTCCCTTGCTATTCTTGACCTTTGGTTGCTCAAGATGAATTTTGTTCTATTTTTCTAACTCAGTAAAGTAGTTTTTTGGTAATTTGATTGCTATGGCACTGAATAAGTCATTTAATTTAGATGGAATTGTCATTTTAATTATAATAGTTTAACCCAAACATGAGCAACTGACATTTTCCCAATTATTTAGATCTGACTTTATTTGGGTAATGAGTGCTTTAAAATTGTGTTCATACAGTTTGTGGGTTTGGCTTGGGAGGTAGATTCCCAGGAATTCAATGCTGACCATAAATACTTTAAATGGAATTTCGCTTTCTTTCTATCTCTTGCTCTAGGCCTTTTTTTTATTTTTTTAATTCTTGTTTACCTCTTGACACTTTCCAACTTTTCCTCATTGCTTTACAAATGCCATTGATGACCTTATGTTTTCTGGCCTACCCTTCTTTTACAGTGCCATTCTCTACTAGTCCCAGCACATGAATTATATTCAAAATAGTTATACACAACCCTTCAAATATATCTTACATTGGAGGTGGCTAGGTGGTGCAATGGATAGAGCACGGGTCCTGGAGTCAGGAGTACTTGAGTTCAAATCTGGCCTCAGACACTTAATAATTACCTAGCTGTGTGGCCTTGGGGAAGCCACTTAACCCCATTGCCTTGCAAAAGAACCTAAAATATAAATATACACACACACATATATATATCCTACATCTTCCTGCCTCTTTTCTTTTGATCATGATATTTCTTCTACCTGAAAGTCTCTTCTTTTTCACTTCTCAGAGTCCTATCTGACTACCAAAGTCTAGTTGCCTCCTTACAGTGACTTTTGGAGATTACCCAACTACAATCAAATGTGTTTTTTCCTTATTTTGAATGTTGATATCATCTTATAGACTCATTGTTAGATCAGTTCTATTCTAGATTGTGAAAACTGCATAAGGACAATAAGTTGTTATTGACAGGAAGAACTAGATATATATTGGCTTTCAGCAGCCCAAACTATAATTGCAGAGAAAGTATCCTCTTATAGGAGTTTCCACCTGAGCAGTTTTTCATACCTGATAAGTCATATATATATATATATATATATATCCAATTTAATAGCCCACAAAACAAAAAGACTTTTTTGTATTATACTTATTTTACTCTAAAAGATTTTAAAAGGCAGAGATCAGGAACAGAACTTTAGTCATCATAACATTTCTATTACCTGCACAGTGTCCAAACCTTAGTGGTCCTTAAACAAGGTCTCTTATTGAATTGACTGAATTCATTTCATTGAAACCAATGTTCTGCCAAGATTGACTTCATTCATGGTAGTAAAGCAAAAAATCAACAGCCAAATGATTCTAGAATCATAAAAGCATATAATTTAAGAATGGGCAAGGACCTTAGAGACATTCTAGACTAATCCTATTGCTTAAGTGATGAGAATATGGTTGGCCAGATAGAAGAGAAAACATATTCCAATATTGCATGGCAGCTAGCTAAAAAATTGCAAATGGATTCCTCTATACCCTAGATTTCCTGTCTACGATCATATTGATTCTCTTTTTTCAGCACTAGATCTGGAAGAAAATTAAAATTCTATTCAATTTTCATAATATTCAGAGTAATAGGAACTATGCTTTGCTTTCCAAGATTTTCTTTTTTGCTCTTACCCATTCTCAGAGTTGTTTTTACTTTAGGTTTGCCTGGCAAAGTTTATTATAGGGATACATTAGCAGCTTCATCTTGTACTTTTTTGTTAATGGTTCTGGGATTCTTTGCTTTTTGGCATTATTCAGAGTAGCAACATTTTATATGTAGGTGTAGAAGAATATTAGAACTGGTTAAGGTTTATAATATTGACCACCAAATCCAATTCCCATATTGCAGAGTGACTTGTTGAAGGTAGTTGATTTATTGTGATTGTATATGACTAGTGCAAATGATTTTCTTCTACTTTTTATATATACAATTGTATATATATATATACATACATGCATACATATTTAAATAATGTTATACACACATGTGCTTTGTAGAAGCATATGTGTTCATGCACATATATAATTTACATAATTACATGCATATACACACATATGCTAGGTCCTTAGGTAGACTGCAAATACCTTGAGCCAGAATTGTTTTTCCTTTTGTCTTTGTATCATTAATTTTTAACTACAGAACCTAATACTTGACAGATGCATGAATGATCACTTGTTTTCTTGATCAATGAACCTTCCAATAAATCTTCAATAGTTTTGGATTTATATTTATGGAGGTTATTCAGAGTCTAGATTTACTAACTCTTCTTATTCACACTGGTAGATTGGAACCTCAGAGAAAGACTACTACATTAGTCAACCAAAATTAATTTATTTTTAGAAATAAGTTTTTAATATGGTATAAAGGTTGGTGCAAAACAACTCCTCAAAAGTATATTAAACTTATATAAAATTGTCAAATTTATTGTGTGACAATAATGATATGATATCATTTTAGTTTATTCAATGACTTTCAAAGACATTTTATCTGATCAAGACTTTTTCATACTTGGTCTAAAACCTATGATTTATCAATTGATTCATTTAATTAAATTGTTCAGACTGTTTATATATAATGAATATTTGTTGTGTTTTCAACCAATTAAGGTAATAGAATCTAACATCTTGTCACTTAATTTAGTAAATTGAATGGCCTTTGCATAGGACTTGAAGACTTTTTGCATGATCCTGCTCTTCTATTTCAGAGTTATTGGACTTGACTATCCTCAGACCAGTGAAGGAAAAGGATTAAGCTAGATCATGTTAAAATTCTCTTCCATGAAGGGTTTGAGGTTTTTCTAAATTTTAGGACAACCAAATTTCCTCATTTTTAATTTTTCTGTGATTTCAAAATTCCTAAGTACTTGTCAGGGATGGATCACAGATCTAGAGATATCAGAAACCCCACAGAATTTCCAGCAGCAGACTTCCTTCCACCTGCCTCAGCAACATAGTTGTACCTCCTCTATCACTATAGGAGCAGCCAAGGCACTGCAGAGTTAATATCTCCCTACTGTTTTCCATTTACTGAGTCTATTATCCTCTGCTGTTATTGTATAGCAACATTTGGCACACACCTTGGACACCTGGATCCTTAAAAACCTTCCCAATAGAAAGTTATAAGTACTGTGCCATTACTTTCCCCTACTAAAGTCTAGGTGAAGTTACAATTGGTGCACCCTAATAGAGAAAGTGCCATATAAAAATATAAAAGACTTCAACAAATTCACCAATGGCCTAATCATTAAGCAAAATTGCCATGTCTTACAATTACTACTATTACAAAATATCCATTAAGAAGCAGCCTCTGCCTCTCTCTTGACTCTTTCATTAGTACAATACTCCCACATTAGCACCCAATTATAAACAAGCCCTATCCAAATTTACATTACTCTCCAAATTACATACACAGACTGATTACTGTTTCTTAAAAGAGAAAAATCTATGTTAGCAGTAAATTCTCCCTTCTTTTCAGCATGTTGTAGTTTCAAAGACTCTTCTGAATACATCTGGCAACAGCCTCCAAATACTGTCTGCCAGAAAATTACATTATAATTGGTGGTGATACACACACACACACACACACACACACACACACACACACACACACACTCATATACATACATACAGCACTAATACCATGGAAGTTTAAGACAAATGATTGTCATCAAAGACGTATTTCATTCTCTTCCCCGGGGTAAATTTGGGTAAATCATTTCTCCTTAGCAGGCCTCAATGCCCCTATTTTTAAAATAGAGGGTTGGTTCAGGTCATTCCTAAAGATCCTTCCAGCCCATTTCTCAATGAATCCTTGTTAATAGCTCACACTGTGTTGAGAATGATCAATTAAAATATGATGAACTATATCCTACAATAAAAAAATGAAATCTTCTTTAAATCATACTTTCTGTTCTCAACCTCCATCTTTCTTCATTTCTAATCAGTTAGCACTTCTTGAGCATTAATAGTCATGGCTGCTAATTATTCATCTCTGTGATATACATCAATAGGTCCTGGAGTCTTCAAAGTTTCAAGTCACCCAAAGGAATATGAAGAGATGCACAGTGGGACATAAATAGTCTACTAAATTTTGTCAATGAAAAATTATTTTGAAAAACAGCATAAAATATATAAAAGAACTATATTATTGGAAAAAGCGTAGTGAATAATTATGGATAGACTCCTATTTTGTTTGGTATCCACATTTAAGCACTAGATATCTATGGTAGCCATTCACTGCAGGGTGCTTATTTTTACAACATTATTAAGAGAATAAATTATCCTCCTTCTCCCTCCATTCCACATCAGTTCAAACACATCTCCAATGGGTGTTATAGTTAGCTAGTAAATTTATCTAATGAGAATTTTAAGCAAAGAGGAAATTTTTGCTGGAATTTCCTTAAAACAAATCTTCAGCATTCTGCCAATGCTGGGTAACAAATGAGATATATCAAAGTAGGACTTATGTTTCAATGAGACAGCATTTCCCTAGAGTTTGGGGGGTCCATAATTGCTTTTACTTTCCTGTGTGTCTTTAATTTCCCCTTGTTTTCATCCCATGTGGAAAAGGAAACTAGTATGGCATACCCTACAGAAATTTAACATCTTGGGAGCTAATGCCACTCTGATGAGTTTTCTGGAATTTAATTAACTTAGAATACAAAAAAGAGAAAAGATTCTATCATGTGTTTCTGTTTCAGCAATTTATACATTTCTCATATGATTCTCTGTAACCATTCCTTTAGTCCAAAAGGGTTTTAATGGCACATATTTACATTCTTATAGAATACAAGGGAAAGTTTATTTGATAAAGTCTCAAACTTCTTTTCCTCTCTACTCTCATAAACATATATGAACTTTTAGAGTTTCATAGAATGTAAGTTTCATTACTGGGGGGTTTTTTGGTGATAGTGGTAGGCATAAGGATGCTAGAAATGATTTCTTTTAATCCTTCCCAAACCCAGTTCTTCTCCTGTTTCAGCAACATCAAATAACTAACATTTATATAGTGCTTACCATACTTCAGACACTGTACTAAACTCTTTACAATTATAACCTCATTTTTCCTTTCAATGACTCTGGGAGTTTGATGTCATTATTATCCTCATTTTGTAGAAGAGCCAAAGATATGTTTAATAGCTTACCCAGAATCACACAGCTAGTGTCTAAGGTCAAATCTGAACTCAGGTCTTGTTGACTCCAGGTTTAACTCTCTACTTTGCCACCTATTTAGGCCATGATCATTGTAATAATTCTCATTATCCCCTTAGGAAGTGATGACATATATCAATTGGTTCTTTTATTTCCAGTGCTCAGGACAAAATAACCACCTTGTCAAAAGTGCTTGGGGTAGAAAATGTTTCATGTGATACTTAAAAGATGGGTCAAACCAGATTCTCACACTGAGGTGTTAAGACTATTTAGGGTTTTCCTCCAAAGATTTTTTGCTCTTCAGATTCAGACTCACAAAAAGAGAAATGAGATAAATAGGATGGCCCCAAATTCAAAAGGATTTGAAGTGTGATATCAACAGAATCCTTCAAAAAGGAGACCACTTCTCTCTGTATTGTCATGGGCTAATTCTTGCCATATAACCCTCAAATTGCTCTGGCCTTTTCTTCCTTTTTTTGTCAACAGCTATTTTTGCAAGATTTTCATTACTTCTTAATTGTTCAAATTTCCTATCTTCATTTTTCTTGTTAAGGACCGATTTTACAAATGAGTTCATTATCTCTACCATTTTAGACTCATCATTAATTTCACGCTCCTCATTTGTTAGTGGATCTATTTTCTCCCTAGTATTTCTCTCTTCACTGCTGTATCTGCAAACATCTTTGCTGTTTTCTTCCAGTTCCCTTTGTTCCTTTAACTCATTCTGTTTCTGCTGTTATTCACTTTTCCTTGTAATCTTTAACTGAAGTTGAAAAGACTGGTCAGTCCTCTCCTACTGTCTCTCTCCTTAATGCAGTTTTTCTTTCTCTATTTACCTTTAAGAAATTCACATAGAAGTCCTACAATTGCATTTCATCTTTACATTTTTTCCTCTTCACATAGTCCTTAAAATGGAAAAATATATATATATATATATATATATATATGTATATATATACACACACATATATATAAGTATATATCAATAAAATTACAATTGAAGAAACACCTATTTAGAAAATGGGAAAAAGCATCAGAAGATTATCATTAGGCTTTGATATTTCTAAGATCTTTCATTTTATCAACCTAACTACTCCCTCCATGGACAGGGGTCGATTGCATTCTCTCCATGCCTTAGTAAGCGGTCATTAAGGATGTTGCTGTAGTTTATAAAAAAAGCAGTAATTAGCATCTCTGAACATTAATTAGTCCTCAAATAACACTCCATCACTAGGATTTCACTTGAAATATTAATTTATGCTTCAAGAAAACATGGTCACCTCTATGTGATCTGACGAAAGCTATTAAAGATGGGCCATAAGTAGAAATGATTTAATCTTGGGTGAATTCTTTCAATGAAATGCAGCAAGGACCTTGACATACTGTCACGAGGATGCTGATGAATGAGCAGTTACAGTTGGGTAAGAGAGTGGGGTGTGAGAAGAAAATTCCTGATCAATATTTGGCGCTTTTCATCAATAATCAATCAGTATGCTCTTATTCAATATTTTCTACTGGCCAGGCACTGTACTAGGTTCTGCTAAAAAAAAAAGATATACTTCCTGACTTCAAGAATCTTATATTCTGTCAAGGGAGCAAATATGAACACAATGCATATATTTTATATACATGTATATTTGCACACATGTTTATATAATGGGAAGTATACTAGAAATTGGGGAGTACTGGGATTAGCAATCAGAAAAGGCTTCATGTATGTATTAGACAGATTCTGAGATATCTTAAAGGAAGCCATGAGTCCTTAGAATCAGAGATGAGGTATTTGTATATTCTAGTAATAAGGGATAGTCAGTGTAGAGTCATGGAAGCTATCAATTGATTCAGACAAAGATCTCTCTCTCTCTCTCTCTCTCTCTCTCTCTCTCTCTCTCAAACCTGATTAACAACTATTCCATAATTTATGTCATTAGAGATTTTTCAGGGAGAACTAAGAAGTTAAATGACTTATCAATTGTCTGAAAATTAATGTATGCCAGAGTCAGTACTTGAACCTAGAGCTTCTGGTTTCCAAGAAATTTTTTTTTCACTTTCCTATTTTACCTGATTTATACAAACAATTGTCAAATCCCTTCAGTATCTCTGCCATGAAAACCATGAAAACCCCAAGTGGAGTTCCTTTATGCCAGCTCATCTGTTTTTCTGCCTTCCTAGAACAAGTCCTTCACCACTAATTTTATTGTTGTTATTCAGTCTGTTGACTGTTGCTGACACTGTAGAGATGGTTCAGGGGACTGTCTTATGATCTACCATTTCTTTCTTCAATGGATTAAGGGAAACAGAAGTAAAATATCTTGTCCAATGACTTATACAGATAGTAAGTATCCGGGATCACATTTGAACTCAGGTCTTACTGATTCTAGGCTCATTGCTCTCCCCATTGAGCAACCAGGAGACCTCCCATAATCTTATTATTATGCTACTGACTCAATAATTGATTGATTCATCCTAACTCAGTTTCTCCTCCCTGACAGGAAGTCTGGAAAGTAGTGCAATAAACCCTTCCTTCTGCCTTTTAGGACAGAAACTGGACTCTCAGATCATTTCATTTTACATCTGCTGCTCTACCTCGTCTAATCTCCAAGGAATAAGATAACTTGATGACTAGTCCTCCCCTCCTTTTCCTGCCTTCTTTTGTGCATTGTCTCCTAGAAATAGAGTATAAGCTCTTTGAGAGCAGAGACTTCTTTTTATTAATTGTATCTTTGGTGCTTAATCCAGTAGGCATTTAACAAATGTTTATTGACTGGCATTGGATTACTGGCAATTTTTTTTCATTGGTAAAGGACTGTGAGCATCATTCGTGCCTTTAAAAATTGAGTCCACTGAGTTAAGACCCTGATTATCTAGTCTTAATTACAATTCCAATCACAAGCAATGGGGGGGGCAAAAACCAAATAAATAAATTAAAAATCTGCATCTTTATTAAACTGTTATATGTATTAAATTCACTAGATTGGAGTTAACTAATTTGGTAGAGAAAAATGTCTCTCAGTTATTTCTGGGATGGAAATCCATACTAATGAGTATGAGCTATAACCAGAATTGTGAAATTTGATAGTGATATGAGAAAAGGTAAGAGGCAAATGGATAATAGACTGACTTTAGAGCATGGATAATGATAATTATTATGTTTGTCCTTCATTCTAAAGTAAGAATGTGACATCAGAGAGATGATGCCATGACAAGCAAGTGAATTGGATTTCAGTGAGAGGGTACTAATCTCATTTTCTCCTCCAGAGCCATTTGGATCTAGTTGCCAGATATGAATCAGGACAACTGGAGATGACCTTGGATGTGAAGGGTTAAGTGACTTGCCCAAGGTCACACAGCTAGGTCAATATTGAGTGTATGAGGCCAGCTTCAAACTCCCATATTCCTGACTCCAAGTCCAGGGCTTTATTCACTATACAACCTAGTTGCCCCTGAATTTAAGTCCTGCTCTGATCCATATTGGGTATGAGCATTGGCAATGGTCACGTAATGGTAAAACCATGTCTTAGTTTCCTAGTCAGCTATTTAAAACTAAAGATAATTTGATCATCCAAGGTGATAGAGGAATTTTCCAATACTGACACTTTCTAATACTGATGAATTCACCAATCTAAACAAAAGGTAAATTTATAAAAGCATCACATGACTGTCAAAGGATATCTGATATCCTCTATCCTAGAGAAAGGCTATGAATGAGTTGGGTACATTTTCTATGGAGAATGTATGGAAGGGGGACAGCTAGGTGGCGCAGCACCAGCCCTGGAGTCAGGAGTACCTGGTCTCAGACACTTAATATTGACCTAGCTGTGTGGCCTTGGACAAGCCAGTTAACCCCATTTGCCTTGGCAAAAACCTAAAAAAAAAATATAAAGTTGAGAATGTATGGAAGGATGTGACTAATCATTGCATAGGATTTATTCATATAAACAAGTTGCAATCTACAGTGTTGGGGTGTTTTTATTCATGAACTTTCAGATACATTGAAATAATGAGGATTGTGAATGAATTGATATATAGATGTCTTCACTTTTGGAGGCAAGCCCTCTTCTATCTCTTGTTCTGGACATTTTCCAGAGCAAACAAGACACCCTGTCTCCCTACCAGGCTTCCATATATCCTCCTCATACTAATTACTGGAAAATGGACTTTCTGGAGTTAACAGCAGTCACCACCTTCCAAGGACTTGAAACCTGAAGAGTGACTTCCAACAAACAATCCAATCTTCTGTCCAATCAGTGGAATTCTCTTTTACCACTGATAATCTGTTTGGACTCATTCTTCAAAGACTGGCAAAATCCATTTATCTAATCCTTGCCTTATTATAGTGCAAACCCAAAGACTTATTTACAACTGTGTCCCATCATTCCTTTCCATCCCAATCTTGCATACTAAATACCATACTCCAGATATGTTCATCTCTTCAAATGTTTGCTCATAAATACATTTTCAAATTTTCATATTATTTAAGTGTTTACTACAAGGTAAAAACACTGTACTAGGGGCTGAACATACAAATACATCCAAAAAGAGAGTTTTGGGCCTCGAGGAACTAATAATAAGGAAGACAATATGCAAATTGAAGCTGAAGAGGAAAGAGGAGAGGCCCAGAAGTGAGACATGTTGATGAAATCAAGACCAGTTGCATCAAAGTCAAATAGAAATGGGAAGCAGCTCCTCTGAGCAGTCCAGAGAACTAGGACAACTGGATTGGATTAGCTATGGACTATATCATCCCCATCCAGAGGAAGAAAAATAAAACAAAACAAAATATATTAAAAAACTGAACCTTTCAGAATCTGTTGAACACTTTATAAAAATTATTTCTCATCTAACTCTTTCCCTTAATCCTAATTCCTCATATCAAAAGTTACTAATCTGTACATGTTTAGCAAAAAAAAAATGTATGTACAATGCCAACCTAATTATTCACCACTGAGTGGAGGGGGGTGGGAAGGGAGGGTGGAAGGAAATTTTGTAACTTAAAAATATACATATGCATATGGGTGAAAATAAATAAATTTTTAAGAAAGAAGGAAAAAAGTCAAATAGAAATGGATCCCTATCTGCTATACATTGATTTAAAAAGAAAAAGGAAAACACAAATTATGGGTAAAGTCACAATAAAATAGAGAAGGCAGGAAGTTGCCTGAGTTCTTCCTATTTTCCACAGAAATAGCAACAAATCAAGTTTCTAAACTAGAGTGACAAAACCAACTAAAAGATGAGGGAAAGCCATTTTCCAGCACAAGATATCTTAGAAAGACTTCAGTTAAGGTTTGTCTCACTTGGGTAAAAGGGGAACCCATGCAGGTTGGATATGAACAAGTCAGTGGTAGCCTCTGAGTCATCGCAGATCAGCAACTGAGACCCCTTCATTCTGACTCAGCAGGCAAGTAGCACACCAGAGCAGTTAATAGGTTATGAGCTTCAGTACAGAAGATAAATCATTAGCAATCCTGATCTCAGACAAAGCAAAAGCAAAGTATGGTTCCAATTAAAAGTGATAACAAAGGAACCTCCATCTTGTTAAAAGGTACCATAGACAATGAAGTAATATCAATAATAAATATATATATATATGTATATATATATATATATGCACTAAGTGGTATTGCATCAAAATTCTCAATGGAGAAGTAAAATAGTAAAATTATACTAGTGAGGACCTCTACCTCCGTTTTTCAAAACTAAAGACACAAAAAACAGGAATTTAGAAAAAAATATGAAAAATCTCTGGAGAACATTAAATGGGGATATAATGAATCTGTCCTTTTTTCTGTGGTGCATGGTATCTCTGCAAAAATTGGCAAAGAATTAGGGCATAAAAACCTCTCAATTAAATGCAAAAAGGTATAAATATCCAATCATCCTTTTCAGATCTTGATGCAATAAATTATACTTAATAAAAGTCTTTAAAAGATTGACTAAAATTTATTGGAAACTAAATAATCTATTCCTAAAGAATAAGTGGAGGAAAAAACAAATCTTAGGATGAATAAAAAAATTTCATCAAGGAAAATGACAATGATGAGACAACATACCAAAACTTATGGGATACAACCAAAGCTGCTCTTAGGGGAAATTTTGTATCTCTTAATGCTTACCTAAATAAAATAGAAAAAGAGGAGATCAATGAATTGACATGCAACTAAAAAGTTAGGAAAAAATAAAGGAAAAATGCCTAATTAAATATCAAATTAGAAATTCTGAAAATCAAAAGAGAGATGAATAAAATGGAAATAAGAAAATTATTGACTAATAAATAAAACTGTGCTGCTAATATGAATAAAATAGCTAATCATTAAGTTAGTTTGATTAAAAAAAGAAAGGAAAAAAATCCAAATCAGAAAATGGTGAATTCACTGGAAATGAAGAGTAAATTCAAACAAGACTCCAGACATATTTTGCTTAACTTTATACCAATAAATCTGCCAGTCTCTGTGAGATGAATAAATAATTAGGAATCTATAAAATGCCTAGAGTAACATAAGGGGAAAATAAAATACTTAAATGATTTAGAAAAAGGAATTGAAAAAGCCATCAATGAACTCCCTAACAAAAACAATCTCCACAACCAGAAGGATTAACAGGTGAATTCTGCCAAACATTTAAAGAACATTTAATTCTAATTTTATACAAACTACTTGGAAAAATAGGCAAATAAGTAGTCCTATCAAATTTCATTTATGACACAAATATGGTTCTGATATTTAAGTAGGGAAAACTCAAAACAGAGAAAATTATAGTCCAATTTCCCTAATGAATATTGATGCGAATTTTTAAATAAAATATCATCAAAAAATTACATCAATTTATCACCAGAATAATACACTATGAGCAGGTGGAATTTACACCAGGAATGCTGGCAATGGTTAATTTTTAGGAAAATTATCAGTATAAGAAAAATAAATCATGTGATTAAGTTAATGCATACTGAAAAATGTTTTGATGAAATACAGTAGCTATTCCTATCCAAAGACCGGAGAATATAGGAAAGAATTGTTTTCCATAAAATGATAAGCATTAATATCAATCTAAAATTATCAGCAAGCATTACATATAAAAGGAATAAGCTTGAAGCATTCCCATTAAGATTGGGGTGAAACAAGGATGCCTAATGTCACCACTACTATTCAATATTGTTCTAGAAATGTTAACTCTAGTAATAAGATAAGAAAAGGAAGTTGAAGGAATTAGCATAGGCAATGATGAAATAAAACTATCATTTTTGACAATGAAATGATAATATATTTAAGGAATACTATAGTATTAACTAAAAACTACTTGAAACAACAATTTTAGCAGAGTTACAATATATAAAATAAATCCACAAAATCATCAGTATTTGTATATTTTATCAACTAAGCCCCACAGCAAGAGTTAGAAAGAGAAATTCCATTTAAAATAATTGTAGATAATATAAAATATTTGTGAACCTCCCTACCAAGACAAATCCAGGAGCTATATGAACACAATTACAAAACAAATTTCACACAAATAAGGTAAGATATAAACATTCAGAAAAATATACTCATGGGTAGGTTAAGATAATAAAGTAAAAATTACAATTCTACCTAAATTAATGTACTTATCCAGTACTATGCCAAACTACCAAAAATATTTTTAGAAATAGGTCATCAAAATTTACTTATTTCTATTAGACTAATTATATAATATAATATATTATATGTAGTATAATTATTAAATTCATCTGGAAGAGCAAGAGATCTTGAATATCAGGGAATTAATGAAAAAATTACAAAGGAGGATGGCCTAGTCATAGCAGATCTAAAGCTATATCATAAAGTAGCAATCATCAAAAATATTTGGTACTTGCTAAGAAGAGTGATGGATCAATGGAATCAATTAGATACAAGAGAAATAGTAGTCAATAATTTACTGTTGATAAATCCAAAGACAAGCTTTTGTCACTGTTTGACAAAAACTGCTAGGAAAAATAGAAAATGGCATGACAAAAACTTGACACAGACAAACATCTCCCTCCCTGTACCAGAATAAAGTGAAAATGTGTGCATGATTTAGAAATTAATAGAAGAAGGAATAGTTTACCTTTCATATCTATGTAGAGGGGGAAAATTTTGTGAATAATCATGAGATAGAGAACATTATGAAATGGAAAATGAATAATTTTAATCACATTAAATTTAAAAGATTTTGTAAAACCAAAACCAATGTTACTGAAATTAGAATAAAAAAGAAAACTGGGAAGCAATTTTGCTTTTTGCAGCCTGTATTTCTGAGGAGGGCATCATTTCTAAAATGGTAGAGAACTAAGACAAATTCATAGGACTACAAATTATTCCCCAGTTATAAAATGATCAAAGGATAACAACAGTTTGGGATGAAAAATTCTTGCTATCTATAGTCATATGAGAAAAATACTCTAAATCACTATTTGTTTAGAGAAATACAAATTAAAACCACTCTGAGGGACCACCTCATGAAAATGCTAAATGTTGGCACTAATTCACTGTTGATGGAGATGTGAACTGATCCAATTATTCTGGACAGCAATTTGGAACTTTGCTCAAAGAGATATGAAAATATGTATATCCTTTTAACTAGTAATAATATTAATGAGCCTGTACTTCAAATGAATCATAAAAAAGAAACAATGATCTACCTATTCAGAAATATCTATAGAAGTTATAAATATTTGAATTGTTTCTTTCTGGCTCTCTGAAGTCTTTTCTCCTTGACCTGATAAATCAGGAATTTGGTAACAAGATTTCAAGGAGTTTACATATTGGGATCTCTTTCAGGTGGTTATAGAGGTATTCTTTCAGTGATTTTTTAATCTCTGGTTCTAAAATACCAGGGGGTTTTCCCCTAATAATCTCTTGAGGGATGTTGTCCAGGCTCTTTTTTTAAAATGATTGCTTTCAAGTATTCAATAATCCTTAAATTATCTTTCTTTGATCTATCTTCCAGGTCAGTTGTTTTTTCAATGAGCTATTTTACACACACACACACACACACACACACACACACACACACACACACACACATAAAGTTTTTTTTTAGCTAATGATTCATATGATTCTATGAATTATAAATTTCTTTAGAAGTTATGAATAGAATTCTAGAATCTATGTTTTTACCCAATTCTAAATTCAAAGAATTATTTTCTTCAATTAGATTTTTGTATCTTGTTTTTCAAATTTGGCAAATTTGACTTTTAAAATCCATTTTCTTTAAGTAGATTTTTTTTTCCATTTGCTCAACTATATTTTTTGAGGATTTTTTTTTCTTTCAGTCAATTTTTGTGCTTCCTTTTCCAAGTTTTTTTTATGAACTTTTTCATAATTCTTCTGTATAACCATCATTTCTTTTCACAATTTTTCTTCTACCTCTTTTTAGAATCATTTTTGTGCTATTGTCAAAGGATCTTTTGAACTTGATATCAATTCTTATTAACCTATGAAGCTTCCCAAGTAGGCATTTTGCCTTCTTTTGAGTTAGCTTTTTGAATTTCCCTGTCACCATAGTAACTTTACATGATCATGCCTCTTTTTTATTTTTTTACCCATTTTGAAAAGTTGAGCTCTGATCTTGAAGTACATGGGGTGCTGTCTCAAATTAGGTGAGGGGATCAGGTTTCTGTTGCTCCAGAATCCATTTAGAGGCTTGATTAATGCTATTTCTGAGGAAAACTCAGAAAAATTCAGGAAATTTCCTGGTTTCTCTTCACTGTCTTGGTTCTGTAACTTCTGAATTAGATTTTGAATGTTGTGTAATATAGTTTGAGAAAGATCTTCATTGTTAAGATCCTTATATTGTCAGATGATCTTCAGAATGTCTCTAATGCAATTCAAATGGAATCAGTTCAATTTTCTGGCATGACACAAGTACATTGTGTCAGTTTATAGGTATACAACAATGAGGACAGTACAATGGCTCTGTAGATCTTCAGACTGGTATCAGTGTAATGGCCTCGTCCCTCCCCCCACCAAAAAAAATTAGGAGCCTCCTAGATACTAAGCTAACACTACATCAACACCATCATCTAGGTGGATATCCCCAGAAAGTGTACTATCAAGGTAAGTGAATCTTATACTCATGTCTTCAAAATTTGTCCATTTTTCTATAATCACTCATTCCACATATGGATAGTGTGTTGCTGGCTGGTAAAGAACTTCTGTTAGTTTGGTTTTGGGGGGGTCTTTGTGGCTTAGTATTAAAATTAGTGTAAGTAGAAGAGAATTATCCCAAACCTTGTTGCAACTCAGTCTCAGAGGCTGCATAATCATCTGTGAACAAAAAAAAAGTCATCTGCCAACTCTTTCTTTGTTTGAGACTTGTCTTATAGCCTTTTCAAGTTAAATAATTTATCATTTGGGTGGTAACTCACCTTGATACTGTTTTTATCTTTGCTGAGGCCATCTGACAACATTTCTAAAAACAGTAAGCTAAAAAGCACTGGAGAGAGTATACAGTCCTGCTTCATTCTTTTGGTGACTGGGAAAGTGCAAGAGCATGGATGTTATTAAACATGTGTGCAAGCTTGCCATCTTAAAATTGATATATAACACTTATGCAAACAAATTTTTCTTTAGGCAACCAAATTTTGTCATGATTTTCCACAGATTATCATGAATAAATACTGAAAGATTATTGAATAGTAAAATGTTTCTTTTCCTTTGTTATAAAAGACCAAAATGACATCACTAAGAAAGAAATGGGTGGCCTTGTATCAATTTCTCCCATGTTACATTATTAATTTCAAAGTTCTTGAGATCTTCAGAGTGTCCCTGTATTGCTTTTTCTGACCCCTCTGTAAATACTTTTCCATAAAGAAGACTTTTTATTTTCCATTAAGTAGACTTTTTCTTTTTTATTATAATACTGTATTCAGATTTTTTAACTGAATTTATTTTGAGTATCTATAATTCTTAAGTTATTTACTAAATTATATTGAATATCTTTAGCTTATGTAGAACTCATCTGTTCTGCCAGTGCTACTATCTGTTCATTTTGTTTTGCTCAGCATTCCTCCAAATATGCATTTCTTTACTATTACTTTATAAAATCTTTCATTATCGTTTTTATAGTATCTACAATTTTACATTTTTTTCATCTTATTCTAGGAATTGCCTATCTTATTTTTTGGATTTTATTTCTTTTTGTAAGCTATTCTGATTTCTTCCATTCTTCCAACTTTATTTGTACTTTTAATTTTCTTTTTTTCTTCTTAACCATTAAGGAGCCTCTTGCCTTTTTCATATTATTTTATTTATCTTTTTTATTAAGAGGTCATCCCACAACTGAAAAAGATTCATTTGGGTTCAATCCATTTTCAGTTTATGTATTTTTTCTTTCTTTATGAGTCTTGCTTTTGGAAGGGGTAAGAATATCCCTAACCTTTCTCTTATATGCTGCTTTCAGTCTGCAACTTTCTTCAGATTACTTAGAGCTATCCTAAATTTTCAAATTAGTTTAGCTTCTTCTATAGCTAGTGCCGTTCTATCTATCCCACCAGGGTTTGGAAGCTTCAAAGTCCTTGTATTTTGAGACATATGGAAACTCCATGGGAAATTGCTCATCACTGGGTTTCTGCTTTACTCTCCCTTTAATGGGTTCCCCATACACACATACATAAACACACAAACACATGCACACATGCACACATACTAGAGTGAGCAAGTTCAGGACTTTCATCATTCAATGTTTGGGAGATGAATGAATAGTCATATTAACTATCTTGACTTATTGTCAAGATAAGAAATAGAAAATAAATCCAATTACTGGGAGCAAAAGGATGGAATCAAAACAATGGAGTAAAAGCAATATTTGGTTGAGTTTTTCTAACGTACCGCTTCCAAAACAATCATTTTTTGAATTTTTTGTTTTGTATTGTTTTGTTGATGTCAATTTAGAATTCTGGGCAGGATATCAATTAAAAGTCACATTGAGGGGTGGCTAGGTGGCACAGTAGATAGACCGCCCTGGAGTCAGGAGTATCTGAGTTCAAATCCAGCCTCAGACACTTAATAATTACCTTGCTGTGTGGCCTTGGGCAAGCCACTTAACCCCATTGCCTTGCAAAAAAAAGTCACATTGAGTCATTTTTAAAGCCAAGGTCAATTTAGAAAGACAAAAAGAGACATTTGTGCACACTTAGGCAGGGGCTGACCAGAAGCAATGGACTCAGCAGAAATGGTACCATTGAAGGTTATCTGGCAGTGGTAGCTTCTTCATATAGAGGCCCTATACCCATGGATAGGAAAGGAATTAAACCCTTGGGAAGAAAGTGATACCAATGAATTCCTTTCCTAACATGGAATGGAGAAATCATCTTCCTGATCTGTCACATATTTTTCCAATTCTAGTTCTAGGGTTGGAAAAAATGATGAATATGGGGTCATTTGGAAACAGAAACACAACCTGGATAAACACGAGGGCATAGACCAGGAGGGCAATGAAGAGACCTCTCTTCTCAAATTGCACCACACTGGAGGCAGCAGAAACGTATAGGTTACATGGATCTATGAAGGCAGTAAAAGGCAGAAGCTCAAGCTAGACTTTCCTCCCATACCCTTTAAAGGTATATGAGAACAATTCTAAACTAATTCCCAAAGTCAAGAAATAGACTAAAAAGCAATTTAAAATAAAAGAAAAAACCTGAGCATTAAAAACTTCAACAATGACAGGGAATGTCAAGACACAAATTCAGAAGATAATGAATTAAAATGTTAATGAGCTAAATATCAAATTAAAAACAGATTGTACACAAACTCAAAAAGAATTCCTAAAAGAGTTAAAGAATAAACAAAAAAAGAAGAAAATAAGAGTGGTAGAAAAGGAAAAGAGATTTCTGGGAGAAAAACATGAAAGAAATTAAGAGTATAATATTTTTTTTTAATTCTCAAATTCTTTTAAAATTAGAGTTGGAATTGGACAGCAAGGTGGTGTAGTGGAAAGAATACCAACCCTGGAGACAGGGGGACCTGAGTTCAAATATGACCTTGGGCAAGTCACTTAACCCCAGTGTCTTGCAAATATTAAAAGGAAAAGAAAAAGAAATTAGAATTGGCTAAATGATAAAATGGGTTAAAAGTGTTGAAGAAAATAGTATCTTAAAATTCACAACTGACTAAATGGAAAGAGAAGTACAAAAACTCACTAAAGATAACAATACCTTTATTTATAATAATACCTTTAATTTAATTAGAAATGGACAAGTAGAATTTAATAATTCCATGGGATATCATAAAACAAATTAATGCAAAAGACTTAGAAAAAATAAAGAATGCAAAATATCTCATAAAAATGGAGCTGGAAAAATTAGGGTAGAATTATTTGATTACCTGAAAACCATGATTTAAAAATAAAAACCTAAACAAAATTTCAAAAAAAATATAAAGGAAAACTACCTAACTTAGAACCAGAAATTCAAACTTTCAGGAGAAAACAGAAGCTAAAATAACCCACTGTTTCTCTTCTAAAAGAAATCCATGAATGACAATTCCCAAGATTATTATAGCCACAAACCAGAATTTGCATGTCAAGGTGAAAATGCTCAAGTCTCATAGAAGCACAGTAAGGATCACTTAAGATTTAGGAGCTGCCAGTACCAATAGTGTTACTATGAAGGAGCAGAAGGATATTGTAAGACAAAGTATCTATAATTACAGCCAAATATATCCTATACAACAGAAACTGATTATAATCCTTCAAGGGAGGAAAAAAGGTTATTTAATAAAATAGAGGATTTTCAGGCATTCCTGATGAAAAGACCAAAGTTGAAGAGAAGATTTGTGATTCAAGTATAAAACTTGAAAGAAACATGAAAAGGATTCCAAGGGAATTTAAAAGGTTAAATTGTTTATATTCCTAGTTGGAAAGATAAAACATGTAACCTCTAAGAACTTTGTCATTATTAGAGCAGCTAGAAGTCTACTTAGATGGCATAAGTTTGAGTCTATTATTTTGGAGAGATATCAAAAGAAGAATGGAAACGTGAGGAAAAAAGAACATACTGAGAAAAACGGAAAGGGGGAAAAGGAAGGGGGTTAATTATTTCAATAAAAGAAGCACATAAGAAGTATATATAATAAAGGGTGAAACAATGAAGGGGGGAGTAACTGATATCCACATGTGATTATAAATGCATATGTGTATATAAGCAGACTGTGTGAGTTTACTCACAGTTTTATATGAAATCATCTTATTTAACAGGAAAAGGAGGGGAAAGGGGTAGGAGATATTGGAAAGCAATAAGTAGAAGAATATATTAAGTTAGACAGTGGTCAGAAGCAAAACACTTTTTTTTAGGAAGAGTGTGAAATAAAATAAGAATATATGGAAGAAGATAGAATGGAAGGGAAAAATAGTTAACAATCAAAATTGTGAATATAAATGGTATGATTTAAATATGAATTATAAACTCACCTATAAAATGGAAGGAGATAAGAGGATGGATTAGGCATTAGAATCCAACATTTTGTTTTAAAGAGGCACTGTGAAACATAATAAAGAGTTGAAATATAATCTTTTATGCTTTAGCTGAAATTTGTTAAAAAAGGCAAAGAAGGCAATCATGGTCTCAGACAAAAGAAAAACAAAATTAAACTTAATTAAAAGTTGAAAATTATCAAGGAACTATATGTTGCTAAAATGTACCATAGAGTGGCACAGTAGACAGAGTACTGACCATGGAATCAGGAGAACCTGAGTTCAGATTTGACCCCATATACTTAATACTTTCGCAGCTGTGCAACTTTGGTCAAGTCACTTAACCCTACTGCTTTGCAAAAAAGTAAATTTTTTTAAATGTACCATAGACAATGAATTGCTGTCGATACTGAATTTATATACACCAAATACCTTAGCAATCAAATGCTTGGAAGAAAGAAAAATTAAATAAACTACAGGAAGAAATTTAAATTCTACTAATAGATAACTTCAACTTAACCTTCTCAGAGCTAAAGAAATTTGACCACAAAATAAATTAGGAAGAAGTTATGGAGATGAATAGAATAATAGAAAAGCAAGATATGATTGACTTTGGAGAATACTGAAAGAGAATAGAAAGAGTATACCTATTTCTTAACTGTTTATGGCAACTTCACAACATAAAACCTCAAACAATACAAAAAAAAAGCAGAAATATTAAATAAACACTTTATAACCAAAATGCAATATGAATTACATTCAATAGGACCATGAAAGCATATAAAAATTAATTGGAAATTAATCAATCAATCCTAAAGAATTAATAAGTGAAAGAAAAAATATCAGAAGATAATACAGGGGCGGCTAGGTGGTGCAGTGGATAAAACACCCGCCCTGGAGTCAGGAGTACCTGGGTACAAATCCAGTCTCAAATACTTACTAATTACCTAGCTGTGTGGCCTTGGGCAAGCCACCTAACCCCATCTGCCTTGCAAAAACCTAAAAAAAAGATAATACATAATTTATTTTTTGAAGAAAACTTTTTATTGATATTGTATTTTTACAAATAGATGTCATGAAAATTTTTCAACATTCATCCATATGTATCTGCATTTCCTTCCACCTTCCTACCCCACTCTCCTCAGAGGCAAACAGGCAGGTTAACATTGTACATACATATTTGGGATAAACATGTTTACAGATAAGTCATTTTTTATGAGGATTTAGGATTAAGGTAAAGAGATACATAAAAAATATCTTTTATAAAGTGTTCATAAGATTTTATTCTTGTTTGTTTTTAGGTTTTTGCAAGGCAAATGGTGTTAAGTGGCTTGCCCAAGGCCACGCAGCTAGGTAATTATTAAGTGTCTTTGACCGGATTTGAACCCAGGTACTCCTGACTCCAAGACCGGTGCTTTATCCACTGAGCCACCTAGCCTCCCCTGTTCATAAGATTTTGAAAGGTTTTTTGTTTTGTTTTGTTTTTCTTCTTCTGGATGGGGGTAGCATTGCCCATAGCCAGTCTAATATAGTTATTTTAGCTCTCTGAACTGCAGAGAACAGCTGCATCCAACAGGGTAGATCATCTTACAATGTTGTTGCTCATGTGTACATTGTTCTCTTGGTTCTGTTCCCTTCGCTTAGCATCAAATCCTGTAATTCATTCTATGCTTCTCTAGAGTCTGACCATTTATGGTTTCTTATAGAACAATAATATTCGATATTATTCATGCACTCCAACTTGTTTAGCCATTCCATAGTTCATAGGTATCCCTTCAATTTCCAATTCTTTGCCACTAGAAAAAGAGCTGCAATGAATTTTTTGGACCATGTAGGACTTTCTTCATTTTTATGATTTCTGAAAAAACCTTTGCTTAAAATATAACATTCATTCCTATTTAAAAAAACAATAGAAAGTTTAGGAATAAATGGCAGGGATGCCTATATAGGCCTAGAATTGGAATATCTGGGTCATAGAGAATAAACAGTTTTATTGCTCTTTGGGCATAGTTCCATATTGCTCTGAAGAATGGGTGGCTCCATTCACAACTCCACCAGCAATGTATTAATGTTCCAATCCTCCCCACAACATTGATCATTTTCCCTTTTTGGTCAACTTAGCCAATCTGATAGGTATGAGGCAATGCCTCAGAGTTGTTTTAATTTGCATTTCTGTAATCAATAATGATTTTGAGAATTTTTCATATGATTATATGTAGTTTTAATTTCTTCATTTGTAATCTGTCTTCATATTTTTGACATTTATCAATTGGGGAATGACTAATGACCTTATAAATTTGATGCAACTCTCTCTATATATATTTTAGAAATGAAACTTTTATTAGAACTCCTAGTTGGGAAGATTGTTTCTGGATTTCTGCTTTCCTCCTGATTTTGGTAACATTGATTTTATTAGTGCAAAACCTTGTTTATTTAATATAGCCAAAATCAACCATTTTGCACTTTATAATGTACTCTATTTCTTTTTTTGGTCATTAATTTGTTCCCTTTCCATAGATCTAATAGATAAAATATTTTTTGTTCTATTAATTTATCTATGCGTATAAGCCTTTATGCCTAAATCTTGTACCCATTTTGACCTTATTTTAATATAGGATGTGAGATGTGGGTCTATGCCTAGTTTTTGCCATGCAATTTTTCAGTTTTCCCAACAATTTTTCTCAAGCAGTGAGGTCTTATCCCTGAAGCTGATGTCTTAGGGTTTGTCAAACAGTGGATTACTGCAGTCATTTACTGTGGTTTCTTTTGAGCCTATCCTGATCCACTGATCCATTACTCTTTTTCTTCATGAGTACCAGATACTTTTGATGCCTCCTACTTTAAGTATAGTTTTATTTCTGGTAGAGTTAGATCAACTTCCTTTACAAGTTTTTTTTTTTTATCAGTTCCCTTGCTGTTCTTGTCCTTTGTTGCTTCAGATGAATTTTTTACTATTTTTTCTAGCTGGATAAAATAGTTATTTGGTAATCTGATTGTTATGTCACTGAATAAGTAATTTAATTTGAATAAAATTGTCATTTTTATTATAGAAGCTCAACCTAACCAGGAGTAGTAGACATTTATCCAGTTATTTAGATCTGACTTAATTTGTGTTCACACAGTTTCAGGATTTGTCTTGGGAGGTAGATTTTCAAGTATTTAATGTCGTCTATAGTATCTTTAAATGGAATTTATCTTTCTATCTCTTGCTCTTGGGATTTATTTTCATATGTAGAAATGTCAATAATTTTATGTGGTTTTATTTTATATACTGCATTTTGCTGAATTTGTTCATTTTTCTAGGAGATTTTAGGTGGTTTTTCTCAGGTTCTCTAAGTATATCATCATATCATCTGCAAAGAGTGAAAGCTTTGCTTCCTCAGAGCCAATTCTGATTCTTTCAATTTATTCTTCTTCTCTTAATGCTAAAGCTAGAATTTCTAATACTATATTGAATAATAATGATGATAATAGGCATCCTTGTTTTACCCCTGATTTTATTGGAAATCCTACAAGTTTATCCCCATTACATATAATATTCTTGATGTTTTAGGTAGACTTGATTTATAATTTTAAGGAAAACTCCATTTATTCCTAAATTTTCTAGTGTTTTTTTAATAGTAATGAATGTTGTATTTTAAGCAAAGGTTTTTTCAGCATCTATTGAGAGAATCATAAGATTACTGTTGGGTTTGCTATTGATATGTTCAATTATGTTGAGTGTTTTTCTAATATTGAATCATCCCTGCCTACCTGGTATATATTCTACCTGATCATGATGTATTATCCAAATAATAACTTACTGTAGTCTCATTGCTAAAATTTTCTTTAAGATTTTAGCATTAATATCCACTAGGGAGATTGGTCTATAATTTTCTTTATCTGTTTTGTTTCTTCCTGGTTTAGGTATCAGCACCAAGTTTGTGTCATAAAAGGAATCTGGCAGAAATGCTTCTTCTCACATTTTTTAAATATTTTATATAGAATAGGAATTAATTGTTCCTTAAATGTTTGGTAGAATTCATGCAAATCCATCTGGACCTGGAATCTTTTTCTTAGGGAGTTTATTGTTGGCTTCTTCAATTTCTTTCTCTTAAATGTAGTTATTTAAGTATCCTATTTCCTCTTCTGTTAATCTGGGCAGTTTGTATTATTGTAAATATTCTTCCATTTCATACAGGTTATCCCATTTCTTGACAAACAGTTCAGTAAAGTAGCTCTGAATTATCTCTTTAATTTCCTCTTCACTGGTAATTATTATACATAATTTTATTAAAGATGATGAAATAGTCATATATCACATAAGTATTTGTGGGATGCAACCAAATCACTACTTAGGGAAAAATTTATATCTCTAAATGATCACATCAGTAAAAAGAGAGAGAGAGCAGATCAATGACCTGGGCACACAACTAAAACAAACTTAAAAAAAGAACAAATTAAAAATTTCATATTAACTACAAGCATAGAAATCCTGAAAAATTGAAGGAAAGATTAATCTAATTGAAGGCACAATCTTAACTAAAAAATAAAAGTAGGAGTCATCTTTTAAAAATATAAAAACAGAAAATAATTTAATAATTTTAAAAGAAAAAACAAATTATCAATATCGCAAATGATGCTGAAATTTAAGCAATATGTCCATCTATATACCAATAAAATTGAAAATCTAAATTAAATTAACATTTACAAAATATTAATGGGCCAGATTAACAGAAGATGAAAAATGAAATGATTATCTTAGAAGAAAGTAACTGAATAAGTCATAAATGAGATCCCTGGGTGGGTGGGAGAGAGTAAACAAATAAACAATGCAGGACCAGAGAGATTTGCAAGTGAATTCTTCCAAACATTTAAGGATCTATTAATTCCAATATTATATAAATTTTGTATGGTAAAGTAAGTTTAAAAATAGTCCTACCAAATTTTATGTATGACACAAATATTTTATAGCTAAACTAGAGAGAGAATCAAAAGAGAGAAAAACTATAAATAAATCATCCTAACAAATCATGATAAAAATTTTGAATGAAATATAAGCAAGGAGACTATATCAGTTTATTCCAAAGAACACACAACTGGGTTGGATTTAGACCAAGAATACAACAGAACTGGTGTAATATTTTTTTTAGGTTTTTGCAAGGCAATGGGGTTAAGTGGCTTGCCCAAGGCCCACATGGCTAGTTAATTATTAAGTGTCTGAGACCCTGAGACTGGATTTGAACTCAGGTACTCCTGACTCCAGGGCTGGTGCTTTATCCACTGCGCCACCTAGCCACCCCATGCAATATCAGTAAAACTAAAAGCACAACTGATTGTATCAACAATTATTTAAACAAAGACATAATTATAGTGATAGATGAAGCCATTTTTTTAATAAAATACAGTAACATTCCTATTAAAATATAAAATGAGAAAAATATAAGAATAAGCATAGACAATGAGGAAATAAAAATATCACTTAATGCAGTTGTTATGCTTTTATACTTAGAGAATCTTAGAGAGCCAAGTAAAAAATTTGTCAAAACAATTAACACCTTTAGTAAGATAGTGCATTGTAAAATAAACCCATACAAATCATCAATATTCCGGTACATTACTAAGAAAATTTAATAGGAAGAGACAGACAGAGTGAAATTTACTTTAAAATAGAATGCAGACAGCATAAAATATTTGGGAGTCTACCTGCCAAGGCATACAGACAGGAACTATATGAACACAATTACTAAACATTCTTTACACAAAGATACATCTAAATAATTGAAGAAAGGAAAGGCTAGATCAAATCAACATAAAAAATAATGACAATGCTATCTTCTTCAGTGCCATACAAGTCAAATACCAAAGAATTATTTTATAGAGTAAGAAAAAAAATAACAAAATTCATCTCAAGGAATAAATGGTCAAGAATAGTAAATGAATCAATGAAAAAGAAATTAGGAAGGAAGGGGAATCAGCAGAACCAGATTTAAAATGATATTACAAAGAAATAATCATTTAAAAATGTTACTGGCTATGAAATAAAGTGGTTTATCAATGAACAGATTAGATATAATATTTAGGAGAAAATGAGAACAGAAACAGTATTTCATAAAGCCAAATTTCCCAGTTAATTTGACCCAAATTCAGTATTTGACAAAAATTTCTGGGAAAACTAGAAAGTAGTCTTACAGACACTAGGCATAGACCAGCATTTCACAAAATATACCAGTGTACATTCAAATGAACTGCATGATTTAGAAATAAAGTATATTATAAGCACATTAGTAGAACATGAAGAAAATCACATTTCCAATAATTGGATAGGGCATGAGTTCATAAACATAGGTTCATGAAGAAAGCTTTTGAACAAATAAAACCAATGCATCCAAATTTTAAAAAAAATGAAACAAAGAGAAAAAAATTACATCAAGTTACTTTGATAACAGTTCTAATTTCTAAAATTAAAGGAAACCAAGGTAAATTTGTAAAAATTCAAATGATCCTTAATTGAAAAATGGTCAAGTGATATGTTTAGGCTATTTTTGGGTGAATGAAAGTTAACAATATTGATATGAAAAAATGATTAAAATTACTAATAATTGGATAAATGCAAATTAAACAACTCTAAGTTACCATATCATACCCATCATATTAGTTTACAAGAGAGAAAAGGATAATTACAAATCCTGATGGAGAGGTGGGCAAACAAATACTAATGCACTGTTAGTGGTTCCATGTGCAAGTCCATTCTCAAAAACAATTTGGAACCATCCCCTAAGGACTATAAAACCATTCACCCTATTTGACACAGAGATACTGCTACTAGATCTGCACATCAAGTAGATCAAAGTAAAAGAGAAAGGATCCATGATAATAAAATAATTAGAGTAGTTCTCTTCTTTATAGTAATGCATTAGAAATTGAGGGAATTTCCAATAATTGGGGAATGACAACAAATTATGTTATATGATCATGATAGAATAGTATTGTGCTATAAATAATTATTCAAAGGATGATTTCAGAAAAAAATGGAAAAATTTTATGAACTGCAAATATCCACATGCAATAATACAAATACAAAGTGAAGTGAGTAGAGCCAGATGAGCAATGTACATTGTAACAATATTGTAAAAATAATTAATTGTTAAAAATTAGTTACCCTCATCAATAAAGTTGTCTATCACAACTCCAAAGGAACAAAGATGAAAAATGCTCTTTGTCTATAGATAGAAAGTTGATAGATTCAGGGAGAACACTGAAACATATTTTACATTATTTTTATTACTTGGAATTTCTCTCTTCAAGTATTGTTTCCCCTATAGCATTATACTCAGTCTTTCATGATAGATTATACTTAGTCAAAGTCTTTTTATTTTATTACATGCTAAGATTTTCCTCATCTATTTTGTATTAGCAAAATAGATTTGTATGTTTCTAGTACCTTGGAACTTATTTTCTGGCTGTTTCTTTTTTTTTTTTTTTGGTTGATTTGAATTCACTTGGAAACACTGAATTTTCACTATGATATTTTTGGGAATTTGGAATTCCTTTCAGGAGATAATTGGTGAATTCTTCTCATCAATATTCTTTTATGATTTCCTAAAATATTCTTATGTTGTCTATCCTCCTCCTCAACATTTTGATCATTTTTATAATACATCTTTCACATGTTTTGATTGTCCACTTTTAATTTTGCTCTATTATTTCTTATGGACTTATTGAGTTATTGTGTTCTTATTTTCACCTAGGGTAAGGTTTTCCATTCTGTTTTTTAAAGTTATGTTTTACCATTGTTAATTTTGTTTTCCCTCAAGGTATTTGTTTCATTTCTTCTACTTACTTTTATATGACTTATGGCTAACTCATTTATTGTTTCTTCTAAGCATTTGCTGCTATTTTATGCCTAAAATTCCTAGATTGTGTTTGGTGTTGTCTTCTTTTTTTGTGATATTTTAAACCTCCATTCTTTAGTTTGGACTTTGTGTTCCCTCCGGCATTCTTGAATGTATTTTGCAATCCTTGTTAGCTTCTGCTCTCTCTTCAGTCTGAATGCTGATGCTAGTGTTATGCTGAAAGTTGTGGCTGGTACTAAATCCCACAGCTTGGTTTAATCTTTATGTCTTAGTATCATGATGTCTCTTTGACTATTTCTGTTTCCTTCTCCTTTAATAATACAAATAATCCAAATTATAAGTTAGATCAATAATTTTCTATAGTTCTGAGGTCTTAGTAAGTTAATAGATTTTTGAGCTGCTTCCTGCATTCAGTCTTGGAGTACTGAGTTGACTTTGTCCCCAATTCTGGTTCACAGTACTTTAAGGACTACATAGGAGTGTCCTTTTCACTGTTTAGTGACCTACATGACCCGTGGTTATCTTCTGTCTTCTGTCTCACATTTCCTTTTAGATAGGTAAGGGCTAGGATCTTGCTTTAAGCATCTGTTTAAAAGATATGATTCTATTTTGCAAATTCAATGAAGCACTTTTGTTCAGGGGCCCTGACTACTTCAGACCTATTCATTGGAGCTTCTTTTGATTAATCATGCCTCAAATGATTTATAGTAATGTTTTTTGTACTGGATTGTGGGGAGGAGCTTAATATTTATTTCTTTCTGGTTTTGTTTATTATTTCTCAATCTGGGATTTCTTTTGATTTTTCCCTAGAATATGTATAAGGCTAACTGATCTTTAGAATTTTTCATTTCACCATCATAGGTGGAAGTGACCAATAGCCTATTAACTGCTAAACTTGATAACCTTGATTCAGTTCTCATTCTTCTTCATCACACTATAGGCTTTGCCACTGTTGGATATTTGCCACACCTCCTCTTGGATATTCTCCCCTCACTTAATTTCAGGATGCTTTCCCTTTTCAAATCTTCTCCTACTTATATCGAGCAATTGCCAATATCCCAGTCCTTAAGTGTAGATGCCCCCTATCACCACCAGCACCAATCTCTGTTCTAGTCTCTCTTCCTTTCCATCTCGACATCCTCTCTCTTAATGACAAGTTCCCATGTGTTCATTTATCATCTCTTTGTGGATAACACAAAAAGCTATATATTTGACTGCATTTTTTCTCTTGAGATCTAGTCCAAGGTATATGTTTGAGATCTCCATTTCAAGAGCATTTCAAGGTTCATGAATAAAACATAGAACAATTATCTCTGTTGAAGACATCATCATACTTATAAATTGCAAGCACCATACTTGATTCTACATTCTCTTTCATCTATCATATTGTATTGGGTACCAATTCTTGTCCATTCTACCTAAACAAATCTATCATATCCTTTCTATTTTCCCATCATACTAAAACTACTTACTATCTTAGTAACACTACATACTACTATCTTAGCCACAATATCAGAACTATTGCAATAATTTCCTAATTAACACTTGAAGTTTTTAATCTCTCCTCTCTACACAGTTACTAAAATAAGATTCTTAAAACACAAATATAATGCTTCCTGTTCATGAACATTCAGTGGCTCCTTATTTCTCCACAATAAAAGTTTAACAGCTAATTGTCTCACATAGTTCTACTTTACATACTCTATATTTAAGTCAAACTTTTGGCTTTGAAATTTGCCGAAAATGACATTTTTTTTCCTCTAATCTGTGTACGTTTTCATAGACTGGCCCCCATGCCTTGAATGCATTCTCTACTCTTCTTCCCCTGAGAATCTCTCATTTCTTTCAAGGCCTAGATATTATACCACCTCTTATTAACTCTTTTTTATCTGCCTCACCATTAGTCCTCTATACCTCCTAGATTCATCATTTATACACTACCTCATAAACAAATATATTCCCCCATGGAGTATAAGCCTCTTTACCATAAGTACTGTGATGTTTTTTGCTTGTTTTTGTCCTTGAAACCCCAGAATCTACCACATTACCTTCCATATAGCAATTAGTTAATAGTTTTTGAATTGGGGTGGAGTCAAGATGGCAGGGTACAGTCAGGATTTCCCAGAAGCTCTCTTCCAAGATATTCCAAAAATGTTAAAATTATGTCTCTAACTAAATTTTGGAGAGAAAGAACCCACAGAAATACACAGTGAAACAATTCTCCAGCCCAAGGTAACTTGAAGAGCCATAGTAAGGCTCTTTTGCCTTGGGAGAGGAACATCGCAGGATGCCTGGATCCCTGGCGGCACTGGCTCAGAGAAGCAGAAGTGGTATTTAGACTTCCCAACTCAGGGATCACCAAGGATGATTGGGAAGATCAGCAGGGAAAACTCTGCCAGAGTGAGCACAGATCCTAGATCAGCATGGCCTCACCTCAGCACAGGCCCTGTCTGGAAACAGAAGCAGGGCCCAAGGCGCCACCCAGCTGGGACCCCCCTCCCAAAAAAAAGCTGCTTCCAGACTGCTCAGTCCACAGAAGGTAAGGAAGTCGGGGGAGATTGTCAAGGTCTTTCCTTGGGGCAGGACTTTGTTGCTTTGTCCAGCATAGGCCCCCAAACAGCTGATCAGGGATCCTCCTCAGAACTCCAGGGCAGAGGGGAGGGCTTGTGACCGTGCATAGTCCAGAGCTCAGGCCGGAGGGCAGTCAAAGCCTCTCATAAGACCTTGAAGGAGCTGAAGTTCTTGTGGGTGGATGGGGTGTCCCAATAACACTGAAAAGCTCAGGAATCACATAAAACCAGGACACAGGCAGGGAAAATGAATAAACTGAAAGAATAAAGAATCTGACCATAGATAATTTCTTTGGCTCCATGGAAGAGCAAAACACACATTCAGAAGATGACAAAGTCCAAGCTTCTGTATCCAAAACATCCAAAAAATTTGGATTTGGGCTCAAGCAATAGAAGAGCTCAAAAAAGATTTTGAAAATCAAGTAAGAAAGGTAGTGGAAAAATTGGGAAGAGAAATGAGAGTGATACAGGAAAAACATGAAAACCAAGACAGCAGCTTGGTCAAGAAGATAACAAAAAATTGCTGAGGAAAATAACATGCTAAAAAATAGTTTAGGTCAAATAGGAAAAGCAGTCCAAAAAGTTAATGAGGAGAAGAATAACTTAAAAAGCAGAATTGATCAGATGAAAAAGGAGATAAGAAAGCTCTATGAAGAAAATACATCCTTCAAATGTAGAATGAAACTAATGACTTTGCAAGAAAAAATAAAACAATACTAAAGGAATGAAAAAACTAGAAGAAAAGGTAAAATATATCATTGAAAATACAACTGATGTGGAAAACAGTTCCAGAAGAGACCATTTAAAAATATTTGAGCTACCTGAAAGTCATGATCAGGAAAAGAGCCTAAACTACATTTTAAAAAGAATTTCTACAAGAGAATTGCCCTGATATCCTAGAAACAGATTGTAAAATAGAAATTGAGGTGGTCCACCAATCTCCTCCTGAAAGATATCTAAAAAATAACTCCCAGGAATATTATAACCAAATTCCAGAACTCACAAGTCAAAGAGAAAATATTACAATTAGCCTGAAAGAAACAATTCAAATATCATGGTACTACAGTCAAGATTACATACGATTTAGCAAAATCTACATTAAGGGCTCCTAGGGCATGGTATACAATTCCAGGAGACAAAAGAGCTTGGAATATAACCAAGAACCAACTACCCAGCAAAACTGAACTTCCTCTTCCAGGGCAAAAATGTATATTCAATGAAACAGGGGAATTTCAAACTTTTCTGATGAAAGGACCAGAGCTGAACAGAAAGTTTAATCTCCAAGTACAGTACTCAGGTGAAGCACAGAGAGGGTGGATGAGAAGGGCAAATTATGAGGGATTTAATAATGATGAAATTCATGTATTCTTGCATAGGAATTTGATACTGATAACTTTTATGAACCACCTCAATTAATAATGAAGTTACAAGCATATATAGACAAGGCACAAAAGAGAGTTGAATATGAAGTTATAATATATTATTAAGATGGAGTCAGTGAATAAAAAAACTAATGTACTGGGAGAAAGGGAAATGAAAGGTAGAATGGGCTAAGATATTTCATGTAAAAGAGTGAAGAAAAAGTTTTTGCAATAAAGTGGAAGTGGGGGATATGAGGGGGAATGAGGGAGCCTTCATTCTCATCAGAAAAGATTCAGGGGGGAAACAACATACACACTGAAGAGGGTATAGAAATCTCTTACCCTCAAGGAAAAGAGAGAGGAAGGGGATGGGAGAAAGGGAACAGGGGGAGGAGAGGGAGAGGGTGTAGGCGATAGAGAAGAAGGTAGATCATGGGAGAAGGCAATCAGATACAACACACTTTTGGGGGGGGGGGTTGCAAAGTGGTAGGATTGGGTGTTTGGGTGTGATATGGGTTTGGGTCTTACCATATTAGTGGACTCCCTCAATTTCTAGGGACTTCAGGACCAGTGTTCTGTCCACTGTGTCACTCAGTTTCCCCATTGCACAATTTTGAGGAGGGACAAAGTGAAAAGAGAGAGAAAGTAGAATAAATAGGAATGTGGAGGAATGGATAGTGGGAAATACAACTAGCAATAGCAACTGTAGGGAAAAATATGGAAACAACTTCTCTGATGGACTTATGATAAGGAATGAGATCTATCCCAGATACAATGTTGATGATATCTGAACAGAAATTGAAGCACAATTTTTCTTCCCTTTCTTTCACTTTGTTTTTCACAAGATTTTTCTATGTGGGGAGGAGGGAATTACTATTTTAGTAATGTGTAAATAAATTTTTAAAAATATAAAAATAAAACATAAATTAAAAATGGTTTTTGAAGTTGATTTGAATTTATCAGATAAGACATGGAAGTGGACTCAACCTCTGTTACTTGGTTCATTTTCCCAGGGTCTGTATCTTTTCCCTATTCCTCAGGTAATGAAGTCTTGCTTCTCAATCCACATGCAAAATTTTTAAATCACAACTCTGCCTTGAGATGTCTCAAATCTTCTCTTTCCCTTCCTACTGCATTTCAAACACATACACACACATATTATATATATATATATATATATATATATATATATATATATATATATATATATGTATGCATATATATTTATATGCATATATATATATATTTATATGTGTTTGTGTTTTAGAAATGATAAGTAACAAGAAATCATAAAATATGTGTATATATATATATATATATATATATATATATATATATATATATATACTGTCCTCCCCAAATCTTTCTTAATTCCAGAGCTTTTTCCCTTTTAATTATTTCCTATTCATTTTGTATAGAGATTGCTTTGCATATCTTTGTTTGCATGTTGTCTCCTTTGCTAGACTGTAAGGTCCTTGGATCCTGTCTTTTGACTCTTAATACACCTAAAAGTTAAAGTTCCTGGCACATAGTAGGTGCTTAATAATATTTATTGAGTATTGTATTTTTATATACATATATGTGTAATGATTTAAAGGCATGTGGAGATGTACTACCTCTGCCACTCTTCTATATATTTTCATATTTATTTAATAACACTTCAGAAAATAGTTATTCAGTGTTACTCTATGAAAGGCATTCTAAGGAATACAAAGATTAAGATATAGACTCCGTCCCTCATGGAATTTTCAGATGATATAATCATTTTTTATTCCCTTGAGTAGTTTTTAATCATAATTACATTTGTCAAGAATCATTCATTTTAAATTATATTATTCCTCATCAAAATGAGTTTCAGAGGAGGATGAGAAAGAGAAGTATGATGGGAAAATAAAAGTGCTACCTCTAATCCAAACAGCAGACTCCAATCCAAGCCATGATACTAAGCTATGATATTTTGGACAAAGTCACTTTTGGCCTCAATTTCCTAATTTCAATAGGGTGATAATAATAGATCCTACTTCACAGGGTAATTGAGGGGATCAAAATAAGATAATATACATCTATAAAATACTTTTCACACCTTAAAGTCTATATAAATATTAGCTATTATTAGTACATGTGAAAAACAATGAGGTACTATGTAATTTGCCCAAGGTCACATAAGCAGAAATTGATGGAGTGAGATTTTGACCCAGGTCTTTTGATTCCTGGTTTAATAACCTTCCTGGTACATGATATTGTCTCTAAATTCATTTTGGGGTTTAGGAAAAGTTACTAACACACTTAACCATGTCCTTCATATCAGCATTTTCCCCCAAATACTAAATGAATATTTAATAATAATGTTTAGCATTGAGCACCCAACCCAACCTTAAAATGACTCTTCTGTATAATTAGCACATTAGTCACTGGATAAGATTGAGTTGGATGAATAATTCAAATACAATTCTGCAGAAATGCTGGTTAAAAGCCCTCTATAAAGAGTTTGCAAAATGAAATCCTCCTCAATTTAACTTGAGAGTAAGATAATGACTAAAGAAAAAGAAAAGAGAGAAAAAGCAAAATTATTTATTTTTGTTTTGTTCTGTTTTTCCTCTTCACAGATGGTAAAAGAGAGACCCTGTAAAGCTGAGTGAATGGAGTCCTTCCAGTCATTTGTAATTAAAGAAAGCAGTGGATGATGTTAACACTGCAGAAATACAGACACTAACCTTGAAGCTTTGATAAAACACCATGCTGAAGGAGGGGGAGAAACATGTTGCCCACATATAGGATCTGAGTCACAGTTCACTGTTTTTTTCCTTCATCTTTTCCTTTGATAGGCTAAATTAAGGTCTAGTGAATACTGCTATATACATTGCGGTCCAAGCTCACACTAGGAATCTACCTATGCCCTAAAATACATTTGATCAGAACAGAGACATTTATGTTGAAATTTTATTGCCTCAGGACAATGCTGTAATTCAGTGTAGTGAAATGGTCCGATTAGCAGTTGGGACCAGTGAGGGGAAGCTAACTGGAGTGAAGAGGTGAAAGAGAGTAAGAACTTTATTCCTCAAGCACAACAAACTGTTCATGGGGTAGAGATAATGTGGAAAAAATCAGAAGGAAATAGAGCCAGAAAGCCAGTGGCAGTGATAATTGGAAACAAAAATGACTTTTTTAAACCCTTCAAGACCAAAGTCCATAGAAAAAAAAAAAGCAAAGAAAAATCCCCTTAAGGATCTCAGTTTTCTCATGAAATTGTTCCAAAACAAATATAATAAACCAAGTATAAATACTACCTATTGGATTTCTGTGAAGGCAGGAAACAGGAATTTTGAGAGAAAAGTAGCTTGACAGAAGGAAATGATTCTCTGGATAATTTATGATACATTTATTTATGAAGAAATATATATATATATATATATATATATATATATATATATATATATATATATATATGAACTAATGAAGATAACCCTTCCTGATTCCAAGCCTACTGCTCTATGCTTTGAGTAGCTTAATCAAATGTGGTTAATATTTCAAATAATGAAAAAAATTGCTTTCCCCAGATAACACAATGCCTGAAGAAAAAAAAAAAACAAGAACTAGGCAATAACTTTATAGGAATTGCCCTCACCTCAATTTCTGTTATAGACTTTGAAACAGGTAAATCTCATTCAGGGAATCTCTTAATAATTGGGGATGGAATTGTATCCTGAGAAGAATTTGCTAGGTCCAAGTAACTGTTATAAACAGGAGTTTACAAACAGGCTATGAGGAAGGAGAAGGAACTAGCACTCGTTGGTTGTGGTCACTTGCAGGAGAGTAGTTTCATTTCTGGCGTAGAGAGAACAGCTGTAGTTTGTAGCAAACTGAAGGATCCCCAGGAACAAGATATTTTGTGAGAGTATGACTGGAGGCCATGTGTGACTTAGGAGTGAAAAGGAGAGCCCAAGATCGGGACCCAAGATTGACCTCAGAAAATGACAGTAAGAAGGACCGGAATCTTAAAGCATCATCCACCCATACCTTGGGGCTACAATTTGATTACATTAGTAGTTGCTAAAAATAAAATAAAATATGAATAAATAAATAAATAAAAATGAATATGCAAAAGAGAAAGAACTCAACTTTACCTAATGACTATGAGGAAAGATAAGATCTGAGTTCATATTCAGAGGAAGATATGGAGCTAAAGAATTCATTTCACAAGGAAATAAAATGGTCCCAAACAAAAAAAGAATTATTGGAATATGCTAAGGAAAGACTTTTAAAAAATCAAATAAGAGAAATTGGGGGAAAATTAGGGGGAAAAAAGAGCAATCCAAGAAAATCAAGATAATAAAGTCAACCAAATTTAAATAAGGAATCAAAAACTTAAAGGAGAAAATAATTCCTTCAAACCTAGAATTGGGCAAGGGGAAGCTAATAATATTCTAAAACAATGAGAAATCATAAAACAAAATTAAAGAATAATAATATAGAAGGGATAATGAAATATCTCACCATAAATACAACTGATGTGGAGAACAGATTGAGCAAAAATAAAATAAAAATAGTTGGACTATCTGAAAATTATAATTAAAAAAAGAATCTTGAGAAAATATTACAAAAAAATTAACAATGAAAATTGCTCTGAAGTTCTGTAACAAGAAAGCAAAGCAGAAATAGAAAAACAATCTACTAAGCACCAACTGAAAGAGATTCCAAGAGGAAAACTTGTAGAAATATCATAGCCAAGTTTCAAGACTCCCAGGTTAAGGAAAAAATAATGGATGCAAGAAGAAGAAAAAATAAACACACACACACATTGTGTATGTATATATATATATATATATATATATATATATATATATAATGAATATTACATAAAACCTAGCAGCTACTCTGTTGAGGAACCAAAGGTCTTGGAATATTATATTCCACAGATAAAAAGATCTGGAATTATGACTAAAGGTAGATACCCAGCAAAGTTAAAGCTAATCCTCAATGAAAAAAAAAAGACAAAAACAAAATGGGTATTTAACAAACTGAAAAACTTTCGGTTTTTGTGATAAAACCCCATAACTTAAGAGAAATATATAACATACAACATCCATGGAAAATATAAGGTAAATACTAAAAACCAATTATAAGACTCTTCAGGTCAGTTTTTTTATTTCATATATATGAAAACGTTAACTATATTAATATGACTATCGTTATTTGGGTAATTTGAAAGAAAGTCTTAGATTGAACTGAATATGATGGGGTGAGTCAAAAAAGTAAAACAGTAAGGAGTGGCAAAAAGGAGTAATTACCTCATTAAAATGAGGCATAAAAGAAAAAGAATGATACAAAAAAAGCTAGTGGGGAAAAGGAAGACAGTACTGGAACCTACTCTGATCAAGAATTGGCTAAAGAAAAATAGGTATGTATGTGTGTACATATGTATGTATGTGATTCTAATGGTTATGGATGAAATTGAAGCTGTAGACCTATTATGGAATAACAAGTCCACCCATAGATTCTATGGTTTTGTTATTTCTACATTCTCATTATTAATGGTAATCCATGGTTACAATATAATTTCTAGATCCATCATTGTCAAACTTTAATCAATAACATCTCAGAAATGTAACCAAATTTAATAAATTAAGTAATCATTTGATTTGCTAGATTCTTATATTCATTAGTCACAGTTTTGTAATTCCTGACCCTCATGGTTGTGCCAATGGCTAGGTAACCTGTTGTTATTTTGGGTAGATTTGAGGATAAACTGAGATCTCAGATACAATAAATATATTTCCACTTTGGCTATTCAGGGCATTTGAGTTTTCCAGCACTACATACATTCTGTAATTTTGAATTTTAAATTAACTAAGGCATTGTGTTACCTGGGAAAAGCAATTTTTTTTTCATTAGTTGAAATATTAACTGCATTTGATTAAGCTACTCAAAGCAGCTATGTGTGCAGTTTATAGAGCAGTAGGCTTGGAATCAGGAAGGGTTATCTTCATGAGTTCAAGTCTGATCTTGATGCTATTTGCTTTAGCTCCTCCTCTGTAAAATGAGCTGATGAAAGAAATGGCAATCTACATTAGTATCTTTGCCAATGGGGTCATGGAGAGGCAGATATGACTCAGAACAATAACAACAATAGCAACAACAATCACCATTCATAAATAGAAGCAGAGAACTAAAGAAATGAGGCCTGGACATAGATAAGTATGGAGAGGAAAAGAAAGATGTGGTACCAGAATAAGAGACCTTAGATGTAACAAGAATACTGAGTCCTACAAACTAACACAAGGAGAAGAAAAAAAGAGGATTCCAGACTATATAATTCACATTGTTACTTCAATCTGGTACTAGTCAAACATTCCACTGTGCTTTTTGTACCATGGCAACCAAAACTCCCTTCGGGTTCTATGACACTAACTTGAAAATCATTAAATAAAACTCTTATTTCTGTCAACCATCTAGTGATTGAGATGTTTTGCAGAATATAATGAGGAGTCAGTGAAAGACTCTTCCTCATTCTATTCCCAAGTTTATGGAGGTGGTTGGATACATATCTGACATGACTGGATGGAATTTATATTATCTTCCTAAAGTGTGTATTTGAGATATTAAAAAAAGTCAAACAAGACTCATAAAACTCACTTTTACTGATTCATATGGAAATAAATGATCCTTCCAGAAGAAACCTGGAAAGTAGTGACTGATTTCCTGGTCAGGAAATTTGGACATTGGTGGGGGGGGGGGCATAAATGATATTTTAATCTATTATTTCAATTGAAAGTTAAGCTTTTGAAAAAGAAACAAAAAGTGAATAATTGACTATTCAAGTGATATCAAATAAGGTAATTTTGTTTCTAGGACTAGAGTTTAAGCAATCAAAATGATGAGTTTTTTGTTAGGGATAGGATACATTTCATAAGGACTGAAAAAAATTTTTGATAAGGGACAGATTGAACTGAACAAGATAGCTTTAAAAGAAAGGGGAAAAATCCAAGCTAAAATTACTAAATTATATTAAGGACACATGAGGTGAAATTATAGTGGAAACATTTCATTATTATTCACATAAGGAAACAATTAGACACAGGTCTAGTTTCAAAGTATATGGTCCTAAATATATATACTAACACAGAGAAACTGAAACTTTAATACAAACTTGTAAGTGTAATCTCATTGGTGTCATATAGATTTGATGATAATGGACTTATAACTGAACTTTAGCAATAGAAATTTATTCCTTGTTTAAAAGAAATACATTTCATAAATCAAGTGGAGAGTGAAGGGTGCTGCATGAGAAGTTATAGGCATGTGAAAAATTCATGAAACTGAGGATAGAAACATGTTGTGGTTTACCTGAGGATGAATAAAAGGAGAGAAAAATAGACATTCTGTTTCAAGAGTATACAACAAACCACCTTGCCAAATAGAGGATATGAATGATGATTTCTCAGTATAAACCAATGAGCCAAAAATATATTAATGCTAGGGAAAACAGATGTTCCAAGTCTCATTCCATCATAAACATAATGCATTTAAGTGTGATAATTTATTTTTCCAGAAGGATAAACTATTAGAATAATTGCTACTCTGAATTTTATTCTGATATACATATGCACATTTATACATACATACCCACACATAAATGCTTATTTACACTAACATACAGATATACACATACACACAAATATATATATATATATATATATATATATATATATATATATGGAGAGAGAGAGAAAGAGTGTGATGTTATTTTTACATTCAAAATATCAAAGAAGAGAAAACTAGAAAACTCAATTTCTTCAGTATATAAAAGCCTATTTAAGAAGAGAGAGACAATACACCTAGCTCAATTTCATCCTCAATCTTACCTGAAGGAAGCAGATTTCAAACAGATTGCATTAGTTGAGACATTATCAGATATGTGCATATATATTTCTATATACACACATATTAATTTTTTTTCTCTCTCTCTAAATATATATATGTATATATATAGTGGACAAAAGGTGCCAAAGGTCAAGAAGGGGAAAGGATCTGAAAAATGAAATTCTAGTAGTGGATTAGCAAATTATCATAATGAAAAAGGTAGCGAGATTGTGAGAATCTAAAGAAATTAATACAGCTAAACAACTTTGTAACTGGAGAACTTGAACATAAAAAATGTGTTTGCACATAAAATATGACTAAGAGCATACCATTTAGACTTATTACAAAAGAATGGAAAATTTCAGTAGGATAGGGAAGGTGAGAGCCTAAAGAAAGTGAAACTTTTTTTAAAAGGTGCTAAGAAATTATTCTTAGGATATTTTTAAAAATCTGCTCAAAGTAGAAATAAGAAAAGAAGAGATGCAGTACTTCAGGTGAATTTTAACAAACAGAGATAAAATTATTTGACTCCTATTTTGTTTCCATTTTCTTTATCATTAAGAATATCTTCAATCTATTAAGTACAGAATAAGCATAACTGAGAAGAAATACAGGCAGAAGATAGCAAGTCATCCATTGGATTCCTAAAATGAGTTCAAACCTCCTGATCTAGATGTACCAAGAGGTTCTACAGTTAACAGAAAAATAAAATGTAAATTTGGCTGACAATCTACAGTCACCAATCTTTGAAGAATATGTTATTGTTAATATAATCTAGAAATAGTTGAGAAGTCACCATCCTCTCATTATTTTTTATTAACTGCTCTATAGACCAATGCTAGCAAACTGAAGTAGAAAAGTAATCACTTAACAGTACATAAAGATACCTATAGGCTGCAAATAGACTTAGAAAATAACATAATCATATTACCTAATTCTACTATATTTTAAATTTTATTTTGTTAAATTTTTCCCAATTATGTTATAATATGCTTTGGACTACCATACTGCCCACATGTTTCACACCTGTACTTTGACTACAGCACAGATAGATACAATGAGACCTTTGTGTAATTAATTACAAGTATTAAGTTTTAATCTCCTTCTGTAGGCTCACTGAGAACATCCTCAATGTAATTTTGGTAGGCAGATCAATTGGGATGGCTTGTACTATCTTCACTATCAACTTCTTGGCTCAGGGTCCTTCCTGTATGCTACAAGGAAATGGAGAATTTCCAATTCAATAGAGAGGAAATGAAACTACTTAACTTTTATTTTATTTGTATCTTGTAAGAGACACAAACTTGGAAGATCAAAAAAAAATTTTTTTCAAGTGATAAAGTGGAGATAGCTACAGCTAAGAGTGAATTGGAGACCAAGATCAAACAATAGGGAATAAATAGAAGGGAAACTTAGGAGAGACATTAGAAGATAATTTAGAAAAGAATAGAACTTTATGGTCTCCTTATGTATGTTCACACCTTTAGAAAGAATAACAGCCCTGGAGACCAGAGGAAGGTAATAGAAAAGTGGGTAATAAGACTGTTAACCATCACTTAGAATAATTGTGAAACCATTTTGGAAAAGAAAGTAGAGGTAATAATGAGTTATACTGACATTATACAGGAGAAATAAATGAGAGGAGACAAAATCTTAAGTTTCATTTAGCATTCAGATAAAATACTTTTTATCAAAATAGTAGAACAAACTATCTTAGGATAGCTATGAGTTTTATGAAATAATAGTGAGAGTTAGGGTAAGGAAGAATTCCACTAATAACATGTCAAGAAGTAGCTTATTAAATTGCCAAGGAGGTTTTTTTTTTTTAGGTTTTTGCAAGGCAATGGGGTTAAGTGGCTTTCCCAAGGCCATAAAGCTAGGTAATTATTAAGTGTCTGAGGCTGGATTTGAACCCAGGTACTCCTGACTCCATGGCTGGTGCTCTATTCACTGTGCCACCTAGCTGCCCCCCCAAGGAGATTTTTACCAATCCAAACGTTGCATATACTTTACACACACACACACACACACACACACACACACACACACACACACACGTTGTATGTATATATGCATCTATAAAAATAGCTAAATATAAAATAGGCAAATGTTTCATATCTCATTGTGATCACTTTCTTCAAAAGAAAAAAACAGAATTGGTAATCACAAGTAAGTTTGAAATGACAATCATCAAAAAGCCAAATAAAGAATAGTATTCACAATATTTAAAAAAAAACAAAAAAAGAAATATCATGGATGAGTTAGACTCATTATAAAGGGAAAAGCAAGGAAGGCCTCCAACACCAACCTATTAGATGATCCCTCTGTTGAGACCTTTTAGAAAGACCTAAATAAAAGTCGCATAAAATAGTAAGGCATAGATGGGATGTGATCTCACTTATAAAAGTAAACTCCCAAAATATTGAGATCACAGATCCATTAGAATATTAAGATTATTCCACATATTCTTCATCCAAAAATGGATGATTTAATGAATAAATTTATTTGATAGTTACTCTTTAGACTAATAGCTCCCTACCCCACACATACATTTACATATGATTTACACCATCATATGGTGTATGTATAAGAGCATATCATTTAGAATTATTACAAAAGAATGGAAAAATCCAGTAAGATAGGGAAGGTGAGAGTCTAAAGAAACTGAAACTTCATAAAAGGTGCTAAGGATAATAAAAGGGATAGTTTTAAAAATCTGCTCAAAGTAGAAATAAGAAAAGAAGAGATGCAGTGCTTGAGATGAATTGTAACAAACAGTCTGGCTGCTAAGTAATAGATTACTTTAATCACAGAAACTTCACAAAGATTATATACTCAGTCATAGTAAATTTTCAGTTTTCATCATGGGAAGGAAAGTTTGCATAGATGTAATTTTATACCTTAAAATATTGAAGGAAATATGGGTCTGTGTCAGTCTCCGTCTTTCTCACTCTTTCTTCCCTTTCCCCTTGCTCCCCTCTCTCCCTCTCTCCCTTCTGTCCCCTTCTCTCTCTCTCTCTCTCTCTCTCTCTCTCTCTCTCTCTCTCTCTCTCTCTCTCTCTCTCTCTCTCTCTCTCTCTTTCTCTGTCTATCTCTCTCTCTGTCTCTATCTGCCCCCGTCTTTGTCTCTGACTCTATCTCTCTCTCTGTGTCTGTCTCTCTGTCTCTCTCTCTATCTCTGTCTCTCTCTGACTCTATCTTTCTGTCTCTGTCTCTCTGTATCTGTGTCTGTCTGTCTGTCTTTCTGTCTCTCTCTCACACTCTCTCCCTCTCTCTGTCTCTCTCTGTCTCTCTCTGCCTCTCTGACTCTTTGTCTCTGTCTCTGTTTCTGTCTTGTCTCTGTATCTCTCTCTCCTCTCACACACACAAACACACACACACATATGTACTCAGACAGACAAAGACTACATGTATTGCCCTTGAAGCATTTTGCTGTTGTTGTCATGGTGATGGACGCTAAAAACAACAACAAACCAACAAACCCCAAACCATATTTTTTGATCCAAATGTTTGATTTGTTGGCATGATTCTAGTCCTTCATCCCAAACCCTTTTACACTATTAACAACAACACATGGAGAGGCCCAGAGTGGGAAGGGTGAGAGCTGCTATGACTATGATTTAAGAAAAGCATTAATAACACATTTTAAAAAAATAACAAAAGAGAAAAAATGTTATTTCTTCTGTGTAAGATGACTTTCAATGAAATGCTTTCTTATCCTGAACTTTATCTCAAATTTATGCAACATACAAGGTATTTAATATATTTTAAATTATCATCTATGTTTCTGTGACTAAATAAAGAAAGGAAAATAGAAAAACTAAAACCATCCCTCCTGAGGTATGGCTTTTAAGTCATAATATAACAACTCTTTCTTTTTCTCTTTGCACAATCCACAGTATTATACAATTAAATGAGACTTGATTAAAACACACATACACAGACAAATCCCTCACCAAAAAATACTGAGCCATTCTCCCAAAGCACACTGCGGATATGTGTGCATTTGTGTGTGGTTACATTAAAAAAAAATCTAATCATTATTCTTTCATTCTTCTCCCTTCTTCCTGTCTAAGGCAGCACAACTGCAGCTATTTGGGCTTTTCCTCTGAGTTCTATGTTGCTGAACTGATTAGTAACTTGCAAACCAATTTATAGCCCAGGGAAGAAAAACTGCAAAATTAATTCCTTATCCCCTTCTCCTTCTACCATACCCATGACCCTTAATTATGTTCACAAGGTCCTATTCAGAATGTGTATTGTAGGCCTAGGGGACAAGGGAGGCACCAAGTAAATCAGACAAAAAGATAACCTTGCAATGATTTTGTATGTAAAATAATACAATATTGTGTTCATATGTAAAAGAGAAAAAGTGTGCAGAAATGATATGATTTTCAAAACCAATTTGAACTAGAATGTATCAGTAGAGATCTGATAAAACTGAAAATAATTTTGCCTAGATCAGTTTCAATATCTTAATGATTGCTCACAATTCTGTGCTTTTTTAGGATCTGAAAAGCACTTTCTTCACCCTAGGTTGATGAGTTAAGCAGTATAATCATATTAATTCCCATTTAACAGATGAAAACATTGAAGCTCTTAGAGGTTAAATAACTTAGCCATAGTCATATAGCTATTATGTGTCAAAACAAGACTAGAATTCACTTCTCCACTAAAATGCAATGTTCTTTCCATTATCATTGTATATTATAGCAATGTGCTCAGTCTAGCCTCACAACATTCATGTTATTTCAAATGTGACTATACCAATGATGGACAGAGGTAACACATTGATTTTCATGGTACCCTCACAAATTTGTGGACACATATCACTTATTTTCTTTTAGTTATTATACAGACAAGATATTAAATATATATTGTCAGTCAGTATTCTCAACTTTCTTCTCCTCTATGCAAACTTATTTTCTTAATCAGATCAATTACTTGCTTCCAATTGTGGGTATATTTCATGACTTTTTTGCAGTTCTTCTCTAACCTCTCTGTAACTCCTTTCTTTTAGTGACCTCATTATTTCCCATATGTTTAGTTATCTCTATAACACCAACTACCAAATCTTATATCCAGTTCAAGTCTCTATCCTGAGACAATCCCACATCACTGCCTATGAGACTTGTCTAGAAAAAATATTTCTATAAGTGTTGCAAAACCTAAACAAGGTAGAATTAACACACCTTTACTTTTTATGTTAATGCCCTTATTTCTGGCAAGGGCTATACCATCCTTCTAGTCCTTCAGGTTCATAGCTTCAGTCATATTTAATTCTCTCTCTGTCTCTTTCTCTTTGTCTGTCTCTCTCTGACCTTGCCTAACTGTCTCTATCTGTATCTGTCTCTCTCCCACCACCAACATCCAATTAGATGTTCAGTCATGTCAATGTTATCACAATAAAATGCCACGTATTTGTTCTATTCTTACAAATCCTACATCATCACTCTACATAAGGATGTCATCATCTTTTATCAGAATTGATAAAATAGTCTTCTAATTGGTCTCCTTACTAGGGCAGCAAGATAGTACAATGGATAATGCACTGGACTTCAAATCAAGACTCAATTTCATGAGTCCAAATTTGGTTGAAGACACTTGCTAGCTGTTTGACCCTGGGTAAAACACTTAACACTATATGACTCTGTTTCTTCATCTGTAAAATGAGCTAGAGAAGGAAATGACAAACCACTCCAGTAACTGCAAAGAAAACCCCAAATGGGGTCAAAAAGTCAGACATCACAGAAAAAAACTCAACAATAATAATTAGCCTCCCTGACTCAAGCTTCTAATTTTCTGAGTTGATCCTCACATGACTGCCTATCTGTTTTTCTTAAATATAAGTGTAACAATATCACTTGCCTGCTTAAGAAGATTCAGTAATTCCCTATTATATCTAGGGTAAAATAGATGCTCCTTTCTTTGACATCAAAAACTTCACAATCTGACTATGTTTTCATACTCATCATAAAAAATGCCCCTGTGATTTCTGCATTCTAACGTCACTGGCCTCCTTGCTGTCCCTTATACACTTTTCCATTTTTTATCTCCCTACTTTCATACAGGCTATCCCCAATTCCAGGAATGTACTCCTTACTCATTTTTTCCCCTAAAATTCCTAGCTTCCTTCAAAGTTCCACTCAATTACTACCTCCTACATGAGGCTTTTTTTATATTTTCTTGGGCTACTAGTGAAAACTTTTCCCCTTTATATATAGGTTATATTTGTATAGCAAGTAAGTGATATTTGGGCAACTAAGTGGTCCAAAGATTGAGAGTCCTGGACCTGAACTGAGCCTCAACTTCTTGAGTTCAACTCCAGTTTCAGAAGCTTATTAGCTATGTGGCTCTGGGCAATTTTTTTTTCAGTTTTTTTAAAATGAGCCAGATAAGGAAATGGCAAATCTCTTCACTATCTTTACCAAAAAAATCTCAAATGGAATTACAAAGAAACACACACTACTGGTACAATGGAATAACAATGACAATAGGTTATTTCCCATCAATTAATGTAAACAACCTGAGAATAGACCTGTTTCATTTTTTTTTTTTTTTTAGGATTTTGCAAGACAATGGGGTTAAGTGGCTTGCCCAAGGCCACACAGCTAGGTAATTATTAAGTGTCTGAGGCAGGATTTGAACTCAGGTACTCCTGACTCCAGGGCAGGTGCTCTGTCCACTTCACCACCTAGCTGCCCCTCATTTTTGTTTTTCTATTACTAGTTTTTAGCATTGTGTCTAGAATATAGTGCTTAACAAATTCTTCTTGGCTATTTGATTATGTTTTCATGACATCCTCTAAGCATTTGTAATTAGGAAAAAAGATAGCATGATAATTATGTAATGATTAGTAATATACTAGTGATTTCAATTTAAGATTGTGAGTCCAGGATGCAAAAGTGATCAAAAACATGAACTTTAACTTTCAGTAACTTACACTCTAATTTTGGATGCAGAACCAACATTTATGATAAACACAATGCAAACCTCTTTAATTGTCCAAGGCCCACTATAATTAGACTCAGTTCTACTTCTCACACCTTCTGTGATTTCTCTTGAAGCCCTTTGACTAAACAGGGGTACTATCTGAACAGTTCATACTTTCTTATTGCCATGCCTTTGCTTATACTGTTCCAGTTACAAGAAATAGCTCTATTTATTCTCCATGTCATCTATAACATTCCTACCATCTTTTAAGGTTTTTTAAAATACTTTTTCTTCTATACATAACTCCAAGATCTCTCAGTTGGAAAAAAATTGCTCCTATTGAGCTCTCATAATCTTATGCACTTCAGCTATTTTGCTTATTTTTCCTTTGCCAGAAGAAGTCTTTGGCTTAGAATGGATAGATCAAGTATGACTTATGGGAATTGATAGATAAGTAAATAGAATTCTTATGAATTCTAATTAGTAGACCAACTATCCAAAGTTACTAAAATAAGAAACTAAAAAATGTTTGTTGATTTTCCATCATCAATATTCAAAAGAATTTGAAGGATGGGAGAGTTTCAACAAACAGGAGCAGGGGAAATGTTCTACTGTTCAAAAATATTAAAAGAATAGAATCACTGAATTATAGAACAATGAACTTGATTCCAATGCAAGAACATATCATTAAGGAATATGTAGTGAACATCTCGAGAAGGAAGCAGAGGTCATCAGAAGCTAGTATAGATTCAAGAAAAAAATCATACCAATTATTTTCATTTCTATGCACACAGTCATAACTATAATTCATGTCTTCATCATATAATACCTGGATTACTATAAAAAAACTCATAATTGTTCTTGCTTAGAGCCTCTGCCATATGTAATTCATTCTTAATACAGCTGCCAGGACAATCTTTTTAATTACATATTACTTTCTTATTCAAAAATATTCCTTGATTCTCTGTTGCTTCTAATCTGAAATACAAATGCTTTAACCTAAATTTTAAGAACCATCTCTCTGCAACCTACTTTTCTAGCTTTGTTTTGTACTCTGTTTAAAATTCATTTCAACCCAACTGTACCTAATTTTTAATCCCTATTTCTACTCTCTTAGACTTTGTAGATTGACTTATTGTTCTAGGAAAAATTATGTATTGCAATCCCTCTATAACTCCCTGATTGAACTGATTGAACTTAAACTGATCTGTTTGCTATGACTACTATAAGACCAGCCATCTCCCATCTCTGTATCTTTGTCCAGATCTTTGCCTGTGCTTGGAATTCTCTTCTTACTCTGTCTTCTGCCTTTTCAAACTCTTAGGTCCTTATAAACTTCAAGAGGTGACTCTGTGAAGAAGTCTTTTCTCATTGTTTCAGTAATTTCCTCATTTCCTCAACTCACTTTGTATTTCTTAATACTCTTTTTTTCTACATACTTCTTTATGCACATGTAACATGTAAGCTCTTTGAGGGAGGTTCTATCTACCTTAAGCATTTGCATTTATTGCAACTAGCATAGCAACTTCCACAAAAGAATCAATAAATAAATATTTGCTGGTTGATTGGCACCATCACTATAAAGAGTTATTGAGGGTTGCTAGGTGGTACAGTGGATAGAGCATTGACCCTGGAGTTAGGAGTACCTGAGTGCAAATCCGGCCTCAGACACTTAATAATTACCTAACTGTGTGGCCTTGGGCAAGCCACTTAACCCCATTGCCTTGCAAAAAAAAAAACATTAAAAAAAAAGACTTATTGAGACACATAAAAGTTTTCCACGATATCCTTCTCTAGTCACAGTTCTGTTAAATAGCAATTAGCAGGGGGCAGCTAGGTGGCACAGTGGATAAGTGGATAGAGCCACTGGCCCTGTAGTCAGGAGTACCTGAGTTCAAATCCGGCCTCAGACACTTAATAATTACCTAGCTGTGTGGCCTTGGGCAATCCACTTAACCTCATTGCCTTGCAAAAACTAAAAAAAAATAAAATAAAATAACAATTAGCAGTAGTGAAAAAAGGAAAAAAATCAGCATTGTGTATGTTCTGTTCTCTGATCAAAGAGAATGGATTTGAAAATGGAGTCTTGTGACTGCCATTGAGTCTGGTTTGTGATTTATATGCTGAGATGGAAATCTCAGTCACTGCCTTTAAATCACTTAGCACCAACAATCAGAGTCATAAATACATGGTGGAAACTAATATAAATATTTAATCTGGAATGGACTGTAGACTCCTCATCCTGGGACTCTAGAAAGCAATCCTTATATGTGGTATAATTGTCTCTATAGCCATTGAGGGTGGATGTTGTAGATGAAGGCTTGACTGTAGGTAACTTCACCATGCATTCTTCTTGTCAAAGCCCTTTTGACTATCAGATTTATGTATGGTTGATAATGCAATACAATGTCTTAGAAATCAAGATTTAGGAAATATGTATTATCACCATTTTTCTATTAATTCATCCTTTAACAAACATAAAAATAAAAAAAACAAATATCTTATGGCACTGCCATGAGTCCAAGACTGTAGCATAGAAAAAATCAGATTATTCAGAAGCAATTATACCCTGAGGGAAGTAGTGTGACACCAAGAAATGAGCACAAGATCTGAAAAGGCTTTGGGCAATTGCTGAAGCTGATTAAACATAGACCCATCATCACAGGAAAATTCCCCACATTTCACCCTAGCACCCCAACATATAAGCAACAGTGGACCAGCAGTGGGCTAGCCTAGAGTTCATTGGAAAGGGTGAATTAATCAGTCACACCTAAACTGTCCCTAAACATTGAGAACCCAGACATAACATCAATCTAACTCTGAAGTCAGGAAATATATCAGCATTTAGCCTATAGAATGCCTTCTTCCTTCTCTAGAATTCCTGTAAGGTAAAGTTTCTTTTTATCCAAATGAAAAATTCCATCTTCTGCTCCTTTATCCTTATCAATCTCAGTCTTTCTCCCTCCAAGTCCTTATCCCATTTGCCTATACTTTGTTTTCCCTTTAATCTTGCTCTATTGCTAACAAACTGCAACCTCTTCCTTTCATGCTCTTTCCATTATGTTTTGCTCATGTAAATCTGGCAACATCTCCAGAAGACACTGATCATCTAAGTACCCTCTCCAGTACTGAATTGACTCTCTCATAATCTTTTCTCATACTCCAAATTTCCCCCATTCACACTCACATACATTGCTACCAGAAAGAAGAATAAGGTATATTGTTTGCTCCTCACTATCACTTCCACCTTAGGACTTTAGTTCATAAAAGCCATTCAGAGCAAACCCTCATTTTATAGATTAGGAAACTGGGGCACAGAGTGGCCAAATGACTTTCCTAACACACACACACACACACACACACACAGGTGGAAGACTTAGGATTTGAATCCAGTGTATTTGATGTTAAATGTACTTCTCTTTCTGTCACATCATGTAGTCTCTCCTAGTTCATGACTTTTCTCAGTTTTGATCTACACTCCAATTAAAGAATTTCATTACACAGTTATTCTTTCCATATTATGATTCTACTCATTGCAGTTTTGATATATTTCAGGGTTAGTATAATAAATTAAATGGGAATGTTTTAGGGATTTTGCAGAAGCCACAGACAACATGTGAAGGTAAACAGACAGAAGAACCAATGACCAAATATTTTAACAAATTTTATAATAAGGTATTCTAAACACCCCAGAAAATAAAAAGGAAAAATCAGATGTTTTCTCTGATAGAGAGATCCAAAAAATTTATACATATTTTCCAGATTGCTCCTAACCCTGTGATGTATAAAGAAAAAATTTTTGTTCACATCCTTTAAAACATCCCATTCTTCAAACCAGACCATCCAAATATAGTAGGTATATGTTTTGTTTTTAATGTTCAGGAATTGAATTAATGCTGAAAATATAATGAATAGCAAACATCCTAGATAATATTCTCAATTAAAAATCTGTATCAAATATAGAGATGGTCATTAACTTCATCTCAACATCATTTTATTGACCCATGTACAATTTTTGTCTTATTTATCTTGGGGATCAACAAGCATTTTTGGTCAGTCATTTAGAGACATCAATCTAGAGGAAGGGCAGCAGAATTGAAATAAGGAAAATTAGGCAGCTAAGTAATATAGTATATGGAGTACTTGGTATCAAGAAGACTTGAGTTTGAATCCTACTTCAGACACTATGTGACCCTTAACAAACTACTTGAGTTTTCTGTGCCTCAGTTTCCTTTTTTTAAAATAAGGAACTTAGACTGAGAGGCATCTAAGGTACTTTCTAGATATAAATTTATTAATTCTTTGATTCTGACAAGATACCAAGTATTTCTAGTTCTGGGAATAGGGTGAAATTTTAACAAGTGTTTATGGACTTGATTCTATCATTTTTTTTTTTGGTCTTTTTTTTGCAAGGCAAACGGGGTTAAGTGGCTTGCCCAAGGCCACACAGCTAGGTAATTATTAAGTGTCTGAGACCGGATTTGAACCCAGGTACTCCTGACTCCAGGGCCGGTGCTTTATCCACTGCGCCACCTAAGCACCCCTTGATTCTATCATTCTTCAGGTAGCATTCAAGCAAATGGAGAACTAATCATGATCGAGACTTGACAATTGGAATCACCAAGTAATTATGACCAGTCAAATATTATGATCTATCAGAATAAAAATTTGATATGGTTCATCTAGATTATTTTATTGAATTATTGGCATAGCATTTAAAGAAAGACAAAAGCTAGAGGCCAGTCAAAGGAGAATGATGAGGATAAGAAGTCTGTAAACTATAAGTAAGGAATATTTGAAGGAATTTAGGAATGTTTAGCCTAGATAAGTGAGGTCATATTTGTTCTTTTCTTCAAATATATGAGAAACTGTCATCTAGCTGAGGTGTTAGACTTCTATATTACATAGTGGCATAAAGCAAAAACCAGTAGGTGAAAGTTATTATGAGGCAGATTTGAGTAAAAAAATATGAACAATTTCCCAACAATGCAACCAGCTTCCACAAAAAGTTGTAAACTTGCCATTGTTAAAAAAGATTCTTTCAAAAATTAAATGACGGGGTGGCTAGGTGGCGCAGTGGATAAAGCACCGGCCCTGGAGTCAGGAGTACCTGGGTTGAAATCCGGTCTCAGACACTTAATAATTACCTAGCTGTGTGGCCTTGGGCAAGCCACTTAACCCCATTTGCCTTGCAAAAAAAAAAAAAAACTAAAAAAAAATTAAATGACTCTGTATGGATGAATCCAAGTAAGAGCTGGACTTGAACTCCAAGGTTCTCTTCATCTGTAAGATGATATGATTCAATGATTTGATATGGCATATATTTAAGCATCCCATGTACTCTGTTGTGCCAAACACTCCTTTCATGTTCTTGTTGCTAAAAATGAAGCTCAGTGGTAGTGATTCCTTGGTTTAGAGAGATCATGGTTATACAAACTAGATCTTGACTCCTAATTTAATGGTCATTTGACTCTATCACATTAGCACTTTAAAAGGCACCTTGTACATCCATGATATACCTACATATGGCTGATGAGCAAATCTTACTTGAAAACTAATTGATTTAACATTTGATATTTATCTTTGGACAAGAACCAAGGAATGAACTTATTTGTCTCGATAGAATTCCATGAACAAATATCATAATCATCCCTGGAGCAAATGTTTCCTAAAAAGTTGTGAAAATGAAGAAATACAATATGTAACTCATTTCCTCTGTCTTACACAAATTGATATCTTATTTATGATTGGCTAGATGGCATAAGAAATACAAAATGGTTTGAATAAAGTCAATAAAACAACAAAAAAACATAATTCTTACAACTAAATTTGGTAAAAAAAATTATTTAGAGTGACTTGATTTTTCTTCCTACTTCATGATATGGAAGACTTAGTTGGGCCTGATTTTTTTAAATGCTATCTAGTTGGTGTGTCATCACATAATTATACTCTGATGGCACAATAGACAGAACACAAGAACTATACTTAGAAAGAACTGAGTTCAAGACAACCTAAGACTCTTATTAATTGTATGCCTTGGACAAATCACTTAACTTCTATGTCCTCAGTTTCACTATCTGTAAAATATGAAGATAAAAATAATACCTACCAACTGGAGTACTTTGTAAACCTTAAAGTACTACACAAATGCTTTCTATTATTACCTGTTACTGCAAATGTCTTTCAGCTTTGTCCAATTCTTTGCGACCCTATTTGGGTTTTTCTTTGCAAATATACGAATGGAATGCCATTTCCTTCTCTAGTACATTTTACAGATGAGGAAACTGAGAGAAATAGATTAATTGACTTGCTCAGTTACATAAGTGACTGCAAATTAATTATTGCAAATGAATGTGGACAATTAACTAGTTCACCTAACTAACTAGTCCCTAACCTACTTGCTGTTCTTGTAGTGGTTTTACAGTGCTTTGGATTTCCTGGCAAATTTCCCTCCAATTGTGCATATTAAAATTTATACCAGTCCTCTGACCTTTTGTGACTCTTGTCCACTTTCTTGCATAATTCTCCCTAGGGAGAAAAACAAATACTTAGAGGTATACAGTGACTTATACAAAGCCAATTTTCACTTACTTATTTTTATGATGCTTATTTCTTTATCCTGACATCAATGTAGCCTGATGCATTTGAGTTGGTTGTAGGAAATACTAGGTCTCATAAGTTCTATATTATCCCTATTGAGCAGATATGAAAGCATACAGTCAGGAAATGAGTGGTCATCTATAATCACCTATAAGTTATACATTTGAATTTATAGAGCTATATAAACTAGAATATAAGGAGAAGGCAAAAAAGTCTCCTCCACTTTGCTCATGCTATATTTCCCTTTCTTTGATTTTTTTTCCTTCTCCATAATCCATTCTTTATGGCCAATCTAAACATTTCTAGTTATAAAGAATAGTAGGTAATTTGTCTTTCTTGATCTTCACAACAACCCTGGGAAGTTGATAATACTAATATTATTATTATTACAATTATACAGATGAAAGGGGCAAAAAAGACTCAGAGAACCTATTCCCTAAAAATCATCTTGGCTACTCCAGTCTGAGATGTCTTTTTTATTCTTTATTTTTAAGGGTTTTGCAGGGCAAATGGGGTTAAGTGGCTTGCCCAAGGCCACACAGATAGGTAATTATTAAGTTTCTGAGGCTAGATTTGAACTCAGGTACTCCTGACTCCAGGGCCAGTGCTCTATCCACTGCCCCACCTAGCTGTCCCCAGTCTGAGATGTCTTATCTGTTCTCAGAACCATTACAATATTTGCATTCTGAACCTATCCATTCTAATACAACAAAAATTTATCAAGTTCCTCTTCTGTGTGAGCTGCTGTCCTGTCTACTGGGGACACAAAAACTATCAATGAAAAATAGTACCTTGCCTTCCTTGCCATTATCTGCTAACCAGTATCTTTTCCTAATTACTTTGTCTCCTCAAATAGATTGCAAACTCTTTGGGATTAAGAGACATGAATTTCATGAGTTCTCTTGCTTCCTTCACAATCCTAGATCACTGAAAAGGACAGTGACTTACGGACTTTCTTTCTTGGTTTTCTGGCTGACCTGGAGAAGTGCATCTATGTGTGAAACTTGAGAGAAGGACCTCAACCACTATGGTTGTCCCAATAAATTCTGTTAACAGACAGGTCAACAAGAAGAAATTAAACACCAACTACGTTTCCACCATCACTATAACAAATTTTAGTAATTCAAAGAAAAACAAAAAAACAAGGCAAATCCTTGCTCTCAAGGGAATCAATCTAATAAGGCAGAAAAAAACCAAAAGATACAAACTAGAGATTTACGGGAAAAAAATGAAATTAATTTCAGTGAAAGGATACTGACAAGGTGAACCAGAGATACTTCCGAATATGGAGTTTTGGATCAGATTTGAAGTAAATAAAGCAGGGAAACCAGGAGAAAGAGGAGGGAAAACATTTGAGGTCTGGGTGACAGGTAGTCAAAATGACTATAATCCTGAGGTTCAGTGACTTATATGAGAAATAATAAGGAAGACATATTCACAGAGAATATGAACGGGAGTAAGAGGTAAGAAAACTGCATTTCTAAAATATATAGAGAATTGAGTCAAATTTTAGAATACAAGTAATTATCCAATTGATAAATGGTCAAAGGATATTTTCAGATGAACAATTAAAGTTTTCTATAGTTATATTAAAATGTTCTAAATAATTACCTGTTAGGAAAATTCAAATTAAAACAACTCTGAGGTATCATTTCATATCTATCAAAGTGGATAACATTGCAAAAAGAAAAATGATCAATGTTGGAGAGAGTGTAGGAAAACTGGAACACTAATGCATTGTTGATGGAGTTGTGAACTGAGCCAACTGTTCTGGAGAACATTTTGGAACTACATACAAAAGGCAGTAAAACTGTGCAAACCCCTTTGATCCAACAATACCATTACAAGGTGTGCAATCTGGAGGGATCATAAAAAGGGGGAAAGACCAAAATGTAGAAAAATATTTATAGCAGTTCTCTTTGTAGTGGCAAGATAATTAGAAATTGAGGGATACCCATCAATTGGGGGATGACTAAAAAATTATGCTATGTGAATGTGATGAAGTACTATTGTTCTATAAGCTATCATGAATAGATAGACTTCAGAAAAGCTTTGAAAGTCTTAGATGAACTATTAGTCAGTGGAGTGAACAGAACAAGAGAATATTGTACACATTAACAGTAACATTGTGTGATATTCAATCATGATGGACTTAACTCCTCTATAATAATAATAATAATAATAATAAGTCCTAAAATATTGTGATGGAAAATAACATCCACAAAAAACTGTGGAGCCTGAATACAAACCAAAGCACACTATTTTCCATTTTAGAAATTGTTTTGTCAAAAACATTGCAAAAAAAATGTGTTGTTGGGTGGGTTTTGTTGCCCTCTCATAGTTTTATGGTTGGTTCTCTTTTGTTCAGATTCTTCCAACACAAAATGACTAATATGGAAATATGTTTAACATAGCTATACATTTATGACTTGTATCAGATTGGTCACTGTCAGGGGAGGGGGGAGGTAAGGGAGGCAGGAAGAGAGATAAATGTGCAAATCAAAATCTTACCAAAAATGAATATTGAAAACAATCTTTGCATGTAGTTGGAATATTAAATAAATATTTTTAAATGTTGTGCAAAGCCTAGAGACCTAGAATAAATTTCTTCTTAGGATTCTAAAGACATGCTTGCTATCTCAGTTTTGTCCTATCATTTCAAGGTTACTCTATACATATATATATACATACCCTCTTTGAAGACAATCCTCCCAATGCTTTGCATGAGCATCTTTCACTGCTGGCTATCTGAAGGGTCTTGGGTAAGTCATTTCACTAAGTTGTCCCATTTCCTCAATTGTACCATAGAGGTAATGATGATGGTGATGATGATGATCATGATGATGATGATAATAATAATAATAATATGTGCTTATTATGACTGGTTTGAGCAATATACTTTGTAATTTTTAAAGAATAGAATATTTTTATTAATGTGAATTCTATCCTGCCTTTCAGCTGGATGTACTGTGAGGAGTTACAGTTTTCTTCCATGGGGAATAACTCTCAGATTATTAGAGAGGAAAATGCCATTCTTTCCCTAGTCTAAGATGAGCAATTATTTGAGAAAATCATTCTTTGAGAATTTCAGTTGGAAATCAATTTACAGAACATCAATTCTATTCTGTACCTAAGCAAGATTCAACTGTACAGAATATTCATGTAGCCCCTCAAAGCAAGGAAAATTAAGGAATTGAGTACATGCATGTGGGAGGACAGAGAATATTCTCTTTTATTCAGTATAGGAAAGAGCTAAAGATATTTATTTCTGAGTTGTGTTGTTCCTTTCAAAAAGTATTTAAAATTTGATTTGGAATTTTTTAAAAAATTAAAATTTTTCATTTATTCCTTAACAACCTTTATTCTTCAGAATTGTAATATATAAAGAAAAGCAAAGTATGATGTCAATTAAGCTTTCCCTGCTTTGACAAAGCTGAGTCACTTTTAATGTTCCAATACTTATATAGGTTTGATTTTGTAACTAGAGCTCTTATGAAAGATGCTACATAGAATACCACAATGTTTATATTCCTCTATATCAGATCATTCAAAGAAATTGATTTGGACTTGCCAAGATTTTTTTTCCTTTGTGTAATATAAAAGTCACCTAATGCTTTCCTTCCCTTCTTCCCTTTCAATTTAAAAGTAATAATAAATAAAAAGCAAGATTAGAGTAGGCTTTAAAAGGGTAGGCAGGACCATAAGAATGTGAGTGAAAAATAAATATCAGAACGAGAAAAATAAAATAAACCTTGTCTCTCTGTTCTTTTAGTTTTAGGTTTGAGTTCAAAATCTTAGAATCTTATGAATTGGAAATGATGTTAGAGGTTAACGGATTTAACCTGATGCAGGAATCCCTTCTGAAATATTCCAAGAAGTCATACCTCTTAACACTTCCAGTAATGGAGAGCTAACCACCCAAGTAAGAAATCTATTTTAATGGGAAACTTCTCAAATTATTAGAAAGTACAGCAAACCTAAGTGTTAACAAGTTATTATTATGTGAGGCTTTGGGGAAGATACAGGTTCAGATAAAGCGGATGGCCCCTTCTTCTTAAAAAAAAAAAGCAAAAATTAGTAGTAGGGATCATATGACATATACTATATCAGAGAAAGAAAAATAAAATTCTCCTTGAGGTTCATGTGAAAAATTCTTACTGATTTTAAGACCAAAGTAGGTTTAATGGGGAAATAGTAGTTAAGGTGTACTTTAAAGGAGGAATTGGAATTCAACTGGTAAAGAACAAGAAGGAAGGGATCTATATATAAGGAGTGTAAGCAGAGATATTCACTGAGAAGAAATGTGATATGTTTGTGAAATAGAGAGCAATCTAGTTTATCTGACCTGTAGCATACACAAGGTGAAGTAATATAAGGAAAAACTGGAGACTATAGAGGGATCTATAACGTCAAATCAAGAAATTTGATTTTTACTTTGGAGGCAATAGAGATTTTTCTGAAGATTTTTGAGCAGAAGACAAACTTTCATGATCTATAAGGGAAAAAAAGAATATTTTGGTAGAGGAATAAAGGTTTTATTTGAAAAGGGAGAAGCCATGGTTGAGAAGACCTGTTAGAATAGAACACTACTGCAATTGTTAGGGAATTGATCCAGATCTAGGTCTGAATTAAGGAAGTAGTAGTAAGGATAATGTGGAAAGGGCAAATTGATAGATAGTGTGAAAGTAGAATGGATTTTGTTGTTCAGTCATATCTTATTCTTCTTGGCCAAATTTAGGATTGTTTGGATGTTTTTGTTTTGTTTTGGTGGCTTTTTTTGGCAAAGATACTGAAGAGGTTTGTCATTTCCTTTTCCAATTCATTTTACAGATGAGGAACTGAGGCAAACAGGGTTAAAAAAAACTCATCTAGAGTCACACAACTAGTAAAATGAGGCAGGATTTAAAGTGAAGAAGTAGATTCTTCTTAACTTTAGGCTCAGCACCCAATTCAATGTGTCACCTAGCTTCCTTAGAATGGATAGTCTGTGATAACTGACTATGAAAGGGAAAAGAAAAAAGATCATCTTACACTTGGTGAAACAGCAGTTCAGGTATGTTGTATTTTCACTTAGAAAAATGATATCAGAAAGAGGAGTTTAGCAAGAAAGATTTTATTTTGAAAATTCACTTATGGACTTAATGAAATTGAGATGACAGTGGGCTCTAAGGTATATTTTGATTTTAATTTTTATATCTCTTTTTTTACTTTCTTTTGGTGAGGAAATGGGGTTGAGTGACTTGCCCAAGGTAACAGCATTTCAGTATCAAGTGTATGAAGCTGAATTTGAACTTAAAGCCCTCCTAGCTACCCCTGAAATATAAATTAGGCAGATGATGGATGGGGATTAAAAAATGGAAAGTCATTTACATTGAAAGACAATTTTAAAATCATGAGACTGAATAAAATTTCCAAAGAAAAGATTATAAAGAGAGCAAAGAGTGGAGGGGAAAAAAAAACCTCTTTAAAACTTTCACCAAACCAAGAAGTTACAAAGAGTTGAAAGGGCCAGCAAATAAACCTAAAAAGATATGGTCAAAGAAAGAGAAATGTACTATGTCTCCTAACTTACAAGAAAGACAACTTAATATTTTGAAGTGGTCAAGTGGGACAAAAACTGCAAAGAGATTAAAGAGATTTGGTTTGTCAATTGCTTTGTCAATAAAAATTTTTTGGCAAACTTTGAACAATATCAATAATCGTCAGGACAAAATCCAGGTTGCAAGGCACTGAATGGATATTAGGGGAGTAAGAGAATCAAGTATTTGAAAAATTATATCAAGAAATTTATTAAAAAATAAGAAGAGAATGTCAGTATCCCAGCTGGACATTGACCAATGATCAAAAATGACAGAAGAGTGACAGCTTGACTTAAAAGTGAATTGGGGGGGGGGGGGTGGAGTCATGTTGGCAGAGTAAAGGCAGGAAATCCCAGAAGCTCTACCTCAGACCTCTCTAAACATCTATAAATTGTGTCTCTAACCAAATTTTCAAGTGACAAAACCCATAGAAACAATTTTCTGGCCCAAGACAACATGGAAGATCCAGGGGAAGGGTTTATTTCACCAGGGATGTTCAACCTGGGTCCATGGCAGTGGAGGCAGTTTCTAGACCTCTCAGTCCAGGGATTGTCAAGAATATTTTGGAAGCTCAGCAGAAAAACTACCACACAGGAGGAAGCATGGAGCCCAAGTCAGTGCCCACAACTTGTAAAGATCAGGGGAGACTGTGGAGGGCTCTCTGCTATCCTTGGGAAGGACTCTTGTGTTGCCCATACTCAGATCCAAGTTGAAGCCTGGAGCCCCATACTGCCATGGCTGAGCAGGGACTCTCCTCACAGCTGCAAGGCAGAGGGTTGTGTTTGTGGTCATCCATAGAACAGAGCAGCCAGAAAGAAACAATTCAAATATTATGAAGCTACAGTCAGAATTATGCAGGATTTAGCAGCATCTACATTAAGGGCTCATAGGGCTTGAAATATGATATTCCAAAAGGCAGAAGAGCTTGGATTACAACCGATAATCAACTACCTAGTAAACTGAACATCCTCTTTCAGGGGAAAACATGGACATTCAACAAAATAGGGGACTTTTAAACTTTCCTGATGAAATGACTAGAGCTGAACAGAAAGTTTGATCTTCAAGTACAGGACTCAGGTGAAGCATAGGGAGGGTGAATGAGAAGGGCAAATTATGAGGGACTTAATGATGAACTGTGTATATTCCTGCATGGGAAGATAATATGCATTCTCATTTATTAGAGTAGTTAGAAGGAGCATATATAGACAAAGTACAGGAAGGAGTTGAATTTGAATGTATAATATGTTATAAAGATGGAGCTAATGAGTGAGAAAGGAATGTACTGAGAGAAAGGGAAAGGAGAAGTAGAATGGGCTAAGATATTTCACATAAAAGATTCAAGACAGGGGCAGCTAGGTGGCACAGTGGATAGAGCACCGGCCCTGGAGTCAGGAGTACCTGAGTTCAAATCCTGCCTCAGACACTTAATAATTATGTAGTTGTGTGGCCTTGGGCAAGCCACTTAACCCCACTTGCCTTACAAAAAAATAAGTCAAGACAAAGATTTTGCATTGGAGTATGAGGGGGAAGGTAAGGAGAAATGAGTGAGCCCTCATTTTCATCAGAACTGGTTCAGAAAGGAAATAACATATACACTCAATAAAGAAATCTATCTTACCCTAAAGGGGAAAAAAAGGAGAGGAAAGGGATGTGAGAAAGGGAACAGGGGGAGGAGAGGGGGGAATAGGTGATAAAAGTGAGGGGAGACAGTGGGAAAGGGTAGTCAGATACAACACATCTTTGAAAAAAGTTGAAAGGAGAGAAAGAATAGAATAAGGGTGTGGTAGAATAGAATGGAGGGAAATACAGTTAGCAAAAGCAACTGTGGGAAAAAAATATTAAAATAACTTCTCCATCCCAAAGACAGAGTTGATGATATCTGAATACAGACTAAAGCACACTTTTTTTTTATCCGCTCTATTTTTCTTAAGGTTACTCTGTGGGGGGAGGGAGGGGGGATTATGTTTACTTTTACAATAATATTATGGTGGTAATGTAAACAAACAAACAAACAATAGAATGAAATGAACAACTTTAAAAAGTGAATTGGATTTGAGTGAGGTAGAATTGTACAAAATTGTCAGGCTTCCTCCAGAGTCTTTGATGTTGGTCTAGATGAGCTGGTTAAAGGATAGAAAAAAAAGAGTAAAAGGAAGGTATAGTAGTGATGGTGACGTTTTTTTGTTTTGTTTTCAAGAACTGGATGGACCAGAGCATTTCTATAGGTAAAAAGAATGAACTTAGAAGAAAGGAAACATCAAGGATTCAGGACAAGGAATGACTACAAGAACTATTTCTTTTTTTATTTATCGGTTTTTGAATTTTACAATTTTCCCCAATCTTGCTTCCCTCCTCCCCACCCCCACAGAAGGCAGTCTGATAGTCTTTACATTGTTTCCATGCCAAACAATGATCATAATTGAATGTGCTGAGAGTGAAATCATATCCCTAAGGAAAACAAATAAAATATAAGAGATAGTAAAATTACATAAGATACCTTTATAAAATTAAAGGGAATAGTCTATGGTTTTTGTTTAAACTCCACAATTCTTTCTTTGGATACAGATGTTATTCTCCATTGCAGATACCCTAAAATTGCCCCTGATTGTTGCACTTACCAACACCACGTTAATAGCTATTTCTTAGAGAAGGAAATCAATCAATCAACAAATATTACATTAATATGACATTATTATATTACATTAAGCACATATTTTTCCAGGTCCTGTATTAGGTGCTGGGGATACAAGTTGGAAGAATAAAACAATCATTATTTGTGAGAAAGTTAGATTCTCTTACGACGAGGGGACAACAAGCAGATAAATAAATAGATGCTAGAGAAAGAGAGAGAGAGAGAAGCAGAAGTTATAACAATAAAATTAAATACAAATATATAAAAAGTAGTCAAATACAAAACAAAGAGGCCAGTAGTACCTGAGGAGATTAGGGAAGTCTTTTTCTAAAAGATTCTTAAACTTTATCTTGAAGAAAAAGAGTGAAGTTAGAAGTAAAGGAGAGAGTGCATTCCAAACCTGGGCTAGTATGTGCCAGTACAAAGCCATAGAGGCTGGAGAAGTTTTGTGTGGGAAGAACAGAGAGAATGCTGCTTTGGCTAGATCATAGAGAACAGGAAGGTGTGTGATGTTCATTGAAGCTTGAAGATACTCTTAGGCCAGGTTATGAAGTGATTTTAAAGGTAAACAAAGGAAGTTCAATCTTATCTTAGAAGTAAGGAAATCACTGGAGTTAGTTGAGTAGGAGCAGTGCTCCCTCAATTAGAGGGAGTAGGGATATCAATTCATTTCTGACCAGAGGAAGGGGTAAAGAGAGGGTGATCATGCTGAAAAACTCTGAAGAATGAAAGTGAAATCATGCTAAATATTGTCTTTCTTATCAATAAAATGGTTATCTCAAATGTTCTTGAAGGTATGGGAAAGCTTGGGGAAAGATAAAATAAAATGAGAGGACAGGGGAGTAATAGAAGAGAAAAAGAGAAAAAGGAATAAGCATTTATATCTTGTCAACTATGTGATAGATTCTATTAAGTGCTTTTACAGATATAATCAATATGATACTTACAACAACCCTATTATTATTCCCATTTTAGGAAACAGAAGCAAATAGATTTTAAGTGATTTGCCCATAGTTACATATATAGCAAATGTCTAGACTGGATTGTTTATTAAAATTCTCCTGACTTCAAAAGAAGAGGAAAAGAGGAGAGGGAAGTTTGCAATAGATGTATAGAATTATGCACACACAGAGTTGGTAAATTGTCAAAGTTAAAGACTTGTTGAGTAACCCAAGGGGCCAGATGAGATAACATTTTAGACATGTAATGCATTGAAGACTACTTAACTTTTTGTGTTTATTCTCTGTTAATGCTCTGGGACAAATGAGAGAAATTACAACAAGAAGGATGACTCAGATGATTAATTTCTCAAAAAAAAAAAAAAAAAAAACAAGACCCCCTAAGGGTGGAAAGGTGCAAGGATTCTAGGCTAGTAGCTAATGAAACGTTAATCTGGCCAATCCCTAATATAGAGCTGAATGTGGATGTGACAGGTAGGCAGAGAAAATAGACCCTTCTACTAAATGATTAAAGAATTTCTAAGTGTAGCCCTTAGATTGCTAAAAGAAATTCTATTAACTCCTCTGAGTTTTTTTTAATCCTTTCTACCTTGCTCATGATTGTTATAATTAAATTCAAAACTTACAACTACAAAAATGGAAGAAAACCCAGGTTTAAAAAGGGTATCAGTAATGATCAGAGTCCAATTTCAGTTTACAAAGACTAGAAATGCATTTATTGCCTGAAAAGGAATTTGTAAGCCGGAAGAATTAGACAGTGTTCTGAGCCATTCAAAGGGGAGTTGGAAAGAGTGAAGCATTTAATCATTGTTTAAAAAAAAGGAAGGAATGAAATGGTGGGGGGGGGGGGGAGATGGGAATTGGGCAAATCCTAGAAAGGAATGAGGCAGGGAGTTTCATTCTCAAGGAAAGGAAGATATGTGGGAAACAATGGGAATAAAAAATTCCTGGTATTAGAGCTGAGATCCTTTGATGCACAAATCAGAAGGCATTCTTGAATAACTAGTCCACACTTCAAGGATTGAACATAAACAGGATAAAGATTGTCTCCAAAGATAAAGATAAAGAATGTCTCCAAAAATATATAAAATAGGATATGTCCAAGAGCCCTATAAGCAGTTAGGGAAATCTCTGAAATTAAAAATTTTTCCTGAAGGTCCATAAACCATCAAGTAGCTTAGAATCTGGTGCAAAACTGGTATGAGGTTAAATGGCTTCAGAGTTGTTGATTTTCTGTACCTCTAACTGGGTTTATTCTTGGTCACTGCAAAGGAGTTTTGGTATATCAAGCAGCCCTGAACATCAGAAGTCCTCCCAACTGGCTAGTTGCCATGACATTCCATTGTCTAGCTCCTCTATGAAAAAGGGAATTTCTAACATAATTCATCAATTAGTAAAAGAATTACAGAACTCAAGTTCACAATATAGCTAAAGGCCATTGGGATGTGTTTCTCTTTTATTGATGTATTTGATCTAGATCTATTGATGCACTTGAATATTCCTTTTCCAGTCTCTCCTCTTTAGATTAACCAATATGCAGTTACTTTTGGCTAAGGCTGGTTTGGAGCCAGAAAGAACCTTGAGCTCCTGGTTGGTGATTAGATGAACCCTTACATCCTTCTTTATAGACTAGTTTGTATGCCATCAATAATTCTCAGAGAAAAAGAGTACAACAGAATGTGATGCTGCATGACTGTTCCCTAAAATTGCCAATAGATTTTTGTTCATCAAAAAAAATGAAGATGGAATTCCAAAGAACATGTGTTCTCCAGCACTCAGAAAACAAATCGGAAGTCTGAACTTGACTATGATTGTGCTGATCCTTCCAAAATGACCACAATGAGAAGGAAACATAGGAATTCCACAATGGCCTTGCTCAGTAACTGTAGTAGAGGAAGCACTCAACAAATTTTTGTTGAATTGAAATGCTAGAAATTATTCTCAACTTTATTGTGTTTGCATCTACAGGTACTAAATAAACTTGAGAACAAATGGAGCCATTTCATCTATTCATCCTATGAATATTATAATTATTCCTTCCACTACCTGGAAAATCCAGATAAAATGTTTTGGTCCTCCTTTCATACTAGAGAAAAAAAATCTAATTTTACAAGTTGGGTGAAACCTTTGGTCCTAGGCTCTATGTTGTCTGCTTTCCTTCACATGTTATTTGCAGTTTCTACAACACTTCCCAAAAAGTGCCATGTAAGTTCCTTTTTTTTAACTTTTTGTAAGGCAATAGGGTTAAGTGACTTGCCCAAGATCACACAGCTGGGTAATTATTAAGTGTCTTGAGGTCAAATTTGAAGTCAGGCACGCTTGACTGCAGGACCAATGCTTTATCTACTGTGCCACCTAATTGCCCTCCTATTTAACTTCTAATGCTAACCCCTGAAGAAACCACAATGGGGAAAGTCATAGCATAGAAAGGATAACTTGTAACCATTGTAGTTACTGTGCTATGCTTTATATTAATAAATATGCTAATTTGATTTGTTATGTTGCCATTCTTTTATTGCATGCATGCAGCTAAAATAGTCAGAAGATCTGGATTCAAATTCTGCCTCTACTACTAATGGCCTGTGTAAACTGAGAAAGTCCCTTGAACCTTGATGCCTCAGTTTTCTCATCTTTTAACTGAGGGATTGAACTTATTTGATGTCTAACATCTTCTCATCTCAAGAAAAATTGAATAATCATCAATTGTATGCAAGGCACCATGCTAGACGCTGGTGTTGATCCTCTTTTTAAAGGGCTTATAGTGTATTAGGGTAAGAAATATGCAGAAATAGCTAACATATATGTGTGTATACATATATGTATATATAATGTATATATATATATATATATATATTTTGATTTGATTTTTGCAGGGCATTTTACAAATAATATTTCATTTGATCCTGATCCTAAGAAGTAGGTCCTGCCACATAAACATTTTACAACCTTGTGAAGTAGGTGCTACTGTTTTCTCCATTTTGCTGATGAAGAAGCAGGCTAAGAAAATTTAGATGAATTGACTGAGGTACCAGGGAGATTTCAAATTCAGGTCTTTTCTGTCTCTCAGTTCAATATTGAATCTGTGATGTCATCTTATCCTTCTTTTTATTGTATTTTATATATATTTAAATTTTTTCCAGTTACATGCAAAGATAGTTTTCAACATTCAACTTTTTTGTAAGCTGAGTTCTACATTTTTCTACCACTCTCCCTTCCTCCCCCCCTCCCGTGACGGTGAGCAATCTGATATAAGTTGTCCATGTGCAATAATATTTAACAGATTTCCATAATATGCTGTGAAAATAGAATTAGAACTCAATGGATGGGAGGAGACTTGAGAATGAAAGAAAAAAATAAAAGAAACTTTAAAAAGTGAATATAGTGTGTTTTGTTTTACATTCAGGGCCCATATTTTTTCTCTGGATGTGGATATTTTCCATCACAAGTATTTGAGAGTTATACTTGATCACTGAACTGCTGAGAGGAGTTGTGAGTATCATAGTTGTTCCTCTGATAATGTTGCCATTAATGTGTACAATGTTCTCCTGGTTCTGTTCAGTTAACTCAGCATCAGTTCATGCATGTCTTTCCAGGCTTTTCTGAAGACCACCCATTCTTGATTTCTTACAGGACTATAGTACTCCATCACATTCATATACCATAATTTGTTCAGTCATTCCCCAATTGATGGCTAATTTACAATTCTTTTTTCAAAAAGAACAATGAAGTAAGGGGGTGGCTAGGTGGCGTAGTGGATAAAGCACTGGCCTTGGAGTCAGGAGTACCTGGGTTCAAATCTGGTCTCAGACACTTAATAATTACCTAGCTGTGTGGCCTTGGGCAAGCCACTTAACTCCATTTGCCTTGCAAAAAAAAAAAAGAACAATGAAGTAAGGAAGGATGCAATGCTTGCATAGGAGAGTTACAGACACAATACAATGAGTAATCCTTTTCAAATTAATTTTGAGTAAGTTCATTTTTAAAAAAGTCTTTTTTAGGAGAAAATGACAAAACTGCTTTCATGGGACCTAATATACAAGAATTTTAAGTCCAGAACACATCTTTTTTTGGTTATCCTCCTCATGAATTATGATAATAAATTTTATTTAAACAAAAGGAGAAAGAAAGGACATCAATTCTAGAAATGAGCATGGAATTCTAGGAGAAATTACTAAGGCATGAAGAGGATTGGAGATTGTAGAGGTAGAAGTAAAGAAACTGAGTGTGGGTAGTAGTAGAGAAGACAACTTTGCCTCAAGTGGGGCTAATCTACATCCTTTATTCAATTATCAACTTAGACACTTTCTTTGCCCAAAGGTTTTAAATTAATCATTTGGGATAATTATGAAAATTTTAAGAGGATATATTAAAATTCATCCTGAAGACAAATAAAGAAAATCAATGGTAAAATTGTTTTTAAATAAAGATATTTATGTGCTTTTTTTCATATTATTTTCTTTTTACATTTTAAGTTTTAGATTCTCCCCTGTCCTGCTATTTCTACAACCCCCTTGAAAAAGAAAATGATATCAGCTCTTCATGTGAAAAAAGGCAAAATATTATTTCCATATTAACCATATTGCAAAAAGGGCAATAAAAACTATGAAGCAACACATTTATAGTTTTCCTTTTTCTTTACATACATTGTTCTATTTAGTATTTCATTTAACCCATTTACATATACAAATAATTTTTAATATTAATTTTAACATTTTGAATTCCAAATTCCTACCTTTCCTCACATATATAGTCATGCAAAACATAGTTCCATCTTAGTCATACTGTTACAAAAAAACAGACTAAAACCTCAAGAAAAATAAAGTTAAAAAGAATGCTTCAGTGTGTTTAGACACCATCAGCTTTTTTCTCTGGGGATGAATAGTGTTTTTCATCATAAATCCTCCAGAGCATTGTATTGCTCAGAGTAGCTAAGTCATTCACAGTTGATCATCTTAAAATGTTGCTGTTACTTTGAACACATGGCATTTTATTTTGCATCAGTTCATATGTTTTTCTAGTTTTTTTTCTGAGATTATGCTACTCATTTTTTTTATTTATTTTTTTTTTTTGCACTTCAGTCTGTATTCAGATACCATCAGTTCTGTCTTTGGGATGGATAACATTCTTTATCATAAGTGCATCAGAATTAGCTAGCTGTGTGGCCTTGAGCAAGCCACTCAACTCCATTTGCTTTGCAAAAACCTAAAAATAAAATAAGTGTATCAGAAATATTGCTTCTATATTTTTCCCACAATTGTAACTACTCCATCCTCCATCCTATCCCCCATCATCATTTATTCTGTTCTCTCTCTCTCTCTCTCTCTCTCTCTCTCTCTCTCTCTCTTTCCCCTTTCTGAACTCCCTCACCCTCATCAAAAGTGTATTGCATGTATCTGATTACCTTTTCCCATGAAATTCCCTCTCTTCTATCACCTACACCGCCCCCCCCATCCCCTCCTCCTGGCCACTTTCTCCCATCCCTTTCCTCTCCTGTTTTCTTCTAGGGTAAGATAGATTTCTATACCCTACTGAATGCATATGTTATTTCCTCTCTGAGCCACATCTGATGAGAATGAAAGCTCACTCATTCACCCCCACACCATCTCACCCTTCCACTCCAATGCAAAAGCTTTTTCTTGCCACTTTTATGTGAAATATGTTAGTCCATTCCACCTCTCCTTTCCCTTTTTTCCCAGTACATTCCTTTTTCACCTATTGACTCCATCTTCATACTATATTATACCTTCATATTCAACTGTTTTCTATGCCTTAACTATATATGATCCTTCTAACTGCTCTAATAAATGGAAAGTTTGTATGATTTCTCACTATCTTTTTCCCATGCAGGAAGACAAGTCATTCAACATCACTAAATCCCTCATAATTCACCTTTTCTGTCCATCACCTCTATTCTTGCCTGAGTCCTGTAATGGGACAAACATTCTGTTCAAGTCTGGTCGTTTCAACAGGAAAGTCTGAAAGTTCCCTATTACATTGAATATCCATCTTTTTCCTGAAAGAATATGTTCAGTTTTACCAGGTAGTTGATTCTCACTTGTTATTTAAGCTTTCTTTTGCCTTCCAAAATATCATATTCCAAGTCCTATGAGCACTTAATGTAGATGCTGCTAAATCCTGCATAATACTCACTGCTGGGAGTTCTGGAATTTAGCTATACTATTGACTACAATATTCCTGGGAGATTTTATTTTGTTAACTCTTTTAGGCGGTGATCACTAAATTCCCTCAATTTCTATTTCACCCTCTGCTTCTAGAATATCAGGGCAATTTTCCTAGAGAATTTTTTGAAATATAAATTCTGGGCTCTTTTCCTGATCATGATTTTCAGGTAGCTCTCAATAATTTTTAAATTATCTCTTCTGGATCGTTTTCTCGATATCAGTTGTTTTTCCAATGAGATAATTCATAGATTTTTCTAACTTTTCATTCTTTTAGTTTTGGTTTATTGTTTCTTGATTTCTCACAAAGTCAACAGCTTCCCTTAGCTTCATTCTACACTGGAAGGAATTATTTTCTTCAGAAGACTTTTTTTAAATCTACTTTTCCACCTAGCCAATTCTGCTTTTTAAGTCATTGTTCTCTTCATTGATCTTGTGGACTGCGTTTTCCATTTGACTTTAACTGGTTTTGAGGAGGTAATTTTCTTCATTTTTTTAACTCCTTCATCAAACTGTTGACTTGGTTTTCATGATTTTCCCACATCATTCTTATTTTCCTTTTCTAATTTTTCCATTACCTCTCTTATTTGATTTTCAAAAAAGTTTTTTGAGTTCTTCCATAGTCTTAGAAAAATTCATATTTCTCATGGAAGCTTTAGATGCAGAAACTTTGACTATCTTCAGAGTGTGTATTTTGATCCTCCATAGGACCAAAGAAATGGTTGTCTTTCATTTTCTTTCTTTCTTTCTTTTTGGTTTATTTATTTAATTAATTAATTGATTGATTGATTGATTGATTGATTTTTACATTTCATCTTAAATTAATAAATTTTATTCTCATTTTGTACAAATGTTCTTTTATACATTAATAAAATATTCTTGTTTACAAGTAAACAAAATACCCCTCCTCCCCCATGAATATAGATAGACTTGTTTGGGCGAAAAAAGTAAAGGGGAGAGGAAAAAAATTAAAATAAAAAATAATAATAGGGATAATTGTAGGTATGGCCAGGTGGCGCAATGGATGAAGCAACAGCCCTGGAGCCATGAGCACCTGAGTCCACATCCAGCCTCGTAAACCCAACAATCACCCAGCCATGTGACATGCAAGCCACCCGATCCCCACTGCCCTGCAAAAACCAAAAAAAAAAAAGAAAGAAAAAAAAAGACCCAAAATAAAATAAAATAGTAATAATAGTAGGGGTGGCTGGGTGGCAGAAAGAGCATTGGCCCTTGAGCCAGGAGCACCTGGGTCCAAATAGGGCCCCAGACACCCAAAGATCACCCCGCTATGTGGCCCCAGGCAGGCCATCCACCCCTACTTGCCCTGCACCCTCCCCCAAATAATCATAACAAAAAATGTGCTTGAGTCTTTGTTCCAACACCAACAACTCTGTCATGGGTGGATCTCATTCTTTGTGATAAGTCCATCACAAAAGTTATTTCCATATTTTTCCACTGTTGCCACTGCTAATCGCAACTCCCTCCTTTCTTATTACTCCACTAACATGTATTCTATTTTCTCTCTCCTTTCACTATGGCTCTGCTGCAGGGTCGCTGAGTGGCACAGCAGACAGATCCCTGGTCCTGGGGCCAAGAAGCCCTGAGCCCCCATACCACCCCTTAGGCCCAGAATCCACCTGGCCCTGTGGTCCTGGGCAGGCTTTCCATTCCCAGCCCCTTGCAAGAAGTAAGAAAGAAAATATGTTATATCTGGCCACTCTCCCTCCATGGTCCATCCTCTCCTCCTTTATTCACATCCCCACCCCTTCCCCCTGCTCCCCCCTCCTTCTTACTCCAGATGTTTATACCCCATTGAGTATATTTGCTATTTCCTCTCCTAGCCATCTCTGATGAGAGCAAAGTTTCCCTCATTCCCCCTTGCCTCCCCCCTTCCATATCATTGCAATAGCTCATTGTAATAAAAAAAAATCTTATGTGAAATATCTTGGACTATTCGCCCTCTCCTTTTTCTTTCTCCCCTTCTATTTCCCTTTTTTTCTATTGACTCCATTTTTACACCATATTTTATCTTCGAATTCAGCTTTCTCCTGTGCATCAACTATAAAAGCTCTCTCTACATGCTCTATTAACTGAGAAGGTTCATATGAGTATTATCAGTGTCATTTTTCTATGCAGGAATACATGCAGTTCATCCTCATTATGTGCCTCATATTTCCCCCCTCTCCTCCAATCTCCATGCTTCACCTGAGTCCTGTATCTGAAGATCAAATCTTCTGTTCAGCACTGGCCATTCCAAAAGGAACCTTTGAAATTCCCCTGGTTCATTGAAAGTCCATCTTTTTCCCTGGAAGAGGACATTCAGCCTTGCTGGGTAGTTCATTCGTGGCTGCATTCTAAGCTTCCTTGCCTTCCGGTATATTGTATTCCAAGCCCTACGAGCTTCCAATGTAGCTGCTGCTAAGTCCTGTGTGATCCTGACTGCAGCTCCACAATATTTGAACTGTGTCCTTCTGGCTGCTTATAATATTTTCTCTTTGACTTGGGAGTTCTGGAACTTGGCTATAATATTCCTAGGGGATGGTTTTTTGGGATCTCTTTCTCTGGGGGATCGGTGGATTCTCTCCATTTCTATTTTGCCCTCTGCTTCTAGAATATCAGGGCAATTTTCCTGTAGTAATTCTTTGAAAATGATGTCAAGGCTCTTTTCCTGATCATGACTTTCAGGTATTCCAATAATTTTCAAATTATCTTTCCTAAGTCTGTTTTCCATATCAGTTGTTTTTTCAATGAGATATTTAACATTTTCTTCTAATTTTTCATTTTTTTGGTTTTGAAGTATTGTTTCCTGATTTCTGTTAAATTCATCAATCTCCCTGAATTCTATTCTTTGTCTGAAGGATTTGTTCTCCTCAGAGAGTTTTCTTATCTCTTTTTCCATCTGGCCAATTTTGCTTTTTAAAGCATTCTTCTCCTCAATAACTTTTTGAACTGTTCTATCCATTTGACCTAAGCTGGTTTTTAGCATGCTATTTTCTTCAGCATTTTTTTGGATTTCCTTGCCTAAGCTGCTGACTTCATTTTCATGATTTTCCTGCATCTCTCTCCTTTCTTTTCCCAGTTTTTCTTCCAACTCCCTCATTTGATTTTCAAAGTCTTTTTTGAGCTCTATCATAGCCTGAGTCCAATTTCTGTTTTTCTTAGAGTCTTTAGATGCAGGAGCTTGTGCTTCCTCATCTTCAGACTGAGTATTTTGGTCCTTCTTGGGCTCATTTGCAAAATATTTCTCAATAGTCTTCTTTTTGTTTCTCTGCTTGCTCATTTTCCCAGCCTGGGCCTGGTTTTGGGTGCTTCCTGAGCTTTTGGAACACTCCCACAAGGGTCTCAGTGTGTGAGGCTCTGTCCTCCCTCCTGGTATGTGAATGACCATAAGCGCCCCCTTCTGCCAAGGGGCTGATGTGGGGGGGCTGCTCTTCTATGGGGGGGCCTAGACTGTGGTCAGGATCTGAATGTGGTCAGAGCCCCAGAGTACTGTTTCAGGGGCAGAGGACAGAGCTAGGCAGTTTCTCTTCACTCCCCTCCCTCAGCTCCATGGGCTCATGCCCTGGGTGCTCCTGCTTACCGGCTCCTCCTGCTTCTGTTTCCTGGATCAGGGCTGGGGAAAGAGGATGCTGCTTGCTGTGTGCCCTGAGGGCTGGGCTCCACGTGCTTGCTCTGGCAGAGGTCCCCCGCTGTTCCCCCACTTTGTGCCCAGTGCTCCTCGGGGTGCAGCTCTGGAGACTCCCCCGCTGCTGTGAGCTGAGACCCCCAGTGCCCTGGGGCTGCCCCCGGGAGGCTGAGGTTCTTTGGCTCTGGTGGGCCACCCCTCTGGTGGGCTGCCTCTCCAATCCTGGGGAGCCAAGCCTTTCTGTTCTTTTCCCAGTTACCTTGAGTAGGAGAACTGCCTCACTGGGTCCCTTTGTGGGTTCGGTCTCTGGAAAGTTTAGTTAGAATCCTTAGCTGATGAATTTTATCAGAGAGCTCCTAAGACTTGATCCCTTCTTGTCACCATCTTGGCTCCGCCCCTGTCTTTCATTTTCAAAGGAGACCAAGCACATGAATCGGATTTGAGTGAGGGGTTACTGCATTAGGTAACATTATATTGATGAGAAAAGTCAAGTTTTTCATAGTTGAATATCATTTTAATACTGTTAATTTGCACAAAAATCTAATTCTTACATCACTTTGCAACAGTTCATTTAGATATTCTGATGTTTGTTTGGTAGTTTGTTTTCTAAACCCACTTTTCTTGTCACTTCTTTTATGACAATGATATTCTTTTATATAATTTATTCATTTATTTTTGAATTTTACAATTTTCCCCTAATCTTACTCCCCCCCCCCGAACAGAAGGCAGTCTTTTAGTCTTTACATTGTTTCCATGCTATATATATTGATCTAGGTTGAATGTGTTGAGAGAGAAATCATATCACTAAGGGAAAAAAAATGGTCTTTGTTCAAAGTCCACAATTATTTCTGTGGATACAGATAGTATTCTCCATCACAGAAAACCTCAGATTGTCCCAGATTGTTGCACTGATGGAATGAGAATTTATCCTCACCCCCTTTTTGCTGTTATGGTGTACAATAGTCTTCTGGTTCTGCTCATCTCTTTTAGCATCAGTTCATGCAAATACTTCCAAGCTTCTCTGAATTCCCATTCCTTCTGATAGAAAAATGGTGTTCCATAATGAACATATACCATAATTTGTTCAGCCATTCCCTAATTGATGAACATTTACTCAGTTTCAAATTCTTTGCCACCACAAAGCTGCTATGAATATTTTTGTATGAGCAATGTTTTAACCTTTATTATGATCTAATCAGGGTATGGACTCAGTAGTGGTATTGCTGGACCAAATGGTATGCACATTTTTGTTGCCTTTTGGGCATAATTCTAAATTGCTCCCCAGAAAGTTTGGATGAGTTCTTAGCTACATCAACAAAGTATTAGTGTCCCAGATTTCCCACATTCCCTCCATAATTGATCATTGTTTTTTCTGTCATATAGACCAGTCTGAGAGGTGTGAGATGGTACTTCAGAGTTGCTTTAATTTGCATTTCTCTAAGGAATAATGATTTAGAGCAATTTTTCATATGACTATGAATCACTTTGATTTCCTCATCTATAAATTGTCTATGTATATCCTTCGACTATTTGTCAATTGGAGAATGACTTTTTTTTAATAAATTTGACTCAGTTCTCTATATATTTTAGAAATGAGTCCTTTGTCATAAATATTAGTTGTAAAATGTTTTGGTTGAAGAAATACGTTTTTCCCAATTTACTACATTTCTTTTGATCTTGATTATAATGGTTTTGTCTGTGCAAAAGCATTTTGATTTAATGTAATCTAAATTATCTAGTTTGTTTTTAATTATGTTCTCCACCTCTTCCTTGGTCATAAACTGCTTCCCTTTCCACAGATCTGATAGGTAAACTATTCCTTGATCTCCTGGCTTGTTTATAATATTGTCTTTTTTTGTCTAAATCCTGTATCAATTTTGATCTTTTCTTGGTAAAGTGTATATGGTGTTGGTCTAATCAAAGTTTCTTCCATACTGACTTCCAATTTTCACAACAGTTTTTATCAAAGAGAGAGGTTTTATCCCAATAGCAGGATTCTTTGGGTTTATCAAACAACAGATTACTAGAATCATTCCCACTATTGCACCTAGTCTATTTCACTGATCCACCACTCTATTTCTTAGTCAACACCAGACAGTTTTGATAACTGATGCTTTGTAATATAATTTTAGATCTGGTAGGTCTAAGCCACTTTTTTGCACTTTTTTTCATTAAATCGCTGGAAATTCTTGACTTTTTATTTCTCCATATAATTTACTTACAATTTTTTCTAGCTCATTAAAGAACTTTTTTGGAATTTTTATTAGTAGGGTACTATATAAGTAGTTTAATTTAGATAGAATTGTCATTTTTATTATATTTGCTTGGCCTACCCATGAGTAGTTGATATTAGCTCAATTATTTGCATATAATTTTATTTGTGAGAGAAGAAAAGTTTCTTTCTTGGCAGATAGATTTCCAGGTAACTTATATTGTCTGAAGTTACTTTGAATAGGATTTCTCTTTCTAGCTCTTTCTGCAGAATCTTGCTAGTCATATATAGAAATGTTGATGATTTATGAGGGTTTATTTTATATCCTGCAATTGTGCTAAAGTTGCTAATAATTTATAATAGGTTTTTTTAGATGACTTTTTTGGGATTCTCTAGGTATACCATCGTGTCATTTGCAAAGAACAGGAGTTTTATCTCTTCCTTCCCAATTCTGATTCCTTCAATTTATTTTTCTTCTCTTAATACTGAAGCTAACATTTCTAATACAATATTGAATAGTAGTAGTAGTGATAATGGGCATCCTTGTTTTACCCCTGGTATTACTGGTAATGCCTCTAGCATATGCCCATTATACATAATGCTTGATGGTAGCTTCAGATAGATAATGTTTATTATTCTAAGGAATAATCCATTTATTCTTATGTTCTCCGATGTTTTTATTAGGAATGGATGCTCTATTTTCTCAAAGGCTTTTTTCAGCATCTATTCATATAATCATAAGATTTCTGATAGGTTTATTATTGCTATAATTAATTATACTAGCAGTTTTCCTAATATTGAACCAACCCAGCATTCCTGGCATAAATCCTATTTGGCCATAGTGTATTATACTAGTGATAACTTTCTGTAATCATTTTGTTAAGATTTTATTTAAGATTATTGCATCTATATTCATTAGGGAATATATATTTCTTTCTGTAATTTTTCTTTCTCTACTTTGACTCTTTCTGATTTAGGTATCAGCACCATATCAATATAATAGAAAGATAAGGCAGAGTTTTGTCTTCACCAATTCTTCAAAAGAGTTTATATAGAATTGGGACCAATCGTTCTTTAAATGTCTGATAGAATTCACTTGTGAATTCATCTGGCCCTGGAGATTTTTTCTTAGGGAGTTCAATAATGGGTTGTTGAATTTCTTTTTTCTGAGATAGGATTTTATTTAAGTATTGAATTTCCTCTTCCTTTAACCTGAGTAACTTATATTTTTTTGTAAATATTCATCCATTTCACTTAGATTATCAAATTTATTAGCATACAGTTGGGTAAAATAATTCTGAATTATTGCTTTAATTTCCTCTTTGTTGGTGGTGAGTTCACCTTTTTCAATTATGAAACTAGCAATTTGGTTTTCTTCTTTATTTTTTTAAATGAAATTAACCAGAGGCTTATCAATTTTCCTGATTTTTTCATAAAACCTACTCTACTCTTGGTTTTATTTATTAGTTCAATAGTTTTCTTGCTTTTGATTTTATTAATTTCTCCTTTAATTTTTAAAATTTCTAATTTGATATTTAATTGGGGGTTTTTAATTTGTTCTTTCTCTAATATTTTTAGTTGCATGTTTAGTTCATTGATTTCCTCTTCCTCTAATTTATTCATGTAAGCATTTAAAGATAAAATATGTCCCCTGACAACTGCCTTGGCTATTGTTCTCATAATTTTTTTTGTTGTTTCATCATTGTCATTATCTAGGATGAAATCATTAATTCTTTCTATAATTTTTTGCTTGATCCATTCATTCTTTAAAATAAGGTTATTTAGTTTCCAATTAGTTTTAGGTGTATCTCTCCTTGGTCCATTATAGCATGTGATTTTTATTCCATTATGATTTTAGAAGGATGTATTCACTATTTCTGACTTTATTGCATTTGATTATTAGGTTTTTATGCCCTAGTACATGGTCAGTTTTTGTGGAAGTGGCATGTACTGTAGGAAAAAGAGCATATTTCTTTCCATCCCCATTCAATTTTCTCCAAATGTCTATCATGCTTAGGTTTTCTAACAATCTATTTACTTCCTTAACTTCCTTTTCCCTTTTTATTTTATGGTTAGATTTGTCTAAATCTGTGAGCAGGAGGTTGAGGTCTCTAAGCAGTAGAGTTTTGCTATCTATGTCTTCCTGCAACTCATTCAACTTCTCCTCTAAGAATCTGGATGCTATACCACTTGATGCATACATATTTAGTATTGAAATTGATTCACAAAAAAAAAATTTTTTTTAAATTAAAAAAAATTAAAAAAAATTGATTCACTGTCTATTGTCTCTTTTAGGAGAATATAATTTCCTTCTTTATCTCTTTTAATAAAATCTATTTTAGCAGCTGATTTGTTTGAGATAAGGATTGCTACTCCTGCCTTTTTTACTTCAGCTGAAGCAAAATATATTTTGCTCCAACCTTTTATCTTTATTCTATATGTATCTCTCTCTCTGCTTCAAATGGGCTTCTTGTAAGCAACATATTGTAGGATTCTGGTTTTTAATCCACTCTGCTATTTGCTTACATTTATTTATATTTATTCATATTCCCCAATATTTTGTTTCCTAATACCTTCAGTTTACCCCCTCATATCCAACTCCTTCCCTTTCTTTCCCATTTCCCTTTGCCCTTTCTTCCTTCCCTTCCTTCTAATAGTTCCTGTTTTCCTCCCCCTCCCCCTTTCTCCTTTTAATTCTTGAAAGGTAAGATAAGTTTCTTAACTTAAATGAGTGTGTGTATGTTAATTTAAGCCAAATCTGATGAGAGTAAGATTCAGACAGTTCTCACCTTCTCTCTTCTTCCCTTCTATTGTAATAGATACTGTGTACCTCTTTATGTAATGTGACTCATTTCATTCAATCTTTTCCACCCTCCTGTCCCTTTACTATCCCCCCTTTTAAGGAGATATTATTTTTAAATCATTCTATCAGAATTATGGTTATGTCATGAGTGTCCATTATTTCTGACAATGTATATACTTTCTAATAGTTTTGCAATTCTTGAGAGTATGAGAATCTTTTCCCCATATGAATATAGCTAGTTTTCATCTTATTGGATAGCAATTTTCTTTTCTTTACCCCTTTTTTAACCTTTTCATGTGTCTCTTGACTCTCCTGTATGAAGTACAAATTTTCTATTTAGCTCTGGTCTTTTCACAAGAAAAAGTTACAAGTCTCCTTTTTCATTAAATATCCATCTTTTCACCTGGAAGAGAAGGCCAGCTTTGCTGGATAGTGGATTCTTGGCTTCATTCTCTTCAGAATATCACATTCCAAGTCTTTTGATCCCTTAATTTTGATGCAACCCAGGCTTGTGTAATCCTTACTTTTGCTCCTTGGTATCTAAATTGTTTCTGTCTGGCTGCTTGCAGAATTTTTTCTATCTGATAGTTCTGGAATTTGGCCACAAATCTGGCCACAATATTTCTTGGTGTTTTCATTTTGGGATTCTTTTCCAGATGGCATCAATGTATTCTTCCATTAACCATTTTGTCCTCAGGTTCCATGATGTCAGGGAAATTGTTCATCTAAATCCTATAATAATAAGTCCAGGCTATTTTTCTTTTCAATATTTTCATGAATCCTAATGATTCTTAGGTTGTCTCTCCTGGTTCTTTTCTCAAGATCAGTGGTTTTGGTGATGTGGTATTTTACATTTGCTTCTCTTTTTTTGATTTTTTTGGTTTTGTTTAACAGATTCTTTTAGTCTCATCAAGTCATTAGTTTCCATAGACTCCATTCTTTTTTTTTTAGAGAAGAATTTTCTTCATTTAACTTTTGCAACTCCTTTTCCAATTGGTGAGTTCTATTTTTGAAGGAGTTTTCCATTTTCCAATTGAGGTTTTGAGAGAATTATTTTCTTTTTTGCATTTGTCCAATTGTATTTTCCAAGGATTGTTTTCTTGTTGCAAGGTGTTAATTTTCTCTTGGCTTTCTTTTCCCAATTTTCCAATTGATTTTTAAACTCCTTTCTAATTTCTTCAAGGAAGTCTTTCTGGGCTGGAGACCAAATCATATTTTCCTCAGAAAGTTAAATCTCTTTGAATTAGGGTCTTTACCCTCTAGGTAGTTTTCTATGCCCCTCCCCCCTTTTCTGCTGGCCTTTCTTTATTTTCCTAAACTCTTGTGTTGGAGAGGGGCTGGTTCTCAAAATTTTGGTGTTGAAATCCCTAGAGGCTTTACTCACTGGCTTTAGTAACTCCAAATGGGCTAGCCAGCAGGGGATACTAGAGGCTTTGCTCACTTGGCTTAGTAACTCCATGTGGGCTGGCCAGTAGGGGGATACTAGTTGCCTGGAGGGGTGGGTGAAGCTGCTGGATACTCTTATCCTTGAATAATGTGGGCTGGGACCTGGGGTGAGGTAATTAACCTCCCTATTCAGCTGAGGGAGCTCTGCTGCCCACACCTGAGCCTGGGGGAGGGGCAGGGAGGGGAGGCTCTTACTGTGCTTATTCTGGGAAGAGGATTCTGCTGAAATGAAAGTATGGATTCCACTGTCCTCTAGACTAGCTAAGCCTAGCAGATCAATGTCCAATAGCACTCTGCAACAATTTGCACCAGAACTCTCCCTCCAGCCCCTCAAGAGTGACCCAGATTACCAATCCTACAGCCAAAACCTTTGCATCCTAGTTGGCTCTTGGACCATGACTCCCCACAGTCAAAGCCTCCACAGCTGATCTTAGGTCAGCCTGACTCTCCCCTTGTCCCCACTGGCTCTCTGCACCTGGCTCACCCATGGTCTTCTCCTAGCTTCTTTTTTTTTTTGGATTTTATCAATCAAATTTCTTTTAAGAGGTTTGTTTCATACTATATATGAGGGAAGATCAGGAGACCTTAGCATGGTGCGTGTCTTCACTCTGCCATCTTGGCTGGAAGTTGACAATAGTATTCTCTAATGATCATATGCCACAATTTATTCAGTCATTTCCCAATTTATGATCATTTCAAATTCCAGTTCTTTGCCACAACAAAAAGAATTGTTTTAAATGGTATTAGACATTTATGATAAGTATGAGATATTACTCCAAGATTGCTTTAATGTGCATTTTCCAATTAATACTAATTTAAATCATTTTGATAACATAGAAAACGATGATTTCTTTTTCTGAAAACTACTTATTCATATCATTTGACCTTTTATCAATTCAGAAATGACTTTTATTTTCATTATTTGACCAATTCCCCATATATTTGAGAAATGAAGTCTTCATCAGATAAACAGTGTAATTTTTTATTACTTCATTTTCATGGGAATTTTTAGCAAAATGTAGTTCTCTGATTATCTCTTATATTTCAATTCATATTTATTTTTGCTTTATTTGAAATCATGATTGCTATCCCTGTCTTTTTTTACTCCAGCTGAAGGCATAATAGATGTTCCAGGCTTTTATTTTAATTCTCTGTGTTTTTCTACTTCAAGCATGTCTCTTAAAAGCAATATATTATCGAAATCTGGTTTCCAATCTATTTTCCAGTTTATCCCATTCACATTCACACTTATAATTATTGGATATTTTCCTTCTTTCTATTTTATTACTTTGTTTTCTCTATTTATTTTTTTATCCTGACCCTTCTAAAAACATCTGATCACTGTCTTACTTGTTCTATCCTCCCTTTTATTATCCATGTTATATCCTTTATCCCCTCCATTCTCCTTATTGAATCAGCTAAATTTCTTTATCCAACTAAGTGTGCATGTGTTTGTGTTTGTGTATGTTTCTGTGTGTGTGCATCTTTAGGTTATTATTGTTTGTAATTCTAGATACTTTTCTTTTCAGGATATCATATTTTGAGATTTTAACATGGAAACTGCTAAATCTTGATCTTGATGTGATATTTGAATTGTTTTCTTGTTTTTGTCTGGTGCTTATGTTTTCACCATAACCCTGGTATTTTACCATGATATCACTGTGAGTTTTTATTTTGAAATGTCTTTTAGGAGGTGATTAGCAGGTTCTTTCAATTAATATTTTACCCTCTGGGTCTAAGATATTGTACAGTTTTCATTTCTAAGTTACTGAGATAAATAGAAATAGATATACACACATATATGTACATATATAAATATATATACACAAATATACACAGACATGCATATACCTGTACACATACACAAATATACATATACAAATATATTCCCCTTTTTGAACCAATTCAGATGAGAGTGACATTCAAGAATTACTCATCTCACTGATTTCCTCTTTATTGTAGAAGCTCTTACTTGTCTCTTTTATGTGGAGAAAAAAAATCCCTATCCTATTTCTTCCTTCTGTCCTTGTCTAGAGCCACACTTCCTTTTATTTTTTTTTCAAGTGGGAAATCATCCCAACACAATAAACTCACTCTTGTGCCTTTCTAATAATAAAGTTCTTAAGAGTTACAAATATCTTTTCATATAAGAATATAAATAGCTTAAACATATTAAGTCCCTTATTATTTTCTTTCATGTTTACCTTTTTATTCTTCCCTTCAGCTTTGCATAGAATATCAAATTATCTATTGAAATATCTTCTTTTCATCAGGAATGTTTGAAAATCTTCTAGTTCAATTAGTTCAATATATATTCATTTTTTTTTCCTCCTGAAGGACTATCCTTAGGTTTGCTGTGTAGGTTATTCTGGGTTTTAACTCTAGATACTCTGCTTTCCAGAATATCACATTTTGAGCCCTCCAGTCTTTTAACTTGCAAACTGCTAAATATTTTGTGATACTGACTGTGACTCCATATTTGAATTGTTTTTGTTTTGTTTTGCTTTGTTTCCCCCCCCCGAGACTTGTAGAATTATGTCCTTTAGTTGGGCACCCTGGAATTTTACTATAATATTACTGTGTTTTCATTTTGTGATGTCTTTTAGGATTCTTTCCAATTTATATTTTGTCTTCTTGATCTAAGATATTGATATGCTTTCCATTTCTAATTTATTGATATATGACATCTCTGCTCTTTATTGATCATGGCTTTCAAGTACTGCAACAATTGTTATATTATCTCTCTTTGATCTATTTCCTTAGGTCAGTTGTTTTTCTACTATGATTTTTTCTATATTTCTTTTTTTTATCCTTTTGACTTGGTTTTATTGTTTCTTGATGTCTCATGAAGTCATAAATTTCCAGTTGACTGATACTAATTTGTTGTGGAATTATTTTCTTTAGTGAAATTTTAAAATTCTTTTTCTATTTGGTCAATTCTGCTTTTTTAAAAGAGTTCTTTACTTCAGAAAATTTTTGTGTCTCTTTTACTATGCTGTTAATTTTTTTTATAATTTTTTTTCATCATTTTCATTTCTTTTCCCAATTTTTCCTCTACCTCTCTTTTAGCTTTCTTTAACTCTTTCAGGATTTCTTGGTATATTCATTACTTGGTATACTTGATATACTCATGTTCTTCGAGGCTTTGATTTTAGTTGCTTTCATGCTGTTGTCTTCTTTTGAGTTTGTATCTATCTTCTCTGCTAACAGTAGATTTTTTTTTGACCATTTTTCAGCTTATTTCTTGAAATTTCTGAAATTTATGTTAAAGTTCTGGTCTACTCACCTGGGGTGAGTATGTACTTTCCCAGCTTTGGGCATTTTTTGTGATGCTATTTTCTTTTTCTTTTTCAATTTTAATTTTTTTCTAATTACACTTAAAAATAGTTTTTAACATTCATTTTGGTAAGATTTTAAGTTTCACATTTTCCACCTGCATTCCCAACCTTCCATCACTCCTCTCCATGACAGTGAATAATCTATATAGGTTTTACATATAAAATCATGTTTAACACATTTCCATGTTAGTCATATTGAAAAAAAAGAATGAGAACAAAAGGGAAAGAGAAAACATAAGAAAAAAACATAAAATAAATTTTAAAAAGGGAAAATAGATTACTTTTTTCTTCATTCAGACTCCAAAGATATTTCTCTGGTTAGGAACAGTATTTTCTATCACAAATCTTTTAGAATTCTCCTTGATCACTAAACCGCTGGAAGGAGCAAAGTCCATAATAATTGATCATCAACTAATATTTTTTTTAATTTCTTAAGTAAAAAACATAGGTATCCACAAATGCTAGGTCCTCTCTCTGTCTCAGAATTTAGACTAAGAGCTCTCTGCTCCCCTGTGACTAATCACAACAACTCTTTTCTGACTTGAAACTGTGACATAAAACTTATTGTGGGAAATAGAGCTACTAATCAACTCCACCTGTACCCAGTGCCAGCAAAAGGTTCCCTGTAATCTACACCCTGAAGAGATCATGAAATCACTGGTACAAAAATATTCATAGCAGCCCTGTTTGTGGTAGCAAAGAATTGAAAACTGAGAGAATGTCCATCAATTGGGGAATGGCTGAACAAATTGTGGTATATGTATGTTATGGCATACTATTTTTCTATTAGAAACCAGGAGGGATTGGAATTCAGAGAAGCCTGGAAGGATATGCATGAACTGATGTTGAGAAAGATGAGCAGGACCAGAAGAACATTGTACACCCTAACAGCAACATGGGGGTGATGATCAAACTTAATGGACTTGTTCATTTCATCAGTGCAACAGTCAGGGACAATTTTAGGGTATCCATGATGGAGAATACCATCTATATCCAAAGAAAGAAATGTAGAGTTTAAACAAAGATCAAAGATTATTATCTTTATTTTATTTTATAAAAAGGTATCTTATGTAATTTTGTTATCTCTTATATTTTATTTTTATTTTTTTCCTAAAGGATATGATTTTCCTTTCAACACATTCAATTTTGATCTTTGTTTGGCCTAGAAACAATGTAAAGACTATCAGACTGCCTTCTGTGGGGGGTGGGGAGAGGGAAGTGAGATTGGGGGGAAAATTGCAAAATTCACAAAACAATAAAATAAAAACGGTTCCCTATAATATCTTTCTGACCAGTTGTCCAAACCTCTTACTATCTTTAAGCTCAAAGTTCAAGAAGCTGCTATTGCTGTTGCTAATGCTGGTGCCATTACTGCAACTGTCTCTTAGGCCTATGGATGGTGAGGGTGTTACTGCCTCTGCTGCTCAGATGGTCTTCCACCCAACCAGAGTCTTCTCCTGCTGATTTCCTAAGTTGTCTTAGGTTGAGAAAATGTCTCACTCTGACCTTTACTGTGCCAAAATTTTATTTGAGACACTACTTTATAGTAGTTTGGATGAGAATGTTGGGAGAGCTGGTCTGAATTGCTTTCTATACATTGCCATCTTGACTCTACCAAGATTTTCATATTGTCAGTTTCACTAGGTTTATCAATTCTCTGAAGGAAAGGTGGCATGGATTTGCATAGGAAGATTAGAGAATTGGTAAAACATCTCTCTTTTCAAATTTATCTTTCTTGATTTTCCATAGTCCCATCAGAACTATAAAGGAAAAGGGGAGAATATTTTCTTTGGCCTCACATAAAATCAGAGCTATTTTGTGGACAAGAATGCAGTGTTGCCTCCCAATGTTTCTTTGTTCAAGTGATAGCAAAGCCATTGAAACTTACTGATGGAGCTTATTGAAAATAATAGGCTCTATTATTTTTCCTGGCAATGATCCTGCCATAAGAGCATCAAAAACTGAAATAATGATGCTACATATTTGATGTACAGTAGAAAGGCATAGTATGATTATGGTCAATTTCTGTCTCTATTATCTTGCACCTCACAGTGGATAGGTGGTTAGGGGTTATGGAGGATGGGTTATAATTTATAGAGAGTTGTTCATGTAGCAACACTCTTTTCAGATGTATATACATATATATATATATATATATATATATGCTAGAATTAAATGATTTGTCTTAAACAGTTTATGAAAGCAAAAAATATTTATTTAGGAAAGTCTCTAGAAACTAGAGTTTAGAAATAATGTATTCTTTAATTTAGTATTGAAATACTGTCATATTTGGTTACTGGGAAGGAGTTGCCACTGAAAATCTGGTATGAAATTTATATCTGTGAGACAGCACAGTGCAATAACACTGTATGACATAGCACACAGTCAATAAAGATGAGTTTCTTAAAGATTATGAAAGACTAACAGTCTTTTCCTGGACCAGATTGTTTTTTAACCCTGGATATTCTCAGGGAATCTGATTTTCTGATCATTGTTGAAGGAAAGGAGAAAAATGGGGAAAAGAGATTAAGTCTGGGTGATGGTGATTCTAGAAAGGTAGAGAACAGCCCCCAGTGTACCAGACTAAGGCAGGCATCATCTTATTAGACAGTGAGAAATTACATGGAGGAAAAGTCCCCTGCTGCTTGGTAACAGCTGAAAAGTAAAGGACTCCCCCAGGAGGGGCACAAGTTCTGTTTCATTAAAAGAAAAAAAAAAGAGAAAGAAAAAGAAACTTACTTCTGAGGACCTATATTTTCTATTCCCTGGAATTAGTATTATGTTTCAGATATCTTAGATTAGAACAACAATATATCTATTCCTGCAGAAACACACCTTCACCTTCCCCCAAGTGTATACACACACACACACACACACACACACACACACACACACACACACACACACACACACACTCATATAAAGATGTTCACACACATACATGCTCATTTCCAATCCCATCTACACCTTACTGAAACTCGTCTAATCAGCATCTCTTGTGCAGAGTAAATCACCATTGGGATTTATATTTAAAATAGAAAACAGAATGGTACCGCTGCTTCCAATATGTCTGATTAGAGCTCAGGGGAGGCAACTGGTGACAAGAGGTTGAAACGCAACATTTCTACCATGAGGTGGCAAGGAGTAAAATTGCAATTTACAAGTTTCCAGAGGGGGATCACCTCCTCATTCTCACCCCATAGACCCTCAAGAAGCCCTTAAAGGCTTAGCTAAAGGGTCACCTCCTATATAAAGCATTTTAAATGTAAACTTTAAATGTAAACTTCTTTAACTAGTAAGAGGTAGAATATTAATTCAGTTCTTCTGAATTTTTCTTCTGCATCATGCTGCTTTAAAAAGAGAAGGCTCAAGATTAATAAGGCTATATTTGTCAAGGGATAGGGGAAAAATATAGATAGATAGATAGATAGATAAATAGATAGATAGATATGTAGCTAGAGTGATGTTTGTCCTTCATTCTTCATTCCCCTTTTTAGTTTATTTATTTTATTACAAATAATCTTGTGACAGTAAACATAAATGTCCCTCCCCCCTCCCCAAAGATGAGAAACGTCAAGAATAGTGAGAGAGAAAAAAATGTACTTCAGTCTGTGTTCAAATTCAAATGACCCTGTCTCTGGGATGTTACCTTCTTTATCATAAGTCCACTAAAGAAGTTGCTTCAGTATTTTTTTCCACAGTTGCTATTACTAACTGTATTTTTCTCTATTCTATTCCTTCCCACTCTCATTAATTCTATTCTCTCTCCACTCTCTCCTTTCATCCTGTCCCTGTTCAGAAATGTGTTGTATCTGAGTACTCTTTCCCACAATATTCCCTCTCTTCCATTACCTATCCCCCCCCTTTCCTCTCCCCATTCCCCCTTGTTCCATCCCTTTCTTCTCATTTTTCTCTAGGGGGAAAATAAATTTCTATACCCTATGAAGTGTGCATGTTATTTCCTCTCTGAGCCATTTCTGATGAGAATGAAGGATCACTCATTCCCCCTTGCCTTCCCCCATTCCACTCCATTGAAAAAGCTTTTTCTTGACTCTTATGTGAAATATTTCAGCCCCTTCTTCCTCTCCTTTCTCTTCCTCCTAGTACTTTCTTTTATCACCCATTGACTACATCTTTTTTATTATATTGTACCAGTATACTTAGCTCCTTCCTGTACCTTACCTTTTTATGCTCCTTATAAATGCTCTTGTGAATGAGAAGGTTTATATGACTTATCAGTATCTTCTTCTCATGGAAGAATGCAAACAGTTCAGTATCATTAAGTTCCTCATAATTAGTCCTTCTCATTCAGCGCCTTTATGTTTCACCTGAGTTCTGTACTTGAAGATCAAACTTTCCATTCAGTTCTGGTTGTTTCAATAGGAATGTTTTAAAGTCCCCTGTTTCATTGAAAGTTCCTCTTTTCCCCTGAAAGAGGATGTTCATTTTCTCTGGGAAGTTGATTCTCAGTTATAAACCAAGATCTTTTGCCTTCTGGAATATCATATTCCAAGCCCTACGAGCCCTTAATATAGTTGCTGCTGGATTCTGTTTAATCCTGTCTATAGAACCAAGGTAGTGGAATTGTTTGTTTCTGGAAACATTTAGTATTTTCTCTTTGACTTGGGAATTTTGGAATTTGGCTATAATATTTCTGGAAGTTTTTCCTTTTGAGATCTCTTTCAGGAAGAGATTGGTGAATTCCTTCAATATCTATTTTACCCTCTACTTCTAGGATCTTATGGCATTTTTGTTGTATTATTTCTTGAAAAATGAAGTCTAGGCTCTTTTCCTGGTCATGACTTTCAGGAAGTCCCATAATTTTTAAATTATCTTCTGGGTCTGTTTTCAAGGTCAGCTGTTTTTCCAATGAGATATTTCACATTATCTTCTAATGTTTCTTTTGGGGGGGGAATAGTTTTGTTTCTTACTGAGTTCTTGCAAAGTCATCAGATTCCTTTAGTTCCATTCTGTATTTGAATGAGTTATTTTCTTTAGAGAGCTTTTTTTTAAATCCCCTTTTCCAGCTGGCCAATTCTGCTTTTTTTAAGGCATTCTTTTCCTCATTTGCATTTTGTTTTGTTTTTCCCATTTGGCCTGAACTGGTTTTTAACATATTATTTTCTTCTGTATTTTTTTGTATTTCTTTCACCAAGCTATTGATTTGGTTTTGACAGTTTTTCTGTATTATTCTCATTTATCCTCTCAAATTTTCCTCTATCTCCATTAATTGCTTTTCAAAGTCTTTTTTGTGCTCACCCATAGCCTGAGCATTTTGTATTTCTCTTGGAGGTTTGGGGTATAGAAGCTTCGATTTTATCATCTTCTGAATCTTCCATGGGACCAAAGTAATTTTCTATAGTGAGATTCTTCTTTTTCTTTTGTTTGCTCATTTCTTCAGCCTATGACTGATTTACCACACTTCCAAGACTTTGGGGAGTTTTAGGGACACCCACAGGGATCTTAATTTCTTCAAGGTCTTATGACAGCCTTTGACGGCTCTCTTGCCTATGCTTTGTTATGTGAATGACCACAGGCCCTCCCCTCTTCCCTGGAGCTGTGGGGAGGATCCTTGTTTGGCTATAGTTGTATGGGAGCCCAAATTGCAACCTGGATTTGAGTGTGTGCAAACAGCTAAGTCCTGCCCCAGGAAGAGAGCAGAGAGACCTCTGAAGTCTCCTCCAACCCCCTTATGTCTGTGGGTTATGCTCTGGAGGTACAGGTTGACTTCCTCCATTCCCACTACAATTCTAACCACAGGGCTGCTGTGAGGCCTGTGCTCGCTCCAATACTCACTATGGTGTGTCAGAGTACTTTCACACCCCTTCAAGCTGTTCCTGGTAATCCCTATGCCAGGAGGTCTGGAAACCCATCCCTCTGCCACAGACCCAGATGACCCCAGGGATTTGTGGCTTTGCTTGCAGTGGACCCCTGGTCCTGGTAAAATTTGTGGAAGTTCTAAGTTGTTTTGGACTAGGAAATTGAGTCACAGTTTGACAGTTTTTGGAGTTGGTGGGGGGAGAGTTTCCAGTAATTCCTGTCTTCATGCTACCCTATTGGTTCTTTCCCATCACAAATCTCCTAGAATTATTTTTGATTTCTATATTGATGTAGGCAAGATGTGAAAGTCTCAGGTTTGTGATACTTTCATTTCTTAAAAGACTTCTTCTAGAGTTTCTCACTGCACCAAGTTATTGTAGTCTTGTTGGGTAAGGAGGCAGGCTTTGTTTGTCCTTCATTTTTAAAAAAAAGAACATAACATCAGGGAGGTGATGCCATGACAAGCACATGAATTGGATTTGAGTGAGGGGGAGCTGTGCTAAGTCATCAAATTCACTTTTTCCTGTAGAGCCATTCAGATCCAATGGCCAGATAAGAATCAGGATGACACAGTTATCAGGGAATGGGGACAGAAGCGGCAGCAGTATAACAGCACATCCAGTACACGGAACATAGAAAGTTGCCTGGTGGATTGAGTACTGGATAAAGTCAAGAAGGTCATTAGGTGTATGTACCAGGACACATCATTTAATCTTCTCTCATCTGTAAAATGAATTTGATAATTTCTGAAGTACCTCCCAGTTCTAAATCTATGATTCTATGATTATAGTAGATATTTCACAAATGTTCTGTTGATGGTCTTAGACTGGCAGAAAATGACAGGGTTTGTACACATATCTTTAAATATATAATATGGCTGGAGTGACCACTTTTGTTTATACTACCTTTTCTGTTTTCCAAATTTGATAATAACCCCAGTGATGATGGTGACAATCCTAGATAACTGTTATTTATGTTAGCTTTGCCTTACTGACTCTCCACATTATGGGAATATGAACAATAAGGGCTAATGTTTATTAAGATAACTGGGTATAATTTCAAACTGGAAGGAAGTGGTGGTCTTTCTTTATTTAGTCCTTTTCTGTTATACTCCTTGTTCACAGAGGGAAGACCTTTTGTTCCCAGACAAAACTAAAAAATTAACAGTTGAACAAAATATTGGCACATGTATAAAAAATTATGTTCCATTCAAAAGACATTTTATTCACTAGGTACTGGTCAAAGAAAAAGTCAGTCCCTGTCCTCAAGTAGCTCAAATTTGGCTGGGCACTGGTAAACTATTAACAAATAACAAAATCATCTGCTTACACCATATGCCAGGAGGAATTTTAATTATGATGGACTACATGAACTAAATTTATAATTATTTCATTATCTAGTTTAATCCCTATTTTTATATTTGGAATTATCTGACTTATCCAATGTGCTTCCATATCTTGTTCTACTTCAATGAAATATTTAGCATCCATATCCTTCTCTCAGCTCACCAGTCACTGCCCTAGCTCAAGCTCTCATTCCTTCTTGCCCACTTTTGCAATACACTCCCATCTGATCTCCTAACCTCTAGTATCTCTTTGCTTCAGTCCATCCTTTATATAACTACCAAAATGACATTCCTAAAACAGGAGTTTGAAAGGTTACTTCCCTGTTTAAGAAGCTCCTTAAGCGGCTCCTTATTTCCTCTTTAATAAACATTCTTGACCAGGGATTTGTTAACTTTTGTTTTTCCTTTTCAATATTTGGATAATTGCATTTCCAAGGAATTGGTTTCCTTTATAATTTTGCATATTTTATTCTATGCATATAATCACATTATTCTGAGAAAAGATGCACTAGATTACAAGACTGGTAGATACGAAAAAGATTAAGGTATTTTCTCTCAAATAAACTAAAAACTTGTCTAACTCTGGACTATCATACCAGTTTTATAGTGCATGTCTATTCCTCAAGTACTATATGTTTCAATCAGATCTACTTCTTTGATATTCTTCATCATTACTCAAGTGTTATCTACAGAAATTTATCATTAACCTCCTTATTGAATTACTAGTGTCTACTACTCAAAACAGCACATATTTTAATTGATATATATAATATACATATTATATATATATATATGTGTATACATATATATATATATATAAATTCCTTGAAATCAAAGTCTTTTCTTTTTCTTTATTTTATCCCCTGTGCTTAACCCATATGGTCATAATGGGTGCTTAATAAATACTTCTTTAATTAATTGATAGAATAAATGAAATAAGGAATGAAGTAGTAATAAAATTATATACTTATAGGTCCCTTTCTTTCCTTTCTTCACTTCCAATCCAGTGCATAACACATATTATTGGTTACAAGCTAGGCATTCCACACTACCTCTGTTCTTGAGTTTCTCCTTATAGACAGTGATATTTTCACTTTCTTTCATATTCTTTCATCATTCTTTCATCCCCTCCCCCCAACCACTTTCTGCTAATCAATGAAACAGTGTGCCGTATGCACATAATAGGAGATTTTGTTTGGTTATATAAAGAGTCTTATCCTTTGTAATTTGGGTTGTTGCTGATAAGCTCCTGGTGGCAGGTAGAATCTCACAAGTGACCTGGGAAGCAGAAAAGAGGAGGAGGGTTGGAGGCTCCTGTGCTAGTGAAAATTAACCCACATACCATCCTTGGTGCACATGCTATGGTATTTTAATCCATTTCCAAGAGAATTGGGAAGGAGATCAAAAGAAATAGAGTCCCTGTAAACAGAGTTATTTACACCTTTTAAAGCAAAAAACAAACACATCCACATGACAATTCTGTAAGTGTCACCATCTAACTCTTCTCCATTTCTCTGGTGGTATTCAAGTACACAGTCTTTTTGTATATACAGCTGGGCTCTTTGCCCTGGCTCCTTCTTGAAGCATGGATACAGATGGTGCCCACCTCAGGTCCAGAGTAGAGGTTGGCAACCTTTCCAAGGTGATGTGCCAAGGTTATGACCTCTTTTTTTCCTTCTGGTTTGTTGATTTTCACAGCTGGAGCATAGGTTGGAGGGAAGGAAGGAGTTCTCACAAGTGGTGGCAGGTGGAATCTCACAAGTGGCCTGGGAAGGAGAAAGGAGGAGGAGGGTAGGAGGTTTATATGATACTGGAAATGAACCCACATCCCATCTTTGGTGCACATGCTGATTTACTACTCCATACCCTAGAGAACTGGGAAGGAAGTCAAAGGAGATAGTGTCCCTGTACCCAGAGTTATTTACACCTCTTAAAGCAAAAGCTAGTGTCAAGCTGAATGAGTGACCAAACAGGTTGTTAACCAAATGTAAAAATAACTATTATTAGAAAACTGACCTGAGGGCATCCAAGAGAGGAAAAGAATGTTTTCCCTTTGCATATACGCCACCCCTGCTTATGCTGCATATTTTTTCATGGTTTATTGCTCCTTCAAAATCACAAGTTCTTAAAAAATGGATTTTTTGAAACTAGGTTCTCATCTTATTTATCTGCCTAGAAAATTTCATCTCATTCCCTAGAATAAGGACCTGGTGGGGCACCCCACTTTCCATAATCTCAGCTTACCTGATTGTTACAATTTTGTGACTGACTTTTAAAAAGAAATCTCAGGTTTCAGAATTCAAAACAAATCATTTAAAACCCCCAAAATATAAAGATTATATACTTTATTTTCTGCTGTCCTCAGTTCTTTATGTTTTGAATCTCAGCTCTTACAGTTAATCACTGGGAAAGTCAAAACCTCTGGGAACTTCAACTTCCTCATCTGGTAAATGAGAACTATTATACTGTTCTACCTAACACACAGGGTTCCTGTCAAAGAAGTGCTCTGTAAATATTAACGATTTGCAGAAAAACAAATTATTATTATTATTGGGATATAGGATAAAGAAAAGAATGGATAGTTACTATTTAATGTAGAATCTACTAGGTGCCTTATTAAATACTTTTATAAATATTATTTCATTTAATCCTCACAATAACCCTGGGAGGAAATTTCTATTATTATCCCCACTTTACAATTGAAGAAATTGAAAGCAATAATTAAATGTCTTGCTCAAGATCACATAGCTAGAAGTTATCTGAGGTCACATTTGAACTCATGTTTTCTTGACTCTAGAATTAGAACTCTATCCATTGAGGCATGTGGTTGTTCACTCTTGGTGTGAAATTTAAGGATGGAAGTATTATCAAAGTCAAATGAAAGGGTAGCTTTCTTCTGTGCTAGATGTATAAAGGATTAATCACCTACTGTTTGCCACAAAATATGCAAAATACTAGGGATAGATAGATCAATAGATTGATGGATAGATCACTCTCTATATTCCCGTCTTTATAAATAAATATATATACATATATATATATATATATACATGCACACACATACTTATATATGTATAAATATATATGAACAAGAAAACAGGATGAACCCTGCTGTCAAAGGTCTTACATTCTACCTGGGGGAAGACAATATATAGGAAGGAGAGGAGAGAGATATTTTCACTGAGGCAAGGGAGTTGGCAGTAGAGTGGAATTATCCACAAAGTGAATTGATCTAGGAGTGAGTACAGTACTGATTTCTGCTCAAAACAAAAACATGAATGATTCAATATCATTGATTTTTAAGGGGGTAGAGTAAAAGTACAGCAAATATGTTGCAAAAATTTGTTTCCCCTCTTAGGGCATGCCCTGCTAAGGCTACAATCTGGGATGGCTGATGAATTCAAATGTGCTGATTGTTCAATAGACTACTCTTATCAATAATGCACACAAAGCATTCTCCTTGATATCAAAACTCCTTTCATAAAAAAATTGCTTAGGGATCTTTTGCCTATATATGCAGCACATAAGGCAAACCAGTCTTGTCTTGGGATCATGCCTGACTAGAAATGCATCCCTCCAGGGCCAGAGAATCAGATGGCACAGCTGCATATTGGATACCTAGGGAATACAAAGACTCCTTTATATTTTTTCTTTCTTCTTATAGTGATGTATTGAAAAAAGCTCTAGATTTTGAGGCAGCAGACTTGGACATACGTGTTTTGTTTATTACATCTTAATTAAAAAGGTCATTACTAATTTCTGGGCTGTGGTTTTGTTCTCTTTAACATGACTGGATTAAGCTAGATAATTTCTGATATTCTTCATGAAATATGAAATTAAAGCCAAGAATGACATTTACTGTATTGGTATCCTGTTTCTCCATTCCAGTTTTGAGTCCATTACAAGAATTTTTCATACAGATAAAGGCTCTCTCTGACTGATATAGCAATTGTACCCTCCACATTGTTCTATACTCTTTTCATTTTGGCAAAATCTTCTAATTGCTTTATGGAGCAGATTCAGACTAGGGGATGAATGTGAAATTTCTCAGTTCTCTTATCTACTCAACTACACTTCACTGATACCTCATCCACCTTATCCAGTCTTAAAGAAAGAGAAGATCTTCTAACTAACCAGAGTTATGGCTTTCTCCTGTAGCTTCTATCTTACTCCCAACCCCATCTTCTTAGTTACTTTGTTCTATCAATTACCCTCTATCTTTCATATGTCTTCAATCTTTCCTCTTTACTGGCTCATTTCCTTCAGTGCACAAATAGGTTCAAGTCTTTCTAGTTGAAAATAAACCTTTTGGTCCTATTATCATCCTCTTTGTTTTCTCCTATTTTTTGTTGTGTTTTGCAAAATGAAATGTAAATCCATGAGAGAAAGGAATATTTTTTACCTCTTTATCATCAGCACCTTTCAGGTGCCTTGTAACTTCTTCCTTCCCTTCCTCCCTCCCTTTCTTTCTTCTTTCCTCCCTACCTCTTTTTCTCTTTCCTTACCCTACTTCCCCCCCTCTATCTGTCTCTCTCTGCCTTTCTGTCTCTACCTGTCTCTGCTCCTGTCTGTCTCTGTCCCTGTCCCTGCCTCTCTCTCTCTTTCTCCCCCTCTCTCTGTTACCTCCCTCTCCCCCAGAATTCTGACTTCATCAGAGTATATGGCACTTCTAATGTGGAAACATCTACTAGAATACAGATCAGTAACTCCTCTATAACATGTGGATTTAGAGAGTTGCTTCAAGGGGCGGCTAGGTGTTGCAGTGGATAGAGCATCGGCCTTGGAGTCAGGAGTAAGTGGGTTCAAATCCGACCTCAGACACTTAATAATTACCTATCTGTGTGGCCTTGGGCAAGCCACTTAACCCCATTGCCTTGAAAAATCTAAAAAAAATAAAAATAAAAATAGAGAGCTGCTTGAGGCTCTAAGAAGTTAAGTAATGCCTTGCACATAGTAAGACACTTCAAAACATCTTTTGAATACTTTTAAAAGGACAAGTCTATATTCACTACTTCCAATTCACCAACCTCTTCCTTTTCAACCCCTTTTGCAATTTAGTTTCTATCTCTATCAGTGAACTGTAAAGATTCTCCCCAAGTTCACTAATGACCTCCTATCACTCCCTTGGTGATTTTTACCTAGTCCTATATCTTTAATTATCACCTTTATGCAGATGACTTCCACATCTTTATCTCCCCCTCCAACTTTTCCCCAGATTTCCAGTTTTCCCCCCCAATATTCTGTTGGATATTCCTATTCTTGGTCCCAAGTCAACATGCCAAATGAGGTCTCCTGATCTCTACTTAGGGCCCCCTTCCCACTCCAACACCCAACAAAATAATCAAAGCAAAACAAACTTCTGCCCCTCTCTTATTTCTATAATCACCATTTTCCTAAGTACCCTGACTTATAGAAGATCCAATTGTTAAATTTTCAGAGTGATAAAATAATACAAAACAGGGCTTGAGTTAGTGATTTGTGGATTGTTCAGACTTAAGAAAGTAATAGTGAATATATTAATGATACCAATTCTGCTTTAAAGTATGTCCTGCACTATTACATTGTTGGTGGAGCTGTGAACTCATCCAAACTTTCTGGAGAGAAATTTGAAACTACACACAAAGGGCAACAAAAAATGTGCAAACCCTTTGACCCAGAAATACCACTACTGGGTATATACCCTGAAGAGATGATGAAAAAAGAATAAAAACATCACTTGTACAAAAACATTCATAGCAGCCCTGTTTGTGGTGGTAAAGAATTGGAAATCAAGTAAATGTCCTTTAATTGGGGAATGACTTAGCAAACTGTGGTATACATATGTCATGGAACACTATTGTTCTATTAGAAACCAGGAGGGATGGGAATACAGGGAAGCATGGAAGGATTTGCATAAATTGATTCTGAGAGAGATGAGCAGAACCAGACTGTACACCCTAACAGCAACATGGGGGCGATGATCAAACTTGATGGGCTTGCCCATTCCATCAGTGCAGCAATCAGGGACAATTTGGTGCTCTTTACAATGAAGAATACCATCTGTATTCAAATAAAGAACTGTGGAGTTTGAACAAAGTTCAAGGACTATTCCCTTTAATTTAGAAAAAAACTGATATCTTATTGTATGATCTTGTTATCTCTTATACTTTATATTTCTTCCTTGAGGATATGATTTCTCTCTCATCACACTCAATTTGGATCAATGTACAACATGGAAACGCTGTAAAGACTGACAAATTGTTTTCTGTGGAGGGGTGGGGGAGGGAAGTAAGATTGGGGGAAGAATTGTAAAACTCAAAATAAATAAAATCTTTAATTAAAAAAAGTATGCAAGATTTTATTTTTCTGGAAAGTCAAATGAGTCAAATGTTAAACATTTATCAGATTTCCCACTGAGCCTCAGTTATTTTTTCCTCTTCCTCCTACTTCTCTTCTTCCTACTTTCTTCTAATTTCTCCTCTTCCTCTTTTCCTTTTCCTCCTCTATTTTCTTTTCTTCTTTTTCTCCTCCTCCTTCTCCTAAGTTAGATATACTGAGGAAAGAAAGTTTCAAATGCTATGGCAAAATGCTATACCATTCCTAACCCCACAGAAAGAAACAAAAGAACTAAAAAACAATTTGCTGGAACTATTAGTTATCACCTTTTAAATTTGTATTATGAATTTGGATCTACTTTTTCCTGAAATCTGTATGTATGCCATAAGTTGGAAGGATGTTTTGCATAAACAATTCTTACTACATAACCATAGTAAGCACCTGTTTCTAAAGGTTAATTAAATCTAGCTGTCTAATTGATATCAATTATTAATTAACAGAGGAAAGCAGTAGAGGAGGCTTGTGGACTATAAGTTTAGAAAACAACTACTCAGCTTTTCAGGACATTGTAGAATAAATTCTTAAGAATTTAAATCCTTCAACTTTTTTTTGTCTTTTCTGTGTTGTTCTTATCATATCAATTATTCTCCTAGTTCTACTCACTGCAGGACTTCATAGGAGCTCTTGCAGGCTTCTCTGAGACCATTATTTTCATAATTTTTTCTAGCACAATAGTATTTCATAACATCCATATACCATAATTGGTTCAGATATTCCACAATTGGTAGTGATACTCTACTTCTCAATTCTTTTACTTTGCAGATGGAACTACTATAAATATTTTTGTACATAAAGGTTTCATTCCTCTTTGATCCCTTTGGGATATACACCCAATTAATTAAGAAGTCTGTATTAAATGACTATTTAATGATAGGGACTATGCTGAATACTATGGCTACAAATTCTAAAATAAATAAAAAACTTTTAATTGCAAAGAGGTTACATTCTAATTGGAAAGGCGAATACATAAATATGCACTAAAAATTCTAATAAAGACAGAGAAGTGTAAAGCCATTCATTAGAAAGTGGTTAGGGGATAAGAGTACTAATAGTTTCAGAAAGTGAGGAAAGACTTCATGTAGCACCTGTCTAATGGAGAGGGATTCTCTAAAACATAGATGAAGACAAAGTGCATTCCAAATACAGGGGATGATCATAGAAAAATGGCTCATTTGGTCAGATTTTTCTCCTTCTTACATGTTACATGGAAACATTTCTGATATGAAACGTCATTTCTTAGGGGTAAGTGATTTCTCTTTCATTAAGTTTCATAGTTTTGTCAGTATATCTTCTTTACATTGATCAATTATTTTTGTTCATTTTTCAGTCATGTCCGATGCTTCATGACATTTTTTGGAGTTTTTGCAAAGATACTGGAGTAGTTGCCATTTCTTTTTTCAGCTTACTTTATAGAAGAGGAAACGAAGGCAAACAGAGTTAAGGAACTTTCTCAGAGTTACACAACTAGTAATTGTTTGAGTTCAGAATTGAATTCAGGAAAATGAGTCTTTCTGACTCCAGGCCTGGTACTCTAACAATTTATCACCTAGCTGTCCAAATACTCTCATGTATAATATACTCATACAAAGATGAAGTTTATATAATATTTTAAAGTTTTTAAAGAATTTTTCCAACGATAGTCCTATGAGGAATTTAGCACAAGTGTATAGTACAAAGTGTTTTATAATTTGTTTTGTTTTGCTGACTTATCCCAAGATTGTAGATAAGAAATTAGAACTTCTGACACAGGTAGAAAGCCTCTGAGCAACAATCTAACTAACCCTTGTCTCCTTATCTCCCTCTCCTCTACTTACTTAACTTCTATATTCTAGGTGATTTAATAGTCATTTTATAAAGGTTGTTTCTTTATTATTTTATAAACTTTTTTGACAATAGGATCTATGGGATATTTATCTTCATAATCTCAGAGTACAGCACCTTAAACTTAATGAGTGCCCAAAAAAGTTTGTTGAAATTTTCCAATTGTAAAAGAGCTGCTGGTTGAAGGGAGAGCAGATGGAGGAAGGCAATGATCATCAAGGAAAAGCATCAAATGCAAGGAGAGAGAAAAGAACAAACCTGGATCAGGGAATACAGAGTTAGTAATCATAACTGTGAATGTGAATAGGAGGAAGTCTCCCATAAAATGGAAGCAGATAGAAGAATGGATTATAAAACCAGAATTCTACAATATTGTTTTTATAAGAAACACATTTGATTCCGAGAGAGATGCACAAAGAGTAAAATTAAAAGGCTGGAATATAATATATTATGATTCAACTGAAATAAAAAAAATCAAGGGTAGCAATTATAAAAGAGCCAAAAGAAAAAAAAAATCCCTTACTGATCTCTTCTTTCATATTTATGGAATAAGCACAAGGTGACAATGGAAACTTTAATGATCCACTTATACATGGCTTTTATATTTAGTATTTATGTAGGACTATGAGATTTGTGAAGTTACAAATAGTATTGCAATGTATTTTCATAATAACTCTCTGAGATTGGAACTAGTATTTCCATTTTACAGAGAAGGAAACTGAGGTTGAGAGAGATTAAATGACTTGCCATTAGTCACACAGTAGATATGTCAAAGTGGGGATATGAACTCAGTCCTTCTTTAGTCCAAGACCAACTTTCTGATCACTGTTTAACCTAGCTGCCTAGGATATTCCTGTATATACTAGCAATCAATATATCTTTTTCACTGAGGGATTAAGAAGTCTTCATTCTTTCCATTAAACAACCTTGTCCCCTTTCCATTTTGGAATCTACACAAGCTTCAGTTCTATAATTTAGTGTTCATTCAAGAGGTCAAGGTTTTCAAAGTTGAACTTGTTAGAGTATGGGTGAAAACAAGTCATATTTGTGACCCTGCAGACTGACAGGAGGTTATAGTTTGCAACTGCCAAATGACAGTATAATTTCATTAGTACATGCTCTCAAATAGAAAGGAAAAAATATTTCTGAGCTTTGTGATTCCTTTGAATAGAAGAAAATTTCTTCCCAAATCTAATCTGACTTTTGTATAAAAAGCAGTATAGTTGTTATACTATTTACAATACATAAGATGCATGCACATTATCAAGGGGCTGTCATGCAGTGGGCATCTTTGTTTTAGAATCCAGTGGATCTTGAACTTGGGAAAGGGTTACTTTTACCAGAGTAACTTCATCCTATTTGTTTCTAGTTTAGTCAAAGGTCTTCCGAATTAGTTAGAGGTAATCATAAACTTACTGCAGTATTTATATTCCCTTCCTTTTAATTAATTATACACATCCCTTAAAGATCATTGATTTCAAAGATCAAGATAAGGGTTTATTCTCCAAGAAAATATGCAACCCCTCTTCTTTCAGCTATTATTTTTGACTTATACTTTTGCAATTTGATATTCTCTTGGGGTTAACATTAAGTGAATTGTTCATTTCACAGATGCTGAACTTTTTGCTTGCCTAAAAATAATTTGAATATATTTGGTTTACCTGAATCTAGGGCTGATCTTTCCCCCTATGCAAGCATACCTCAATTAGTAAGACAGAGAATCTCCAAGGATATCGAGACTTCTCTGTGAAGGGAAAGGAACTAGAACATTTTCCACCAAACAAAAATTTGAATATCCTTTTAGTTTAAAAAAGCATAGTCCAGGGTCCCATGAAAATGCATTAAATTCATGTAATTTAAGTGAATTGAATTCACTTAAATTAAATCAAATAAGTAGAAGAAACAGTGTGGTATAAGGAAAGGAAAAAACAGTCTAGAGTCACAACACTGGGTTCAAATACTGTCTCTGACAATTCCTGTGAAAATCTGTGTGAGTCCACTAAACTAATCTGCATATCAAGTTTCCTTCATAGAACCATGAACTAGTTGTATTAGATGTACCAAAGTCTTTTTCAATTCCCAGTCTTGTAATTTTATTAAATTTCAGCTTTGTCAATTGCCCCCTTGCTAGACACTGAGGAGAGATACAATATTTAGATTAAACAAGGTCCCTGCCTTCATGGAAGCTATAATCTAATAAGGACATAAGACACATACTTAGATGACTATGATACTCAATAACCAACCAACTGATAAATTTACAATCATTTTTTAACTCCTGCATTGTATATGCAAAGGCCAAAAATGAAATAACAATACATAATACATGCTTTAGTGTTTTTTAGTTGGACTTATCATATACTACATGAATAAGGTATTTAATGCATGAAGTCTGAGACAGTAGTTTATTACAAACAGAAAGGATCAGGGAAGTCTTTATGAGAAATAAAACAAATTAGATTGTCTTTGAGAGGAGCTATATAGATTAATCAGGCTCAGAAAGGTGTCCTTGTGTGTTTCCTCAGTTGTCATCAAAGAAAAAAAATGTCTATCATTGAATTTATGGGGAATATGAATATGATCAGTGCCTAGCACAGACTTACAGATCACAGGCACTCAACAGAATTGTTGATGATACTAATTCTTAGTGTGTAAATTTGTCTCCTTTATATTTATCCAGATACGATTTCATTCAAACCAAAACTCCCACCACCAATGTTTACTGAGCAACTTCTCTGAACTTAAAGTTGTAAAGGATTTTGTAGCCCTAAAAGGTTCTGAATCTTGTTCAGATTCATATAGACAGTATCCTTCAGAAGAATTTACAAGCAATTCTTTCTGATACAGAGATTGTCTCTGCCTACTATGTAATACTGTCTCTCTAATTAATCAATTGCTACTGCTAAAATACCAAATGAGAAATATAGCTGACAGTTTGCTTGAAACCATTCTGGGATTATAAGAGTACAAACTCAATAAAATATGGCAGCCATATAAACTAATGTGATTTTAAGGTAAATTGCAATAAACCCAAATTAACAAACAAACAAATCACCATAATTTCTGAGACTCACAAGTTGATAGTTTCTCTATTATTTGTTGTGGTCATACTGCCCTAGAGGATTATATTCATTACTGAGTAAAACATACATAAATTGTAGAATGTTGAGAGGATGAACAGGATGGCAATCAAAATGTCTTGAAGTCATGCCATAATGACGATTGCTTAGTTACTCTAAGGAAGGAAACATTAAAGCTGACTTCAAATATCTGAAGGACCTATTATGAGTGAAAAGTCATTAGACTTCTTTGAGTCAAATGGAAAAATTAGGAGCATTGAAAGGGTTTGGTATGTGAAGATGCATTTTGCATAAATAATACAGAAAATCTTCCTAACAATTAGAATTATCTAAAAGTACTTCCATAGGTAGCAGGTCTTTCCTATATTCCCACACCCAGGGCTTTAAATGAAAACTGGAGGACCACTTCTTGGACACATCATGAAGAGTGTGCTTCTTATAGAGTAGATTGGATTAGATAACTTTTGTGGTGACTTCTGTTGTGTTAGATGACTTCTAGAACAACTGTTTGATTTTCTGATTTCTAGGAATTATTAATAGACTAACCCTATTATGTCCTAAGTATTCTCCTCTTTTCTCCTTATTTAATATTTCAACTGCTAATTCAGTGAGGATTTTGCAGTTTCCTCAGAGATCAATCAAATATTTATTAAGCGCAATTTTTCTTTCATTCCTTTTATCTTTGAAGACCCCAAAGGCATCAGATATGCTGTCTCCAACTATCTCTTTCAAGAGTACTCTTATGACATTAGATATTAGGATAGACAAAGAAAAAAATCAGTCTCTGCATGTCTCTGGACTCTGTATCCACTAAGTATTATGGTTTTCTGGGAAACCCATGTACTTATATGTCTGTGCTCTTTGTAATACAGGGAATGGAGGAAAGCACAAAGTCATATCCTGCAAATCTGACTTTGGGCTATGTTTCATCACAGTAGAGTAGGAGAGACAGAGATAAGACTGTATCAGTCTGGAATTATTACTGGTACCTTTGATTTCAGTTACAGAACACAAGATCACTTGACTCATAGGAAGGGGTCACTGCTAGAATCTTTAAAATTAGAGGAAGAATTTGAACAAGGTGAGGTAGGAAAAAAAAGATTCACTTGAGGTGCTTCCAAAAGAAAGAAAGGAAAAGTTAATGTTTTTTTTTATTTTTTTAGCTAATTATTTTTGCTATTTGGGTGCTAAATTCAATTGTTTCTACCTGTAGAGAGATGAAGTAATGGCAAGAATCTCTCAATTTCAGTATCTTGGTACAAAACTCCACTAATTTCACCCTAATTATAACTCTGGAAGCCTTGAGTATGCATTTTTGAGCAATATATTTAAGTCAAATACCCTGCAACTTCAACATTTTGTCTAGAGCTACAACTCATTTTTCTCTGGTCAAATAATTGGTACATGATTCCCATTTTTTCTCGCTTAAATCAGAACTATAACTCTTCCATTTTGCCCCCATTATCATCTATGGAAAAACAGGATTGTCCAAATTCAACACAAGGAAATTATATATTATAAAAGGGGTTTTAAGTTTAGAGTTTTGACTCTACCATTTACTAACTATATATGTCTTTCTGAGCCTTATCTATAAAATTATGGTAAAAGTAGATACAACTTACAATGATCAAGTACTTTTTTAAAAAAAATTAAATTATGAATTTCTGCTGCCAAGACAGCAGAGAGAGGAAGGACCCCTCTGAAACCCTCCCAAATTCCCCTCCAAACAACTAGGACACAATTTCAAAATTGATCTAATAGCAGACAAGTAGCTTACCAGCAGGAAAGGTCTGTCTCACTGGGGTTGGGAGGAGAGTGTGACTCTAGAACAGCCCCAGAAACCAATCTCACAGCAGGGAACCTATAGCAAGGCTCCAAGCCTGAGGCAATCCATCAGAGGGGCCCTGCTCTCCAACCAGGCAGCAGCCCCCTAGGCAAGTAAACTGTCTGTACAGTACAGCAAGACACCACCCTAGACACCCCATTCCCAGCACAAGCTGCCAATAAGGTCTTGATCTCATTGCTGTTACCATAGCAAGCAAACAGCAAGCAAGACTCTACCCTTAGAGTTGGATGCAGCTAAACCCATACCCAGGGTAGGCCATCAGGGAAAGTCCATCCCACAGAACAAGTCAGAAGACAAATGTACCCACAGGAGAAAACAAATAGCTAAGCCCAGAAGTCCAGGGAAAAACCAGCATAAAATCCAGAATCCCAGAATAAAAAACTTGGGATAACCCACACCCCACATAAAAACACCACATCACAAGAAAAAGGCAGAAAAAAGTAAGCAAGAAACAACCACAACAAAAAAGAACTTAAGGATAGTCATAAACTTAGAAGAGAACAATAATGTGAAAATGGCTAAATATGAAGCCTCAAAGAAAAGTGTAATTTGGTTTTGGGCCCAAAAAGAATTCCTAAATAAGCTTAGAGAATTAGAAGGAAACTAGGGAAAGAAATGGAAGTAATGCAAAAGAATCATAAGAAACAGTTAACAAAACAGGAAAAGATGTACAAAAATTTTCTAAATTTATGCCCAAAAGGCAATAAAACTGTTCCAGAAATAAAATCTCCCAAAGAGATCATGAAAAGGGGGGAAAGCGAGGGTTCTAGCCAAGATGGTGGAGAGAAGACAGGTACTGTGTTAAAGTATCCTGATCTTCCCTCATAAATAATATGAAACAAGCCTCTTAACAGAAATCAACAAAACGTAATAAGAGAAGCTAGGAGAAAAACATCTACCTCAAGGTTTGTCTTCTGGGATTGTGGGTAAGCCCAGGCGAAGAGGGCAGACTCTGCTGGAAGCACAGGGTGAGAGTCTGAGAGCCTGAGAGCAGGATTGGCCTGATCTGCCACAGGGGCAGGGGCCAAATGGGGAGCAGAGACATTGGTGGTGGCACTGACTATCTGGAGCTTGCTGACAGGGCTGGAGGGTGTGTTCCAGTGCAAGAGAGTTGCTGACATAGATCCCTGGGCTCCTATGGTCTGGAAGAACTGAGTCCATATCTTCATTTCAGCTGAAGCCTCTCCCTAGAATAAACACAATTACAGCCCACCTCTGTCCCAGGCTCAGGTGTGAGCAGTAGAGTTCCCTCAGCTGTGAATAGGGAGAGCAATTACCTTGCCCTAGGGCAAAGCCCACCATTGTTCAAAGATAAAAGTATTCAGCAGCTTCAACCACCCCCTCCAGGCCAAGGGAGAGAGCCTCAAATCAAGGTCAGACACCCTCCAGAAAAAGCAACCAGTGTCCCCTACTGGTCAAGCCATGTGGAGTTACTAAACCCAGTGAGTAAAGCCTCTAAGGATCCCAACATCAAACCTCTGTAAACCAGTCCCTCCCCAACACAAGGTCTTAGGGAAATGAAGAAGGGCCAATGGAAAGGCAGGTCTAGAGAAAAATTCCTACAAGGAAAAGACCCTAACTCAGAGAGATCTGGAAACCCTGAGGAGAATATGATCTGATCTCCAGCACAGTAAATGGGGAAAAAGCCACTTGTGAAAAAAAAAATACTTATAGCAGCTCTTTTTGTAGTGGAAAATAATTGGAACTTGAAGGAAGGTCCATCACCTGGGCAACGGCTAAACAAATTGTGGTATATGAATGTAATGTAGTAGTATTGTTCTGTAAGGAATGGGTGAACCAGAAAAGTCTTGAAAGACTTGAATGAACTGATACTTAGTAAAGTGAACAGAATCAGGAAAATATTGAACATATTAGCAACAACATTGTGAGGTGATCAACTATGGTGGATTTAGCTTCTCTCAGCAGTTCAATGATCAAGGATAATTCTCAAAGACTTGTGATGAAAAATGCCACCCACATTCAAAAAACCAAACCAAACCAAACCAAACTCAAAAATCCCTTAAAACTTGAAGTCTGAATGAAGAACAAAGCATGCTATTGCTCACTATCATGGGAAGGAGGGGAAAAATTAGAAATAGAAAAATGCAGAACAAAGCTTACAAAGAGATGAATGTTGAAAACTATATTTGCATGAAATTGGAAGAAATAGCATTCAAAAAATAAATTTTCCAAGGAAAATAACTTCCAAAAAATAGAATTTGCCAAATGGAAAAGAAAATTAAAAAAATTCACAAGTAAATATTTTCTTAAAAATTAGAATTAGACACTAGCAATTAATAATTACGAGGCATCAAAATACTATAAAACAAAATAAAAAAGTTAAAAATAGAAGAAAATATGAAATTTCTAATTGAAAAGCAACTGATCTAGAAAATATATTTGGGAGATATAATATAAGAATTATTGGATTGCCTGAAAGCAATGATTAAAAAGAAAAACCTGGTCAATATTTTGAAAGAAATCATCAAAGAAAAACCTTATACATTAGAACAAGAGGGCAAAATAGAAATTGAAAGAATTACCCTTTGAATGAGGACCCAAAATGAAAACTTCTAGGCTATTAAAAAAAAAGCCTAATTTTAGAGCTCACAGATCAAGAAGAAAATATTGCAAGCAGCCCAAAAGAAACAAATCAAAGATCATGGAGTCACAGATAGGATTACCTAAGATTTGGTAGCTTCCACATTAAAAAAAAAAACTGGAGGGCTTGGAATATAATATACCAGAAGGCAAAGGCGTTAAGATTACAACCAATAATCATCCACCTAGCAAAATTGAATATAATTTTAAAGGGGAGAAATTAGATATTTAATGAAATAGATAACTTTCAAATATTTCTAATTAAAGGACCAGAACTAAATTTTTTAAAAATGACCTTAAAAAGCAAGATTCAAGGGAAGCATATAAAAGTTAAAAAAAAGGAAAGGAAAAGAAACAAGAAAAAGAAAACAAAAAATTTAAGGTTAAACTGTTTATGTTTCTATATGGTAGGAATATTTAAAACTCTTAACAATTTTATTACTATAAGAACAATTAGAAAATTATATGCAAACAGAGCATGTGAATATGAGGTAACTCTGATGAATGGTACCAAAAAATAAGAACAACAACAAAATGGGGGAGGGGTAAACCTATATCACATAAAATGGGCATGAAAGAACTATTATATTGAAGGAGAAAATGGGGTGCTCAGGAAAAGCTTAAAACTTACTCTCATCAAAATTGTCTCAAAAAGGAAATAACATGCACATTCAGTTAGATATAAAAATCTACCTTCCCCTATAAGGAAGTAAAAAGAGACAGAGTCAATAGAAGTGAGAAGGGGGAGGGGCTGCTAAAAGGGAGGGTATATTGGGGAAAATGGTGATCAGAAGCAAAACACCCAGGAGACAAGAAAAGTTGATGGTTAAAAAAAAAAAGAAGGGGATAAACAGGCAAAAAAATATCATGGGGAGAAATACACAGTTATTTATCATCAATATACATGTGATTGAGATGAACATATCCATAGAAGAAAATAACAGAATGAATTTAAAAACAATCCTAAAATATGCAGTTTTCAAGAAACACAGCTGAAGCAAAAAGAAAAAGGGTAAAGATAATGGGTTTGTAGCAGCATCTATTATGCTTCAGTTGTAGCAAAGAAAGCAGGAGGAACTATGCTGATAGCAGTCTGAGAAAAATCAAAATAGATGCTAATTAAAAAAAGATAAGGAAAGCAACTACATCTTGCTGCAAGGTATTATAGAAACTGAAGTCATGGTGGAGCCAAGATGGCAGCATAAAGGCAGCATTTCCCAGGAACTCCTTCCCCTCAAAAACTCCAAAAGCCGTCAAATTATGACTAGCCAAAATTTAGAGGGGCAGAACCCGCAGAAAGCCTGAGTGATACATTTTCCCAGTCCAAGATAACTTAGAAGCTCCACAGGAAAGGTGTGTTTAATCAGTACCAAGAGTTGGAAAAAAGCCCTGGTCACATCCCAGCCCAGTCCAGCCCAGTCCAGCCCAGGGATCACCAGGAACAGTTTGAAAGGGCAGTGATAGAACTCTGCAACACCAGAATGAGTGTGGGGTGAGGAGCACCAGCTGTAGAACCTGCAGTGAGATTAGGGAGAAATCAGGCTCCAGAGCACAGCTGACAGACAGTAAGGGGGTCAGGGGAGATTGAAGAAATCTCTCTGCTCTCCCTGGGGCAGGACTCTGCTGCTTACCCATGCTCAGATCCAACTTTCAGTTTGGCCTTCCATACTAAGATAGCAGGGATCCTTCTCACAGCTCCAGGGCAGAGGGGAACACCTGTGGTCATCTACATATCAAAGCACAGGCAAGGGAGCATAAGACCTTGGAGGAATAAAGGTCCCAGTGGGGGTGTCCCAAAAAACCCCACAAAGCCTTGGAAGTGCTATAAATTTGTCTTGGGTTGAGGAAAGGAGTAAACAAGAATCTGACCATAGAAAATTACTTTAGCCCATGGAAGATCAAAATATATACTCAAATGCTGACAAAATAGAAGCTTTTATATCCAAAACCTCCAAGAGAAAGAGAAAATGGGCTCAGACTATGGATTAGCTAAAAGAATACTTTGAAAAGCAATTAAGAGAGGTAGAGAAAAAATTGGGAGGAGAAATGAGAGCAATGCAAAAAAACCATGAAAACCAAATCAGCAGTTTGGTGAAAGAAATACAAAAAATACTGAGGAAAATAATATGTTAAAAATCAGTTTAGGTCAAATGGAAAAAGCAAAAAAAAAAAAAAAGGTACATGAGGAGAAGAATGTCTTAAAAAGCAGAATTGGCCAGCTGGGAAAGGAGATAAAAAAGCTCTCTGTAGAAAATAACTCCTTCAAATACAAAATGGATGACTTTGCAAGAAATCAGGAAGAAATAAAACTCTACCAAAAAGGCCAGAAATTAGAAGAAAATGTGAAATATCTCATTGGAAAAACAATTGACCTTGAAAACAGATCCAGGAGAAACAATTTAAAAATTATTGGACTACCTGAAAGTCATGACCAGGAAAAGAGCCTAGACTTCATTTTTCAAGAAATAATACAACAAAATTACCCTGAGATCCTAGAAGTAGTAAGTAAAATAGAAATTGAGGGAATTCACTGGTCACATCCTGAAAGAGATCCCCAAAGAAAAACTTCCAGGAATATTATAGCCAAATTCCAAAACTCTTAAGTCAAAGAGAAAACATTAAAAGTTCCAGAAACAAACGATTCAACTACCATGACTCCATAGTCAAGATTACACAAGATGTGTCAGCATCTACATTAAGGGCTCTTTGGGATTGGAATATGATATTCTGGAAGGCAAAAGATCTTGGTTTACAACCAAGAATCAGCTACCCAGAAAAAAAAAAATGAACATCCTCTTTCAGGGGAAAAGATGGGCTTTCATTGAAACAGAGTATGTTCAAACATTCCTATTGAAACAAACAGAACCGAATAGAAAGCTTGATCTTCAAGTATGGGATTCTGGTGAACTAAAGACAGGGTGGACAAGAATGACTAACTATGAGGAATTTAATGATATTGAACTATTTATATTCCTGCATGGAAAGAAGATATTGATAACTCATGATCTTTCTCATTTATAAGAGCTGTTAGAAGGAGTATATATATAGGCAAGGCACAGGAAGGAGCTGAATACAATGGTATAATATACTAAAAATATGGAGTCAATGGGTGATAAAGTGAAGTACTTGGAGGAAGAGAAAGGAGAGGAAGAAGGAGCTAAGATATTTCACATAAGAGTCAAGAAAAAGCTCTTTCAATAGAGTGGAATGGGGGGTAAGGCAAGGGGGAATGAGTGAGCTTTCATTCTCATGAGAAATGACTCAGAGAGGAAATAACATACACAATAGGATGTAGAAATCTATCTTACCCTAGAGAAAAATGGGAAGAAAGAGATCAGACAAGGGGGAATGGGAAGAAGGAAGAGGGGAATAGATGATAGAAGAGAGGGAAGATTATGGTAGAGTGTACTCAGATATAACATACTTTTGGAAAGGGCCAAGATGAAATGAGAGAGAGAATAGAATAAATGAGAGTGAGGGGGTGTAATAGAATAGAAGGAAATACAGCTAGTAATAGCAACTGGGAAAAATATTGAAGCAACTTTTTTGGTGGACTTATGATAAAGAAGGCAACTCACCCCAGAGACAGAGCCATTGGAATCTGAACATAAGACTGAAGTACATTTTTTTCTCTCTCTCACTCACTATTCTTGAGGTCTCTCATCTTCTTGGAGGGGAGGGTGTTTACTCATATCAAAATTATTGTAATAATATAAAATGAATAAACCAAAATCATACTTGGGGAAAAAAAGAAAATGAAGTCATAGCAATACTAAACAGATATGATCTAAATGGTATAGCATCTAAATTTTATTTTTCTTTTTCTTTTGTTATTGGTTGTTCTATTTTGGGGGGAGGGAGCATTGCAAGGAAGGAAGTGGGGTTAAGTGATTTGTCCAAGGTCACACAGCTAAGTAACTATTGTGTCTGAGGCCAGAAACAAATCTAACTAGATTTGTTGTTTGATTCAACATAAAATTCCATTTTAAAGGTCATCCTGTAATGAATTGTGTAATGGAAAAATATGTGCTAAAAGAATAATTTCAAGCGCTTTCAAGAACTTGAAGAACATTGACTTTACTTCTTGAAGGGACAATTTCTGAACCTTGCATTTGTATTTCAAATTCCATTTAGTCTAAATAAATGTAAAAGAGGATTTCAAGAATTTGAAGTTTGTCTTTGTTTTACATAGCTTCTCTTTTTAATTACATTTTAGGGCTGTTTTCCTTTTTTAGGTTTTTTTTTTCCTGCAAGGAAATGGGGTTAAATGGCTTGCCCAAGGTCACACAGTTAGGTAATTATTAAGTATCTGAGGTCAGATTTGAACTCAAGTACTCGTGACTCCAGGGCTGATGCTCTTTCCTCTGAGCCACTTAGCTGCCCCTTTAATTACATTTTAAGACATGTTTAATACATTAAAATGTCTTAGTTCAAAGGCAAACTCAGAAGGTTCACAATTGCTTTAAAATACAAGTAAATTATTATTTATTGATAAATGGCCAAATGATATGAACACACAGTTTTCAAACAAAGAAATCAAAACTATCTATAGCCATGTGAAAAACTTCTCTAAATTATTATTGAACAGAGAGATGCATATTAAAATAACTCTGAGGTACTATTTTACCTATAGGAGTGACATATTGACAGAAAAAGAAAATATTGTGTATTGGAGGGAATTTGGACACTGATACATTGTTGTAAAGTTGTGAACTGATCTAACTTACTGTAGAACAGTATGGAACTAGGCTCAAAGAATTATAAAATTGTTCATATCCTTTGATTAACAATACCACTCCTAGATCTATATTTCAAAGATATACTACAAAGTAGAAAAGGACCTATTTTACAAAAATATTTATAGTAGCTCTTTTTTTGATGGCTAAGAATTGAAAATCAAACAAATGCTCATCCCTTGGAGGATGCTCAACAAATTGTGGCATATAATTACAATAGAACATTGATGTCCTTTAAGAAATTCCAAGCAAGACGATTTCAGAAAAACCTGGAAATATTTACATGAATTGATGCCTAATAAAATGAGCAGTATCAGGAGAATGAATAAAGTGACAGCAATCTTGTTGAATAACTGGGAATGACTTAGCAATCCTCAGTTATACAATGATCCAAAATAATTTCAAAGGACTTATGATAACATATTGCATTCATCTCCAGAGAAAGAACTTAAATTGATTGAATATAGATTAAACTTCGCTATTTTCACTTTTTTTCATTTTTTCTTTTATTTGAGTATTCTTGCATAAAATGACTAATATGAAAATATTTTATAAAATTACATACACATAGCTTATAGCTGCGTTCTATCTCAGGGAGAGTGTAAGGTAAGTAAAAAAAGGAAGGACAGAATTTGGAACTGAAAACTTTAAATAGGTTTTTTTTTAATTGAAGAAAAAAGTAAACATAACCTATAGCTCATTTCTGCTGTTAAATTGCTGGGAACAATGAGCACATATCCTAAATCTACTTTTTCATTTTTCCTATATAACTAACTGATTGGCATATCAATATCCAAGACCCCATCTAATTACTATCTTAATGGCTTTTGACCTGTGTCTCTTACCTTGGATTTAGATTCTAAACCCAGAGCCAGACATTTCACCTTCTATGGCTGAATTATCTTTACTTGTTAAAAAAAAAAGCATCAGGGAGAAAGAGCCAAGATGGTAGGGTAAAAGCAGGAATCTCCTAGATCTCCCCCAAATCCTTCCAAATACATTTATAATGACTCTAAACAAATTCTAGAATGGCAGATTCCCCCAAAATATAGACTGAAACAATTCTCCAACTTAAGACAACTTAGGAGGTCATCAAGAAAGTTCTATTGCAACAGGGTGAGAGAGGAGTGCAGTACCGGGTCAGTCAATCCATGAACAGACAGTTGGCTGAATCAGTGGCAGCAGTGGCCCTTCCCAGATCTCTAAGTCCATGGATGCCAAAGACAACTTAGAGGGGGAGTCAGGAAAGGTCTATTACGCATGACTGAAAGTGGAAGGAGCACTGTCCAGCAGAGTTCAATGCAGGCTGGGCTAGCACAACCAAGAGCAGACCTTGGGAGCCCTGCATCAGCAGCATCTGTCTCTGATGGTAAAGGGATCAGAAGGAGATTACAGAGGTCTGTTTCAAGCACTAAGGTAGGACTGTTGTTTTGCCTGTGCTCAGATGTGGATCACAGTCCTTGTGGCAATCCCAGAGAGAGGGGAGGAGTAGCATAACAGAACTTGCTACCACAGGAGAGGAAGGATATTCTTCACAGTTCCAGGGCAGAAAAGAGTGTTTGTGATAACCCAAAGACCAGAGAACAGGCTAGGAGAGTAGTAAACCTCGCTTTAGATCTTACTAACTTGGAAAAACTGAAAACTTATAGGTCCCTAAAAGTATCACTACAAATAGACATATAAAACTCAGAAGTTTGGGACAGTATAGTCTCCATTCTGGAAGTAGAGACCTTTTTAAAAAAAAGTGAAACTCAAGTCATAGACTGAGAAAATGAGCAAATAAAATTTGAAAAAAAAATCTTTGATCAAAGAAAGTTACTATGGTGAAAAAGAAGATCAAAACACACTCAGAAGAAGATAACAAAGTCAAAGTTCCTACATTCAAAGCCTTGAAGAAAAATGTGAATTGGTTTCAGGCCATGGAAGAGCTCAAAACATATTTTGAAACTCATGTAAGAGAGGTAGAGGAAAAATTGGAAAGAAAAATGAGTGATGCAAGAGAATCATGAAAAATGGGACAGCAGCTTGGTAAAGAAGACACAAAAGTATTGAAGAAAATAACACCTTAAAAAAACCAATTAGGCAAAAGAGTAAGAAGTACAAAATAACATCAGTAGAAATGACCAGAAAGAGACTTTTCATCAACATTTATTCTAGTAGATATATGACTACATGAATATAGGTAGTCTGTCTAATGGCATAAATCACAACCCATTCATTCCAATCTAATTTTTGTTCATGTCCTTCCATAAACATATCACCTAGTATGCTAGAGTCCTTTTTCCAGTTGTCTTGACTTTGCAAAGGTTACTAGTGGAACATGAAGGATACATTTTGGCTAGCCCTCTCTCATTATGATTAGTCAAACTTTTTTTTGTTCCTAATTACATTTTTTTTACTCTGCTTCTCATGCATAACATACTGCACTCCACTTTTATTCAACATAAACCTCTCCACTGACTTATGGATACCCTATAACTTTAATTCTTCAATGACTGTAACATCCCATGCCTCAAAAATGTAACATTCCTGAAAAGATATTCCTATTAAAAAGATTTTCTTTCATTTCAATGATAATTTGAGGTTATTAAAAGAACAGTACATTTCCCAAAGGTCATCTAAATTGTTCTTTTCCTCATTCAGATTACTTACAGCACAAACATTTTATTTTTTATATAGCTATCTGATATTTCAAACTAAATATTTTGCTGGGTGCCATTGATAACATGATAGCTTAATGCCTACCTTCCTCCTTCCCACTACAGATAATAAAACCTATGACCTAGTATTTCTGGTAGGAGTTTAGCACATTCCAAGAGTAAAACTTTATAAAAAGTAAAGATGTTCATCCCATATTTTTTCAAAATAGCATCATATCTTCAATCACAAGGAGGGAGTATGATAGAGTACACACAGTGCTGAATTTAGAATATTTAATTAGAGTAATTCTGCTGCTGTTTACTAGCTTGTATGTCCTTGGGGTTAATGACTTGGAACTCTTTTTTTTTTTTGAATTTATAAAATGAAGGGTTTGTAGTAGTTAGAGGTCTCAAACATTGATCGGACTATATTGAAGTTCCCATCCCACACTCCCAGACTATTCCAGATTAATATACAATAGAGAAAAATTTAACAAAATAAATAAAGATTTAATAGAACATAGATAATGTTAATGTGTGTTTTTTTAGTCAATATGAAGCTAACAGGGATCTTTATGTGCATGTGGTTTATTAAATTACTTTGAGATTAGATTACTATGAGATTATTATCAGTGATAAATCCTCTATCCTATGACCCTGGAAAGAATGGAAAACTTATGCCCTTCTCTTCTTCAAAGATCGCATGGTATTAGAATACCGGCTGGGCCTGAGAGCAATTATTCTGTATGATTTGCTTTTCAGACACAGGGGTCAAAATGACTTTCCCAAAGGCTGTCTTTTCCCAGGGGCTGCCTATTATGCCTAAACTCTCAACATATAAATAATTGAATTAGTCCACATTAGCAATCATCAATGGTAAAAGTACACAGAACATAAAGAAAGCACCTAAAATAATGTTTTTGAACCAGCTGCTAAATTAAGTAATGTATTTGTTTTATAGCACATTTGCATAATAGGGCAAACTAGAAACTCTCCCTAACAGATGTGCTGGTGGCAGGGAGATTTGATTACTGGCTTCTGTTATTAATCACTGCACAAATCTTAAATGATTTGTTTCTACAGTTTGATCAATTTACATCCGAGGCCTTGCATTTATGAACACAATGTAGGGATAAAACATCTGTTCCCACCTTGAACAGGGGCATTGGCATAAAGACCTTGAAGTTTTGTTAACTGAAGTGCAAGATCCTTTGGCTAAAGGCTGATACTGTCTCAAAGATTTCATTATTCCTAATTAGGCTAATTAATAGCTGAAAGTCATTTTGCCATCCCCTTAATATCCATGTTGGGGTGCTTATTATTTTGTCTAGAGATTGCCAAAAAAACAAGAAAAAATGAAGTAGTTAGGATATTATAATTCAATAAATATCAAAACTAACATCTACAGCAGATAAATTATTTTATTCTCCAATGGAAAAAGCATCATTTTGGAGAATTAGAGTATTACAATATTATTTAATTAACATTTTTATGTTGACTATTGTTTAAATTTTACATTTCTTAATTTCATATCTATAGTTTCCATTGACCTTTTAAATGGATGTAACATATTTTATTGTAATGAATACTAATAACAAATCTAGACAACATAAATATTTTTCATTCATTCCCAACTAAAGATGATAAATGCATTGTCCTTACACATAAATGGCTCTTCCTCTCTAAACTCCATTGCATCAGTTTTGTCTAATAAAGTTCATTATTTTAGCAAGTAATCAAATACTTTAGGATATTCAGAAATGAGTTTACATTTCAATGTTTCTCCCCCCCCACATAATCTCTTCTTGCTTTTTAAGGGAAAAGTCCCCCTCAGAGTCACACTAAACTACATTATACAGCCTCTAAAAGAGTTCCTTGAAGGCAGATATTATTTCTTTTTATTCCTTTTATGGTACATTTGCTTCTAGCACAGTAACTGACAAATAGAGTACTTAATAAATATTTGTAGAATGAAAGAGGTGAAAAGACAAGCTCAATTCCCATAATTATTAAGGACAGAGATGATTTTGGGCAGAGATCTTCTCATTTTATTCCAGTACTCTGGAATTGTGCTACCTCTAAGATTTGAGGACTTGGAAATAAACACTCCTATGTATTATATTATAAATATACATAGATATGTATATATATGTAAATATATGCACACACTAACACACATTTGTGTTTCTTATCTGTATGTATACATTCATATGTATTTAGGTGTGTGTATGTTATTCTACAATGATTTTAGTTAGTACTCCAAATTGCCCTCTCTGAACAAAGGGAAGTAAATACAAAGCCCAAATAAGTAATTTCTGAAACTACATTAAGACTTTGTTTCTATTACCTATTTAAAAAAAAATTAAAATGTATATATTTTGCTCAATTGGAGGTAATACTGCTCTGGTTGGATTCATGGCATTTTTGCAGTTTGTTCTTGGAAGCTAATGAAGCATTCCATATTGATTTCAAATTTAAAGCATATGTAGTCACTGAGGCAGTTTTTCTTTATATAAGATGATCTCACAAGAAGCCCCAAATGGGGTCATCTTAGAAAATGCAATTTGATCAAATACTAAAAAACTTTCCCCCAGATAATGGAAAATCCTCTCTTTTGGGTTGCCTACTAGAACATAAACTGTCTATAAAACCTATACCCATGTCTCTATGAAAATCGCACAGGAGCAAGATGAAAATATATTAAAGAACTAGCATGTTGAAGTCCATGAAAAGCAGTGAACAAATTTGGATAAATGTACCAAGGTCCCCAGGAAAGAGAAATGACTTAAAGGACAATGGGAAAAGATGTGGAGGGACATAATGTAATCCAGAAAACAAACTTAACTGCATTACAGATCCAGAGCCTTCTCCAAAGTCATTAGCACCATTGCCGGGGGTGTCTGCCAAAGAGCCAGATGTCATTCTGCCATAACTTGGCATCTGATGGCTGTCATTTACAAGAGAGAAGTGAGCAAGGGAGTGCTGTAATTAGGTGCTCTGAATAGAACCCTGTCTTCTGAGGATGTCAGGGGCTTTATTGGTGATTTTCTTAAAAATGTTAAAATGTTGGTGTCACTGAAGACATGCAAAGCAGGGGGGTGGAGGAATACTGGGATATGGCTATGTTGCAGTCTTTTGAAAGCTGGTATCATAAAAAAAAATTTCCCCAAGGGAAAATACATTCCAGTATGAAAAATACTCCCCAAGTATAAATCAAAGATGTGAGGATAGATTCCTTCTTTTACTATTCCTGCCCATTCTGGGAATGGTGATTTCCAGAACCAAAGCATCAAACTACCACCTTACATTGTAGCTCCCAAGCTCTCTCAGTGGAAGGGACCTTTATTTGGATTGGGCTCAAAAAGAAAGAGTTCATATTATGAGATCTCAGAAGTTATATACTAAGTCATACTGTCTCAATATTTTTGTATCCACACTGTGTGGCAACAGTTCTGCTGCTATGGTTTTGAAAGATCTTGTCTACGTTTGCTAGTTACCAAGATACCTAAGTATCAGGATACTAAGTCCCAGGAAAATATTTCATGTTTTTGTCCCTGGGCAGGAAAAAAAGCACATCAAGTCTGGCAGTAGAAAATCAAGAATATAAGAAAAGATGTGGGAATAGGTGGAAAACAATTATACTAGAGAATGAGAAGTTTCTTTTCCCTTCAAAGTACATTTTTGAAACTATGAGTGTGAAGGGAATACTCATGTCCAATGATCAACTCCAAAGTTTCCTTTGTAATAATTACATGTAAATCCTTGGTGACAATATGTCCAATAGTACTAGAAAATTTCATGGAGAATAGATCCTAACTTTTTTACGGCACACATGTTTACATGTTGCCAATAAGATAAATATATTGATTGTATATAAAGATTGGATGAAGGCATACTTAAAAATGAACCCTTCCTGTGAAACTCACAAAAAGTGGGAAGAACAATTCCGAAGATTATATTAGTAAGCATTTTTTTACTTAATTTATTTTAATTGCTTGATTGTGGAGTAGGAAAGTCCAATATCATGTGATCATTAAGAAAGTCACTTAATTACCTTGGATCTGTCATTTGAAAAATGAAGAGGATGGACTAAATTAGTGGTGTTATCTATTTTTTCCTCTTTATATTAGCCTCTCTGCAGGAACAGCTTAGGTGGTACAGTGCAAGAACACTAGCCCTGGAGTCAGAAGCACCCAAGTTCAGATCTCAGACACTTGATACTCGCTAGCCGTGTTACCTTGGGAAAGTCACCCAAATCCATGGCTGAACAAAAACAAAAAAAAAGTTTAATCTAATATTAGCCTCTCTGTAGCTTCTACTGGTTCTCTTCCCAAGTTCAAACAGGAAAAATGCAACCTGTGAATTCCCTTCAAATACCTTAAAATAATCAAGTGGTATTGTTCTTACAACAATCAGAAAGGATCCCTGAAGGACCACTTTTTGTCTTAGAAAAATTACCTATTAATATTATCCATGTTCTATATATTTTCAATATATTTGTTAAATATTTCTCAAATATATTTTGGTAAATAGTTTTCAAAAACTGTATGTTTTAATCTGATTTGGGACCCATTTGCTCTTTGACACCTCTGAATTTAATGACTTCTGACCTCCTCCTTTCTAGCTCTAAACTATGATTCTGTAATCTTATTTTCTTGATCAAGTCTCTTAAAGGCTATATGTTTTGGGCAATTCCCTAGAACACATCTTCAAAGTCAGAGATAAGCAAATTGAGTAAAGAGAGTTCCCACACTCAGAACTCCACATATCAAGGAAATCAGAGACCCTTTGGAAGTTAATTTTCTTTATAGTCAAATGACAGTTTGGAAAATACTTTAAGTTCTATCCTAGTTCTTTTGTTCCTCCCTCTTTCTCTCTCTCAAAAACATTATTCCAAGGGGTAGTGTGTGAATTCTCGAATGTAGGAATGTGTGTGTAGAATTCTGGATGTAGGAATGAAAATTTTATTATATATATTTTAAAAGCATAGCTGTACATGATAGATTTGCAGCTTCATGTGCAATATCATCTTTTTATACATTATAGCAATACTTGTTTTATTCTAAAATTTAAAGTAAAATAAATCAATATGAAAAGTTTACAAACCATTACTTGAATTCCAACATCTCTGTAAAGATTCTTTGGATTATCCCAAACTAAAGCTGTCATTTCAGTGTCATTAGTATTAAAACATCTATTGAGCACCTACCATATGTAGGGTATATTCTAGATGTTGATATAAGGAGACATTGTACCTGGCTAAATAATTTTCCAGTTTAATTGAGAAGTCAGAAGTGTACCTTAAAAGATAAATAATGGGGGGGGCAGCTAGGCGGTGCAGGGGATAGAGCACTGGTCCTGGGGTCAGGCGGACCTGAGTTCAAATCTGGCCTCAGACACTTAATAATTACCTAGCTGTGTGACCTTGGGCAAGTCACTTAACTCATTGCCTTGCCAAAAAAACTACAAAGAAAGATAAAGAATTAAACAAGATATAACATGTTAAGGCTAAGTTAATGATACAGTTAATCAAGGCAATAAGAATTTCTAAGAGAAAGAGAAGTTTAAGAATGAAAGGGGGAAGGGGCAAGATTCTTGGAAGACATGGGAATACCTGTGGACCTTGAAGGAAAGGGAAATGGAAAGGTTGAGGAAAAGAACAGATTATTTCTATTGCTTAATATAATAGTATGAAGTATGTGATTTATAAATGTAAATTCACTTGATCTTCACAACTATGGTGCTAAATATCCTCATTTTATTGTTTAGGAAATTGAGGCAGTGAGAGGTTAAATAGTTTGCTCAGGGCTGCACAATAGATAAGACTGAGGCTGCATTAGAATTCAAATTTTCCTGATTTCAGGACCAGAACTCTATGCATTGCAATATATAGTTGCCTTTAAAATCAAAGTAGAAGGGTGGCTATGTGGTGCAGTGAATAGAGCACTGGCCTTGGGGTCAGGAGTAGCAGGGTTCAAATCCAACCTCAGACACTTAATAATTACCTAGCCGTGTGGCCTTGGGCAAGCCACTTAACCCCATTGCCTTGAAAAATCTAAAAAATAAAATAAAATAAAATAAAATAAAATAAAATAAAATAAAATAAAAGTAGAAGTTAGAAAATTCAAGAAGGTGGGGGGGGTGAAGTCTCATATTGTAGGAATATAAGGTCTTAAGGGAGAATGAGTTTTGAGGTAAAGAATGAATCTGGTTTTTAGACATGTTTAAGTGACAGCTGGATCTCTTTTCAACCCATGTAGCATTGACTGCAACATTCATTTGGAAACTAATTAGATGCTGTCTAAGGGTATTTGATATATTGCTAACTAGGATTATTATATAAATCTGGTATTATTAACTTAAGTTGCTTTTTTTAATTACTCTTATTAGATTATAATCTTTTGCATAGGAATGACTATGTTCTTCCATGCCACTAACACACTCCTGTGTACATATTCAAATTCAAAAGTGAATGTTTGGTCTCACGAATATGTGTATTCTCTCCAGGAATGCATATTGCAATTAATTAATGACAGTCCATTCTATGAGACTCTTGTCTACATCTTCCCATACATTCCCCACGAGGCATCTCTAGCCAACATATCTTCTTTGCTTTCTTCTGATATTGTAAGGTTACTATTGCTGCATATGGGCTGCCTATCTGCTAACCCTCATGCTTACCACATGACCAACCCATCTTCTATTTAATTCATGCATTTCTTTGATGATAACCTCATAGTTGCTAATTAAATATGTTTATTTGATTTATATCATAGAGTTTACAAATGAAAAAAACACCATCAAGGACACCTAACTCCTCATTACAATGTGAAAAAGCCTGAGGCCAGAAAAGGTTGTCACTTGCCTAAATTGAACTAATTATCAGATTGCAAAACTGTGGTTTAAATCTAGATCTTGAGATTTTCTTACTTCTTACCTAGTGCTATTTCCACCTTACCTTTCTGTCTCCATATATGCCACATTTATGATGTTACTGTTCTGTTTAAAAACATTCCTGGACTCTATCTCTCCCAATGGGCATTAAAAAAAAAAAAAACTTTGAACAATACCATCATAACTGTCATATTGATAAGGCTGACTTTCCAAGTGTGTAACATTATTCCCAGAGGTAACATTACCTTTTTCAGTGTGGCCACTGGGGAGGGAACCAGGAGTAACGGGATCGAAATGTGACAAAATGGGGTCTAGGTTAAGCATTAAGAAAGCGACATTGAGAATCAGGTCATTTAAGCATAAGGAAAGTTTCCCTTGGGAGAAGTTGGAAATATCTTCATTGGAAGTGGTTTTGGTTTGTTTTTTTAAAGAATATCTGAGACCTAAGTTTAACAACTTTAGGCATTATAGACACTGCAGATGACTTTTTCTTTCAATACTGATGGATAAGGAAATGCCCATTGATTCTTGTGCATTTATACTTTTGATATCTCATGGTGGATAAAGAAATTTCTAATTCTTTTTTGATATTTTCTTCAAACTAAATGTCTCTAGTGATGGGGGAAGAAAATGGGGAAGTAGGTCCACAGACATATGAGTTTTGAGGCTTGGGTTAATATTTTTTAAAAGAAATTAAGTAAGAAGAGTAAGATACACATGATTTGCTGCTATGGTCTTGTGAATCTTAATCAAAATCAATCAAAAGGAGCTCCTACATAACAAGGAGTCATTATTAGTCATGTGTAATGTAAAGGGGGTTTGGGGGGCTGAATTTCAAAGATACTAATTCTGGTCATCCTAAAGAATCTGGAGTCCTGCTATCCATCTTCCCTATTATACTTTTAGGATCCCTGAGCTTTTTTTTTAATCTGTTCTGCAGGTAGTGTTCTTTGTTTATTGGCTCTCTCAAAGTGAGATCCTTAAAGAACAGACTGTCATCTTCATTTTGTAGGGTTTAGAATAGTCCTTAGCAATGCAGTTGCTTATTCTCATTCTTTCATTTATTTATTCATTCACTCATTCATTCTCACACTAAATTTAGTGTTCCATGCAACAGCACTTAACATTTATGGAATGATGAGTCTCAATGCTTCCAAAAATGGAATCATATTTCTTTCTCCTTTTTAGATTCACTCAAGATGCACCCCATGACCTAGTCCACTGAAAATTTGCCTAAAAATATCATAGATTTCCTTGTTTGGCAAAGACTGACAAAAATTTAATATGACTCATCAATCAGCAAATACCTATTTTGCTCTGGATACTATATTAATCACTGGACATACTGAAACAAAAAATGAAATAATCCCTTTCCTCAAGAAGCTTATAATTTTATAGAGGGAGATTATATTAACATAAATTTATAGAGACTAGGCAAAATAATTATTAAGCATTTATAGATAGAGGACACTGAGATCTGAGGGGATCAGGAAAAAAGGTATCTTCTAGAATCTGGCATTTGAAATGAGTTTTACATGGAACAATTCACCTAGGTGACGAAGACATCCAATCTTTTCACTAGATGGTCAGTGAAAAGACACAAAGGTGTAAGAATCATCATGTGTTAGCGCATAGTAAGAAGAAAGGCATGATCATAGACCAGACACTCAGCTCAGAGATTTACAACTGTTACCTCATTTGATTCTCTCAACAACTCTAGGAAGTAGGTGCTGTTATTATCATTATGTTATATTTGAGAAAACTGAGCTTGGGGGAGAGAGAGAGAGAGAGAGAGAGAGAGAGAGAGAGAGAGAGAGAGAGAGAGAGAGAGAGAGAGAGTTGGATTAGAACTCAACTCTTCCACTTGGCTCTCTAACCACTCATGAACCATTCCTACTAGATGCCTTCAGTAAGAAGGACAATTTGGCTGACTATTAAGGTCACACTTGATTCCAGAATCCTGTTATTTCAACTTCTATGTAGTTATGAATAAGATATGCACATCACTGAACCACTAACAGAGAAGATATACTTAGTCCTGACATAGCAAGATACAGTGGCATTTAGCCTTCAATAGATATGACCTTCCTCATTTACATATGGAAATGAATCTGTTTGACAGAGTTTTTGGTGTTAGTAGAGTCTTCAAGCACTCACCAAGACTAAAATTGAGTATCCACTAGGTTCGAAGGGCAGCAACAATCAGGGGACCCAAAAACCAAGAAAGCCAGAAGCTATCAAGAAACTACTTCAAGGAAGACACTCCTTGAACCTTGCCCCATCCTTTAGTTAATCAATTCCTGGCTTTATTGTTTTTAAGGGAAAATTTTTCTTGCCTGTCATTTCTATCATGTCTGATTCTTTGTGTCTTTATTTGGAATTTTTGTGCAAAGATACTAGAGTAATTTGTATTTCCTTCTCCAGCTCATTTTAAAAATGAGGAAATTGAGGCAAACAGGGTTAAGTGACCTGCCTAGGATCTCAAAGTTGGTTAATCAGTTTAGGAAGTTTTTTTTTTTTCTTGACTCCAGGCCCAGCATTCTCTTCAATGTGCTATCTAGTTGTGTCAAGGGAAAAAAAATCTAGCTAAATCCACATTATAAATGGAAGGAGTAATGACATCGATATTTGTCTTATTACATAGACCGTAGAATATTTAAAAGAGAGTGGCCTGAACAGGAAAAGTAGGTTAGAGTCAAGTAATGAAGATCATTAGATTTCAAACAGAGAAATTCATATTTTATCTTAGAGGTCATAGAGTTTCTTGAAGATATTAATGATATAATCACACTGATACTTTGAGAAAATCACTCTGGCAGCTGTGTGGAATATGAATTTGGACAAGTAGGAGTCTATTGGAAAAGTTTAGATTCTGAAATAAGGTAGTAGCTCCTAAATAAAAAAGACATGGGAAATGTGAGATGTGGCCATAGAAAAGGAAAAATCTGGAAATTTATTGGAAATGAGGAATAAAAAGAATGAGGTACTGAGGAATATTGAAGTTGTGAACATAAGAGACTGGAAGTGTAGTTGTACTCTCAACAGAAAGAGGAAAATTCAGGAGAGGGATGCGTTTTATGGGGAAAAGTAATGAATTAGGGTTTGATCATATTAGGTCTAAAATACCTATGAGGCACTGAGATGTCCAATATATAACTGGTAATTCACAAAGGGTGCTTAGGTGAAAGACTGAAGCCTTACATAAAACTTTAAGAGTTATCTACATGAAAATTAAATGTATAGAATTAGAAGAGTTTACCAAAAAAGAGAGTATAAAGAAGAAAAGAGGGCTCAGGATAGAGGTGCATTCTCTTTCATTTTTATTTCCTTCTCTAACTATTGATCAGGGATTTTAGTTTCATTACAAAAATGAATATCTACTCAGAATATTTAGCTCCAGGATAAACCAACTGTATCATTAAGCTGTCTTGGCAAGCCATCAATTTTTAACTAGCATCCCTCTTATTGACACATGTCACCATTCCTGTAGGCTAATCAAATTAGGCATGAAATAATGGAAGTGTACCCTCTGACATAAACAAATTAACATTTTAAATGAGCTTCCAACAATGGATATGATTTCCTTGCTTTCACAAGGAAAAGCTGCTCTGGAAGCTCTAGAAATCCTTTGAGGGTTTCTTTAGGGTATTCCCATAGTTCTACAGAAACTGAGTACTTCTCCAGGTTACCATTTCATGTTTCCATTATATTTCACTAGATAATAACTTATATTTTAAATCCATTAAAATTAAAAACTAATTTTCATTAAACAAAAGTGAGAATAGCATTCTAGTCCTTTGGAAAAGTCCAGAGAAATAAAAAACTGATATGGAATAAATGAGCAAGTGAGCAAAATCTGATATAATGAGATATAAGCACAAAGTGTATTTTTCTGCAATTATCCCAAAATACATGTGCTTGATTTTGTACCTTTCCATGCCTGCCATGTTGAATATTTAGTCTTCCTGCCACCAATTGGAGCAATGTAATAGTTCTTTTTTGTTTGTTTTTGCAAATGTGGGCGTTAAGCATTCATTCAAACTCTAGCCTGCCAAATTAATATAGGGATTAGTAATTAGGCTTAATAGAAAAGAAGATGACATTATCCTTAGGTGGAACTTTTTTCTCCAAAATTTTTTCAAATGCCCTCATCTATATGGAAGAATAAGACTCATGGTTTGAAAATGGGAAATACTAAACTTCAGAGATGCTTTGATAGTTATCAGACGAATAAATCATACCTGGTTTATATAACCTTCAGAGATTAAAAATAGAGGGCTATGAAATTAGAGTATACTTTCATATAAAGAATCTAAGTCCAACTTAAGAAACTTTAGTCCAAAGAAAATATTAAGGACATAGGACTACTTAGATGAGTCTGGCATTTATTCAAACAAGATTGATTTGCTTCAGATACTTTTTCAGTTGGTTACAAGAGAGTCTTTATAAATAAGACAATATTTAAAGGGAATAACGGTTAATGCCAATTCCAAATCATTGTTTCTACATTTTTCTAAAGGAAAGACAATGAGAAATATTATGGACTATTTCTAAACTATAGGAGCATAACAACCACTGATTTCTTTGAGGAAGAGTTAGAAATTTGAAGCTCCAAGATGGCGTAGAAAGACATAATACACTAATCATCACCCTAATCTTCTCTGATCCTTGCAATCATTCTAGGGTACTCATGATAAAATGTGCTACCCACCTCCCTCTTTCATGACAGAAAGCTGAGGACTTAGGGTATAGATGGATGCATACGTGTTTTTGAAAGTCGTCAATAAAGGATTTGTTTTGCTGAGCAAACATATTTATTGAAAATTTTTTTGTTTAATTTTCAATCAAGGGGAGAGAGAGCAGATGAAATGTAAAAATAGGAATATTTATTAATTATAAAATAAAATTAAGCTAAAATTCAATTGAATCCAGTTAAGAATAGAAGGCAAATGGATAACAAAAAATCTTTGCAGTAAATTTATCTGCTTAAATTTTAGTTTCTAAGATATATAAGAATCTGATTAAAATGTATAAGACTAAGAACAATTCCCAAATTATCAAATGATCAAAATATGTGAACAGTTTTACTGGCTGTATGACCTTGAACAATTCACTTATCTTCTTTGAGACTGCTTCCTTATCTAGAGAAGGAGAATAAAACCTATAATGCTGTATCTACTTCACAAGACTGTTATGAGGATCAAATGAGTTAATGTATGTAAACTGCTTTGAACCTTTAAGTGGTATATAAGTATTAATCATTAATTCTATGCATGGCTTCCATATTTCATCATTCAATAAACTGAGTGTTGAAGGAAGTAAGAATAATAAGAGCAGTAAAATTTTTTAAAGAACTCTGTACTAGGAAAATTAGGACCTGAATTTCAACTTTGTCTTGCCACATACTTGCCATGTCATATTGCCTAAGTCTCATTGAACTTCTCTGGGCTTTAGCATCCTCATTTGTAAAATGAAGATCAACTAATTGATTACCTAAGTGTCCACTATGTCAAAAAAAAAAATCTCTGCTTGCAATGAGCTTACTAACCTCATGGGTGTGAAACTCTAAAAGGCTATATTTGATATTGCTATCATTGTTACATGATACCAGGGCTGAGAGGCATCTCATAGATTAACCAATCTAACTTACTTATTTCACATAAAAGGAATCTGAAGACTAATATGACTTGGGAAAACATGACTTGAAAAGATCATACAGTTACTTAAGTGAAAGAGTTAGAACTTGTACCCAACTTTTCCAACTCCAAGACAAATTTTTACCCATGAAATCAAGCTTGGTACTACATGTGAAAAGTAATTGTCATGTGCCATTGTTATGTATCAAAGCGAGTCTCATCTTATAGTTCTCATATGTATTACAAATTCCCTCCACTGTAGAGAGGGATAAAATGGTTAGTGACATTGATAAGGGATTCCAAGAATGACTTTTATATTTTAAGACTCTAGTGATCTAATTGTAAAACAAATAACTGATGTTTATCCTTCATTCTCGAAGAAGACAATGGCATCATGAATTGATGCCATGACAAGCACATGAACTGGATTTGAGTGGGGGGGGGCAGGGAGAGATGTTCTAAATCACCAGACTCACTTTCTTCTTCAGGGTCATTTGAATTCAGTGGCCAGATACAAATCAGGACAACTGGAGACGGATGCAAGGCAATCAAGGTTAAGTGATTTGCCCAAGATCACACAGCTGGTAAATGTCAAGTATCTGAAGCCAAGATTGTAACTCCTGTCCTCTTTACTTCAAGGTTAGTACTCCATCTACTGTGCCACCTAGTGCCCAAATGGCTAAGGCAAAGGGAGAATCTCTTTCCATTAAAGTTATAAAAATTGGCCCTGGGGCTTTCCAACACCATCTTTAGTTCATCTCTTGTTGATACTTTATCTTGCTTCTAACCATGACTATTTTATAACTTTTCAACTTTCATCATGCCCCCAAATTTATCTCCAGATCTTTTTTCTTCAGAAGATGGGCTTCCCTCCTACTTACCTCAGACCTCCAATATTCTGTGATTTTATGAAGGTTCAATTTTTCTGGTAAAAATTTCTTTCAAATTTCTCAAATATAACTCAAAATCTCTTTTCATTTTTGCTACTTTTTCCTCTTTCAATTTTGTCTCAGCAAGGAATGATTTTCCTCTATTTCTTATTGCCATTAGCATTTCTTTGATTGCCATTCACATTCTTTAACACCCCAAAACTACACCAAGACTTTTAGAACACTCTATATATAGTTTTCTATTTAGAATCCCTCTTCTACTTTTATATTTTCTACTCCGAACCTTCTTTTCATACATACACACTCCTATTTATATGCTGCTTTGCCTCATTAGAACATAAGCTTGTTTCTTTTATTTATCTTACCAATACTTATGTACTAGTTCATTACCCAGTACATAGTAAATACTAATACATTCTTAATCTATTGCTTCTTTTGCACTGTGATATTAAATCATCTTAGTTCTCCTCCTTTATCTTATGCCACTCTTTCTCTGCCTTCCTTCTCATTTCTTTCTCATTTTAAAATGAATGTCTTTTTCAAGATATCTACAACCCCTTGATCTCTTCTTTCTACAACTTCTTCCCCTTAGTGATTTCATCTATTTTTCTTACCTCAAATATCACCTCTTTGCTGATAAATTTCAAACAGTTAATGCTCACTCCAGCTTCTTTTCTAGTTCCATTCAAACATCAAAAGTTCCTTTTTAAACATTTATACTAGTATTATCCATTACTACTGCCAATTCAAGTCATCCAGAATTGAACTCATTATATTACTCACTAACTTCTTCTTATTAATGATTTCCTTGCTTCAGTTAATTCTACCACCATTCTGCAGTTACCCAGTCATCCTCAAGAATTTCTTCTCCCTTTTCCCTGAACATTTCTTTAGAGGCTTTATGCTGTAATGGAAGGAAAACTGAAATCTTCATTAGAAAATCTGGATTCTAGTCCTGAATTTGCTACTTACTAGCTTTGGGACATTGAGCAACTCACTTATATATTCTGGCTTTTTGTTTCTGCATCTATAAATGCCTTATCTATCTCACAGGATTTGCTCTGAGGAAAAAAAATAACCAAATAATTTGGTTGGAATACTTTTGGAAGCTATAAAATGCTGGACAAATGTGAGATGTACTCACATCAGGTGCCAAGCCTTAGTAACTTTATTTTCAATGTTTCTCATATGCACCATCTTTCTTTCATTCTCACTGCTTCTATTCCAATTCAGACTCTAATCACTTCACATCTAGATAGTTTTAAGAACCTTCTAATTGGTATTCTGCCTCCACCTTCTCCCCCATCCAATCTGTCTTAATCACTGCCATCAAAATATCCTTCCTAAAGCACTGCTTTGATTTTGTCATTCTCTTGCTCAAACCTTTCCCTTTGCCTGCCAAATAAAGTTCCAAACTGCACAACCAAGTGCTCAAAGCCCTTATGATTAAGTCCTAAGTTTTTACCCTTATCTCTCATTATTTCTCCATCTGTGCACTATGTTCCAGCCAAATTGAATGACTTGCCATTTTCTAAACAGGTCAACTTTTGAAGTTTTAGCACCTTTATTTTGTAAAATGAGGGAGGTGGACTAGATGACCCACCTGATTTAACAATCTAACTTTGTATTATTCCACATCCTAACCATTTCTGCTTTTTGCTTTTGAGGATCTCTTAAACTGATATTCCATACACCTACAACTACATAGATAGACAAATATTATATTTAACAAAATCTTAATCATTTGTCAAATGATACCTCTTCCACTGAGGCATCTAGGTAGCCAGTATAAAGAGTACTAAACCTTGAGTCAGAAGGCCCTGAATTCAAATCCACCCTCATTCACTAATTAACTGTGTGATCCTGAGCAAGGCACTTAAACTGTCTTTGCCTCAATTACCTCAACTATAAAATGAGTCTAATAAGAACATCTACTTTGCAGAGTTGTGAGGAACAATGAGATCATATTTGTAATGAATTTAGTATAGGGCCTGAAATGTAGGAGGCCCTTATTAAATGCTTGTTCCCTTCCCCTGCCTTCTAAGACATTCTCGTCTGATTCTTCTAGTTAAAAGACATCATTTTCTTTCCTCTAAAGTTCACTAATATTTTGCTTATATTCCTTTTATCTTCCTTATTGAAGTACTACTATGCACTGTATGTATTAATTTACATTTCATATTTTATCTCTAGATTTTAAACTTCTTAGAGGGTAGGTCCTCTTATTCATCTTTGCACATATTAGTTTTTCAGTGTCTATGTTGAATGAATGGATGGATGGTTGTCCTAAATCTAAGCCAATAACAAACATCCAGGACTTATAAATAAAATCAAAATAGATTTGGGAGTAAATGAGCTTAGAGCTAAAGCCTAAAAGACAAAATTTCCAGTAAGAATTGTATAAAATCACATATATCCAGTATGATATTTAACTTGATATCCTTTTTAGAAACTAGATCAATAATTATTGTTGTTATTACCAAAAATGTCTCCTCCAGAAAGGCTAATATTTTTAAATTATGCCCCAAACATGGAACAGTTTTCAAAGTGACTTATGAGACTGTGGTGCTGAAGATATTATCTAACTCACAGGGTCTCTATCCAATGTCAAAAAGAATCTATGGGACTATACCATATAAAACAGTAGCTCATGGGCCCCATTTATGTGTTTATCCTTAGTAGTCAATAATATCAACATTATATCTTAAAGTGAGAAGTACTCAGTTTGATAATTTAAGATAACTCTTAAAGTCACTCAATCAATAATATGATACAATTAGTTCAAAGTAAATGAAATGGCATAGTAAGAAAATAATCAAGAAACAATTAATCACCAGAATGGATAGCGTATTTAGTTTGGAGTGAAAGAAGACCTGAGTTCAAATTTAGTTTCAGACATTTACTAGTTATTATGACCCTAAGCAAATCAGTTAACTTCTGTTTTTCTCAATTTCCTCATCTGTAAAGTGAGGATAAAGATATTCTCTACTTCACAAGGTTGCAAAGATCAAAAGAGATATTTGTAAAGAGCTTGGTACACCTGGGGTGTCCTCTCCTTGAGCATACCCAAAACCTTAGCAAATGAGAATAAATATAGAGAGGCATACATTCAAGTAACATGTATGGCTAGGGTCTATCCCTGGGGGGTTGCTCATCTAAAGAACACATGGGGGGAACGATTCATATATCTAAAGTTATGTGACTCCTGATTTCTTCTAGTGACCCGTTCCAGGCTGATTTGATAATCTCCATTTGCTTCATCTTTGCTGGCTACAACTCTCCTGGAGTCCCCATTGGATCCTTCATTATCGGATGCTACTCTGCTGGATACTACTTGGCCATAATCTCCACTGCCTCCAGCTTCTGGCTCCACTGAAATCCTTGGCTATCTCTTCCAGAGCAAGTGCTGCCATGCTTTTTAAAGCTTAAATAAAATAGAATTTTTCCAGCTCTCTTAGAAAATTCAGAACTGCTTGCCTGGGATCAGTAATCCCTTGAATTCTTTTTTATTTCCCTTCATGTTTGGATTGCTGAGGCCTCTCAGTTTCCATGCAGGAGCATTGCAGACCTTAGAACCAATATATTTAGAAGAAAGAAGAGTGTTCTCTAAAGCTGTCTTTTCTTCCTACTTCTTGGTCCAGGGACTTGGGGACCTTGCTCAGACTCTCAAACTAACTTGTGGTGAGCATTCTATATTACCTTCAGATGTAATCTCTGAAGGTTAAATGGTAAGCTGTGTTGAAGTTATTTGAACTAATAACTCCTGAATTGCTCTGGTATTTAAGGGTCCCCAGTGTTCAACAACGGAATTTCTTCTATTCTTCCATGTAGATATATGGATTGTGATAAAGCATTGAAACAAGCTTACCCCAGGGAGCTACCTACCTAACTTTCATTCTTGCCTTCTTATATACAGATGCAGTCAGAAGAAGACTTAAAGAAGCCTCCGTCCTGTAAGGGAGGACAGAGGGTCAGGTAGGTGGCACAGTGGATAGAGTGGTGGGCCTGGACTCAGGAAGAGATGAGTTCAAAATCAGTACAAATAATTATTGGTTACCCTAAGCAAGTCACTTAATTCTGTTTACATCAGTTTCCTCATATGTAAAATGAACTAAAGTAGTAAATGGCAAACCATTCACATCTTTGTCAAGAAAGCCCCAAATGGGACCATGAAGAATCAGACACTTCTGAAATGGTTCAACAATAATAATAACCAAAGAATTATAGAAGATAAGGATTAAACCTGTTATTTCATCAATACAATGGACTCTCAAATGTAGAAATTTTTTTCTACCAATGTGTCTTCCCTGAAATTTACATTCTTAGAAATTTCCCTAGAGTACTGAAATGTTAACTAACTTGCCAAGAATCAGAGGGCCAGTATGTATCAAAAATAGAACTTGAATCCACTTCTTTCTAATTAATAGGCCAGCTTTCTATCTACTCCATTATTTTGTCTATTATTGTGCAAAGATTTGCCCCATTATAAAGCTATAAGAAATAGAATATCCTCTATATTTCATCAGAAATTAAACAAAACACAACAATTTTCCTTTTCTCCCAAATATGTATTAAAGTGTGGTATCTACAATGTTGCAGACTCAGTTCATCATGGGGAGATTCAAAGTGAAATAGGAGGGACAAGGCTTCTGTGTCTACAGGTTTCTGTAGATTATTGACTTGCAAATAGAAGGAAAAAAGCAAACAATTTTCCCATAACTTTATGAATTGCTCCACCTGGGGAAAACCTCCTGTTTGTCATAGAAACCTATAATCCTTTTGCCATTTTAGCAAAGGGTGAGAAGTTATAGTGTGCTAAAGGCACAGATGTGGGAGTCTGCTCTCCTGAGCTCTGTTCCTGCCTCTGCCTTGCTGTGTGACTTCAGGCAAGTCATATAACTTATTTGAGCATCAGGATTTTTGTATAAGAATCATACCACCTCCTACTCTCTCCTTCTTTCAGCATGTGGTTAGGCTGAGTGCATTCCAGGTTTCAAAGTGCTATGAGATCTTTCCCATAAAGAGCTGACCTGAACAGATGAGATTACTGGTCAATTTGGATAGCTTTATTCTCAACCACTAAGATAATATCTAACAAAACAGTGAACTATGAAACTACAGGAAGCAGTAGTGCCAGGCAGCATCTGACATGCTCAAGGGGGAAAAAAATTAAATTAGGCATCAAAGCTATTTGAAAAGAAGAGGCTTTTAGATGAGAGTTATCCCAAGTAATGTAAACAACTATTTTCCCACAGCTATCAGGAGGGCATGCCACAGGGCCAAATAAGCAATACCTCCAGCCCCAGGAGAAAGAATTGAGCTGAAGTGGCTTACCAGATCCATTTATTTTCATGTTGAATTGGAAATACTTGATAGCTGAAAAACCACACATATTCTCTGTCTCTCCATCTCTGTCTCTGTCTCTCTCAGTCTCTGTTTCTCTATCTCTGTCTCTGCCTGTCTCTGTCTCTCTATCTCTGTCTCTTTTCTCTGTCTCTTTCTCTCTCTCTCTCTCTCTCTCTCTCTCTCTCTCTCCATTCTCATCACAACCTTTTTTAAAAATAACTATCCAGTTTTCTCCCACAGGATATAAAGTCAATTGATTCACATTGGTAGTGCATCAGATCAATCTCACAGCTTGGAAGTTTTTTGGATGGATGCTATTGCTTTGATTCTTACATAATGAGAAGATTCAACTAAAGAACAATTTAATTGTAATTTTAAAACCTGTTTCTTCCTTGTATTTTCTTGTTTGCAAGTATTTCAGTTCATTTCAGAAGTTTTATTAACTTTTTTTTCTCATTGGCCACATTGACAGTCTGATAAAGCCTATAGAGATCTTTTTTCCAGACTATTTTAAATGTATAAAATAAAATACTTAGGCTTACAAAGGAAAAAAATATATAAAATAAAATTATCAAAAAATAAAAGAACTTCAGCTTAATGATTCTAGTTTAATATGTGTCTATTACCTTTGAAGTAATTTTCAATTTTTATTATTTGGAGAGTTAAGGGTTATATATATATATATATATATATATATATATATATAATATATATATATGTATAGCTATGCGGTTATTCAGTCTTGTCTGACTCTTCCTGACCCTATGGACCACAGCACTCCAGATCATGTTAACTTCCACTATCTCCAAAGTCTAACCAAGATCATGTTCATTGCTTGCATGAAACTATCTATCCATCTCCTCCTCTGCCAGTCTTTTCCCTTTTGCTTTCAGTCTTTCCCAACATAAGTTTTTTTTTTCCAGTGAATCCTGTTTTCTCATTATATGGCCAAAATATTTAAAGTTCAACTTTAATATTTGTCCTTCCAATGAATAGTCTGAATTAATTTCTTTAAGTCTTGACTGATATGACCTCCTTGCTGTCCAGAGGACTCTCAAAAGTCTTCTTCAGCACCATAAAACTGAAATGACAAGGTTTACAAAGATGGAGAGAGTCAAAGATTTCATCAAAAAGTCTTGGAATGAAAACAAAGATCATATGGTAAAAGGAAGGGATAAAAGTTGGATAGCCCCTGTGCTTCACTACTCAAGGCATTTCTATTCTAAATCAAATGAAAGCTTAGAGGATCCCTAGCATTAGAAAGAACTTCCATTTGACAAAGCTATGGAAAGATATGGATAATAATAGCATGGGATGGGTAGGTAGAGATGACTTCCAGTTTGCATCTGTGGAGGGCAATGATAAATTAAGGTCCTTGTGAATGTTTGAGTAAATGCAAGACATATATAATATATGTGTAATTATATTATGCAAAATGGATGGAAGGACCAAAAGCAGTACCTTCTACTGGGAAGATATACAAGTTTTATAATGTTGTCTCATGAGGTGGAGGGCAATAGGGAGGGCACTAGGAAGAGGCATCAGGAAAGACCTTTTAAAAGACAAGGTTGAAAATGAAGGGGTTAAAGAGGTATTTGCCAAAACTACCAAGTATATAGCTCCTCCTGGAAATCTTAAGGAGTAAACAGGTAATAAGTTTAATGTTCAATCAGCTTTCATTTGCAAACACAACTTTACCAGCTGCATTGAAGTTATATGATGACCCCCTGATTAAGCCATGACATGTAAGGCACTGGTGGCATGAATGCAACTAAATTTCATTTTCCACAGTGCTGTCAGGAGGATGGCTTCCAGAGCAGAACCAAAATGGTAATTTCTCATTTAGGTCTGTTTTTCAGTCTGCATTTTAATGCATTTTCTAATATGACCACCTGATCCACACCCAAGCCCACATTGTACTCCTTGATAAAACCGAAAAAAGAAATGCCAAGCGGTTTCCTTACAACAGGACTTGTCTCTATAAGTTTGTTGTGTTCCAGAGTGGGTGGAATAGGTTATGGTTTGCATTTCAAGAAATAGAACAAACTTGGAATCTAAATTGTGACACAACTAAAAATCTGAGTCATATTGCCCAAAGAAAATATAGACCTAGAGCAGAGATTTATGTCATCATTACTCTCAACTTAATTCTGAAATTGTGATATTTTTAATCACTATCAATATAATGCTTGCTGATAACAGATGACTTAAGTGATATACGTGGTGCAGTGCATAGAACACTAGCCCTGGAGTCAGGAGAACCTATGTTCAAATTTGACTTCAGATGCTTGATACTAACTAGCTGTGTAACCTTGGGCAAGCCACTTGTTAGTTTTTCAACTCTGACTGATTCATTAAATCTCTCAGTCTCAATTTTCTCATATAAAAAAGTTAGGATAACAATAGTATCTACATAAAGTAGGTATAACATAGATTATAAGAAGAAAGCATGTTTTATAAACCTCAAAAGGCTACACAAATACTAACTGTTGTTACTGTTACTGCTACTATTATTATGTGGCAAATAAATAGTATTTAGTGTTGTTTAATTAGCTTAAAAAATGAGACTTCTGTCATTTAGACCTTTTCTACACATGCTGCTATTGTCATGTTGAGTAGACTTAAACTTAGTTGCTCAAATGAATCCGTGATCTCATCAATATAGTTATTTCCTACCTGGATAACAAATAATAATCAATAGAAGGTTGGTCCTCTTGTGGACTTAAATGTACCACCACAAGTCTACATGACCTCCTGGGGAAGGGCACTATGCTTTTCTTTTAGCATCATAAGAATACTAAAGGAGCATATGAGCTGTTCATTGTTTGTCCTTTCTTTTACCATGTGGAATCCAGATTCCATTTTTTTTCTTGGCTCATGCATTTCTTTGATAACATCCCTGCCTCTACTTCTTTGTAATTCCTTGTCTGCATTGTGTTTCAGGTTGCTCATGCTTCCTCTCCATTATCCTTTGGCTGATCCTGAATTTGAATTCTCTGAACATTTTAATATTCTATTACTTGGAGGCCAAGAGTACTTGTGTCTCATTATTTAACTCAGATTTCAACTAAGGTCCCATCTTCTTCATGAAGGCTTCTGTGACTGCTTCTGGATTTAATGATAAATCCCTCTTCTTAACTTAGTTAACTTAGGTAATTTCTTCTTTCTCTGCATTTAACTTACCTATTTATCTCCTTAGAGAACTCCCTTGTTTCTTTTTTCAATGTGATTTTAAGTTCTTCTCTGGATAGAGGATCTTTAACTCCAACTCAACATTTGCCTCTTTCTAGGTCCAAATCACTAGCATAGTTATTGACATATAGCTTATTGTTATTGATAATCATGATGATGATGATGATAATGATAATTATAATACTTTGAGGTTCTTGGAAAAAGAATTGAATTTAGTCTCCTGTATCTTGTTCCTATCTTTTATAACTTTCTAGAGTTAGGACCTCTTGTCATTTCACCTTACTACCATTTAAACAGACTTTGAAGAGGTTTATGGGAAGAAAGGCAAAAGATAGGTGTGTCTAACTAGAATACATTCCAAATGGATCCATGACTTAGATATAAAAGGTCTTGTTATAAAGAGATTAAATGATCAAGGAAGAAGAGCTATTTCAGAATTATGGACAAGGAAAAATTTCATGACCAAATAAGAGTTAGAGGGGTTTCACTGATGCAAAATGAAAAATTTTAAATACATAAAATTGAAAAGTTTTTGCAGAAATAGAACCAATGCAGCTAAAAAACAGTTAAATGGGTCAGGAATGGGGTGGAGGGACATACGCAGCCAGTTTTGGTTTTAGTTTTAGTTTTCTCTTAATAAAGATCTCTTTGAAGATATAAAAAGTACTGATTCAAATATTTATGAACAAAAAGACATTTTCCAATACAGAAATTATCAAAGGGAAAGAAAGTTTTCAGGAGAAGAAACCCAAGTAATTATCAGCCAGATTAAAAAAAAAACTTTCAAATCACTAATAATTAAAAAATACAAATTAAAGTAACTCCAAGATTTCATCCTACACCCATCAAATTGGCAAAGAAGGCAAAATAAAAAAGAAAGAAAGAAAGAAAGAAAGAAAGAAAGAAAGAAAATGGCAGCAGACTTGGAAAGTAAAGAGTTTAAAAAGGAAAAATTCTTCTTCATTCCAATCAATAACAGAGACCAGACCTTCTTACAAGAGTTATTTTTTCTACCTACCATGTAGGGAAAAACAGTCTCATCATAACAGTGTAGAAACCCAAGAAGTTCAGGTGAAAAGTAAAAGAGCTACATAGCCACCTTTAAAAATATGTTTGAAACCCAAATAAGAATGCAGCAAATCCATGGGCAGTGGATTCTTTTACACTATTCTGATCACCTTAATGAGAAAGCCAGTTGGCCATAAACATAACTAGGGCTCAGGATTAATATAATATGGTTTGTTGCTCTCAGCAGTCAATATATAACCCTCTGCACCTACAGATTACTGTATTGAATCTAGTTTTCATTAGTCTAGTGTCTGCATAATCATCGGGAAACAAGTCCAGCCTTGAGGATGAACTGGGAGCAGATAGGAATACATTTGTAAGGACAGTTACCATCTTCTTTAATGTATATTTCTTCTTCTTTAATGTATATTTCTTCAAAAAGAAAATAGGTCCTTTCTTTCATACTCCATTATTCTTCTTTCTGAGACCATAAATGTAGGTAAGAGTAATCTCATAGTAAAGGTAAAAGCCATGTAGCTTGGTCAAGGGATTCAGAATCGTAGAATCTGTCTGATACCTCTGGACCCATTCTAGGGTTAAATGCCTGGGGTTTGTGAAATGCAAGATTTATACTTTTCTTCCTTTGTACTATCTATCTGGCTGGCCCATAATAGGAGCCAGTTGGAATGCTTTGCGTCAGGTTGTCATTTCTCTCGCACTGGGTATATTATGGTCCAAATGACCTCTATGCCGTCAAGGTTCCACAAACCTTAAATTTAAGCTACCTGCTCCACCAAAGTACCTAAAACAATAACTTTTTTATGTTGCAACAAACATTACATTTAATGAGTACAGTGCACATGTAATGATACACTGAATCAGTGTGAAGCCTCAAATAATGATTTCTGTTGGCACTATAAAAGGAATGTAATTTTTCTTGTTGAAATACCATTTTTCAGTTACTGCATGAGTGATGTGGTAATTATCCCCTACACCTGGGATTTAAATCCAATCCTACAAGCCCATTTTCTGTTTGCAAGCTGTCAGGCTGATGCATAGGCTTTGTTCTTATCTGGCAGTAGGCAAGGAATCGGTAATTCAGAAACAACAAAGCCACTGATGGGTCATCATGTAATCTGCACTGAAAATTGCAATCTGTAATGAGATTGGAAACACAGATGAGGTGACGAAAATTGATTACCCACCATATCTGGAAATTTCAATTTTATTGCACAAATATGATCAAAGTAGTCCATAGTTTGGGGATTTGTTGAGAAAAAATAAAGATGACTTTTGCATTAGGTAAAAAGAAGATAAGTTATTTAAATGTAAATTATTTGTTTTAAAGCAATATGGTTCATCTGCAAGGTAATTCATAGGGCCACAAATTTTAGGCCCAGTTTAAGTTTTCCTGGTCCTCCTGAGTACTCTGTTCAAGAATGGAATGTGCCCTTATGAGTCCTAATGATAACTTAGCAACAATACCCATTAACAAAACCTGTGCCCATTCTCAGACCATAAATGTTCCTTTCATAGATTTGTTGCAAAAAAAGAACTGAGTAAATCCTAAATGTGGGGAACTTTAATAGCCAAGCTGTCAACTGTGATTTGGATCTTCTCATTCTCCCAAACCTTTAAAATTCACGCTTTGGGTATTAAGAACAAGACTGAGAAAGCAATCAATCAATCAATATTTATTAAATACCTATTCAGTGACAGGCACTGTGCCTGTCATTCAGGAGTCATTCATGATGAATTGGCATGTAAATATAATCTTCTGAGTCTTACATTTTATGTTCTCTAGCTTATGTTGATGAAGTATATACATGTTAGTACTGGTATAAATTTTGAAGAAGGAAAGAATTTTTTTTCTTTACCAATAACTTCTTCCCTTGGTTGGTTCCTACACACTAAGAGCAAAGGAGTTCAGAGGAAGTTTCCAGGCTGGCTAAAGGAGTGATAGTCCTTGTAAGGAAGGTAAAAGGAAAGCCAGAGGATGGGTGCAGCCAAATCCCAAGGTCTAATTTTCTTATCATGTTGAAGTGTCAGAAGGGAGGGCATTATGATTGGTACCTCATGAGCATAGTCATTTGTGTCAACCCACAAGTATCAGAGCTAAGCCTAAATCACCAGGTGATCTGAATGGTCCCCTCTCTGCCTACCCTAATTTCTCTAGGCAGTCTACTGCTTTATTAATTTTGATTCTATTTGTTTCTCCTCATAAGGTGGGAAGAGGACAGCTGTTTCTTTGTCTGCTATTACTTTTCAGGCTGAGATTTTCCTAACATATTTTTTTCTTTTTCTCAGCCTTCTTAATGTTTCCTTTGTTCAAACTCAGACTCTTTTCATCCCAAATGATCCTAGACACAGTGTTTGCTTCATAAAACTTATAGTCATTTTATCTAAAAGCAACTGAAGCAGACTTCCCATCATCTAAATAATTGCCCTCTTTTCCCCCCACCTTCTGTCTCCAAGAGAAAGGCATGTGGACTAGTATACACAGAATGTGGGCTGGTTGACCGACCCAGTTGGTCCAGTTTGTAATCCAAACTCTATGCTTGCCTGTGAATGATATACTTCTAGCTTTGCAATGTTAAATTTCATATCTGAAGACATTATGGTCAAAATCTTTTTTTTTCCTAATTCATCACCACCTATTTTCTCCTTAGCATCTTAGCAACAGATGAGATACTAATTAACATGATTAGAAGAAGTTTCTATATTGCAAATTTCTCACACCTTTGAAATCAAAGGTCCAAAATCTCCCCCACCCTAAGGGGAAAAAAACCAAGAATATCTTTTAGACTTCTTAGATTTATTTTTTTCAGAGTTTGGTAGATATTTTAACAGTATTAATGGTCCTCATCTATTCAAGACATTTTTCAAAGGGAAAGACCAGAAAGATGGAGTTGGGATCCAAAAGTTGAATTCTGGGAATTATCAAGATAAAAACACACACATACATGTAGACATGCAGACTGTATGCATATGTATGTTCCTAAACATTTTTAACCTACAAATTTCCTTTTCTACTCCAAACAAACTGTAAACAATATGAAGACAAGTCCAGTGTGTTTATCCTTATGTGTGGTCCAAAAGTCTCAAATTCCTGAGTTCAAATCTGTCCTCAGATGTTTATCAACTCAGTGACCCTGGTCAAGTCACTTAACACTGTTTGTCTCTGTTTTCTCATCTATAAAAATGAGCTGGAGAAGGAAAAAGCAAACCACTTCAGTACTTTTGCCCCTCCAAAAAAACCCCAAAAGGTAGCTGAAACTGAACAATCACAAAAACAATAGTACTCACCACAGAGCTAAACAAGGAACTTATCAATAATACTTTCTTTGTTGCTGATTGATGTCCAAAATACCCCTAGTTAAACTTTGAGGAATTCCAACAGTTCTGTTTATCCATTGTCTTCACCCACCTAAATTTCTTAAGGACCAGGGATTTTCCAGTTGCTATCTCTAGCAATACCTGGTTTTTCTTCCGGATGCTTAGTTTTATCCTATTCTATCAGATTTGGTCCATGTTTCTTAATATGATCTGTATTATTAACCTTTCTGGCAGTCTGATGAAACCTAATAACTCCTCACAATAATTTTAAAAAACTTAAAAGAAATGCTAAATTATAGATAAGAAGTTAAGGAAAATAAAGATATGTTTTTTCCCCCCTCTAAATTCGTGGTTATCTTGGACTCCATCCACAGGCCCCTTGGAGGTCCAGGAACTCCAGATTAAGATTATATGCAATAAATGTTGTTTTCAGGAACAAAATTGTCTCCTACAAATGTTTCCTGTCAAGAAGATAGGCAGATTGTATCTCCTGTAGTTCTATAAATCATGAAGTTCCTGTTCAACTTTAAGGGAAATGAGAACAGTCTCTTAGAAAGCTAAACACTGATTATTTTGATTTGTCTTTGGCTGGAAAATCTATTCCAACCATATTAAGCCTTCAAATAATATTTTTGAGACTCCCTGATCTCTTACAGGTGAGGAAAAGAATATTTTATGGAAGATACTACCAGGAAATATCATACTTTTTTAATGTAGAGATAGATTGGGATACTCTTCCTGAGAATATGAATGAGTATTCCTATGTGTTTATGAAGCTGAGGAAATAAACTATCAACAACCATGTCATGTGCCAACCTATTCCTTTGCAATAGTTTCTGGAATCTGGGCAGATTCTTTCTGAGTTATATATTGCTTTAAATCAAGAAAAGGAGCCAGTTGATTGGATTGCCTTATCTCATGGTACCCAATAGCCTTTGTTCCTTTCCAAGTTATTAATTATCCAGAGCCCTCAGCATGAGAGCCTGAGCAGTCAGGCAATTCAGGTACCTTCACCCCTCTTTTGTCAAAAGACTGAACACTGTCCATGACTCCCAGAAATAGATGAAACCAAATCAGAAGGCCCTAGAGTCTTTGTTAAGGCTTACATTAGGGTTCATAGATCTCAAAGAGTTTTGTGGAAACTTTCCAGTGGATCCTGAATTTAGAAAGCAAATAAATATATTTAAATGTATTTTCTTTCTAATCTAATATGCTTAATTTTATGCATTCAAATATTTTTCTAAGAAGGGGTTCATAGGCTTTACCAGATTGCTAATTTTAACCATTAAATACACATTTAAAAGATTCTTACCTTAGAGAAAGACATTTTTATAGAACTGGACTAATATATTTAAAATGTTAGCAGTGTCATTACTGATGAAACAATTCTATTTGAGCATTTGAGGCAATACAAAAAAGAGTGCTTAAATTTAATAAACAAAAGCAATTTGGAAACAGCAATAACATACAATGTGTTTTTGTGTATGTTTTTTAAAAATATAAAATATTAATGCCAAGAAAGAAGAACAAACTAGCTGTACTCAACTCAGTCTCTAAGAGATAATAGGAAATAGGGCAAATTTAACTAAGCATCCTGGGGTTTTACTTAGACAATATTTGCTGGCCAAATGGAGAATGGTATAACATTTGGAACTCATCCAATAAACATGATGCTTTACCTGTAGAGCATTATCAAAAGCATTATATTGTCACTGGAAGTCTTGCAAATGGAATGCTTCATTGGGGAATTCCAGAAATGTATTTGGTGGCCAAGAGGCTAAAATATCCTGTTTTCTGTACACTGTGGTACTAATGTCCACAATTAGCTGAACCCTTGCTTTCATTTTTATTTAATAGAATATGGACACATTTATTCATCCATATTTTCTCTTCCGGTCATAGAATCAGAGGCTGAATGAATGAAAGACATTTCTAATAATAGAATTTATAAAGCAATTTAAGATTTGCAGTGAATTTTACATTATCTCATTTGATTCTCACAAAAACTTACTGAGGTTAATTGTTATTATTAAGCATTTTCTATTTGACAACCACTCTGCTAAGCACTAGTAACAAAAATACAAAAGCAAAAAATAGTCCCTTACTAAATTCTAATGGAGGAAGACAGTACAGATAGTAAAGTCGTGGTCAGAAGAGCACTTTGGCCTGAAAAGTAATATGAACAGAGAAGTTGGGAAATAAATTGTTCCATGCCATACAAGAATGATGACGGAGTTGATTAGATCATGGTTCATGACTGCAGAACTGGAGGTGTAAGTTAAAGGGGGTATAAGACTGTTATTGAATTAAGGAAGAGAATAGGAGAGAAGTCAAGTGAAACTTTGTTTAAGTATACATATTCTGGAAGAGGAAATCGTCAATTAGTACAATGGGACCTCAAGGTAGAAGTGTCTCCAGAGTATATTCTCTGGTTTGGGAAGCAAGATAGTTGTCCAAGTCCTGGAACAAATGTTCAGAGAGGACTTTGGGAAGTAAAGTACAGTGAGTACTTTCCTGAAAGGCAGTCACCAACAGGGGTAACAGGTTCAAGGACAAAGTACAATGAAAACGCAGTCTCACCCAGGAGTTGGGTGAGTTGTAAGGTATTTAGTGAGATGCTTTCAAGGAAATAACCAGACATCTAGATTTGTAAAGGACACCATCTAGATCCTTTTCGTGTGTAATGGTACATGACTAAGAGATTAATTTCTAGAGGTATGGTTGCTGAAGTCAGTGATCCCAGAATCTAGTAAACTTGACTGACTCTTCAGTGACAAGAACTCATGACCCTGATCTCTTAAGTAGATTTCTTTTGAAAAATTTGAGGAAAATGATATGACATTAAATGATATAAATCAATTATACTGAGAATTACTACATAGAACATAACTGAGAGCAGAAAGAAATTAGTTGACATAAGCAAGAAATAGATGTTTCAATTTATTGCTCTGAAAGAACTCCACAAAAGATAACAATACAATGGGGGGATTTGGGTGGGGGGGAGGACTTGGAAAATCTTAAAATTGCATTTTCTCAGTTTTGTGACCTTAAAAATGTATTTTAAGTCAAGTGTTAGCTTCCTTATTTCTAAAATGAAAATAATTCCCTTTGTCTCATGTATTTCATAGGATTATGAGTATCAAATACAAAGGTGTTTTCCAAACTCAAAAGTGATTTTTTTTTCTCTCTCTCTCAGATGTACCTCTGGGCTTCAGTAAACAGAATTTTGAAATGGAAGTCAGAAAACCATACTTCTAGTCCTTGCCCACCAGTCCAACTAGCTTTGTAATCACAAGCAAACCATTTAAATTCTCTAAAACCCATCTGCAGAATGAAGGAATTGGACTAAATGATTTATTGTTTTGAGGCAACTGTAGATTCAGGACTGGAACTGGAGTCAGGAAGGACAACTTTCAAATCCAGTCTCAGATATTTACTTTCTGTGTCATGCTAAGCAAGTCATTTAAAGTTCATTGGCCTCTATTTCCTCAATTGTAAAATGAGGATAATAAGAGAATCTAACTCACAGAGTTTGTGTAAGAACCAAATGAGATAATTTCTGTAGAACACTTGGCTACATTGAATGGAAAATAGCTTACATTAATAAATGTTTATTTCCTCCCTCATTCCCCTTCTATCAGTTCTAAGAATATAATTCCTATACTCTATCGTTTTGATAAACAAAAAGATGAGAAAACTGAAGATACCTGGTAAAAATTTGGGTATGCTTAAGAAAGTGTCAATAAATGGAGATCTTTTGCATTTCTTTGTATGACAATGGGAATCCTCCATTTCAATTTTGAGAATTTTTTTCTTATTAAAAAATTTTATTTTGGGGGGTGGCTAGGTGGCACAGTGGATAAAGCACGAGCCCTGGAGTCAGGAGTACCAGGGTTCAAATCCAGCCTCAGACACTTAATAATTACCTAGCTGTGTGGCCTTGGGCAAGCCACTTAGCACCATTTGCCTTGCAAAAACCTAAAAAAAAAAATTATTTTGAAATGCTAATCAAGGACAATCTTCACTTTAGAATATTTTCACTTTAAAAAAAAGTTTAGTAAAGTGACTGATATAGCAATTTAATTAATAATACATGTGACTTTCCAGGCATAGTTTAAGCAGAAATATATTTTAGTTTCAGTCATTCTGAACAAATGTGAATATCTTATTATTTTGGTCTGTCTTTATATCTTTAATGCCTAGCATAGTTCTTGATTCATAGTATTGATGAATGCTTGTGTATTGATTGGAGACAGCTCTGATTATTGTGTTTGACCTGAATTCTATTTTCATTGAGGATTATTTTCTTATATATTACTGTAATGAATGTGGAGTGTGTTATTCTTTGAGCTCTGGGTTCTGTGCTATACATCACATCAGACAAACCATTCCATATTTCTTTGAATTCTTATTCCATTATATTAATGAGTTACCACAATTTGTATATTTTCAAGTAAATTGGAATGATTTTGCTTTGTTGTTTGTATTTCAAATAATGATGGTATGAGTACTTTGGTTGGTATTGTTTGTTTTTCATAGTGTGATGTGTACTGTATAAAAACACTGTTCCTAGAATTTTTGAATATCCAAAATGGACAAGATTATGAAAAGTTTTAAAAATCATATATGGAGATAAATACATTTTCCTTCTTGTGTTAGTGTTTGCAATTCCTTAAGAGAGGAAGAAGAACATTGGGGCAAACTGACATTGTATATTAATAGACCCATTGGACTAAAAGACTCACTGAAAATAGCTTCAAAAATTAACAAGACTATCACTAGACACTGTAAAAAATAATTAAAGGAAATATTAAGAAAGCACAGAAAATTCATTGCTTATAATAATAAAGGTAAATGGTCAATTTTATTAATTTTGTTAATTATTGTTATTAATAATTAATAATTAATAATTGTTATTAAATTTGTTATAAATTCTACTATTTTAAAAAGAAAAATTATCTCATATAATTGTAAAAAAAGGGGGAAAGAGAGAGCTAATCCCTCAAAGATAGGAATGGGTAAACAGATTGTAATACATTCATGTGATGAAATATTATGCTGATAAATACATACTGAGAAATATTATGCTGATAAATATATACTGAAGAATCCAAAGAAATATAAAAAGGAACTTTTGAGGAAATAAACAAAAAACAAAAGTACCAAGAGAAAAATATATACATTAATTCTGAACATGAAAGAAGAAAGTTAAATGGAAATGGACAATTCTAATGAGTATTTCATGTGTAGCAACAAAAAATTGTTATGATGCTTTTTTATGCATTAAAATTCATTCGTTTAAATGCAAATAGTTACCAAACACAAGTTAGTTGTTTTGAAATTCAGTGTTGAGTTTTTAATAAAGCATTCAATTTTAAAGAAAAATTAATGCAAGAGATTGAGGGATATGGCTTGATGGAATGTGACAGACCTATTTCATGTTAGCTTACAAATAAGACAAGGGAACAGAGACATCATGGTACAGGAGGAAGATCTTAGTTTCTGATAACATGGGTTCAGATCCTGATGCTGCTATTTAATCAATCAGTCAATCAATATTTATTAGACATATATTTTTTGCCATGCACTATACAAAACTCTGAAGATAACACAAGGATTACAAGGATAGTCCCTGCCTTCAAGGAAGTTTACAATCAATGGGAGAGAAAACATGCAATCAGATTTATACAGGAAAAATAAGAAATTAACAGAGGTAAGGCACTAGAATTAAGGATTAGAGCAGATAGATGGCTCAGTTAGAAGCCCATTGACTCTAGAGTCAAGAGCATTGGGATGGAGAACAGTCGTAGGAAATGGAGTTGGAGTGTCTTATTTATGGAACAGTTAGAAAGCCAGGATCATATTCCTTGTGTGATCCTGGGTTATTCACATAACCTAGCTTGACCTGTTTCATCAAATATCAATGAGAGTTGAAATTATAGACTTCAAGGGCCCTTCCAATTCTCAGTTTCTCATCTCATGATTCTAAATTTCATTAAAGCTAATGGTATAAGCAGCAAAAAAGATATGAGGCCTGAGTGGGAACAGAGTAGTTTAAAACTGCTTATAGAGGGAGCAGCTACATGGTGCAGTGAATAAAGTCCTGGCCCTGGAGTCAGGAAGACCTGAGTTCAAAGTGGACTCACACACTTGATAATTGCCTAGTTGTGTGACCTTGGGCAAGTCGCTTAATCCAATTGCTTTAAATAAATTAAAAAACTGCTTATAGATATGCTTTTGTCTAATTAATAGATAGAAGAAAGCCCTTTCAAATGAAGGTATTAAGCCTTTTACCTATTCCAACTCCTCACATTATCATTTCTCTTTGAGATGACATCTCCTTTGGAATAGTGAAAGGACAATACAGAATCAACTAGGCTCATGGAAGAAAGACAGAAAAGTGCTTTGATCCAGAGTAAGTTAACTAGAAGACTAAAAGGACCCCAATAAGTTAGGAAGCAAGGGAATGGTAGTAGAAAAGACTAGATAGACTCATTGAAAACTATTAGTTCATGTACTCATTTTTTTAAATTGTACTATGTTATAGAAATGCTTGTTTTATTTCAGAAATTAAAAACAAAATTAAAAAGAGAGAAAGGCATTAGGTTTAAATAAACTGGGACTGAATGGTGTTATATTCTTAATTTTTTTATTGTGCTTTGTTTTAGAGTGGATCTCCTTATTTAGCTCAGATATGAGCTACCCTGGATGGGCAGGAGTTACTTATTTGCAACTCACTGTCAATTTGTGGAAACCCTCACCTTCTCTGTTTTTCACCTGGTCTGATTGGCCTCTCCTTAGGCATCCTGGTGGCTTCCTACTGCCAAAGTCTCCTAATATTGCCAGATATATCAATAGCCCCCTCTGCAGCTCTGAACTCCGAGCCTCAACTAACTGCACCAACCAACCCTAGCTGCAAGGATTATATGCTTGTATCCACACACCCAGATGGTACTATAGGCATTTGGTTGGATTTTCTGAATTAGCAAAGAATTAAAAGAAGCTAGAAGTAGCATAGTACTGTAGGTAAAAATCCAGTTGTACGGTTAAAGAGACCTGAATTCAAGTTCCACCTGTGACACATATTATCTTGATGATCTTGAGCATGTCACTTAATTTAAAAAAATTACACATTTATAAAGTACCTACAAAGCACTTTGCAAATGGCATCTCATTTTATTGTTGCAACTCCTTGGGGGAAGTAACTATTATTATCTTAGTTTATAGATGAGAAATTGAAGATAGAGATTAAGTGACTTGCCAAAGTTCACACTAGTTATTTGCCAAAGTCACATTTAACTTCCTAATAATTCTTCCTAGTTCTAACTCCAGTGTTTTGTCCACTGTGCCACCTATTGGCCCCTAGGCCAACATACTTTCTAAGAACTTTTTAACCTTTTTTTGTGTGAATTTGGACCCTCTTGGCAGTCTGTTAAAAACTATGTTCTACTTCTGAAAAAAATATGTTAAGCATATACAATAAAAGATCTAAGGATTACATGGGAAATAAACTATATTGAAGAATACACAGTATCAGGGAGTTGACACCATGACAAGCTAGTGAATTGGATTTGAGTGAGGGAGTGTGTGCTAAGTCACCAACCTCACTTTCTCTTCCAGAGTCATCTGAGTCCAGGGACCAAATATGAATCAGGACAACTGGAGATGTCCCTCAATGCTAGGCAATCAGGGTTAAGTGACTTGTCCAAGGTCACACAGCTAGTACGCTTCAAGCGTCTGAGGTCAGATTTGAAATCTGTCCTCCTGAATCCAAGGCCAGAGCTCTAAACATACATATTGACTCACAAACACAAATGCATATGTGTATTGTATATGTATGGATGTATGCATATATGTGTACATAATTATAACCCCCCAGGTTGAGTACCCCTGCTTTAAGATGACAAACTGCAGAACAGTTACTATCTACATTGGCAAAGGGAGTTCCCACTTGGAGTTTCCTATATCAATGAAATTACAGGTCTGCCCCTGCCCAGATTAAACAAAGAGAAGTTAGCAGGAGTGGAAAAAGAAGCAAAAAGGAAAAGGCCAATAAAAACCCACAAGACAAAGCAGCCAATATGAGAGCCCATTGAGCAGCTGACATCAAACAGGCAGCTCGACAGTGATTACATCTTCTGAGCCTCCTATTTTAGTTTCCCTAAGTACCTTCAAATTAACAGCATGAGAAAAGGAAAGGGATTAGGTGTAGCAGAAAACAGCTAGACCATGAGGAATTGCTATGCACAAAGGAAAAATGATTTAAGTTGGATATCTGCAAAAAGCTTTTATTAGTCACTGCAATGGCATTCCCATAGCCCAAAGAAGTTTTTCCTTTGAATCCTTCCTTCTTTGATCTCTTATGGTCCTTTACTTGAATGGATTCATATATAAATCTACTATACATTGTGGTTTCATTTAAATACATATTGATAAAAAATCAAAAGAATTTTTTTCTTTTCCATTTTTCTGTTTGTGAATTTGGATTTCACTCTCAGACATCTAATTGACTTCCTAAGTATCCTTGGGTTAAGGCAAGCATGAGGAGAGCTGTGGAAATTCCCAGAACTTTCCAGAGAAAGAACATTCCCTTTCCTTTTGCTTAACAGTGCCATTACATTGCAGTGGTTATAAATGATGTTGTCTTAATTGTTAAAAAAAAAAAAAAAAAGGGCCCTCCCTCTGTTTTGAGACCTGACTGGTGAGGAAGTGTCAGCCAGTGACAGTGGCATGAAGAATTACAGACAACTTCATGTCAATATTATTCTTGGAGATACCAGAAATGGGGAAGTGGAGGAGGGCTATGTGGATCACAGGAGGATCCTATTAGCTATTTATTTTATTCCTCTGAGGCAGCACCTTTCCAACCAATAACACTCTATGGAATTAGGCAAGGGGGTTGATTTTTGTCATTCATTGGTGTCATGGTATAATTTTACCTTTCATTATTTCATCTGGGAAGTGGCATTTAGGCATTCATTAGTGATTAATCTAGCCTTCCATTGCACAGAGAAGATACTCAGTATTTAAGAAAAACACTCAGTTGAGATTGGCAGTTTTCCTCCCCTTCCAATTTCTATTAAAAAAAAAGAGCTAGAGGAGAATTTTATTAAGAGATGTGTATTTCATGTAAATTTGTCACCAAAGCATCCCATCCAATGACTCTAAAACATAACCCTCTCCCAGAGAGCTTCATTCCACTATCAAAAGAGAGCAGTCCTTATGAAGTACAAGGAGAACATTCTTACCATTTTTCAGTCTTGTCACACTCCCTTTCATGCTTCGTTCATAATGGCAACCATCTTGCTCAGTGCCTTGGTGCTGATATTTTCACCTGCTTTTTGTCATTCAGGAGCTAAATGAGGAGAATGAATATGTATTATTCTTTCAAGAGTACATTAGAATGACCCAGCCTGGCATATTTTATTACACATCCCACCAGACCCTGATTATTTTGTGAAGTTGGCATTCAAGTTACATGAGTTGGCTTTTGATAGCTTTTGCCAACTTCCTCTGAGCATATGATTAATCAGTACAATAAAATGAGAAATGCAGGATTGATGCATGGATGAGGATTTTAAAACTTTTATTCCTTTATCAGTCATTTGAGACAGTTTTAGTGTCTCATTACTGGAAAGTATTTTAGGAACTTTGGTTCTGCCTTGAACACTGAACAATGTTGCAGGGACTCTCTGGAGAGCATTGGGCCTTTTGATTTTGATAACATTTTTTTTTCAAACTTAGAATGTAACGTTTCCTCTTTACAAGAATTGCAGATGCATTTAGATTAAAGAAAAAACATCTTAGAGAGTGAAATTCTGACTAATTTATAGTTAGGAATCTCACATATACACCAACATTACTTCAATTTCAGGCCAGATTCTAGTTCTGCCTCCTCCTGCCATATCTGTGCTTGGAATGGAGGAAACATTTGGTCAAGATATTCCTCCATCACTGAATCATAGTTTAAGAGTTGGTGGTAATCATAGAGTCTCTGCATTTAACCAATAAAGATTGATGACTTGCCTAAGGAGGAACAGGTGATTAGTATTAGAGTTAAGATGTAAAACCAAGTCTTATGCACTGATACCACTGAATGCACCCTCACTGCAAGTTCCTGAGGATGCAGAACCATCCTTAATACACAATAATTCTCTCAGTTTTAACACAGAATGATCCCTCCTCTCTCCCTTATATAGACTGATTCTTCTGATCCCAATCCCTTCGTTCCCTCTTCCTTTAAAGTATTTCTTGCACCCAGGGGCTAGCATCTCATCCTGCCCCCTCAACCAATGAGCTTTTAATACTAGTCTCATAATGCTTCTTAAATAAGGTAGAATAATAACTGGCTGGTGAGAACAACTGGGTCCCTGCAGTCTTGGGGACTTAGCTGGCTGTTCTTTGCCAGACTTTAACAGGTCCCCTTTGGAACAGAGAATAGGGTGGAAATCAGAGGTTATTTAGAACAAGCTTCTGCCACCTATAATAAAAAAAGTATTTGAGATCCAGGATCATTAAAGGGGGTATTCAAAATCAAGTCTCAGACTATAGAATTCATTCTAGGTTGTTATAGCTGCCATTTCTATAGATTTTTATTGTTGTCAATGTTGTTTACATTTGTTCCTTCCAACTCTGAAGTGGGTTATAGAATTATTATGAGTAAACCACAGCTAGGTGACATAGTAGAGTTGTGAAGACTAGAGTCAGGAAGATTCCCCTTCCTGAGTTCAGATCTGGCCTCAGTCACATAGATTTTGTGATTCTGGGTAAGTCACTTAATGCTGTTTGACCCAATTTCTTCATCTGTGAAATGAACTAGAGAAGAAAATGACGAATCACTCCAGCATCTGCATAGAAAACCCCAAATAGGGTCATGAAGAGACAAATATGAGTAAAAAAAATGATTGATGAAGCTTCATCTGTACTCAGTAATAAAAATTATGAAGATAGAATAGGGACTCAAATTAAAATCTTCTGGATTCAAATCCAACCATTGAACCATGGGTGCCTTCTAATATATTGCACAGAAAGCTGAATGGAGAGGTAGGGTAAGATAATTTGAATTGGATTTCTTTTATATGAGAACCTATGTAAAGATTTACTTTTAGAAAAACATTAACAATGCACAAAATTAGATATTCAAAGCTTTTTCTCAGAATTTCAGACTTGTCTTAGACAGTTTAAATATTTGCCTTTATACATTCAAAAGTAAATGTCTGTATTTATATTAATTGGTCTTCTTTCCTTAATATTTTTAGCTATGATGTCCGCATATCCTTAAAATTACAATATGATGAACAAAGGAACATTCATGAAACATGACCTAAGTACATATTGCTGAAACTAACTATACCATGTAGTTGATGGTGGGGAAAACAAGATGCATTGATTACCCTTAGGGAAATTTAAAACTGGTTCACAGATTGCCTGAGAGGCAGCCTGGCATGAGAGATAGGAAACTGAATAGGAAATCAAGAAATTCTGGTTTCAAATCCCTCTCTTGGCCTGGAATCAGGGACATCTGAATTCAAATTCTGCCTTAGACACTTAATAGCTGTGTGGCCTTGGGCAAGTCATCTAACCCTGTTCTTCATCATGAGTTAGAAAAGGAAAAGACAACACCTCTTTTCCAAGAAAACCCCATGGGATCATGAAGTCAGGTACAACTGAATAAAATGCTCATCTCCAATAGAAGCAGATAGTTTCCTCTCCTGGAAGTGTCCCAAGCCAAGGAAATCAAAGGACCAATCCATTTCCCAGTCCCTATGAAAGATATAGAACTAGAAGGATTTAGGGTTCATACAATTCAAACCATTTATTTTCACAGATGAGGGAACTGAGACCAAAAGAAATATAATGATTTGCCCAAGGTTACATAGCAAATAACTGATATTGATGGCAGATCTAGACCTTGACCCTGTTTTTTCCTGACTCAAAATTCAGGGCTGTTTCCACTACATCTCCCTCCTTTCTTGATCCTGCTCCACCCCACCCCCTACCCCTACCCCTCAAATATAACTCTGTTTTGGGGCCAGAAGCGTTTTTACCCTGTTTTGTTTATTTGTCACATAGAAAAGCAAAGAATGGATCCTGGGAATTGAGGAAGTTAAATAAAAATAGTTTGCAGAGATTGAATAGATGGAAAAGAAACTGTAAATGTAGTTCTGCTTTCTGACATTGTGTTACTATGTCTGCTCTGCCCCATCTGCTCTATGAATGTCAGTTGAATTTAGACAATAAGCCCCTCATGGACAAAGGCTGCAAGACCACCCTCTCCAGTCCAGTGCAATAAGCAACAGGAGATTGCTCCACAATCCCCACTACACAGCCTATCCACAATGGAAGACATCCAGCAAAAACAGATCACCTCTCCCCCATCCTTTGAGCCCTTCTGAAGCAAGCAGCTGCAGAAAAGTCTGATTTCTTATTTCTCTCACTCACAAAGAATAATAAATGGAGGTGCCTCAAATGTATACACAGTGTTCAAAACAGGAGCTAGGAGGACTCACTGATAAGAGCAGGCTGACTTTTCTAAAAGCAAATACAGAGACTTTCAAAAACAGCCATGAAACAAAAGTCTGAACTGCTTTGCTCAGTTAAATAGTTACATTTTGAAAGAGGCAAGCACAACCAGAAAGGCATTTTTTAAAAAATTTTTATCTGTAGGGAAAAGCTGTCTGATACCAACTATCCTCAGCTGTCTGAGCTTTTCAGCTCATTTTCTGAATCCATACACTAAGACGGTAGAGAATACAGTAGAATAAATGTGTCCAGGGGAGAAATAAGTGCATTGGGGAATTGAATGGGGATGATAAGAATCTCTCTCACACTTCTTCATTGAAATAATTAAATATGAAGTGGAGTGGAGAGGAGCAGATGAATTCTAATAGTAATTGAATTGGCACTTAGGAGTTACCTTATCTTCCTTGCCACAATTGGAAATCCCCCACAGTGTTTCCTATCATCCACATAATATTAATTATGACTCCCTTCCATTTGCTCATCTGGGAGTGGGGTAGTTAATATGTACTGTGCTATGGCCATCTTCTCTTTTGGGGCTCAGAACTCATATGCTCCCTCACAAACAATGGCATCCGTCTTGAACGAGAATGAGAAGCAGCCAACCTGTGTACCCAATACCACATGAGATTCTTCCTTTCCATTAAATCCAAAAAGCAAGGATTTCATGCCATATAATTCAGAGTGATGGTGCTACTTTCTCTTTTCCAAAGAAAACCTCAGAGCCAAATTCTTATCCACCCTATGTGTCTTCCAAGGAACCTGACAGGCCACAAGCAACTTTATTTCTGACTTGATCTCACATATTTTTGGTATTTATTGTATATCATATTTGAAAGAGATTTCTTTTTAAATAACAGTGTTTCTATTATAGCTTTGCTTTCCTCTTTTTAAATGTAAAATCCCTTCCAGTTTTCCTGGGGCATAGACATTCATTTTAATAGTATGGTGGAGTGATATCAAGTCAGGTTTGAGAATAACTTTTAGGCAAGAATGAAGCATAAAGAGTCAACATGTCAGTAGTTCTGATTGAGCTTTTGTATTAAAGATACCAAACAGGGAAGTGTTTCAGTGATCTTTGGTTCCTAAAAAAAGCATGATCTTTCCACTTGACCATTCTTGAATTCTTCTCATTAGTACCCATTGAATTATAGTTTAGAGTGGCATAGTTAGGTCAAGACTGACCAGAGCAAAAACAGAGAGGTTCTAACCATTTATGACTATCATCCAGATAGACTTAAAAAGGATAAAATCCTGTAATAATATATATGAATAAAAATTAAATATTCTAGGGGGTGATATTTTATTCTTTTAAATTTGTCAGAGCAGTGAAGTGGCACAATGTATAGTGTTGGGCTTGGAATCGCAAGGGCTTGAGTTCAATCAAATTCAGTCTCAGACACTTAAAGTTCAATAACCCTGGGCAATTCACCCAACCTCTGTTTATCTCAATTTTCTCATCTGTAAAGTGAGGATAATAATATGATCTGTCCTACAAGTTTGTTGCAAGGTTTAAAAGAACTAATAATTGTAGTAGCACTGTAGTAAGCACATAGTAAGCACTACATTAATTATTTAATTATATTAATTTTTATCAGACTTGATAAGTACTCTGTTATACTTAGAAGTCATTCTTGGTCATATTTAAATGAAAGAGATCATGATAGCCTATCCTAGGGCTAACTGATAAGGTGCTCCTTTAAAGAAAAAAAGGGACAAATTAGAGATTTTTAGAAAAAGGAATTTATTCTTAGAAAATAAATCCACCCTTCCCAAAGAGGTGAATTGAGGGACACAAACAAATAATCATGAGCTCAAAATATTTTTCCCACCAATTTGCTTCAGACATTCCATTTAAACCAAATTCTCAGTTCTTTGGAACATTAATAAGAAAATGACATGGATTTCATCCAGTAAGGATTGAGGTTTGTTTTGTTCATGAAACAGCAATTACTTAGACAAGATATATGGAAGGGGAACACAGAAGAGACAAACTTTGATAGAAGAAAATTACCAGGAAAGGACTTGAAAACTGACTAGGAAAGCATCATGTATGGAGTAAGTCCTGGTAAGCTGGGGCAATATGAAAATATCCATCCCAATGTACATGATGTGATAAAAGAAAAGGAAAGGATTGAAGGCAAGTTGACTGGTATAGAGTAAGTTCAATAAATATTTGTGGGAGATTGATTTACAATTTACCTTATAGTGTCATTGCCTACAACAGCTTTCTTTCTAAGTCTCTTTTGCATCTTGAGGGATTAGCTTAGATATGGTTATATCTCTCAAATTCCGTCCTTTACCCTATCACTCTATGCTACTTTTCAGGGTAAAGAAGTTCATCTATATACAGCATGTTGTATCAAATAATTGATTTTTATTTATAATTATGACCCTGTAAACCTATTATTTTAAAGTTTTGTTGTTATATTACTCTCATTTTGCCTTATGCCCACTCCTCAATGAATCCTCCATTGGACCAAGGAAAAGGGAAACACATAAAACATTTTGTGCAGCATTTGAAAATCTTTTTTCCTTATCTTATTATCTGGAGGAGGGAAGTGAATTTCAAATATCTTAGAAACATATTTGAGACTTTATTTTCTAAATTTGTAGAACAAAATACAAGATGAACTTTGATATTTTCTCTGTCCATACTATTTATGGAAAAAAAGAAATATTGCCATATGTTAAATTAATTTGACCGCTGTGGTCAGCTAAAAAACTTAGACTAAAATTTCAACTTAAAGTATTTTATTCACTTTTCCATTTTGTCTGTTTTTCTTTGAACCCCTCTCCTGTCTAAACCTTTTTCTTCCATGTGATTCCATTATGTCCTTAAAATAATCATTCCATCACTCTCCCAGGTGTTGAAAACCCTGTTTCAAAGTAGAAGACTGGGTCTGGATTCTCTAGTTAATAATCCACACCAAACTAAAATAATCTATTGATTGCTAAATTTATTCTTCACTAAGTATTGTGTAGATAGAGCCACAATCATGCAAAACTTTGCCTAGAAGACTTAATGACCAAAATACCACTGGAGATGGATGCAAGTTAGTAGATTGTCCTATACCTATGATGGGTTTTAATAGTATGATTAACTGACAATAATACTTAGTAAAATGGCATCACATTGGGAAAATCCTCACAATGCTAAAAGAAAAAGAAAAATAAGAATGGAAAAATGAATTAAATCCCACAAGTGAGAGGCAAAAAATGTATGGAAAAGAGCTTAAATTCTAGTACAGGAAAAGCAGCTTAGTGAAAATTGAAATAGCATGTAATAAAACTAATTCAGGCAGGATATTAATCTTGTGTAAAAAAGATAAAAGCATGTTAAAGCCTGATTGTAAAATATTAATGTGTTAAACCATCATAAAACTTAACATATGCCCTTTAGTGATAGTATTGTTAATGATGATAAAAAACTTATTTGCAAATGCCTCTTTTATGAAGTCTGGAAACAGAAAATCTAAAAGGGAAACTCTGGTGTGGACATCAACTGTGCAAAAGAGAGGAAACAGGATGGATGCTGTGTGGTTGAGGACCACTGAGCTCTACTCCCTGATAGCTATATGACCATAGACAAAATAAGATCCTAGAGAGATTTTGATTAATTGGACTGATAAAGATGTTGTTCTTCTTTGGCATTAAGCTCCTTAAAGACTCTTCCTATATTTTTTTTTCACTGCTTTTGGGACTTAGTTAATTTTTCTGATTTGATTTGATTTTTTTCTCATAGTATTGTAAGGGTTATCTGGCTTTTTCCCTCTACTTTATAGAATAGTAGAATTAGAAAGGACTTCAAAGTACTTCAAGTCCACCCCTTACTTGATCATGTCCCATCAATAACTCCCCCAAATGACCATCAAGCCTTCAACTACTTAATTTCAAGGATGACCCTGAGGCATTCCATTCCATATTTGAACAAATCTAATTTTTAAGAAGATGATTTCTTACATGGAACTCAAACCAGCCTTCCTGCAACTTTTTTTTTGCAAATAACTCCTCATTCTGAAGCCCAAGAACAATATATTTAACTCTTTTTCCACATACCTGCCTTTGCAAACCCTTGAAGATAGCTATAATTTCCCTCTTAAGTGTTCTCCAGAGTCACTATTATGAGTTCTTCCAACTGGTCCTCATATGGAATGTTCTTCAATTTCCTTGCCCCTCCCCATGACCTAGCTGAATATGCTCTAATTTGTTCATATGAACAGGGAAAAAACTTGTGATTTCATTTACATATGGAATGTCACATAAGAAAATCTTTTTTTAATGAAGACTGGAATTTTCTTCTCAACTACAGTTTAAGAAGATAGGTATATTATGTGTCAAAGACAAAACTTGAAGCAAAGGCTTTCTGGCTCCTTCTAAAATGAGATATTTTTAAACTGTATACATAAGTCAGCTGTAGATGATCAGGCAGAATAGAGTGGGTCAGTTAATGCCCTCATTCTGGATCCTATACCTTAATTATAGTCATCTATAATCAATTTATTCATTTATTTTTAGCCATTTTGTATGCTCTCTATTTTTTAACCTTTTTCTCAGTCACACAGTGTTATTTACTGATTCAAATTTTAGAGATGAGGCATAATTCAGAACAAAGAATGATGCACCAGAAAAGATTTCATGAGAAAGTTAATTCATCATATAAGCACTATATAGGATTTGCAATTACCATGTAATAGTAAAGATGCAATATTTAATGTCTCTGTACATTGTATTTTGTTGACAAACAAACATAAAGAAAGGCTTGGGGAAAAAATGTTTATTACCAGATCTGGATTATCAGAATTGTTCTCTTCTGATGCATCATTTGCAGTCTTTGATATAAGACCTTCTCACTAGCTGGTAATGGTTAAAATAATGAGAATTATTCTCTCCTCATAACCTTTAACCATGCTTCTTGTAGGTGAGAAAGAAGAGTGGGTTCTGGTTGACAAGAAGGTATCATGGTTCATTAAACTAGTAATGCAGAATTCACAGATAATATTTTAAATGGTATTAATATATTTCAAAGACTCATATAGTAACTGTAAAAAGAAAGGGTTTGGGTTTTTTTTTTGGTGAGAAAACTAATCCAATGCATTCAACAAATACACACCTACTATGTGTCAGATACTTATAATACAATAGGGATGAGTACAGAAACCTCTTGCCAAGAGAAAATGGCATGTTCAGAGATAAGGTTGGAATTATTATATAATGATGTAGATTTTATGAAAACAAAGATCTGATTCTCAAAAAAAGTTTCATTGACTCCCTACTGACTATTTGATTAAAGATAAACTCTTGTACTGAAATAGAAGCCATGCACAATCTAGCTTCATACTATATTTCCAGACTGATTTCAAATAGATACATGGATAGATAGATATAGATAAGTATATTTACATATATATGGTTTTATTAACATGTAGATATGAGTATACATAATTTAGAGGTACCTAGCTGGTGCAGTGATAGTACTAAATTTGGAGTCAGAAAGTCCTGTTTTTATGCATTCAAACCCAGTTTCAGGGATTTACTAGCTGTGTAAATTTAACCCTGTTTGCCTCAGTTTCCTCAATTGTAAAGTGAGTGGAAAAAGAAAATGGCAAACTATTCCAGTGTCTGCCAACAAAACCTCAAATGGGATCACAAAGACTCAACATATACTCCTTGTGGGAATGGGGATATTAGCACTGGGGGAAGTAGGACATCACAGAGACTTCCTAAAGATGATATCTGAGCTAAATTTTGGATGTAGAAATCAGAGTTAGATGTAGAGAATTGCACATGACCTGCATAGAATTCCAGGGAGTTGAAGTATCACCAAGAGAAAGCATAGAGGAAAACATAGACAGACAAGTTCAATCATATATGAAAAAGGATAAACATCATGATCTAGCAAAGGAGACAGAAGAACAGGTAAGAGAGAAGCCAGGAGAGAGTAACACTTTGAAAATTCAGGGAGAGTCAGTTGCTTTGACCATTGATTTAATAGCTAATTGTTTGAAAATTTAACCATGACAACTTAACCTTAAAGGTTACATATAAAGCCAAAAAATATCAAAATATGGGGCTACAAGGGATCACAAAGATTTTCCTTCCAAGTTCTTCCTTAAACATATAAGAAAACTGAAGCCTAGAGGTTAAGTCACACAAGTAATAAATTCTAAAACTGTGATGTGAATACATATCATCTAATTTTAAATTACATGCTGTTTTAACTATGAAGATCTCTAAGTCATACTGATTCTATTGGGATCCCACACATCCTTCCTTGGAACCCTGAATCTCCAAGGTACCAAAGGCAACCTTGGACTCCTGAACCTTCATTTGACTCTGGAGCAGCAACAAGTATTTATTAAATCCTCACTAAGCGCCAAGAACTAAGGGCTAAGTACTAGAAACAGAAAGAAATACAAAATTATATTATGGCTATAAAGAATGAACTTAATAGTATATCTTTAACAACAAGGAATCTAGTCTTTTCTTTTGTGCTTCCATGGGATTAATGCTGACTTGTTCAGAAATGTAGGATGAAGATTCAATCAATTGTGGGTCAATAAACATTTTAACTCCTACTATGATGATGTTAAGAGATTCTAAGGTTTTTGAAGATAATTTTGATACAAAAATAGATAAAATAAATAATCCCTACTTTCAAGGAGCTTACATTTTCTTGGGGAAGGAAACATTTACATATATAATTATATTCAGGAAAAAATACAAGACAGATTCAAAGTAGTTTAATACAAAGTGATTCCAAAAATAGAGCATTGATTCCAACAAATAGAGCATTTGTTGTTTGGGGAGCAAGGGGAGTCTGAAAGGGTTGGAGTTCAGGAATAGGCTTCCTGTAGGAGATTAGTAGTTCTATTCCATACCTGTTGCTCTTCTCAGTGAACATAAAGAAATACATCATGTGAATTACCTATTCGTTCCATTGAAGCTACAGAGTTTCACAGTGGATAGAACACCTGGTTTGGAGGCAGAAAGATCTGCATTCAAATTTGACTACAGACTTTAGCTGTGTGACTCTGGGAAAATCACTTAACCTTATTTGCCTCAGTTTACTCATAGAGTAGGTAATGGCAAACCACTCCAATATCTTTGCCAACAAAATACTAAATTGGGCTGATTATGACTGAAAAATGACTAACCAACAAATTCACCTTTCCCCTAAGCTGGAATTCTTCCCCCTCTGAATCTTACTTTAATCTAAATTCTATAGATTTCTTCTAGTCCCATGTCTTTCTGTGAAACTTTCTTCAGGTATCTAGGTATTCTCAGATCACTGTACAGTCATTAATAAACTCCACCTAAATCATTCTTTGAGGTCTTCTTACTATCACTTTACCATGCAGACCCCCTTTGCCCCTTGTTCTCTCCTGGGATCTCTGTTTTGGGGAGGAACTTTGACCAACCAACCCTAATTTCCCTCATATTTCTGCTTCAAGTTTTTCCAGATTAATACACAATGTTCCAGAGCAGGAACTTCCCCTCTTCACAACCTGTGCCCTTTTCAGCTCTCTCTTGTGTTTTGTCTTCCCGTTAAAATATATCCTCTTTAAGAGTAGGAATTGGATTTTTTTCTTATATTTATATCCCACATTAATAAAAATTCCTACACACATAGTAAGTACTTCATGTGTGTTACCTTACTTTAATTGGTACAATTATGCTAATTTGTTTTTAAAATAAGATTATGAGTTTCCCCATTGGCAAAAGTCATGTCTTATTTATTCTCTTTCATTTTCCATGGCACTTAATATGCCTGAGAACATAATAAATACTCAACATATTCATGTCCAAGTAATAAGATCCAGAACGTGGTGAGACTCAGCCACCACAAACTTGGATTATACAACTACCTGAAGACATAGGACAATGTTTTTTTGGTCATTGCCCCAGGTTTCTCCCAAATGATGTAGGCCTTTCTAAAGCATAGGTTGGACCATTCTTCTTCTTCCAAACCTTTGGTATCTCCTTATTGCAAATATGATAAAATATAAACTCTTATTAACATTCTGTCTTTAATTTACATTTCCAGACTGATTTCATATTCCCCTTCCCCATCAACCCTATTCCAACAAAATGGTCTGCTTGTTTTTCCTCATAATAATATTTCATCTCTAGTTTCTGTTCTTTAGCATAATCTGTCCCCTATTTCTGGAATGTAATTCCTTCTTTGTCTCTATCTCTTGAAACCCTTAGCTACTTGCAAGATTCAGATCTAGCATCTCCTCTTACATGAAGCTTTTCCTGTTCCCTCCCCAGATGTTAGTGTTCTCCTCTCTAAATTTAATTGTATTTTTTTATATTTTTAAATTTGTTTAGCTATGTACAAGTTGAATCTCCTCAATAGAAAGTAATATCCCTGAGGACAGTGTCTAGCACAAGAGCTGACTTGCACAAATCATAAATATGTTAAATTGAAATGAATTGAATTGACACTGGGGAGGTGAACTGAAGCAACAGCCCATGTATAACATCTTTGTCAACAATTCTATAAAATCCTCCAACCAATATGAAGGTGGAAAGGAGAGAAAAGGTATTTATGAGTTATTTTAAAAAATTTCCCTACTTTATTTATTACATATTTATTTTTGCTTCTGTTTTTCCCTTCTTATTTCCCTCTTGCCTCAACTTTTGACTCTATCCCCAGGACTGACTCCTACACAGCTGCTCTTCCTCCCCATCTCCTGTCAAACTATCACCCAAGTAATATGATGATGTGCATGTAGAGAGCAGCTCTGCTTTTCTCACTCCCAAATCATTCCCCTCTCTTGGCTTCAGTGGTCATTTCTTCTTAGAACCCAGAGAGGCCTTCACTGGAGTGGGAGAAGACAGCTGCTACCCAAAGAGCTAAAACTTGAGGGACATGAAAATTCAGACTGAATAATCCAAATGAGGGAACCCTTTCAGAAAGGAACCTAGCTATAGACTGCTATGATTTCTCTACAAAATGTCTCCATGCAGAAATCAGACAAGGAAGAAATCCCTGGCAGTATGCCTGGGTCTATTTTAAAGAGGGAAGGGTTTTCTGAATCTTGTATCTCAAAGAAAAATTTATAGGGGAGGTGGTTAGGAAATAGGGGAGGGGAAGTGGAGATAGGATTTCATGAACATGAAACTTCAGACCAACTAGAGACAACTCAAAACTTATATTTCTCTAAGTTCCCTTCCAATGTTCTGTGTCTAATTCATATAAGATATTCCAAAACTTATAGTGTAGTATGTTTTAAATTTTTGGAATACCCTGCATTACAATGCAAGGACACATGTCTGGCATAGAGTAAGTGCTTGGTAATTTTTTCATTCATGTCATATTCCATCCTTAAAAGGTGGACTTTGCATTTTTTCTTCACATCTACCAGTACTAAATGACCTGACTTCCATAGGGAATTCACTTATTAAAAGCTTGTTAAACTAAATTGAATACAGCATTGATAGTATGATAATAATAATAATAATGCATGACACTTATTTGATGTATAACTTTGGAAAGGTCACTCCTGTTGGTCTCAGTTTACTCATCTGTAAAATGAGTATAATAATAGCACCTATTTCACAAAGTTATAAGAGTCAAATAAGATAGCATGTAAAGTTCTTTGCAGATCTTGAAGAGCAATATGTATGTTATTATACTGTATTAAATACTCATTTTATATTCAGCAATATTTTGGTAAATCATCAATAAAGATGACTTTTTCCTTATAATTTATACCTTGTATGTGTATATATACATTTTATATACATCCATACATACAAATATATACATGCATATATATACATGCCTCCCTATAGCTTTCCTTGATCACCAAGCAATTTAATTCAACTTAACAAACACTTATTACTTACCTATTATTGCACTATATCTTCTTGGCATCATGTTATTTTTGGAGATGTACAGAACAAAAAAACAGAATAGGTCCTGTCTTAAGAAACTTAAATTATGCTCAGCCAAGTTGACCCTTTTGCCTGTGAAAAGCTCTTTCCACTTTTTGTAATCTCTTATGCATATTCATGTGCCACATTATATTATCTTTCATTTTTTTACATAATAGATTTAAAACTAAAAGGGAACTTGGAGCCCATTAAGTCAAAAAGTCTTATTATATAGATGAGGAAACTGAAGCCCAGAGAGGTTAAATGACTTCCCACTGTCACAGGTGGGATGGAGTTGGGATTGGAACCCATATCTTTCAGACTCCAAATCCAGTGCTGCTCCACTATGCTATTCTGCTTATATTGTAAATTCCTTTAGGGTAGAAACTATTTATTTCTTTTCTTTCTTTCTTTCTTTCTTTCTTTCTTTCTTTCTTTCTTTCTTTCTTTCTTTCTTTCTTTCTTTCTTTCTGAATCTCCTATGCACAGTGATTAAGCATTGTAGATGCTCACGAAAAATTAATTCATTTGAAAAAGGTTTTTCTACAGCAAACAGATTCCCCCCAAACCCAATATGAGAGAACATGACTAAAAAGACAACTAACAAGTTTATTTTGCCATCTAGAATTTTCGAATCTTGGTTTAATGTCTTCTACTTTAACTCCCCTTTAATTTCAATATTATATGTTCATATTATGAGTATTCCCCACTTTCAATATGGTGATTGTATTCTGATATTATGAATTATCTGGCTTTGATAAGATATAATGTTTAGAAGATTGAACATTGTCTTTTTTCCCTCTGGCATTATATATACTTATCTTTTAGGAACTCAAACCACCAAAAATATATTTGGGAAACATTTCAGGGCTTTAGAAGTTTTTAAAACAAAGGTAAATAATTTTGATCACAGTGTCTGGCTGTCTGTTTTATACTTTTTTCTCTCTGTTGACTAATAAATTTAACTCTAGCAGTACTGCAACTCTTGCATTCCTTAAACACATACACACACACACACACACACACACACACACACACACACACACACACATATCCCCATTGTCATGGATTGTGATGAACAGACTTTTTCAGGGAGAGGAAGAAAATACTTCTGCAAACCACTCACAGTTTGGCAAATTGTTTTAGTTGTTGGTCATTTCTTCTTTTTATGAATTTATTTATATGTTTATTTTAAAGAAAGATTTTATTTATTTTGAGTTTTACAATTTCCCCCATTCTTGCTTCCCTCCCCCCACCCCCCAAAGAACGCATTCTGTTAGTGTTTACATTGGTTCTGTGTTATACATTGATCTCAGTTGAATGTCTTGAAAGAGAAATCATATCCTTAAGGAAGAAATATTAAAGTATGAGAGTAAAATTACATTATGATAAAATGCATTTTTTTCTAATTTAATGGTAATAGTCTGGTCTTTGTTTAAAATCCATAATTCTTTTTCTTGATACAGATGGTATTCTTCATTGCAGATGGCTCAAAATTGTCTGTGGTTGTGGCACTGAAGGGATGAGCAAGTCCATCAGGGTTGATCATCACCCCCATGTTGCTGTTAGGGTGTACAATGTTTTTCTGGTTCTGCTCATCTCACTCAGCATCAGTTCATGCAAATCTCTTCAGGCTTCCCTGAATTCCCATCTCTCCTGGTTTCTAATAGAACAATAGTGTTCCATGACATACATATACCACAGTTTGTTAAGCCATTCCCCAATTGAAGGACATTCACTTAATTTCCAATTGTTTTGCCACCACAAACAGGACTGCTATAAATATTTTTGTACAAGTGATGTATTAACCCTTTTTTTTTTTATCATCTCTTCAGGGTATAGACCCAGTAATGGTGTTGCTGGGTAAAAGGGTATGCACATTTCTGTTGCCCTCGGGCATAAACCCAAATTGCTCTCCAGAAAGGTTGGATAAATTCACAGCTCCACCAACAATGTATTACTGTGCCAGATTTCCTGGATCCCTTCCAACATTGTTCATTGTCCTTTCTGGTCATATTGGCCAGTCTGAGAGGTGTGAGGTGGTATCTCAGAGATGCTTTAATTTGCATTTCTCTAATCATATGATTATGGATTGGTTTGATTTACTCAACTGTAAATTTCCTTTGCATATCCTTTATCATTTGTCAATTTGGGAATGGCTTGTTTTTTTGAAAATTTGACTCAGTTCTCTGTATATTTTAGAAATGAGTCCTTTGTCAGAAATACTAGTTGCAAAATGTGTTTCCCAATTTACTACATTTCTTTCGATCTTGCTTACAGTGGTTTTGTCTGTGCAAAAGCATTTTAATTTAATGCAGTCAAAATTATCTATTATGTTTTGAATGATGTTCTCTATCTCTTCCTTGATCATAAACTGCTTCCCTTTCCATAAATATGACAGATAAACTACTCCTTGATTTTCTAGTTTACTTATAATATTGCTTTTATGTCTAAATCCTTTATCCATTTGGATCTTATCTTGGTATAGTGCATGAGGTGTTGGTCTAATCTAAGTTTCTTCCATACTGACTTCCAATTTTCCCACCAGTTTTCATCAAAGAGAGAGTTTTTATCCCAATAGCTGGACTCTTTGGGTTTCTCAAACAGCATATTATTATAATCATTTTCTGCTATTGCACCTAGTCTATTCCACTGATCCACAACTCTGTTTCTTAGCCAATACCAGACAGATTTGAGGAACGATACTTTATAATATAATTTTAGATCTGGTAATGCTAAGCCACCTCCTTTTGCACTTTTTTTTTCATTGAATCCCTGGAAATTCTTGACTTTTTATTTCTGCAGAAAAAATTATTACAACTTTTACTAACTCATTAAAGTATTTTTTTTGGAATTTTTTTTTTAGGTTTTTGCAAGGCAAATGGGGTTAAGTAGCTTGCCCAAGGTCACACAGCTAGGTAATTATTAAATGTCTGAGACCGGATTTGAACTCAGGTACTCCTGACTCCAGGGCCAGTGCTTTATCCACTGTGCCACCTAGCTGCCCCAATTTTTTGGAATTTTGATTATTAGGGCACTAAACAAGTAGTTTAGTTTTGGTAAAATTGTCATTTTTATTATATTAGCTTGACCTATCCATGAACAGTTGATGTTTGTCCAGGTATTTAAATCTGATTTTATTTGCGTGAGAAACATTTTTTAGTTGTTTTCAAAAAATTCTTGAGTCTGCCTTGGCAGGTAGACTCCCAGGTATTTTATTTTGTCTGAATGGGATTTCTCTTTCTAGCTCTTTCTGCTGTATCTTGCTAGTCATATATAAAAAATGTTGAGGATTTTTGAGGGTTTATTTTATATCCTGCTACTTTACTAAAGTTGCTAATTATTTTTAGTAGATTTTTAGATGACTTTTTGGGATTCTCTAGGTATACCATCTTGTCATCTGAAAAGAGTGAGAGTTTTGTTTCCTCCTTCCCTATTCTAATTTGTTCAATTTCTTTTTCTTCTCTTATTGCTGAAGCTAACGTTTCTAATACAATATTGAATAGTAGTGCTGAGAATGGGCATTGTTGTTTCACCCCTGATCTTATTGGGAATGCCTCCAGCCTATCCCCATTGAATATAATGCTTGTTGATGGTTTGATATTGATACTGCTTATTATTCTAAGGAACAATTCATTTAATCCTATACTCTCTAGTGGTTTTAGTAGGAATGGGTGCTGTATTTTATCAAAAGCTTTTTCAACATCTATTGATATGATCATATGTTTTCTGATAGGTATGTTATTGAAATAATTACTTATACTAACAGTTTTGCTAATATTGAACCAGGCCTGCATTCCTGGGATAAATCCTACTTGATCATAATGTATTATCCTAGTGATAACTTGTTGTAATCGTTTTGCTAAGATTTTATTTGTGATTTTTGCATCTATATTCATCAGGGAGATAGGTCTATAAATTTCTTTCTCTATTTTAACTCTTCCTGGTTTAGGCATCAGCACCATATTGGTGTCATAGAAAGAGTTAGGTAGAGATCTGTCTTCACCTATTTTTCCAAAGAGTTTATATAGAATTAGAACCAATTGTTCCTTAAGTGTTTGATAGAATTCACTTGTGAATACATCTGGCCCTGGAAATGCTTTCTTAGGGAGTTCAATAATGACTTGTTGAATTTCTTTTTCTGAGATACGGTTATTTACATTTTTAATTTCCTGTTCATTTAATCTGGGCAACTTATATTTTCATAAATATTTACCCATTTCACTCAGATTGTCAAATTTATTGGCATAGAGTTGGGCAAAATAATTCTGAATTACTACTTTAATTTCTTCCTCATTGGTGGTGAGTTCACCTTTTTTTCCTTTATGATACTAGCAATTTGGTTTTCTTCTTTCTTTTTTTTTAAACAGATTTTGATCTATCAATTTTATTGGTTTTTTCATAAAGCCAGCTCTTGGTTTTATTTATTAGTTCAACAATTTTCTTGCTTTCGATTTTATTAATTTCTCCTTTAATTTTTAGAATTTCTAATTTGTTATTTAATTGGAGGGGTTTAATTTGTTCTTTCTCTAATGTTTTTAGTTGCATATTTAGTTCATTTATTTCTTATTTCTATAATTTATTCATGTAAGCATTCAAAGATATAATATATATCCCCTGACAGCCTCCTTGATTGTATCCCATAGGCTTTGCTATGTTGTATCATTATTGTCATTATCTAGGATGACTAATTCTTTCTATAATTTGTTACTTGATCCACTCATTCTTTAAAATGAGGTTATTTAGTTTCCAATTAGTTCTGGGTCTAATCTCCCTGGCCCAGTATTGCATATGATTTTTATTGCCAAAGATGTATTCACTATTTCTGCCTTTTCTGCAATTGATTGTTAGATTGTTATGTCCTAGTACATGGTCCATTTTTGTGTAAGTGCCATGTACTGCAGAAAAAAAAGTATATTGCTTTCTATGCCCATTCAATTTCCTCCTTAAGTCTATCATATCTAGGTTTTCTAACAATCTATTTACCTCCTTAACTTCCTTCTTATTTATTTTGTGATTCGATTTATCTTAATCTGAGAGTGGGAGGTTGAGGTCTCCCACTAGTAGAGTTTTGCTAACTATGTCTTTCTGTAGCTTTTTCAGCTTCTCCTCTAAGAATCTGGATGCTATTCCATTGGGTATATATATATATATATATATATATATATATATATATATATATTCAATATTGAAATCAATTTCTTGTCTATGGTACCTTTTAGGAGGATTAGTTTCCTTCCTTATCTCTTCTAACACTATCTATTTTTTAGTTTTTGTTTGAGTTTTTTTTGCAAGGCAATGGGGTTCAAGTAGCTTGCTCACGGCCACACAGCTAGGTAATTATGTGTCTGAGGTCAAATTTGAACTCAGGTACTCCTGACTCCAGAGCCAGTGCTCTATCCATTGTGCCACCTAGCCGCCCCCAACACTATCTATTTTTGCAGCTGCTTTGTCTGAGATAAGTATTGCTACACCTGCTTTTTTTTACTTCAGCTGAAGCAAAAGATACTTTGCTCAAATCTTTTACCTTTACTCTATATGTATCTCTCTGCTTCAAATGAGTTTCTTGTAAGCAACATATTGTAGGATTCTGGTTTTTAATCCACTCTGCTATCTGCTTATGTTTTAATGGAAAGTTCATCCCATTCACATTCAAAGTTATAATTACTAACTCTTTATTGCCCTCCATGCTATCTTCCTTCTGTTTGTATTTTTCCTTTTCCCCCCTTTATCCATATTCCCCAGTGTTTTGTTTCTGAATACCACCATCTTCAGTGTGTTTGCCCTCTTAAATCGACCCCCTTCCCTTTCTTCCCTTTCCCTTTTCCCCTTTTCCCCTTCCATTAGTTCCCCTTTTCTCCCCCTCCCTTTTACCCCTTTTAGTGATTGGAAGGTAACATGTTTCTTAAATTGATTAAGTGTGTCTAAGTTAACTTTAAGCCAAGTCTGATGAGATGAAGATTCAAGTGATTCTCACCTTCTCCCTTCCTCCCCTCAATTACAATAGATCTTTTGCAACTCTGGATGTAATGAGATTTACACCATTCAGTCTCCCTCCAACCTCCCTTCTCCTTACTGCCCCCCCTTTTAAGGAGTTATTGTTTTTAAATCATTCTATCTGAGTCACAGAAAAGGCATGAGTGTCCATCACTTCTGGCTATGTATATTCTTTCTAATACAGTTACAATTCTCAAGAGTTATGAGACTCTTTCCACCAAGTGGGTGTATATAGCTAGTTTCATCTTATTGTATAGCAGTTTTGTTTTGTTTTTTACCTTTCCATGTGTCTCTTGAGCCTCCTGTTTGATGTCCAAATTTTCTATTTAGCTCTAGTCTTTTCATTATGAAATCTTGGAAGTATCCAATTTCATTAAATGTCCATCTTTTTCCCAGGAAGAGAAGGCTCAGCATTGCTGGGTAATGGATTCTTGGTTGCATTCCAAGATCCCTTGCTCTTCTGAATATCTCATTCCAGGCCCTTCAATCACTTAATGTTGCTGGGGCCAGGCACTGCCTAATCCTTACTGTGGCTCCTTGGTATTTAAACATTTTCTTTCTGGCTGCTTGTAGGATTTTTTCTTTTATCTGATAGTCCTGGAATTTAGCCACAACATTCCTTGATATTTTCATTTTGGGAACTCTTTCTGGAGGGGATCAATGTATTATTTCAATAACTATTTTGCCAACTGATTCCATGATATCAGGGCAATTTTCTATCACTAAATCCTGAAATATGAAGTCCAGGCTTTTGTTTCCTCTTTGATCTTCTCAGGAAGGCCAATAATTCTCAGATTCTCCCTTCTCAATCCAATTCTCAAGGTCAGTGGTTTTGCTGATGAGGTATTTTACATTTTCTTGTATTTTTTCAATCTTTTGGTTTTGTTTAACACAGTCTTGTTGTCTTGTGAAGTCCTTAGAGAAGATTTTTCTTCCTTTATTTTTTATACCTCCTTTGCCAGTTGGTACATTCTATTTTTGGAGGACTTTTCTATTTGCCCAAATGTAGTTTTGAGAGAATCATTTCCTTTTTGCATTTGCCCAGTTGAGGATTTGAGAGAAACATTTTCTTCTTACATTTGCCCAATTGAGGATTTGAGAGAATCATTTGCTTTTTGCATTTGCCCAATTGAAGATCTGAGTTATTCTCATTTTGTATTTGTACAATTGTTTTTTTCTAATGATTTGTTTTCTTGTTGTATGTTGTTAATTTTCTCTTGCAAGCTGCTAATTTTCTCCAATTGATTTTTAAACTCCTTCCTGATTTCTTCAAGGAAGTCTTTCTGGGCTGGAGACCAATTCATATTCCCCTCAGCAGTGCTAGAACTCTCTGGGTTAGGATTTGTTTTTTCTAGGTATTTCTCTATGGACCCCCCCTTTCTCTGGCCTTTTTTCATCTTGTGTTGGGAGGTGGGGAGCTGGTTCTTGGGAAGTTTGCTTTTGAGGATCCTAGAGGTTTTGTTCACTTGGTTTAGTAATTCCAAGGGCTAGTCAGTAGGGGGTGCTAGCTGCTTTCTCTGGTGTGATGTCCTCAGCAGCAGGGTCTGAGTTGACCTTGAACACTGGGCTGAGCCCTGGGGAAGGGAGTTAATCTCTTTCTGTTGAGTGAGCTCTGAGGCCCTGAGGGGGTGGGGGTTGGGGGTTATTTATTGTTTGTTCTGGGCAAAGTGCTCTGCCAAAAGTATGGAACTCAAGTCCCTGGCCCAGTTGGCTGTTCTCCAGGCATGCTCTGAGACTCTGTGCTGGAACTCAATCCCCCCTCCCCCATAGCTCTTCTCTCCCTGACCAAAGACTCCTAACCTAAAGTTGGATCTCACACCCACCACTCACTGAATTCTCCAAGGCTGATGCTGATGTGCTGGCCTCCTCCAGCTGCCTTCCACAGTGCTGATCCTCTATTCTCTTTTCCCCTGCTCTCTTCTCTGGTTTACCCATGGGCCCCTGAGACAGACCTTCTTGGTAAGTGATCTCCTAGCTTCTCTTTCTGGGTTTTCTTGATCGAATTTCTATTAAGAAGTTTCTATCATGTTATTTCTGAGGGGAGAGAGAGAGCACTATCATAGTGTCCTCTCTTTGCCATCTTGGCTGGAAGTCCTGTGTTATTGATCATTTCAACTAAAATTTTTTGTTCAATGACTACCACATAGAATCATAAATTTTTAAATATAGAAAAAGTTTTTATGGATACAACTATCTCATAGTAAATAAAAATGAATTGAAGTCCAAGTAGATTAGTATTTTACTCAGTGTCACAAAAATAGTCATCACAAAACTAGGATATAAACCAAAGTTCTCCTACTCCAAATCTTGCACTCTTTCTAATATGCAACTTTGCCTCAGAAACATGAAATGGATTGTCAGGGATAAAAAGGGAAAAGGAAACAAGAAAAGAAAGAAAGATTTAGAGGAAGGAAGGAAGGATGAAGGATAAAGAAAGAGAAATGAAAATAAAACAAAGAAAAAAAAGGAGGCCTAGTCCTCAAATAAACTTATATTTTGCTTTACTAAGAGATTAGAACATGCCATATATGTGTACATAGAACATGTAAGTTAATATACATTATAGAGAAAGCAATTGCAAGAATGAGAGTAATAATAACTGGACTGGGGGAATAGTAGAAGGAACCTGAAAAGAAATGAATCTATATTAAACACATATTCTATCTGCATTTGTTTATATTTTTTTTATTCTGCAGCTATGGTTAATTTTTATTAAAATGTTATGTACAACTAAACTTATGTATTACTTCTTTTTATTTCATATTTAGTAACCACACAAGTACTTTCATTTCTCATTTTTCTAAAATTATTTATTTATTTTCTATTGTTCTTTTCTTTTCTGTGGTTGAAGAGGACAAATTGTTGTCCAAAACTCAGTTTTGTTCTTTTATAACTTTATGATTCATTTATCTTTTTTCTTTAAGTACTCAATTGCCATGCTATTCAGTGTAAATATATTAAGTACTAATGCTATTCATTATCCCTGGTACTTATAGGCATAATGATGTTTCCCAACCCAAGTTCATTTTGCTCTTGTCTTTTTTTTGAGATTCATGATTTTCATAACTATTTTTAAAATTTCCTGAAATGTGATAAATTATTTCCCATTTCTCATTTCTACTCTGTGCGAATTCTTATGATTTTATGTCTTATAACAATTTAAAATATTCTTGGTTTCTTCTTTCTAATCTATTCTGCTATTCTTTTCTGTTTTGACAGTGAATTCATCTTATTCATACCGACTGTTAGGATAACTTTTTCTTTCCTCTGCACCATGTCCTCATATCTCTTCCTGTCTTGTGCCAGATCTCTTTTTGTAAAGAAGGTGATGAAAAAGAAGAAATATGATGAATGTTAGTAATTTACAATTTATTTTGTCTGCACCCTTGCATCTTTCCTCTTTATCTCGATTACACCATGATCACTGGTTCTTATATTTTCATCATTTCCTTTGAATTCTCCCCAAAGAGGCACACTCTAAAGCTGAAATTTGTTTTCCTTATTTTCTTTTACTCTTCTTCCTTAACTAGTCTCCCATCTCCCTTCTCCTACCTATTTCCTCATTTAATTTCTATACCAATCTCTTTTTTTTTTGAATGTATGTTCCAATCTCCTATACCTAGGTCATAGAAGTATAAAGTTAATGTTTTTCAATGCCAGTTTTGTGAGTATATACACTCTTTTTCTCATGCATCCCAACATAATATATTCCTTTCCCCTTCTTCCTCCTTTTTTCCATTTTATTCCATTTTCTCTCTTCTTCTTTTTCTTCTCTTAAGGAGACAGAGCAACCCTCCACCCCAACCCTTGTGTTTTTTCTTTCTTTATTCTATTTCTTTTAAAGATATAGTGGGATTCTGAAAGGGCATGTGTCTTTTCCACTTGAAGATTAAGAATTTCTTCATATTTCATTATCATTATTCATTATTATTCACCATTATTTAGGTATTTTTTCAATAATTCAAATTCATTTCTTACCTGTCCCAATTTACCTTGAATTTAAAGCATTCGATATGTCTCTATCCTTTTCTTTGGAAATTGCTGCTATAGTTCTAAATGTAATGGCTAGTACTAAGACCACCCTTAATTGCAATCCTTGCTCTTTTCCTCTGTCTCTAGAGTTGTGAACCTTGCATGCAGGTTTCAGCTGTCTTAATTAGCTTTGCTTTGCATGCTCCATGATTGGAAATCGGGTCCATTTCTTGATCTTCCCTGATAGGAATCAAAAGTCAAGATAATACTGATTTCAGGGACTCTGTAAATACCATTCTGAGGTATGTGTGACCAGTGATTCCTATTGTTTTGGTTCTGAGTGACCTGAAGAGGATTGGGGATAAAGGGAGAGGGGATGGTCCTGTCTCCCTTTGTCCTGTAACCCTATAGGAATTGGCTATGCTCCTCATTGCTGCTCTGTCAAACCAGAGCCAAGAGCTAGTTAACTTGGACCCTACCTATGAGAGCTCCTGTAGACTTCATAGCCCTCTGGGCTGTCCTGACTGGAGAATTCCCCAGTTTTTATACTCTCATTAGCAACTGGTTTCTATCTTTCTTACTATTCTGATGTGTTCTTCTGTAGTTCTCAACTGGATAAAGGGGCTTGCTGGTGTTTCTCTTTAGTTTTCTCAGTCACTGTTACAGCTGGGGTCCTTTTATCTGTTTGATTATGAGTTTGAGGGAGACCTGCCCCCACCATGGGACCTCATATGTCTCCATCTTAACCCTAGTATTGAGAAGTTTGAATTTTATCTTAGAGGCAATAGGTAGGATCTAGAGGGTATGTGGTCATTGAGTAGATGAATCTAGGGACAAAGTCATAAGACATGGTAGATTATTATATCCATATCCATATATTTGCATATATATGCACATTTGTATGTACAGGTATATATAGGTATATAAATAAAAAGATATGTGTGTGTGTGTATGTATTTCTTTTTTTTTCCTAATTCTATTTATAAGTTTTCCAAGGACAGGGCATTTTTACTACAACATTGAACAGTATCGCTCATATCATAGACACTCAATAAATATTGAAACATTTTTAAGATTTTTAAATATCAGAGAACTGTCATTTATTGCACTGAAGTAGTCTTTTAAGCATAGAGGTCCAGCATCCTGAACCAGTAAATGAATCTACAAGCAGTGCCCAGTTTTCTTTCAATTGTTGCTTGCACATTGTGAGGGAGACATTGCAGCCTTATTTTACTTAATTCTTGTCATTCTTAAGATAAAATCAATTTCATGCTCTAGGAATCAAATCAGCTTACTTTCTTTTAAACAACATCATTGTCATTCTCTCCCTGTGGTCTATCTACAAACTCATGAAGGTTAGTATGATAGAGATGTTTAGCCTCAGGATGTTTAGCCTGAAGAAGAATGGGATTGTGCAGGACATGTTATCTGGCTTCAAATATTTGAAGAGCTGTCATGTGGAAGGGGAACTAGACTTTTTCTGCTTGGTCCCGGAGGAAGAATTAGCAGCATGTGAAGGTTGCAAAAAAAAAAGTTTCAGATTTAATATAAGAAACTTTCTTACAATAAGAGATACAGACATTTTCTATGGACTGCCTTATGAAGCCTTGGGTTCCTGCTCACTAGAAATCTTCAAGTAAAAGCTAAGTAATAATAATGTTAACTGAATTGCCACCACTGGTTTCTTGGGTTCAGTTCTGCCTGTGAGGAATCACCACTCCGGCACGGGAATGCAGGTGTGAAAAGAAGATAAAGATTTATTAAAATAAGCTACAACACATGACAAAAGTGATAGGAAAGTTAAGAAGAGTTTAAAGAGTAGATCACCTGGATTGCTGATTGAACTGGTCAGGCCAGCTGACCACAATTTCAATAGGAGTCTGGAAGATAGAAAAAAACGGGGGGCCCCCTTCCTCTGTCTTTTTAAATTCTCCCTCAGATTCCATGGGAGGTGTGGTGACCTGAGTGACCCAAGTCTTACATTGGAAATTTTGCCTTTTGGATAGCCTTGGACATGCTTCCAGAGCCTGCTGTCCCACCAGAAGACAATGCAATCCAACTCAGGTTAAAGGTCAGACCCTCAGGTGTGGCCTGAATTACATGATAAAGGAAGAAGGAAGATTCCCTTAACAATACAAACAAAAGATTTACAAAACTTTTCTCCAAAAGAACTCTTGTTCAGGTATGTTAGACTAAATCACTCAAGGTCTCATGTAATTCAGAAATCCTAAAATTCTGTGATATCTCATCTCATCTTGGTACTTCCAGAGATAATTTGTTAAGCTAAAAGTAATTCTAACAGTTTAACACAGTTACTGTTTTATTTTCCTTTTTTTAAATGAAACACATTTTTTCTTCTCATTTCTAATGGATTGAGTGGAATTGTTTTAAATTTATTCTAAGTCCACAGTTTATCCTATTTCTTAACATTAAGTATGAAGAAGCCAATTACAATTTATCAAATTTATTATGTACATGGAAGAGAAGAGCTAGATAGGGTTCAAGGTTCATGTTTTGTTTTGTTTTGTTTTATTTAGAGACTGGGTCTCCCTCAATTATGGTCATTCATAGGCCTGACCCCATTGCTGATCAGAACAACAGTTTTTACCTGCTCTGTTTCCTGCCTGAGCTGGTTCACTCCTCCATAGGCAAGCTGGTGTTCCTCCAATTCTCAGGTGTTCAGCATATTTGTACAGAACTTAAGGTAGACACCTGAACTGGCTGAACATATTGTATTGTAGCACAGAGTTTCTAGACTCCAGCAATCTACCATCTTCAACCTCCCCAGAGCAAAGATTATAATTGTGTACCACACACCCAGAGGCTATCATATATGTATTTCAGTAATGGTCAACTGCAGCAGGATTTGGTGATTATACATCTATCTCTGAGTCACTAGGCAACATGTGTCTGATACTAAAACAAGAAATATGAAAAGAGGCTTCTAATTTATAAATCTCTGACTTGTGGAAACAAAATAACTCTGACCAGTTTCAGTGGACTGAAAAATTAAATGATATTTTGGAAGGGGATTGGGCTGAGGAAAGTAATCACAAGGAGGAAACCGTCATTTTCTGTTATCTATTTATTCTTCAGGGGTTTTTAACGTGTAATTCATTTTGATAGCTGTATTTTAAAGTAATTGATTTCCTTTGTGAATCAATGTTTTTTTTTAATGCATTAAACTATTATTTGGAGAAGTCCATAAGTTTCAGCATACTACCCAATGATTCTATGACACCCCCCCAAAAAAATTAAGAACCTCTACTCTAGATTACCTTTAGAAATTATCAAGAGCACTTAATTCAGTTCTCATCTTGAAATTGATATATTGGATGATTTCAACTCAAACAGCTCTTATTTTTTTCCCAAAAATATGCATAAGTATTAGGTTCTAAATACCATAAAGGAATTGTTTCCCAGGGAGGAAAATGAAGGATTTCACTGATTTTTAAAAAATGGATTTGGAAAGTCTCTCTGACATCATCAGGACTGACATCCTTATTCTTTTTTTTTTTAAGGTTTTTGCAAGGCAATGGGGTAAGTAGCTTGCCCAAGGTCACACAACTAGGGAATCATTGTCTGAGGTCAGATTTGAACTCATGTACTCCTGACTCCATGGCTGGTGCTCTATCCACTGTACCACCTAGCCGCCCCTGACCCCTTATTCTTAGTCCAACAGGAAGCAAACTATGGAACTATGATTATAATTGAGATCTTTTAACAAAATTCTAGTATAAGAATTAGATCTAACTCTCTCTCTCTCTCTCTCTCTCTCTCTCTCTCTCTCTCTCCATCCTTTTCTCATCTATATCACACTGTTTTCATCAGAATGTTCAGTATTCTTGTATCTTGAGAATTTCTTCAGGGATACCAGACCCCTCTGACCACAAGACTCAGGTCTTTGAAGACAAGGAGAAATGACAGACCATCCTCCTCCTCAACATCATCATCACAAGTAGAATTTATATGAAATTTTGAGGTTTGCAAAGTTCTTTACATATATTATATCATTTGATCATCATGATAACCCAGACAGATATTAGCACTGTCCCTATTTTTTCTAGAGAAAAGTGAGACTAAGAGTATTGAATGACTTGTCAAATGTCACAACACAACTGTCTATAGACAGAGTCAAACTGACATCAAACTGACACCAAGTCTAGGACTCTAGTCACTGGACTGTTGAGTCCCTTTTCTGGATGACATATGTTGAGTCACCTTCTGGAATCCCTCAATCCTCCCCAGGTGAGTGTTGGAGGGGCGGAAGACAAGGAAGATGAGCTTCTCCCTATACACCAAGATCTCCAAGGTCTCCATTTATTGAACCAAATACCAGTGCCTAAATATCCTTTCCAGTCTCTAATCCCATGGCACTTAGTAAAATAGGACTCTAGTGCTCAAGGACACCAGGTGAAGATAATTTACAGTGCTCCCGCATACAACAGTCCCTAACACTGGGCCATCTTGGCTATTCTTCTCTGTAGTGAGTCATTCTCAGCATTCACATAGGCAATAACAATTTTAAGAATTCCCCTCAACTTTATTGTAGCATAACTTAAGTTCACTTAATATTCTAAATCAGTTTTTCATGATTTCCAATTTATTTCCCAGCCAAAAAAAAAAAAGGGTACATTTGTAGGGCTTTGGTTTGGGTTTAGTTAACTTCACAACCTTTTCAGTTTTCACCACTGGATGTTTTCCAAGCTTGTCATGGTCTAACTTTAAACAGGACCAGTACTGCACCCAGAAAAATACACTCCAATATTTTTCTATCTCTGAAATGTTTATTAAAAACTTGGCCATCATATGGTTGGCTTGCTTTTATTTTTTAATTGACTCAGATTTGGACAAAAGAAGCACAGCTTCTAAAAATCATTCCTCAATTTCTTCATTGTGATAGAAGATATTACAGGAACAGTTATCACTCTGGTAAGAGGCAAAATATTACTAGTAGGAATAAATAAGGCAGGAAGGATAATTACCATCATTTCCAAATATCTCACTGCTTACTTGCAATTGGTTTCTAATTCAAAATAGAAATGTAATCTAAACAAAATGTATGCTCTTTGGGGATTATAGGGCCCTAGATAAGGAGAATGGTAAGAATTAAAGTATCTGTTAGCATGATCCCTTCATTTGAAATATAAGAAAAGTAAGGCAAAGAGAAGTTAAAACACTTGCCCAAGGTCAATCAGTCAGTCAACAAACTTTTTTTTAAATAAGCAAGAAAATATGTCTATGTTTAATTTAAAAAAATAGCCTTGGGTTTTGGTTAAATGAAAGGGAATGAAGGGGATCTTAATCAGCTATGAGGTCAGGGCACTATGGCAACTAATTGCTCTACTTTAGGCTTCATTGGGCAGTTAGAGGATAGAGCACTAGTCTTAGAGTCAGAAGGACTGGAGTTCAAATCCACTTACTAACTTTGTGTCCTTGGACGAGTCACTTAACCCTGATCGTCTCACATTCAGGGTCATTTTCCATCATACTATTTCATATCTGGTCATTGAACTCAGATGGCTCTGGAGGGGAAGGTGACACTAGTGACTTAGCACAGCATAACCCTCAGTAAAAATCCTTTAAAAATAATCCTGTCATGATATCAGCTTCCTGACATCAGGTCTTCTTTGAGAACAAAGTACAAATATTGTCATTGTCAGGAAAAGAGGAAAGAGGTGACAATAGTGGGATAGGTTTACTCAACATAAATATATTCACACAGAACTCCCCCACTCAAAATAATTAAAGGAATTAATCCTGGGTGATCTCTTGTGAATAGAGTAGGAGACATTTAAATAATTTGATAGCTAGATTGTATTTTGTTTTGTTTTGTTTTTAGAGTAAGTTATATCCCTTACTTGGATACTAAAGTAAGTATTCATCTCCCCTCTTCTGACTCATGTTTTAAGTGACTAGAGACCAACTAAAGTTTACCAACCTAGACCTTGGTTCCAAAGGAATGATGCTGGCACCTGAAAGAATCTGCTTTCTAATCTGCAGGGATGGGAAGGGAGTGTATCTTAAAAGACAAGACAATTTGATTTTGGTCAGCCTTTGGGCATCATCTTATGTGCAGCCATATCCCATGTGGAAATTGGCAACATATTCAGCTTTGATCTTTTGCAATGAAATGGCAAAAGAATGGAAGGTAAAGGTGCCAGGAGTGGGCTGGTGTGATTGATAGGGTGACCTAGCACACCTTCCCTGGATCTCAAACTTGAACAGACCAGAATCATGGGCATAAAATCTAATCTGGTGAGCCCCACTAGTCTTGGGTCACTCCATGACTGACATCCACTTATCATCATAATTGAAGAGAGATTAATCAAAGTAGGGATTGCCACTGTATGACTGGATGCTATAGGGAGCTGACCAAGCAGTGACTGTATGCCTCCATATGCCCCAATTCTTTACATTTATAATAGTGTCTTTAAACCAGCTCTGGAACTGCCTCACAAAGTTGTTGCTAGAAGGTGAACAGGGAAATTGGATGACATCATTGTGTGGCATTGCAGAAGAGATCATAGAAATTCTTAAAGAACTCCAATACCTCATCCGAGGTGTTCTCAAGCACTCCTTTCACCTCTATTGTCACCATATTGTACACAACAAGGAAGGAAAGCTATTACACATAGTATCACTACATTCTCACTAGTGTACTTGATAAAAGGGTGATTTTTTTCATGTAGGAGTTGCATCTTCCACATCTACAACTTTCATAGCTGTTCAAAATACTGGAAGAAGTATTTGACAAGAAGTATTTCTTGGCTATGGTACTACCATCCTGCTTTGCTCAGCTCCACAAATATACCCACAGCAGGTCCATTAAGAAGGGCTTCTTGTAAGGACTGGTCATGCCCATTTGACTGTCTCATTGCACCTCAGGCAAAATGGTTGATAGGGTGAGCAGGTCATGCTCATAGCAGAATTGATCAATGATATGCACATCAATAAAGATGCCTACAGAAATAACCTGAAAGACATGAATGGTCTGTTATTGTAAATGATCTGCTGGCTAGAATGTTTTTATATACATGTAGCCCTTGTTTGAGAAAGAAGATCATGTTATTTGAACATGCGATTGTCACACAGCCTGCCATTGTGAAGATCAATGATATGAAGGGAATAGATCTCTAAAGGGGAGCAAGAATTTGGTATCACTGATTTACTGGCATGATATACTTCATAAAAAGGAGTGTGAAGCTCTTCAGCATGGTAGGCAGCTAAACCCACAATAGCACAATGGCAGTCATCTGTGAAGAAGCTACACTCACCATTTAGCTGTTCACCATTAGCAGTTATATCAGAGATAGGCAATAAGATGAAGCAGCATTCAAAGAGTTGGCCTTGGATGTTGAATTACCTCTAGTCATTTCCATTGGCCAAAATTTCACCCTCATAACCCTGAAGTAGATCCTCCCCTGCTTCCTAGCCTGGTACTCAAATCTCCAGTGATGCCAGATTTAAGAAAAGTCAATAAAGTAACACCTACTAGGTGAATATTTTCACTAAAATTGGAAAAGATATTCTGGTGGATTACTCAAACCTGGTGACAATGGATACCAACTTTGCTAGAACTGATGCACTGATGCTCCAAGTGATGGATAACATTTCTTCAGGGTTTGATTGTTGGTACATCATAATCCATCATCGCAGCTTCTTATTTCTGTGACTCCCCACACTTCAAACCTGATGCATCAAGTTCATACCAGATGAGGTGGGCCACTTTGGCCCAACACAATTGCAACTGCTGCTGCCAGAACCATGTTGCCACATGACAAACTTTTATGAAGCACTATCTTTCTGCCCAGGAGTTGTGTAAATTGCTTAAGATAATAGTAATAGATTAATGATAATAATTTCATAAAAATTATAATATGTTATTATCATCATCATTGTAGTAATAATAATAGCACCATCAGTAGCTAGCATTTGTATAATACTTTAAGGTTTACGAAGAACTTTGCAAATATTATCTCTTTTTATCTTCCCAACAACTCTGGGAGGTAGATCTATTAATATCCTTATTTTACAAATGAGTCAAATTGATGCAAGGAGAAGTTAAATGTCTTGTCCAGGGTTATTCAGTTATTAAAATATCTTATGCCATGTTTAAACTCTTCTTCCTATTTACTGAACCAGTACTCTATCCATTATATCATTTTGCAAGGGGAAAAAATAAAAGGTCCCTGACTTCAACTTGTATATATTCTAATGGTATATATTCTTAGACTCCATCATTGGGATCTGTATCCCTGGCACCAATTACAGTGTCTGACACTTGGTAGGAAGTTATTAAATAGTTATCAATTTAATGAATATAAAGAGTTGGACTAGATCTGAAGTTAAAATCTCTTGATTTGAGTTCTAACTCAGTCAGTTTCTGGGATCTATGAGTCAGGAAACCATATTTCATCTTTAAATAAATAATAAAGAATAATAAAATAATAAAGAAATTTGGGGAAACTGTAACAAACTATATAAATGTGAATTATTATTATTGATTACAAATGCTCAGTTGAAGAAGAATATGTGGAATGGGGGAAACACATTTTCATGAAAGTATATAATGAAATAATCATCTAGTATTTTATGCTTATCCTAACAAAATAGCAATGTTGAATTAAATGGTCTTTTCTTTCGTTTGTTTCTTCCTTCCTTCCTTTATTCTTTTTCTTCCTTTCTTTCTTTCTTCATTTTTTCTTTCTTTCTTTCCTTCATTTCCTTCATTTTCTTCGTTTCTTTCTTTCTGTCTACCTACAGACTTCTAGGGGTTTCATCTCAGAAATAAGTAAATTAATCTGCCCTTCTTATAAGTAGTCCATTTTAAGGATCAAATTAAATGATAATCCCCTTTAAAAAGTCTTATATTTCCTACAAATATAGCGGTTGAATAGACTATATAGACTGGGTGAATAGACATAGATTCATCAATTTATTACAATTTTGTTTAACAAATATATAGTCCTTATGTCAATGGATCCATTTTCTCTGACAATTGAACTTGATCTAATCTTAAGGGTCTTTCATTACTAATAATTATTGATGCATTTCTCTTACTCTGGGAACAATCAAAATGTATCTTACTTCTCTTGATGCACCCCTACTTCACCAAATCTTCTCAAGTAACTTTCCAAAACAATAACTACAGGATCACTTTATTAATGGAAGATAAATGACTCCTACTTGCCTAATTACAAGGTATTAGTTGTAGTTCCTGGTCAAATGGTTTCAATTCTTTTTGTTGTTGTTGTTGTTCAGATTTAATCACTGTATCTGAAAAATCACATTATTTTAGATTTAGAAAGTGGATTGAATTGTATTTCAGTGTTTGGTATCAGAGTCCTTTCTTCTGTTTAATTTTTTTCCTCTCTTTAATCAGGTAATTCTGCTTAGTTCAAGAAATTTTCCACAGCCGTTTATAATTTGCAGTAAATGGCTCTTAGCATGGTTCTCCATCACTCCAAGCACAAAAGTGATCACTATGCTCCTTCTGCATAGTCATCAACTAGTTATAACAGATCTAGTTGCAAAAATATAAATGCCTTTGATTTTTTTTTACAAATTTGGAGTATAGAAATGCCATAAATTTAGACTATAAAGAAGCATCAACCACCATAATGTAATCCTTGAACAAAAGCATGGCAAACATTCTTAGAAATAGTTCATTTCTGAATTTCATTCTTTGCATGGAATATTTTGGCCTACTACTTAAACCTGAGAAAAGAAAACTGGAATCAGCAGGGCTATTTTTCCACCTGGGTACACTTTTCTCTTTGGCATTGGGCTATTCTTTCTTTATTTCTGAGGACTTCCATATTTGGATTTTGATTCTGAATGGAAAGGGAAATGGCTGCCCAGAAGTGTAGATGGCTGCTCACTGACCCAGGAGGTCATGGTGAAGGATTGTATTTAAAGGAACTAAAAATGTACACAAAGGATGGCAATGTGAAACAATCTGCTGGAAAGATACAAGTGGCAAAATCCGGAGCAGAATCCAGCTGGATCATAAATTGGGACACAAGGCCATTTCAAAGGGATTGGCAACGCAAGCCCCAGAAAAAAACAGAATCACAAAGAATGATGCTGAGAAGGAAATTCCTGGGAGAGATTCTGGCATGAGCTGAGTTCATTTCGGCTCATTTTGCCTGGCATGATCAAAAAGATTTGAGGTGATTTTGTTTGTCTTCTTGACTTGCAAAGAATTTTCACCATTTCAATTATATAATTACTGTCAATACAGAAAATATAGTCACATAATGAGACTTAGGCAGGGGTGAAAGAGAATGAGAAAAGTCAAAATATAAATGAAGAAAGACCATAGGAGACAGAAGAAGAAGAAATCTGATACGCAATAAAAGAGAAAAGTATCCTGTTTCTTTTTGCTTTTTGTTTGTCCACTGCTGAAAAAAATATACTCATTAGTTGATTATAATTTGGAAATGACTTGTTATTTAGCTTATAAGTATCACATACACAAATTCATATTTATGTGTGCATATTTTATGTAACTATCCTCTCTCTATATTAATATAAAGAGATAGAAAGATGTAGAAATTATACCTACATATAACCTACTTATAATATATACTTCCATATATCTATAACTTCTGGGCAGCCAGGTTGCAAAAGTCCTAACATGCAGTCAGGAAGACCAGAGTTCAAATCTAGCTTCATATATTTATTAACTTAACCCTGTTTGCCTCAGTTTACTCAATTGTGAAATGAGTTATAGAAGGAAGTGGCAAATCACTCCAGTATCTCTGCTAAGAAAATCATAGATATAGTCATGAAGAGTCAGTCAACTGAAAAAATACTAGACAACAACAAATATCCTGATTTGACTAGAAGGTTTAATAGCTAGTTAACTATCTATTTAGGTATCTAGGGAGCTCATGGACCTGGAGTTAGGAAGAACTGTTTTCAAATTTGACTTCAGAGAGTAAGTCTATTTAACCCTGGATAAATCCCTTATACTCTGTCTGCCTCAGTTTCCTCCTCTATAAAAAGAGAATAGCAATATTATCTATCTCCCAAACCAGTTGTAAGGCTATAATAAGACAAAATGTGCTTTTCCAAACCTGAAAGTACTATATAAATTCTAGCTACTGTGTGAAGACAATTATATATACTATTCAGATATGTATATGTATATCTCCTTATGTGTTTATAGAGTGGCCAGACCTACAATTTCATCAGTATCAAAAGCTTACGGTGTGGAAAGTTCTTCCACAAATGCAGATTTTCCACTGGACTGTAGAGTGTAATCCTGAATAATTTCCTCAGACACAAAAAGGTTAAATGATTTGGTTGGTCTGTATTCAGAAGCTGTACTTGAATCCAGTTCTTTCTGATTCTTATGATCAATCATCTCTTTACCACATTATATTCACTCTCCTTGGTAAGTGGGTGACCCTAAAAATAGAAAATGAATTTCTTTTTGCAAATTTTGAATACAAACATGATATATCCCTGATATGCTTTTGAGAGCTCCATCTCAGTGTTGGATTTGATAATGTATTCAAGAGCATACTGTGCATCCATCCATGCATTCCTGACAATGGAAAACATGAGAAATTTCCCATTTCAGGCTAGTTCTGACTATTGCCCTTCTGAGGGAAACATTTGGGGAGACAGAATAATAGTGTCTAATAATTTCAGTCAACCTCAGTATTTATCACAGCTTCCAACAGGCGGTAATTCACTTATATTTATTGTCCAAGAATGTAACACCAGCCTGAATTAAACACTATGATACATACCTGTGCTGGTATAAACTATTTTCTCAAATTTTCCTAGTCAAGATTTCTTTTCCAAAGAAGGAAATTAGACAGGTGCAGCACACCAAATGAGATGAACTTTGTCCTCAAAGAAAATTGGTTTTTCCCTTTCAATTTCATTTCAAAGAGATCTGACAAGTGTGGCTTTGAACAAACTTTAACAGCATAATATCCTTTGTGTAAGTTTTCCCCTGTCAGCTTTTCCATTCCAGTAGGAACTTAGAACAAAGTGGATGCTGCCCTTTGAGTTGAGAACTTCATCAGCTGAATGAACACTAGTACACTGCAGTGAAATTGAGGGCATACTCTCCCTGAATCTCAACAGTGCAGTCTCTCAACACAGAATTTCTCTATCTGGCAAAAAAGTAGTTACTGCTATACATTCTGTTTCACAAACTCGCCTTGTCCCTCTTTCATTGAAAAATCCAAACCACTTGGCAATATACCCACTCAAAACACTTATAGATTATGCTAAAAAGCTCATCATTGAAGGCATAAGAAGGAGGAACATTATTTTTAGATGGGCTTTTAGCCTTACACACTTACATATAGCGATCATAAAGATGCATTTCTGTGAATACAAAAAGAAATTTTCTGATGTGTGCTGCACATCCTGTGTGTGTGTATGTGTTTGTGTTTGTATGTATGTGTATATACTTACAGGAGCCACAAAAATATATGTTTCATTTTTTCAACCAATTGAATTGGAAAGCTACTTAAAAGTAAAATTCACAGAGAAATTCTAAAAGAAACTATCACTTCAGAGAGATTCTAATCTTGAAGGTACAAAGCTTGCTATTGATACCCATTCCTTAGAGTCTAAATTGCATATAAATCGTCCCCTTGTATGCTGCTAACCAGTTGCCTGATGAGATTATTTTTCTTTGCATCCTCTGCTGAAGTTTCCAAAGGTATTTATTTTAATATAACCAGTGTCCCTTGCTATCTTTTTTTTAACCTTCTCCTGACTCCAACTGTTTCTTTCATCTTTCTTTCATTTACTTTCTTTTCTTTTCTTTTCTTTTTTTTTTTTTGGTTTGGCATTAATATTTAAAGACCGTACCAGTGTCAAACATTCATGTAGAGACAACTTGAATGCAGAGTGGATAAGGTTACTGAAGAAGTCCATGCTCAATTTAATTACAGCATTTTGATTAACACAGATTGTAAGTAGTCTGAACTAAGAATTTTAAGTTGTTCATCTTGAATATTACAAAGGCTAACAGAGGATGAAGTGTAACTTTGACGCAGAAACTGCCAAAAAACACTCTGATTAACCAATTTGGATGTTCTATCTAATTAAGAATCTAAATATCTTTGGATCACTGAAATTCATGTTTATTGATAAGATAAAATATTTATTACCCAGAGAGCTGGATTAGCACAAAAAAAAGCAGGTCTAATCAGGCACAAACTCCTGTAAGAAAGATGAATGCTGGTGAAAAAAGGGAATGGTGCCACTTATAGCTGAAACTAGTTTTCTTTTGCTAGGTTTGTGCTTCCTGCCAAGCAAAATGCTTTCTCCTTGAACGGTTGAAGTTGGTAAGTTCAAGGTCAGTTGTCTAAGTAGATTCAAACTGTAATGAGTGCTGGTGGAAATTACAAAGAAGGAGTGATGGTTAGGTAAGGATGAATGGGTATTGAAGAGAAGTATAGAAAAGTATGAAAACACCTAGCCAAAGAATTAGTGTGTTTTCTTTGCCTCAGTGATATTGGCGTAAGAGAATAATTTCTATGAAGGATGAAAAGAGTCTCTGTCCTTCAACATAACAGTAAATCCTGCTATAAGAGAAACTATACCCTTTACTTTTCTGTGTACTCCACAGACACTAACAATGATATTTACATTAAATACTAAATATTTGAGATTTGAAGAATCTTGTAAAATTCAGTTCAACAAACATGTATTAAATACTTCAATTGCACAAGTCACATTGTTAGTAATTAGGGAGACAAAATCAAAGATGAAGCATTGCCTGCTTTAAGACACTTCTGGTCTATTGAGAATTAAAAAAAAAAGATACATATGGATAAGTGCCAGATCTGTGATTTCTTTCTTATTGGAACTTCTTAGGTGAAGAGACTCCCTTTACCAATGCAGATTCTGCATCTTCTCTGTAATTTAGAATCTTTGAGAGTTCACCAGAACACTGACAGGTATAATGACTTTCCTAGGAGCAAAGATCCATGTGTTACAGATAAGACTTGAAACCAAGGGCACAATAATAGCAAAGCGAACTTTGTGAATCAGAATGCTGGGTAAACTTCAAACTAAGGGCTCTTAGGAAAGGAAAGGAAAGATTATTGCATCTGAAGTTAAGAGTGCCTGGGTAGGAATCTCAACTCCTCTGCTAAGAATTTGGATGACCTAAACTCACTGGGTCTGTTTCCTCATTTAAAAAATGGGGGGGGGGGGGTCCAATTAGATCAGCATCAAGAACTTGCTAAAGCTAGGGTCTTAACAACTTTTTTGACCTGGAAATCAAATTATTTTGGGTTTAATGTATATCATTACAGAGTGGGGGGGAAAGAACTCCAATTTAAATTTTGCTTTTGATGTTTGTTACCTTTGAGACCTTGAACAAGTCATCTAACTTATATAATTTTCAATTTCCTGTAAAATTTACAGGGCTGATTGGATGGCCTCTAAGGTCCCTTCCAGTTCTACACTTATGATTGCCAATGATTTTCCTGGTAATCAGAGTCATTAAACCCTAAAATGAATTGTTTAGTATTATAGGATTTCCTAATTAGAGCTGTTTGAGAGTAATTATCTCAAATTTCTGAGACAGCTTAAGTGTCTCTTTGCTAAAAAAAAGGACAAGAGCTAGGCAACCTCAGTTCCCTTTCCAGACTGAGGATCTATGACTGTGTCAGCATGGGTCAAATGAAGTAGAGAATTAAGACAATTATCCAGGCCATTTAGGCAATAATCCCTGAGAGAGTTTTAGATCTTGAATTTTCCTCTTTGATTTTCTAAATTCACTTATTACTGAACTCTTTTATCCATTTGACCTATGTATATAACATTTACACCACCTGTGTGACCTTGAACAAGTCATTTCATTTCTATGGATCTCAGTTTTAAAATGAAAGAGCAGGACCACACTCCTTTTTAGAAACACTGTATTTTAAACCCATGCAAAGATACAAATACAACAAACAAGAAGACTAGATAAAAGAAATCAGCAAAAAAGTGTTTGGGCTAGATTATTTCTTGAAGTCCATTTCTGTTTTTGTAACTCTAGAATAAGAATCCTGAAATCAGATTCTGTTCAGCTATCTTTAATGGAACTCAAAAATCTTTTTTAAGTGAATGTATAGTATTGTATTCACATAGAATTAGGAAAGAAATAAAATATGATAGAATAAAATACGGAGTCCTTGGCAATACTTTACACTACTGAGGCGGCTAGATTGCGCAGTGGATAAGAACAACAGCCCTGGAGTCAGGAGTACCTAAGTTCAAATCCTGCCTCAGACACTTAATAATTACCTAGCTGTGTGGCCTTGGGCAAGCCACTTAACCCCATTTGCCTTGCCAAAAAAAAAAAAACCTAAAAAAAAAAAACTTTACACTATCCAACTCATCTGTTTTTCTAGTTTTATTTCCCATTGTTCTACTTCTTGTTGTTCCAGTCATGTTGGTTATGTGTGACTCTTGATGATTCCCATTTGGAGTTTTCTTGGTAAAGACACTGGAGTGGTTTGCCATTTCCTTATTCAGCTCATTTTATAGATGAGAAAACTGAGGGAAACAGAGTTTGGTAACTTGCCCAGGTTTACACAGCTAAGAAGTATGTGAGGCCAGATGAGTCTTCCTGACTCCAAGACCAGTGCTCTATCCAATAAGGCAGCTAACTGATTTGCAAGTGTGCATCAGATCCATTTCCTTACCTCCATGTCTTTGTATAACTGGTAACCCATATCTGCAGTTAACTCTTATTTCAATGCTCTCTCACACTGTCCTCAACTACCCTGAAAGTAGTTAATCTTCTACATGATACTTGATCTCCTCTCCACCATTCAATTTAGAACTCTAAATCTGCTTGAAGTTACTTTGCATATAGATGTGATTAAGATAGATAGATATAGATTATAGACATACATAAACATATGTCTCATGATATATAATATGAATATATGTTTGTATATGAAATTATACATATATATCGTTACATATAGTACAAAAGGAGAGATATGAGTCATTTCAATGTTATAAGAAAGTCCTAGGTTAGGAAATTCTCTTTACTAATGTAAATCAGCAGTTTCTCTGCTATTTTAGAGAATGGCCCAGAGCACTGAGGAGTTAAGTGACACTTACAGAAACAAGTGTGAGATGATACTAGAATACACATTTTATTGACTTTAAAATCATCTCTTTTTCTTTTATACTACTTTGGAAGAAGATCCACCCAATGTTCCAGTAACCTTCCTTGAACTCAGTTGATATAAAGACCTTACCAGTGGAGCACATGGTCTGTTCATCTTTTATCCCTTGTTCTTGACACTGAATTAGCCTATCTTTTGTCAATATACATACTTCCTTTTGTCATCCTTTATAATACTTTACCCCTTTTCCTGGCTAAAATATTTAGCAGTCTACTCAAAATTATCATGAAACCCTCTACATTAATCTTTAGGTAATCTTTAATTCTTTGGAGACTTTAAACTTTCTTCTTTTCTTATTTGAGTCATTCTTTCATGGCAACCAATATCATGAATCAATATGTATAGTTAGGTAAATATATAATAAATGCAGAGTAATGAAAAGTACAAGGAGCATAATATACAATTAATACATGTTTTGAATGACGATTTAATTAAAGGTAATTTGAAAAATTAAACTCCAAGGTTTGACCTCATGCCCACAACATGGGTAAGGAGAGCAAAAAGGTATTGGAAGGCTGTTGAAAAATAAGTACATGGATGCATGTTAGTGAGACAGTGAATTAGTAGAGTCATCTGGAAATTAATTTGGAACTGTATACTAAAACTTATTAAACTCTTCATTCTCTGAACCAGTAATACCATTTCAAGTCCTATAACCCCACTTGTTTTTTAACAAGACAAGACCCAAATATATAAAAATATTTATGGCAACTCCTTTTATAGTGGCAAAGAACTAGAAGCTCATTTTTTCTAAAGGTTGTTTTTGTTCATTCTTCCTTTTTAAACAGACCCATTCCATTGACATCAAAATGTGACTTGTGCATGAATTGGATTTATTTAAGTGAAACAGAATTAGACAGGATCATCAGCTTCACTCTCTCTTCCAGAGATCTTTAAGTCCAGTGGCAGGACAAGAGTCAAAAATGATTGACGATGACCCAAGGTACAGTGGATGGCCTTGGCTTTTTTGAGGTCTGACCAAGCTCTTTTGCAGCCACCTTCATGGACTTTGGAATAAATTGTTCTTATCCAACCATTTCACCTAAGGACATATTCAGATATTTAGAGTACATACCCTCCTAACTCACTGAGGAATTTGAGGTCTGACAGTTACCCTCAACTAACCTGCCAGATGATTTTACCAGGGGTAACTACTGTTCATACTATAGCTTCTTTGAGGCACAGGTGAGAATTGGGTAACAACAGGTAGACACCAAAAATGATGATCAGTCCTGAAAAATGATCAGCAAATTCTCACTCCCTGAGCACCCATCATCAATTAGAATGAATGAACAGATTATGGCATCTGAATTTAAGGGAACATAATTGTGCATTTTAAAATAATGAAAGAGGTAGTTTTAAAGAAGCTTTTATATGAGCTGATTCACAATCAAGTGAGCTGAACCAGAATGATTTCTATAATAACAACAAGCAGTTTTGAAAGACTAAGAAATTTCATCAGTGCAATGGCTCTGGAGAACTAATGATAAAACATGCTTCCTGCATAGTTACAGAGACAACAGTAGATGGAACATGTAGAATGAAATATAGTTTGGGATATCATCCATGAACTAATGTATTTTGTTTGATTTTTCCAACTTGTTTCAAGGGTTTTGTTTTCTTCTTCCTCCCACACCAGGAGAGGATAGCAGGAGAAAGTTTAACCATTCATTCCATAATTGATACTTACACATAGACAATGACTAGACCTGTTATTTCATTCCATATAGTGAACCTTCACTTAAGAAAATACTGTTGCATGTCATATACTTCTTTATAACTTATGGTTTTAGAGAGAGACTTAGAGCACTGAGAAGCTAAGGATTTTGCCCAGGGTTACATAACTATTGTGAATCAAAGGTGAGACTTGAACCTAAATCTTCCTGACTTTAAGGTCATTGCTCTGTCTCCACTCTACCATGCTTCCTTTTATGGTCTCAGTAAGGTATTCATATTCCTTTGCTCATCTCTCATTGGGACCATAACTTGATGCCCAGTGAAGGGGTTAGAGAATATATTTATACCCTAGAAATTAGAGTTCATAGCATCATCCTATTAGAATAATATATTACAACATTACCAGCATCATTATGAGAAAAATGGATTCAGAGCCACAAGCCAAATTTGACCAAGGTGCTGAATAGCCATAAATCTAATGGAATAGCTCAAGGTGAAGCTTTTCTGACAAGAAATTCCTATCTACCATCCTCCGGGGGCATGTTAGTTAGATTCTTATGCATACACCATAGGAATATCAAACATTTCTACCTTAATAGCAAAGAGAATATATAGAAGAAGATATTCCCCTCAATGATAAAGAAAAATAGAATGTCTCTGTAACTAGGGAAAGGATTTATTAATTTCTATGATTTGAGGAACTGAGCATGCAGGAGGTATAAATGTCAGAAACATAAAATGATAATATATTGCTTATATACAAGCATTATCACACTTCTGAGTGACAGACATCACAGTTAATCTCAACACAAAGCATGTATGAAGAAAGGGATAGTGGTGGATACTGAGGTGGCCTCAAAAACAACAAGACCTGAATTCAAGTCCTGCCGCAAACATTTACTGGATATAAGACAAAGCACTACCTGTTGAAGCATTTTTAAAATTACAATATGTATTGATAAAAGGAGTTTCTCTTTCCAAGATTCTCCAATGTCATTGAAATAATAGACCTTTCCCCTAAGATGAGGAAGAACAGCAATTTCCAGCTTAGCACCTCTAACCAGAAGGTCTTGACAAGGACCAGCCCTGCACAAAATTGCCAGTTTGTCCTGTCTTTCCTTACTTAGTAGTTTTTCCCCAATTAAATATTCTCTTTTCCACCCTACTCCTGGGTACCCATTATCCTTGGGCCCTTTCGATCTATACAAAATCATCTCTTGGGTAATGATTTTATAAAATCACTCAGATCAATATACAAAGTAAAATGTTAAAAAAAATGTCATTTGTGAAGGGACTTCTGACATCATCTAGGTTTTAGCTATCAGTTTTCCAGCTAGAAAACTGAATGTCTGAAAAGGGAAGAGAAAGATTCTTCATTGACAAAGCCAGAATTTGAATTCAGTGACTTTAATCCCCAGTCTAAGATGCTTCTACCACTCCTATCTAGAGGTGATGAAAAAAGCTTATTGTGTTCTACTTCCTAAAAGCATTTGTTCTTTAAAATTGAAGGAGGGTGGGAATAAGTACTACAACTAGGTATTTGCATTTAGGGAAGAATTAAACCCCCAACACATCATTGCCTTTATATGAAAAAGGAAGGCTTTAGAATAGATAATCTCTAAAGCCCTTATTAGCTATAAATCTCATGCTTCCAAAAAATGAATTCCTAATTATGGAATACATAGAATTAAAAAACTGGAAGTAAAAGAAATTTTTTATATGGAAGGGAACTTCCTAAAAACCTATGATTATAATACTGATTAATTTCAATATAATACTTCAAGTATATTTTTTCACTTGAAGCATAATGTAACAACCTTGTGTGGTAAGAAATATAGGTATCATTATCTCCATTTTATATATTGTGAAAGAGAGTATCAGAAAAGTTACATAATTTGGCCAAGGTCACATGGCAAAAAAAAATGACCAGTATTTATAGTCAGGTCTTCTTACTCTAATGCTATTATTCTTTCCACTGTCATTGTCTCCATCCAGCTGTCTCTTTTATTATCATTCTTGAAGGTTTTTTACCATGTTAATTTCATCACTTAAAGAGCATATATTGAGTATTTCATAATTCTGAAATGACTAAACTGGATGGGGCAGCTAGGTAGTGCAAGGGATAGATCACCAAACCCCAAATCAGGAAGACCAGAGTTCAAATCTGACCTCAGATAGGTACTTAATTGCTGTGTCACCTAGGGGCAAGTCTTTTAACTCTGTCTTTGTTTTTGTTTTTTGTTTTTTTAATCTGTAAATTGAGTTTGAGAAAGAAATTACAAACCATTACAGTATCTCTGCTAAGAAAACTCCAAATCACAATTGAAATGACTGAAAAAAAAATACTAGAAATTGGTGGCATATTTAACAGGTTACACACACACACACACACACACACACACACACATACACACATGGATTCTCTAAGCCATTGCTCTCATCTAAAAGATGAAGAAAGCAAGGCTCAGAGAAGCTATAACTTACTCATATAAGTCAGCTATGAAAGAGATATAGTACCTTTAATGTAGTAGTTGAAATGAGACAGGAACACATAACCATAATTCAAGGATGTATTTTAGTGTGGTAGCTCAGAAGACCTCTCTGGGTTTTTAAGTTTGTTGTTGTTGTTGTTGCTGTTTTATTTTATGATTTTTTTAAACTCTGTGCTGATTACTCTAGACACACCCAATTTCTTTTGCCTTGACTTTAATGTTAGAAATGTCCCTACCTTGGTTCTAGAATTAGATCTTGCCAGTCAATCCCTGGCATGTCACTTTTCTGTGACAAGAAAACTGAGAAATAAATCAAGCTCATTGTAGTGAGAGACTGCCCCTGATAAGACTTTTTTCCCCAACTACTCTATAGGTGAGGTACTCAAATCTAACCTAGAATGCATTGTTATCCTGATAGCTACATAATTGTGGAATTAACCTAATGCCCATGTTTTGGAGATATAACCTCCAAATTCTAGAACAGATTTTGATAAACTTTCCTTTTAAAAATTTTTTTTTATTATGAATTTTACAGTTTTTCCCCTGATCTTGCTTCCCTCCCCCCACCCCCCCACCCCACAAAAGGCAGTCTGTTAGTCTTTGCATTGTTTCCATGGTACTCAATGATCTAAGTTGAATGTGATGAGAGAGAGATCACATCCTTAAGGGGAAAAAACAAAATACAAGAGATAGCAAAATTACATAAGATAATTTTTTTTTAAATTAAAGGTAACAGTCTTTGATCTTTGTTCAAACTCCACAAATCTTTCTCTGAATAGAGATGGTATTCTCCATCACAGATATCTCAAAATCATGCCTGATTGTTGCACTAATGGAATGAGCAAGTCCATTAAAGTTGATCATCAACCCCATGTTGCTGTTATGGTGTACAATGTTCTTTGGTTCTACTCATCTCGCTCAGCATCAGTTCATGCAAATTCTACCAGGTTTCCCTGAATTCTCATCCCTCCTGGTTTCTAATAGAACAATAGTGTTCCATCACATACATATACCATAGTTTGTTAAGCCATTCCCCAGTTGAAGGATATTCACTTAATTTCCAATTCTTTGCCACCACAAACAGGGCTGCTATGAATATTTTTGTACAAGTGATGTTTTTACCCTTTTTCATAATCTCTTCAGGGTATAAACCCAGTAGTGGTATTGCAGGATCAAAAGGTATGAACATTTTTGTTGTCCATTGGGCATAATTCCAAATTGCTCTCCAGAATGGTTGGATGAGTTCACAGCTCCACCAACAATGTATTAGTGCCCAAGATTTCCCACATCCCTTCCAACACTGATCATTGTACTTTCTGGTCATGTTGTCCAGAGTCCAAGAGGTGTAATGTGGTATACCTCAGTGATGCTTTAATTTGCATTTCTCTAATAAGTAGTGATTTAGAGCAATTTTTCATATGAGTATGGATCACTTGAATTTTTTCACCTATAAATTTCTTTTGCATATCTTTTGACCATTTGTCAATTGGAAATGGCTTGGATAAACTTTCTTGATTAGAAGAGATGGAAGTATGGATAGTTCCCTTATCAATTAAGAGATGCTTGTGGAGGATTGGTAATGTTTTGAAGTAGTAATCTTGCCATAGAACAATCACTAAATCCCATAGTAATTTTTCTAACACTTCTGATATGGCTTGAATACTAGTCTTCTGATAACCCAAAGGTTTTATTCCTTCACTATCATTCCTCCTGCTCGGTCCTCCATTGTTTATCTCCTTAAATCCTACTCTCTCCCTTGGGTGAATCAAAATCTACCAAATAAAATTCAAATGATCTCATCATTCACTTGCTGATAAGACTATATTGAGAGCCTGTTGAGTCCCCCAAAGCTTCTCTAATGGAATGATACATTGTGAAATGTCATAAGAAGCACTTGCAAAGAACTTTTTGAGAGAGAAGTCACTTCCAGCTGGGATGTAAGAGAACTTTGGTGGAGAAGATGGCATTTGAGCTTAACTTGGAATAGAAATGCAAGAAGGGTATTCCAAGTAAAGGAACCAGAATGAACAAAGGTGTGTAGGGAGGAAAACATGACTCATGTTCAGACAAATGACAAATTTAACTAGAACATATGCATAGGACAGTAAAGGGAGACAAGAGTAGGAACTTAGGTTAGGACCAGATCGTGGGCATGCTAGAGAAAGGATTTTAGATTTCATTCTATAGTACACAGTGAGACAGTCACTGACGATCATTTTGAGCAAGAGAGTTACATAATCAAAACAGTTGTATTGGAAGATTGATGATGTAACAGGATGCAGCATAGACTAAAAAGGGGAAAGGTAGGAGACAGAGAGATCAGTTAAGAAGTTTTATAACAAGAAGTTTGCAAAATAAATTTGAAAGACTTAAGAACTCTAATCAACACAACGAACAAAACAATTCCAGAGCACTGATGATAAAGAACATTATCATCTCCTGACAGAGATTATTACTCATAAGGTAGATGAGACCCACATTTTTGGTTATGGCTAATATAAGGATTTGATTTGCTTGACTATACATATTATTATAAGGGTTTGGTTTATTTTTTGTTTTGTTTTTGTCCTCAATGGGAATGAGGAGAGAAATTATTAATTGCTTATTAATTGAAAAAATTAATATTTTCTGAAGAAATTGAAATATCAGCCCAAGTTTGAGATAACAAGGGACTGAAAAGTGGGAATATAAAGGATAGGGGTGGATTTGAGAATGTGGATAATATAGATTCAACAGGAATTATCCAATTGAATTTCAAGGACAAGCATCTAGGAAAGTTGAACATAACTTTCAGATTGTATATTTATAGTCAGAATCAAAAACCATGTCCATAGGAATTTTAGTATTGTTAACAGAAATAGGAAGATCAGGAAAGGGAACTGATTTTATGGAAAGAATATTGTCAGTTTTGGTTTAGGAATATTTATTATGAATATTTAGAAGAAAGCTAAATGGAAATGTAGAGTAGCAAGTTCAAAATATGAAGCTAGTGCTTGGGAGGTAGCTCTGATCTGGAAATATAAATTTGAATTTTATCTGCTTAGATATGATATTTGAAATCATGATTGTCAAACTCCAAGGTATCTAGAGGAAGCTGACCAGAATGGTCCCACGATGGGGGTGGCTAGGTGGTGCAGTAGATAGAGCACCAGCCCTGAAGTCAGGAGTACCTGAGTTCAAATCAGGCCTCAGACACTTAATAATTACCTAGCTGTGTGGCCTTGGGCAAGCCACTTAACCCCATTGCCTTGCAAAAACAAACAAACAAAAAAAAAAAAGAATGGTCCCAAGACCATGTCAGATGAGAAATGTTTGAAGAAACTGGAAATATTTAGCATAGAGGAAAATAGATGCAGGTGGGGAAAGAAAACTATTTGAGAATGTTTAACATGAAATTAGCAGTGCTAAGTTAATATTCCTACTCTTCTACTTATTATATGTATGTTTGGAGTAAGTCATTTGATCACTTGGGTCTCTATTTTTTTTAATATGCAAAATGAGAAATCAAAGGAATTCTAGAATCCTTTTAGGCTCAGAATCTAATGATCTATAATAATATGATGATCACGGTGGTATAGTGAATTGAGAGCAGGTCTCAGAACTAAAAATCTCTGGATTCGAGTCTTGACAGTGTCAATCTGACATATATTCAAGCAATGAATCAAGAATATAAATTGTAGGACAAACTGTTGTTCCAATTTATAGAGGGACTTCATACCATGCAGAATATCAGGTCTTTTAAAATAAAATCCTAGGCATAGGTAAGATGCTGAAAGAGAATGTCTAGAGAAGGAGGTTAGAGAAATAATCTGGGGGAATCTGCATTTAAGAAATGATGGAAGAGACATTGAATTCTGGAAAATTAGCTTCATCTAGAGAGAACTGGAATCTCAATTCTCTATGTACACTTTCCCCTTCTTGAGGTACCCAATACATCAAAAAGCATATTACATAAAATATTTAAAAGTTGGCACAAAATGATACTGATTCTAGACCTCATTTACCATTTATTAATTAATTAATGTTTTCCCAATATGTATGATTCTCCATGTGGATGCCATAGCCTTTCTTCCAAGTCACCAAGGTACAATTTGTTAAATTAGTGCTCTGGTGCACTAGCTCAAAGTTAGCAGCCTGTATTTGCAAGCCTCACATGAAAATGACCTTGGGGACAAGGCAAAGCCATTGCTGGCATGGCAAGGCAGAAGGAGTTGTGTCTCTTACTCTAGGGGGTTGCTAACAAATTTACTTACAGTGGCATTCCAGGGTCACAGCTGAAAGAAATAGGATTGCTTAGTGGTAAGTAAATAGATCTCACCATCCTTGGCTCCAGCGAGAGAGTAAGGTCCTAGTTCACTGAATGCCAAACTTGACTCAGTGCTATGCTGAACAAAATGCATGATGACTCATTGCTAAACTTTATTCCCTATGTAGACATGCAAAAAGCCTACATTAAAAAAATAATTAAAAGAGAAAGGAAAAAGTATATGAATATGAACAACTTCATGTTGTATCAAAACCTCCAGTAATCTAGAAATTCTGTTCAATTTTTGCCATTTGAATATGTATTATATGTGGAACACTCTAATAAATGACAGGAATACAAAGATCCTTCCCCCCCTCCAATATTCTACTTAAAGAATATACCCTAAGTAAGTAAATACCAGCAAATAATTTGAAGAAAGGAGAAAAGAATACTAATAACTTAGGAAAATCAAGATGGATGTATGAGTCTCATGATAACTCATCAATAGCCTTTCCCTCCCAGATTATTATTCTTGTGATGGTAAATTAGTAATTGAATGGGCATTGCCTTAGACAAAAGACTAGATAAAGATTGTAATTAAGAAAGCCTAAAGTCACCCACAGCATCCCAGGTCATCATCAGTTATCTTGATTTTTGTCTTGTCACTGGACTTTGATGACTGGAGCAGAGAGGGAAGCTGAAGTCTGTCTAAAAATCTCACCTCATGTCCAAGTCAATATTTGTGATGTCTTTGGTCCTTTTCAAGAATGAATGATGAACTATAGTCAAACTAAGACTTTCAAGGCATTCCAAAAGACAGAAGTTAAGAAGACTTAGGGAATAATATTTCTCTCATTGAAGATCTTTTGAGATAACTTATTGTGCTTTGGGTAACTCTGATTTTCAGTTAAGTTCAATTTCTCCCTTACATTAAATTCAGCAAGTATATATGAATCACTTATAATATTGTGAGGTTCTGACCTGGATAATGATCCACCTCCACAGAGGTGAATTCTAGAATGTCACAAAAGGGGAATAATAGGTCAATTGGATTAGAAAAGATTTCAAAATAGCACACTGGAAAGTGCAACTAAGTGGTTCAGTGGATAGAACCTGGTCCTAAAGTCAGGAGAACTTGAGTTCAAATCGCACCTCAGATGTTAACTGTAACTGTGTGATCCTGGGCAAATCATTTAACCCATGTTATCTCAAAAAAAAAAAAAACAAGAAAGAAACAAAAACAGCAGATTAGAACCAAATTAGAGAGAGATTCAAATAATTTTTATGAAACTATTTTGTCCAAGTGTTAACTGGTATTCATTAAAACTAATTGAGAGAGAGAGAGAGAGAGAGAGAGAGAGAGAGAGGTGGTCAAGACTTGCTTTAGAAATATCAATCTGACAGCTATATGGAGGATGAACTGAAATGAGAAAAAAAACTGAAGCAGAGGTAGAAACACTTGAGAAAGTATAATTTTTTTCCATAGCTCCAAAAATGATTTTAGAAAAACCCCTTAAAAAAAGGAATGTCAAAAGATTCTGAAGCAACAAGATAGAATGTATTTGACAGTGCAAATTTTTGTTTTGTCTCAGCTTTCTCATCTGTAAGATGAAGCAATTCTTTTAAATGATTTCAAAGATATCTTCCATTTCCTTTGAAATTCTATTTTTCAATCTAACAATACTTCTTTCTTCTATCCACTTGCAATCAAATGAGGGCAAAATTAACTTGCAATTATGTTAGTATGTAAACTTCCTTCACTGATGAAGATCGCAGCACATTTGTAACTTGAATTTTCAAAAGTTGTCTAATATAAATGAGGGATCATTACAATGATTCTGGTCTCAGAAGAGACGATTCCAATCTCTGAAAGAGCATAGCAAAAGGAGTGGAAAAGAAGAAAGAAATGAGGGAAAGAATATTCACAGGAAAAGAATGATGTTAGATATTCTAGGTAAGAAATTTAAAAATCAATTGAAGAACACAAGACGAAGCAAGAATAGGCTTTTAAGGAATGGAAGAGGGAAATGATTTTAACTTTTCAAGTTGATTGAAAGGAAAAGAGATAGTCATACAGTCAGAAAATAAGGCATTTGAAGTCAAAGCCAGTTTTGAGAAATGTAGGGTCTAGAGCAATAGAGCAAGGGTAGGCTCTTGGACTTCCACATGGAAGTAGAGAAATGAGTCATAACTTTGAGATAAAAGGACTACTAACACTTCAACTTTTTTCTCCTTTGTTCCAGGGACCCTGAGTAACCAGACACATTATAGATCTTTTGGTACAAAAGACTTCTTGCGAAACTTTGGATATCTTGTGCCAGGAATCCTCTGTGTATCTACTTATTTAGAAGTATTTCAGAGTGTATATAATATTGGATTTGGTGACCAGGAAGAACTAGGTTCAAATCCTGCATTGAATACTCACTAGTTTTGTTACTTGACTAAAAATCATTTATTAAGCATCTATCCTATTCCAGGAACTGTTGGATCTACAGACAAAAACTAAATTGCCCCCTCAAATCATTTAAACTTTATAACCCTCAGTTTCCTTACCTAAAAAATAGAGGATAGTGATACCCAGCATAACTTTCCTACAGAGGGGATTATGAGATTCAAACAATATATGATATATAAAGAACTTTGTAAACATAAAAATGTTAGATAATTTCAGTGAGCATTTTTATTATACTCTACTATGACTACTACTACTACTAATACCTACTACTACTACTACTACTACTACTACTACTACTGCAGCAATGAAATAATTGGGGCAAAACTGGAAATGAAGTAGATTTTCATGATAATATTTGTAACTAATATTTATAAAGTATTTACCAAGCGTCAGGTACTTTGTTAAGAGCTTCACAAATTATAGCCCCATTTGATTCTCATGGCAAGAGAGACAATTGGACTCATTTTATAGTTGAGAAAACTGAGGTAGACAGAGGTTAAGTTAAGGATTACTCAGCTAGTAAGTGTCTGAGGCTAAATTTTATCTTAGGGCTTTCTGACTCCAGGTTCAAGATTTTATCCATTAAACCCTTTCACTGTCATTTAAGGGAAGGCTAGAAAAAAATTATAATATATGAATATAGTGGAATATTCTTATGATGTAAGAAATGAGGAAATGGATGACTTCAAGAAGACATGGAAAGATTTTTACGAACTAATACAAATTGAGGTGAACAGAGTCAGAAGAACAATTTATACTATATCATCAGTATTATAAAAATTAACAGCAAACTAAACAATGAAATGTATAAAACCAGGAAAGCAATTTATGCAATAACAATATTGTACAAACTACTTTGAAAACTATAAGAACAATAATCAATACAATGACCATTCAGAATTTGAGGGCTCTCCATGACAAAGAAGTTAGGGATTTAGGATGTGGAATAAAGGATTTTTTTATTTGTCTATGAATATTTGTTACCAGAAATTTGTTTTCTTTCTTTTTTTCTCCCAAGTTATAGAGGTGAGAGGAAAACAAAATAGATTTCTGTTAATTTATTTTTTAACAGAAAAGTGGGGAAGGAGTGTTGCTAAAGTGAAATGTTGTGTACCATTTCAGATAAACTCACTGTTATTAGTTTTGTCGGTTTTACTCTGTTACAAGACACTTCTCGTGAAGTGGGAATAATTGGTAAGGGTTTTAATGTAAAAAGCAACACAAATAAAAATTTTGTTTTTTTTTAATAAAAGAAATAATTGGAAGCAGAAGAAAACTGGGAAGCTGAGAAGAATGATGAGTCTCCTCTTGGCTTATGTTGAATTATATATAGCAAGAGGATCAACAGCAATGTCAGAGTGATAGCTGGAGAAAGTTATTGACTAGCTTGAGGACAGACCACTATAGGTTATTCCCATCTCTGGCAAAAAAAAAAAAATTATTTGATAAGGTGAAACATAAAATGTGTCTGATATTATGAAATCTGAAAACTTCTTAAATTTCTTAAGCTTCAGAGACAATTGGGGAAAGTTGTAGGTTAAGCATTTTTTATGGCTTTGTTTTCAAAGATACAAATTTTGGATCTGGGAGTTTTCTTTGCGATCTAACAGTTCAATATCTGTTTTGGTAATATTAGAAAACATGTTTTGTTTATTCTCCCAATCAACTCAAAAGGTCCCTCAGGAGTCATTGCAGTCTATTGGTTAAATATGTTTTCATTCATATGCTTCTTAAAAAGGTCTATTATTTACCCAATAGACAGTAATGGCTTCAACTGAGCCAAACCAGTCAATCATGTCAATATATATTTAGAATATGTCCTTCTTACAGAAAAATTCTTCTAGGAACCCTTCACATAGTGCCAGGAGTATACTTTAAACTTGCTAGTATCTGAATAGATTGACTTATATTTGGATTTTTCTAAACAACAAAAGCAAACTTTTAATAGCTACTTTGCCTAGGAAGCTTCGTGGAAGAAACCATCTAGCTCCACCCTGTGCCATCCCAGACTTTATCACATACTGTATCCCTAACCTTGGCCAATCCTCTTACAAACAGGTATTGTTGACCACAAAGGAGACAGGATGAAAGAACATGACTGGATCAATGAAACTTCCTTCCCACTACTGGGAAAATAACTCCTAATTCATGTCCTACTAAAAGTAGGTCAGTAAACTGATTCAAAGAATTAGAGCCCTTATATTAGCAGGGGAGCAATTCTCACCTCTGTTTAATCTTTGGTTATTATAGAGAAGTGGAGACACTCATTTTCCCTCCTGAAGAGAGAATTAGCTTAAAAATATGTTTTTGTTGTATGTTTTTTTTTAATTTTATCCACACAAAGTAAGAAGCTCTACTCAGGTTCTTCAGACCATATTATTCCCCTTCTCCCCATCATTTTCAGTATCAAATATAAAATCTTAACTTTGGCATTCAAAACCCCTCATAGATCCCTTTTCCCTACTTTCCAGTCTTCTCATTCCTTATAAGCTACCTCTACTACACACTTCGAAGTTCAATGCAATAAACTCTTAGTTATTACTCAAACTCGCTTCATCCTTTTACTCTGGTATTTTCTCCAAGAATATTTTCCCCATATCAACTTTATCTCCTGTCTTCCCTGGCTTCCTTCAAATCCCAGGTAGAATTCCTTCTACAGGAAACCTTTCCTCGTCCCTCTAGATTCAAATACCTTTTTTTTGTAGTTATTTCTAGTTTATCTTACATATAGCTAGCTTCCTTGTCTGTAGCTATTCACATGTTGTCTCCTCCATTCGAATATAAACTTTTCAGGAGTATACAATACCTTTTACCTTTCTTTGTATGTCTGGTACCTGACAGTGCCTACATCACATTGTATATGCTTTATGGCTTACTGAGAAGATTATTTCTTCATTGTGTAGAGGTTCCATAAAATTCTCAAATGTAATAACAATGGGATGTCACATTTTGTTCTTCAGACCCTGAAAGGCTTCAGGTATAGACCTAGAGACAAATGGCTCACAGGTCAATGGAGTAAAAGGATGGCTAAGTTTGAGGGAGATGACAACAGTAGGTTAGTCATGAAACTAACATATGGATAGAACAAACAATATGTAATTTACATCAGTTTTGGAACCCTAACACCAAATAAATTATAGGTCATTTAAAATACTGAAGTAAAAAGTAGGTACAGACAAGGAAAGCATTATGGAAGGTTAGATGAATTCTATCTAGGCAAGTCCTATGTCAACTACTTTAAATTTATATTTAAAATTGCCCAAACATATTCCTTCCTCTTGGACCTTGTTCCCTAAGGCAGAACACAGCAATGTGGACAAATATGAATTTCTTAAAGACAACTAAACAAACACACAAACCAAAAAAAGACAACTAAGCAAATATGATAAGTAATAAATATAAATTATACAACAGTCCATATTATGGGTCACTGGACTGGGAGTTAGGGGGCTATAAGCAGATGATTCTTAAACCTTTCTGTTCTGGATTCAGGGTGAAGAATTAGGAATTTGGTGAGTGAATTCCCATAAAAATTACAACTCAAAAATATTAACTATATTTGAGTATAATAGGCAGACAAAAGTGGGACTGGAACAATCATTATTATCCTTAGCATCCCATCACTCGTTGTTTGGGGACCTGAGAACTTTCAGGGTGGCCATGATATACCACCAGGAATCCTATATTTCATCCCCGAGGCTTATTAAGTGAAGTTGGCACCTAAAATGTTTTTCCTACATGGATTCATTTTGGAGCCTTATTATAGGCTCTTGAAAGCTAATGAACTCAGAGGAAAAAAATGCCAAAAATGAAAGACTTGAAATAATCAGACTGAAGGGAGCTATTGTATAAGACTGAGAACAATAGGCATCAAGCAGGTTGCATAGAGAATACCTCAAAAGAAAAAATAAAGAAACCTTCCACACCAAAGGTGGATATAGGTCAGTTTTATTGATTGTCCTATCTCACTGATGCAGAATAAAAGGGAGGGGAATGTTCATCAGCTTTAATTTCCTGACTAGGCTATTAAAAATACCACAGGATTTTTGTAACCCCTCCCCATATATTTGTTTTAAAAACTGCATCAAGGAGACTAGAACAAGTGTGAATCTCTTGAGGAGTGTATAAGGTGCTTAATTTTTTCCATTCTCTGCATTCTTCTTTTGTTCCAGACAATTCCAGACTCAACTCCCACTTTTTTCTCCCTCTGTGCAAAAACTAAGGCTTTCTGCACTCAGTTGCTATGGAAACAGAGGAGAGAAACAGTTTATGTATTTCAAAAGCTGTCAGCCTATATGCTGTGGATTTTGATAACTAAACCTACACACAAACCATCTTTCCTCCCCCCCCAACCCCCAGCAGCATGACATTTATTTTATACGCATATGCGTTGGTAGGGAAAATTAAGTATCTATTTGCTTAGCTTTCCCGCAATCAGTTTTATATTTCATTTGGTGTCCAGGGGATAGGGATGGGGGTTGGTGACGTGGTTAGAGAAATATAAAATTGTTCTTAATAAACGTTTACTAAATCAGAAAGAAGACAGAGTTAGCAGGCATTAGAGCTCAGTTTATTGCCCAAACAAAAGATTGAAGCTCTATTAATTTTAAAATAGACGTGGATGTTGCCTGGCTTGTATTTCATATACATATAATGTCGGCTTTTCCCAAGCCAGGTCCCCTAATAAAAGAACTATTGTGAAATTACAAAATGCATTGTGTTCTCCCCCCAAAGGACCCAATTCAATAGCTTATTGATTTTTCTTGACTTTCTCAGCCTTGTAATAGTGGGCTTCTTGGTTACTGGACCTGGAAGTTTGTTTGCTGGAAATTGACTCAGACTCTCTCCCTTCCACCTAGAGCCTCCATCCCTAACCCCCCCCCAAACCCCAGAACAAATGGTCTCCATGAATTCCTGTCCCTTTAATGGCTTGCCTCCCTTCCATACTCAGTTACTTTTCAGTACATCCTAATATTCCCAAGACAAGGGCTATAGGCACAAGGTCATTTTATCAAGTTTAGATGATGCAGTTAAGTGGACCAAGAAAAATACATAAGATCTCTGACCTTCAATTCTGGAGTTCGATACAGTAGTTAAAGGGTTTGTCAGACTTTCTATTATAATGCCTCTTTTACCAGTCTTTATAACTCTGTCATAACAGCTCATTTTAGTCTGAAAATGAGGTCTTAGCCTGAGTGATTTTTTTTCTTTTTTCACGTTTTACCTAGCCATTATTTATTTGAGTGTGCTAATTTTTTTTAAGGAAGAGAAGAGAGATAAATAAAGAAACAATAAAGAGTAATGATTTTTTCTCTTTTTTCTACTAAAAAAATGCCATTGAATTTTTTAAAAAGAATGTAAACTCCTTTGTCTATTTATGAATCCTAGAGTCTATTTATTGCATTCTCCTGTCTAAATATCCATAAACCTTATATATAAAAATTGTTACTGGAGAATTCGGCAATCCATTATAAATCATTTACTGTTATTATTAATAATAGGTAAGAACCACTTTTTCTCCAAGGACATTAAAGCATTTAACAGACCTCATCATACATATACTTATTCTTCCCTTGAGTTAGAGCAATGGATGCTCAAAAGAGCCAAGTGATTTGCTTAAGGCCATAAAGTAAGTTATTAGGAGTCCTATGACCAAGACGCATATCTCTCTTTATACTAGATAATTTGTCACCAAGGAAATAAAATGTATACTTTGCCAGTATTTAGGAAGGGAATAACTAAAATAATATATCTGATCACTAAATATAGGAAATCACAACTATCTAATAGCTAATGTATGTGATAGTGGGCTCTAGTTTCTCTTCACATTTGAGGAAGATTCCAAAAATGTATCACTCACAGAAAGAAGAAAGGCCTCCTTTTAAACTTCTATATAACTAAACTGTTCAGTTCACATGGTATTCCTCATATCTCACTTTATGTTCTAAATACTTGTATACATATCTTATACTAAATTATAAACTATATTAGATTGAAAACTCTTCAGGGGCAAAGAGCAAGTTTTATTTATCTTTGTATTTCCCTCTATGTTTAACCCAGTTCATTGAATATGTAGGCACCTGATAAATTTTTGTTGTTGAATGAATGAATGTCATAGTTCCATTTTCTCCATGGTGGTTAGTCTCATGCTTTTAAACAATCAACTACCCAATGCCACCTAAAGAAGAAATACTTCCAGCCACATGCCAGCTATACCTTCTGTATATTATTTGTATACTATTATCAAAGATTGTAATTGATTCCTTCCCCAAAGTTTTACAAAAAATCTAATTCACTCTGGGAATTTCTCACAAAATGTAAGGAGGTCTTGCTTTTTCTTGCCTCAGATTTGGTTTCTCTTATAATAATAATGTTTGTCCTTCATTCTCAATGAAAACCATGGCTTCAGGGAGGGATACCTTTAAAAGCACATGAATTGGATTAGAGTGAGGGAGTCTGTGTTAAATCACCAGCCTCACTTTCTCCTCCAGAGACATATGGGTCCAGTGGCCAGATATGAATCAGGACAACTGGAGATGGCTCTGAATGCAAGGCAATCAAGGTTAAGTGATTTGCCTAGAGTTGTACAGTTAGTGTCAGTTGTCTGAGGGGAATTCTGGTCCTCTTGACTCCAAGGTCAGTACTCTATTCTCTTAGATTATATATAACAGTGTACCATCATCATCATATGGGTATATTATTTTAGTATGTATATGTATGTATGTATGTATACATGTATAAGTATATATTTATGGAGATATGTGTATGTGGAAGAGCATAAGGGACATGATCTAGGTTATATATCATCCTTTCTAACTAGGATATTGCTAGAACTAAAACCTATCTCAGGTCAAATAAGCAAACTGGTAATAGAGTTATATAGATTAAGAGTTAAAAATAGATCTTTGTTTACTCTTGTGTAATGTAAGGTCAAATATATGGTTGGCATTTTACCGTGAGTTTTTTATTGCATTACACAACTGAACACTAATACAGTGTTGTAGGCACCATTCTCCAAGTCACATCCACAAGGATCTACTCTGTCAAACATAGTACTAATCATGGCAAATAGAAATAAGGGGTTCCAAATAAGCAAGCATTGCCTGCCTTCAAGAAGCTCATACTCTAAGGAAGGAGATATAATATGCAAATAACTATGTGCAGGCAAGATATATACTGATTGAATTGCAGATTTCAGACACAAATGGTCATTCAGGCTCTTCTAAAGTGGGCAAAGTTATGCTAAACCACCCAAAACAACAAATATACATCTCAGAGAATAAATCCCATAATCCCAACTTCCTTCTACAGTAGTTAGTTCAAGAATACCATGCTCTTTTCCTTATCTATTTGAGATAGCACAAGGGAGGAATGTAAATAAAAATAAAAAATTGGAAACTCTAGTTTAAGGTGTACGTTTTTTTTCTTTTTTCAATCTGGATTTGACTTCTAACTCTTTTATATAAGAGCTGTGTGACCTTCAAAAAGTTGTAAGACTTCTCTGAGTTGAATATTTATCTATAAAAATGAGGATTACACTGGCAGCCTCTCCCTGTAAGCTTTATTGTGAGGCTCCAAAGAGATAATACATGTTAACAACAAAAACAATATACCAATATAATCTATTATTATTTGCTTATAGACTTTGGAGCTTATTCTAGCTCAATGACCTCCTCCTGTTCCCTGACTTCCAAAGGCCAATGAATCATGCTTAAAATAAAGATATCAACACTGTAATTATAAACAGCCAAAAAAATATATACATATAAACATAATGTCATCAACAATTCTTTCCTGTACGTCAATTTTTAGGACACATACACATGCCCATATGCATGCATTTTATGAGGCAAGTAGCCTCCTTGATAATTAGTTTTTCCATAAGATGGATCAATTTTCCATTATTTTGGAAAATCACCTATCTTTTAACTGGACCCTAATTTAGGTATTTATTTTTCATCCATGTCTTCCAAAAAGCCAGTTACCCACCACTGAAGTCAGATGAAACAGTATTACACAGCTGGATAATATTAATAGAGTTCTGCCTCTCTCTGAGTCTTGGTCTCCCTTCTGCCCTTCCACCCCCCCCCCCAAATCAAGACAAGAACAAATTCTGCACCTTGGTCATCTTCCAAAGGAAGCAAAGCTGGGCATTTTAAATACCCTAAACCCCTTAGGTCAACCATGAAAAGCAAATCAAAGTCTGTAGATAAACCTCTAATAAAAATGAAGGAGATTATTCATGGGGCACAAAAGGAGAATCCACATTTACTGGCATGTAGCAGTGGATTGTACAACCCAAAGCTAGGGCAGTAACCTTAAAGCTCTCTCAGGGGTGCTTTCAAAGCTCAGTGAGGACAGTGATAAGGGACTGGTGGTGGAAATGGGAGGAACTGAGGGGCTCAGGTGAGTCGGTCAGAACCACAAAATTGTGCTTCCAATGGTCTGGCACTTCGGAAAGGAATGGGAGAACAAAGGGGGAAAGAGAGAGGTCTGTCTCTCGACTCAGTAAGTCTCTCCTGAAGGCTCTCCTTATCATTCCATTCCAGTCCCTGCGATTATGAGGAGGGAGTGAAAACATCCACTAATCAGGGCACTGCGCCGTGTTATTCACAAGCTCATAACTGGCAGTAAAACAGAAAGGCCCATGTCTACTCTGGTGAATAATTTCCACACTGAGGCCCTGAGCAGAGGAGTCATGTCATTTGTAACATCTGCCTCAGGACGTGAGCGCCAAAGTAAGCTAGTTAGGAACTTGTTCTGTCTCCCCAGTCTGGCTCTGGGTGAGGGCCAAAGGGGCCCATGGAGTATATACATAAAAATATGCAAATATATTTAAACTATGAATATGCATGCATATGTGAATATATAATTTAGTAATATACACAGTTGCCTATATGAATCTATATACATGGATCTGAATATGCACATGCATGTGTATGCTCATATGTGCATGTGTTTGTTGCAATCAAGGAGCCTAGGAGTGCTCAGGAAAAGTCAAGGGTGGGGTGGGAGAAGAATATGTGAGTTACTAGGACCATACTATATAGTCAATCATATGTCTGATAAAAAAGATATATGGATAGAGCAGTGGCTCTGGAGTCTGGAGGACCTGAGTTCAAATCCAGCCTCATACACTTAATCATTACCTGGCTGTGTGACCTTGGACAAGTCACTCACTGAACTTCATTGCCTTGCAAAAACCTAAAAATTTTTTTTTAAAAAAGATGTTATGAGGGCAGCTAGGTTTCACAGTGGTTAGGTCACCAACCCTGGAGTCAAGAGTGCCTGGGTTCAAATCCAGCCTCAGACCACTTAATAATTACCTAGCTGTGTGGCCTTGGGCAAGCCACTTAACCCCATTTGCCTTGCAAAAAAAAAAAAAAACCTTAAAAAAGATATTATGACTAGAATTAAAATTTTGGAAAGAATCTAGGCATTCTTCAGAGATATATTTCATATTTCAAGTGACAGTGAAAATGGAAACAGATTGAACAAAGTCTTGGTTCCCTGGTGGGCAAACAAAAATGAGTCTGCCCACTGATAATGACTCCAAGGGATTCTCCATCTTAGCAATTTCAATAAAGACACTCTTTCTTTCCAGATGCATTCCTGGGCCACTGACTCTCCTAGAAGTATTGCTGGTCATCTGGTTCAAAAGAGCTTGTATAGTACTTGGTCATCTTGCTCCTTTGCCTTATCTCTGACACCCTTAGTCTGGGGGAGGTCTCTTTATAATCTTTGTACTTTTCAGACCTTGAATGACCTTTTTAAATCATTAGAACTCTGTACCATTCAAGGTCTTGTGGGATCTGCCTTCCATCCTTCCAATCACATTGGAAAATCAGATGGATCTCATAAAGTGTACCTCTGCCAGCAGCGACCCTTACGCTTCTTCCTGGCATAATGTAATGAAGGAGGTTTCTCACGTCAGGGAAAAAAAAATAGAATCCAGTGATCTGGTCAATGTAAACTGAAGTCTGACTCCAAGGGGCAATGAAGCTATTCTCAGGTGGAAACAAAAATAGAAACATTTGGCGGGGGGGAATTTGGAAATCAGAAAAAGGAAGATTCCTCCTCTCCTTGCTCCTCTCCAACTAGTCAGATCCTCAAGTAATTTCAATAGTGAATAGAGAGCTAAAACCATGAGAGGTTTTTTTTTTAGGTTTTTGCAAGGCAAATGGGGTTAAGTGGCTTGCCCAAGGTCACACAGCTAGGTAATTATTAAGTGTGTGAGACCAGATTTGAACCCAGGTACTCCTGACTCCAGGGCCAGTGCTTTATCCACTACCCACCTAGCTGCCCCCATGAGAGGTTTTTTAGGGGGATTTTAAAATTAATAGATATTCTATAGCCCTCTCTTCCATTAAATATATCATCATCCTCATTATAAATGATTTTTGTGAAATGGCATCGAAATAGGTGACATTTTGGAGGAGATGGAAAAGAAAGGGAATAATTGTAGAATATATAGCTTCTGCCCTCAAGGAACTACCATCTAAAGGGAGAGAGAATATCTATGACAATGATTCCATCATACAGTTTTACCATCTTTACCATCTTTCCTATTCTTCTCTCAGCTTTGGAAAGACAGTTGTAGTACAATAGTCAAATGTACATTGTTGGAATCATTTTATTCTGTCCCATCTTTACTAAATAGTAATATATTTAGTCACACACACACACACACACACACACACACACACACAGTCATACCAAAGAAATAATTTGGAGCATTTACATTGACCTTTCCATTTCCAAAGAGTTTAGTGCTTATTGGAGATGGGTTCTGCCTCACAGCTTCCCTGTGAGGTTTTTCAATATCTTTCTTTCTGTTTTATGTATGGGAGAGCCAGTCACCAAGAGGTTAAGTAACTTGCTTTGAGAAATGGCTGGACTGTGAAAGTGAATCACAGACCCATCCTCCCATAGCTAACCATTCGAGGCAAGTTGAGTCTCATACCCCATCTTGCTATATATGCCAAGTGGTGCCAACCATTTTAACAGCCAGTGATAGACAAGTCATTACAAACAGCTATGTAGGGAAAAGGAAATAAAAACCAGATTCCCATCCTATATAACTCTAGGGGAACTTTAAGTTGCCAGATGTCAATCTGGAGCCATTCCTAAATGCTGCAGCACTCCTCCATCCAGCCCACACCACAAATGTGAAAACACATTACCCTTAGGGGAACAAATGTAACTGAAAGGAGGTGGGTCAAGCCATGCAAACAAAGTTCAGTCCTTTGAAAATCATCTTTAACTTTTCCAAAGAGTTCTTTGCCAGAGGTATATAAATTTCAAGAGATCAGGGAATACTGTATTTATGTGTTTGAAATTTTTCCTTTATATTTCTAGCATTAGAACTATAGAAATATATACTTAGAGCTAGAATGATTCCAAAGGATCAGTTCTTCATTTTATGTTTACTAAACTGAGGCAAAGTCCAGACTCTTGGCCAGAGTCCCTTAACTAATGTCAGAGGCAGGATTTGAACTCAGATCTTCATGACTCCAATACCAGAGCTCTTTATATGTCAGACTGCCTCTTGGTCCACAATACTTGTTTCTTGGATTGCATGATCAGGAGGAAGATCACCTATTCATTGGGTGGACATTAGATTTTCCTGAATAAAATTTATTTAAAACACTTGGTAAATATAAAAGAAAAACATTTTAATATTTTGATAAACTATGATCTTGTGGATAAGGATTTTTCCCTTACCAAGAGATTATAAATCTCCTATACTTCAACTTAGTACATGGCTTTTGAGAGCGACTGAAGCCAGAACATTTTTTTTTTTTCATGTTGGGCTTAATATATTGATGAGCCTCTGTCAACTAAGTTCAGTCCTAGGCCTGAGCATCATTTTCACCTGTTAGAACCTACCAGATTCCTTCTCACCTTTAATTTTTAGAATCTCTTTCAAGTCTCAATTTAGGTACTACCAACTAATATGATAACGTTTTCTCTTGAGAAAGGTTTACATTTTTGTCTTTGTATTCTCAGGACCTAACAGTTTGCCAGGCAACAAATACATATTGATTAAGTAAACACTATGTGCAAGGCATATACACCATACATAGTTGACCCTTAATTGGATCAAATTTTATGATTTTTATTATCACTTGTCCTTTGCTTTTGGAGAGGGCCCATGACATCACAAGTTATGTCTTGATTTATGGATAAATTGGATGTATGTAAGAGAGTTTCACAAAGTCATTAGCCTCATTTTGTCTTCCAGAGTCATAGAAGTCCAGTGGCAAGAAAAAGTCAGGACAACTGGCGATGATAATTTTTATCTCTCTGCAGATGACTCATAGATCTAGATGTATATTCTAACTTCTAGTCCTACATCAACAACTAGATATTTCAAACTGTAATCTGGAGACATCTCAAACTCAACATGATTAGACCCACCCTTCTCTCAAACATATCTATTTCTAATCAGTGTACCACCATTTTCCCTGGTTCCTATGTTCATAGTCTTTGTGTTATTCCTCACTCCTTTCTCTTCTTCACATATGTGATCATTTGCTAAATTTTTAATGAATTAAAAATTAATAATCATGTCTTTTCTCTCCCTCCTGCCTTCCTCCATACTAGGGAAACATAGAGAAACATATATAATGAACAGAAATAGTCAAATAAAATCAATTTCTGCATTGGCCATACCCTAAAAATATGTCTCACTATATTATTTAATCCATCATCTCTTTATTATAAAGTTTGTTGCATTTTTTATCACCTGTCCTGTGGAATCATTAGTGATCTTCGTATTAATCAGTGTTTCTGAGCCTTAGTTCTCCCATCTCTTAAATGAAATCTTGAACTAGAAATAAGAAGAAAGTAGGTACCCATCAAAAATTACAAATTTTCATCCAATGAGCATTTATTAAGGGCCAACTATGTATAATGTACAGTGCCTTGCATATGGCAAGTGGTAAATAAACATCTATTTTTTGACTGGTTGACTGTTAGGTCCTGAGAATACAGAGACAAAAATGTAACAGTACCTCTCCTCAAGAAACTTTCATTCTACTAAAGGGGGGATTGTGATAACTATACACAGATAAATCTCCCCACTGGAATTTCTTACACTATTTTGAATATCTAACTCTTTCTATGTTAAAAATCAGAATTGAATTATTTTAAAAATTCACATACTACTTTTCAGCAGTGCTCTGCAATGCAAACTGATGTATATCTTAAGTACAAATTTCCATCTTTTTAAAACAATTTGATTGTAATCTTTTTGGAAAAAGAGAGGATGGACTTTAGATCATCTCAAAGTCACTCCTAGCTTCAAAGTAATTTCTTCCTGATTATATACCTGACATCAACCTTTAATTATAATAGGAAGCATGTCTTAGTAGTCAGTTTCATAATGTAACTTTTTGGAATTAAGCTCCACATTCAGGGCAATGCTGGAATCAGCTCTAAGCAGTTTACTATATAGATTAATTTTCCACATAAGTCTGTTCACTTTGAAAATTGGCAATCTCTACCAATTAAGATTTGACTTAATGTTTTATTTATTGTCTTGACTTAAGAAAGTATTAATAATGCATACTGAACTTAAGGTTATGTGCACACACCATTCTTTTATCCCCCTCAATAGATTATAATTGTTAAACATTTACTAGCACACCCCTGTATTGCTCCATAAACATATCTGAAGCTTAATATGACTGGAGTAGAAAGCTCAAGGGATGAGGTCATCATTAGATTGGAGGCTAATTATAATGATAAATTAAAAAATAAAAACTGGTATTTAAGTGGCACTTTAAGGTTTGAGCCATTTGAACCTCACAACATCCCCCATAGACTTTCCAGTCAAAATGACCAACTTGGTGTCTGCTGAAATTTGTCTTCTATTTCCCACTTTCTTGCCTTTACATAAGTTTTCCCCATGCCTATAAATGCACTTCCTCCATCCCTGCCTTTAAATGCATTCAATGCTTAGTTCATACCCTAATCCCTCTAGGACTTTCCCTCTTCCACTAGTTGTGAGAACTACCTCCCTTCTCAAATTATTGATTGTGTATTTATGAATCTGTTTGCCTACTGTATCCTCAACATAAAAATGCAAACTCCTCGAGGGCAAAAATTGGGTTTTTGGTTTTGTCTTTGTATTCCCAGGATCTAGAACAGAACCTTGTATTTATTAAGTGTTTAGCACATGGTTGTTGGATGGATTGGATTTTAAATAACATTAATAGAAATAGTTTCATGTTTTGTTGTGAGCATTAACGTGTCACTTTATAATTGTAAATTGTTCAGTATATGTGGCCTGATTTTATTCTCATAATTAATTTGGAAGCCAAGTAGAAAATTATTATTATGTTCATATTTACTCGGATAAGGGAATTGAGGCTTATAGGAGTTGTGGCTTGGTGACAGAATAAGAACTTGACTCTCAGACATTTGGATCCCAGGTCAATGTTTTTTCAATAAAACATGATGCCTCTCAGTGCCACTTATTGATATGTATGAATTCTACTTTTTGTAAGTTGGGGGTTTCTGAATTGGACTGAAACCTTTTAAAAGCACAAATGAATTCTATGTTGGTCTTTGAGGATCACAGACTCAGAGGGGATCCAGAAGCCCTCTAAGACTAGCCACCTCATTTTCAAAAATGAAGAACAAGGTAAGATAGCAGGTAGTTAAATTGCCTACCCAAAGTCACCCTGATAAGTTTATGAGTTAGGATCTGAATCTTTATCCTCTGTCTTTTGAACCATATTCTACCAGAGAAGGATGAATTTTGTTAAAGCAAGTAGTTAGTATGTTAAGTATCTCCCACTTTAAGCTGGAAAGATATAATATATGGATCCTCTTAGTGAAGAACATTGAATTGTCTATTATTCTATCTCTACCAAGAAAAAGAAAATAGGAAAGAATGGGGTAATGAAAGCAAAGGGGAAGCTTAGCAGGGCCTTCAATTATAGGTGACCAAGAAAATTAGCTGACTTCAGGAATTTAGGAAGGCAAGGCAAAAAGCAAGTCTCTTTTCAGTGGGTGAGTCATTTTATAGGTTTCCTTCCTACAAACAGTGTTGCTACACAATCTACTGAAGTTATTTGATCCATGCTTTAAGAAAAAAAAAAGCATGGCAAGACTTCTTTTCAGAAGAAAGACCCCTAAGGAATGGAATACAAATTATGGTTTCTTTTCATCACCACTGCCACCAGCCCTACTGCCCCCCAGCACTAATTACTATTGCTCACAGACCCTATGTTCTATCTCCTTTTTAAGGTTTAAAGAATACCCAGAGCTACACAGTGAAAATCCAAAACTGATTTGGGCTTGTCACTCTCATTTTGAAATGCATTATGTAAGAGGGAAAATCCTTATCTGAAACTACAGGTTTGAAACACACCAGAGGTCTTAAATTAGTCTTCTCTTTGAAGCTAAGTTACAGGGAGGTAGATGGGAACACAGATGATGATATGTACCTGAAAGTCATATTCAGGGGAAAGTACAGCATTGCCTCCTGGGTAACAGGACAGGGAAAGAGATGAAGAGAACCTGAAAGGAATTTAACAACTCTTTTTTTTTTTTTGTTATTCTGATTCCATGTCCATTTTTGGAGAACTTTTCTCTGAAATTCATTTACAAGGGCTGTGTTCCTGGGGGAAGCCAGAATGAAGCTCTCTGGGAGAAAAAAAAAATTCTCCATGTGAGGGAAATTAACTCTTTCAAGGAACCAAGATGCTGTTTAACATCCCAAAGGTAAAACATTGCTGATGCTAAGCAAAAAAGTGTGGCTTCTTTGGGGAACCGGGATCAGATTTCCTTGAAAAAGGAAAATCTTACTTGAAATATATATGTATCTCTCTAGAGAGGGAGAGAGAGAGAGAGAGAGAGAGAGAGAGAGAGAGAGAGAGAGAGAACTGCATATATACATATGCATATATGTATATATGCAGTTCATTGGCTCAGTAAATAGATCATCAGCCCTGAAGTCAAGAGGATCTGTTGACTCCTGATACTTGACTCTCACTAGCTGTGTGACCTTGGGCAAGTCACTTAACTTTGATTGCCTCATGTCCAGTGCCACCTCCAGTCGTCCTGAGTCATATCTGGCCACTGGACCAGATGATTTCAGGGGAGAAGGTGAGGCTGGTGACTTAAACTAGCACTCTGTAACTCAAATCCAATTCACTTGCTTGTTATCATCTCCCTGAAGTCATCTTAAAAAATAAAGAACAAATATCATCATCATATACATATATGTGTATATATATTTATTCAGAGAGAAAATATAAAACAAGAATCATTAAATTCCTGTAGTTTATTACTTTTAAAATAGATCATAAACTAGTAAATGAACTCAAGATGCATTCATAAAGCTGTTGTTCTTTTTTCTTCATTCTTGCAGAGGACCAAGACATCAGGGATGTGATGCCATGAAATGTAATGACTTAGATTTAAATGAGGGGGTGCAGAGTCACTAGACTCACTTTCTCCTCCAGAACCATCTGAGTTCAGTGGCAAGATACAGATCAGGACCACTGGAGATGACCCTGGATGCAGTGGAAGATCTTGGTCTTCTTAAACTAAGGTCTTTAGCAGGTATCAGTTTGCTTGAGGCAATGCCCAGACAGTGATTAAGAGTAGGTAAGAAATGAGGCAGAGAATGACCTCTTTCTTTTACCTAGTCAAAAATAAAAACAACTATCTAGACAGGGAAGATCCTCAGAGTTTCTGGTTAAAACAGAAACAGTTGCTATTGTACATTCATTCTGAGCCGATCAGGGTCTAAACAATGTCCAAGTGGGGCTTGGCCTGGGACTGTTGTTGACCAATTAACCAGAGAAAGTGATTTTTGTTTAAGGAATGATCCTTAAAAAAGAAATCTAACCAGTTAACTCCAAGATTGCTAAAGTTTGAACTATCAATATTCACTGTGAGAATAATATCAGGTCACATGTGCAGAACACTTTGCAATTATAAAGTGACGTATTAATGTTGGCCCTTTTTTAACCTTTTCATATAATAGTAAATAGAAATTATTTCTAGAAATGTTACTTGAAATCCAAACCAACCCAAAAAACATGTGCTGATTAAACACTTAATACATACAAGGCTCTGTTCTAGAAACTGGAAATAAAAGACAAAACCAAAATTTTTGCCCTTTGGGAGTTTACATTTTTACCTAGGGAATACAACTTAGAAAGAGATTCACAAAGACAGTCAATACTTTGAGAAGGGAGATGGTTCTTACAACTAGTGAAATAGGGAATGTTTATAGGGATTAGTATATGAATTAAGCATTCAATGCATTTAAAGGCAGGGGTGAGGAGGAAGTGCATTATAGGCATGGGTGTAAACTTATATAAAGGCAAGAAAGTGGGAAATGGAATACAGAGCTCTTGTAATTATTTTTTTATTTTCATCCATTTGTACATGCATATATCCAAGTTTCGAAATTTCCCTCCACCCTTCCTTCCCACCCTTCTCCCCTCAGTAGGGAATAATCAGGTTAGCTTTTTACAAACATATTTTGTTAAACATATATACAAATTAGTAATTTTTGGTATGAGGAATTAGGATTAAGGGAATAAATAAAAGATAAAAAAGAGAACACTTTATAAAGTGTTCATCAGATTTGGTAGGGATTTTTTTTATCTTTTTTTTTTGTTTTGTTACGTTTTGTTTTTCTTCCTCTGGTTGGGGATAATTACCAGTTAAAAACAGTTGTTTGAGCTCTCTGGACTGTCCAGAGAAGTTGCTTCCATCAAAATTATTCATCTTATAATGTTGTTAATGTGTGCATTGTTCTCTTGGTTCTACTCCCTTCACTCATCATCAGATTGCATAAGTCATTCCATGCTTCTCTAGAGTCTGACCATTTAAAGTTTCTTATAGAACAATAATATTCCCTAGTATTCATTTACCACAACTTATTTAGCCATTCCCCAATTCTTTGCTACTATAAAAATAACTGCTATGAATATTTTGGAACATATTTGGACTTTTCCCATTTTTTACAATTTCTTCTGGATATAGTCCTAGAATTGGAATTGCTGAGTCAAATGGTATTGCTCTTTTTTAGTGTTCTTTGGGCATAGTTCCATATTGTTCTCCAGAAGGTTGGATCTGTTCACAACTCCACCAGCAATGCATCAATGCCTCAATCCTCCCATCTCCTCTCCAACATTGATCATCTTCTCTTTCTCTCATCTGGGCTAATCTAATGGGTGTGAGATGCTGCCTCATTGTTGTTTTAATTTGCATTTCTCTACTCAATAGTGATTTGGAGCATTTTGTTGTATGATTTCATATATATATATATATATGTATATATATAAAACTTTAATTTCTTCATTTGAAAACTATCTGTTCATATCCTTTGACCATTTATCAATTGGGGAATGACTTGTGACCTTATAAATTTGATGCAATTCTCTACATATTTTGGAAATGGGACCATTATCAGAAGTCCTTGTTATAAAGATTGTTTCCCAGTTTTCTGCCTTTCTTCTAATTTTGGCAGCACTGATTTTATTAGTGCAAAACCTTTTAAATTTAGTCAAAATCATTGATTTTGCAGTTTATAATGTGCTCTGATTCTTGTTTGGTCATAAATTTATCCCTTTTCCATAGATCAGATAGAGTATTTTTTGGTCTATTAATTTATCTATGGTATCACTCTTTATATCTAATCCTGTACCCATTTTGACTTTATTTTGGTATAGGGTGTGAGATGTGGATCCATGCCTAATTTTTGCCATACTATTTCTGGTTTTCCCAACAATTTTTCTCAAATAGTGAGTTCTTATCAGCCTTTATATTTGTCAAATAGTAGATTGCCTTAGTCATTTACTGCAGTTTCTTTTGAGCCCATCCTAATCCACTGATCCATTACTCTATTTCTTAACCAGTATCAGGCAGTTTTGATGACTGCCATATAGTTTTAGATCTGGAAAAGTTAGGCCACCTTCCTTTACATTTTTTTCATCAGTGAATACAGAGCTCTTAAACACTTGACCTCAGTTTCCTTTTTTTGGAAAAAAAAGATAATTTCTTACAGGTGTTCTTAACCTGATCCATGAACTTCTTTTTAAAATTATTTTAATATCTATATTTGGATATTTAATTTTCTTTTTGAAAGCCTATGCATTCCACTTTATGCATTTAAAATATTCTCACAAGGGGTCTCAACACATCAGATTGCTATAGGAATTAATATTGTCCCACCTACAGGAAAAGAGACTGAAGCAGAACTCTGAGCCAATGACACTTAATTAAAGGGTATGTGATACCCCTACTGAAATGGACCTTAGATCTACCTCAGGATTTGATTTGCCCCCTACTACCAGAGTGCAATATTTAAGGGTCTTGATACGCAAATATGCAAAAGAGTCATGGTAAATACAGAATTTCATTGAATCATAGATCTTCCTCTTGACGTCCAAAAATGACATACTCTCAGGGGAGTCACAGATTGGGTGAGGCATGGAGCATCTCCACTGACTAAATGGTCATCTTGGATAAGATAGAATGATCTGAAGATATAAAAATAAATTTGGAGATTTTCCATGTAATTGAATCGCCTCTGCCACTCTGGGCTTGATCACTATGACAAGGAAAAACAAGGGTAGAGGGCTTCTAGTTAGCTTCCTATGCTTAATTAAGTGAATTTATAATCTGCAGCTCACAGGGTCTGACACATAGAATTTATAATCACTACCCTTATGGAATCATATCAACTTGATTGATGCTAATTGGAGTAGGGGTCCAAATGAATTTATTTCTCACACTTCCAAAGGAGCCCGTGACATAAAAAATCAAGAATCCTTGGTCAAAAACCTCTTCTGGTTCTGGCATTCTAGATTTTATAACCAAAGTGAAAACAGCACAGTAGAGCTTGGGGTAAAGAGCACAGGAATTGATGACCAATAAGATTGGGGATGAGATCATAGGTATGGGAATTGGAGTCCAATAGTATCATATATTATGTATTGAGATTAGGAAGGGGCCACATGAATCTTTTAGCATAATGTCTTCATTTCACACAAGTGGAAACTGAACCACAGAGAGATTGAGTTACTTTCATAATTCCAAATATGGAATTTGGGAACAAAATTATGGTACAAGCAACATTTTCCTCTTATTCTCTAGTTTCAATCTGACATAGATGGAAGTAGAACTACCACTGGCATTCCCTTTCAAGGCCAGGATGCCTGTATTTAGAGCCTTCTTTCTCTCATGTCTTAAAGTTCTGTTAGTGCAAGGAGACCCTTTCTGCTTCACCCAATTCCAGCCTGAAGCACACATAGGAATGCTGAGCACAAGACAAACTGATGATGACCTAACTCTCTTCTCTGCTTCCCACCATCTACCTGTCACTCACTCTGTTCTAAATATAATGCCAGGTTGATTCTCCCAGACAACATACATTGCAGTTAAAGAACCACCATAGTGATACTGATGAAAATGAATGTTCTGTCCCAATGTGATATGTGGTCTTACAAGGGAAGGAATGGGAGTGCCCAGTTTTAATGGGTAATAGTAAACACACAAAATAGGTGTTCAACCCTCATGAATGAAGATCATAAAGCATTTTTAAGTATAAAATGGACAAGAAGCAGATAGATGTTTCACATAAAAGGAATGCTAGTGTTTTAGTGGCCTATGAAATCAATATGAATCAACAGTGTGATATGGCAGCCAAAAATGTATTAATGAAATTGACTTACTAAAATACTTCCAAGGCCTATGTTTTTATCTTTCCTACTCTTTCTATTGATGCAGATTAAAATCTCATTATTCTTTATCAGTTGGTTTAATGAATTCCTGGGATCAGGGAGGGAGATGTAAGTAGGTATCAAACCTGAGAAAAGACTATCTAGGCTGTGGTTTCTGGGAAATAATATATAGGGAGTGGAGAAGTCCATTATCTGGTTGCTTCATTTTTAATTAACTTGTTTTAGTTTTAGGTTTTAGTTTTTAGTTTTGGTTTTGATTTGTTTTTTTTTTTGATAACTAGGTGCCAAATCTGGGGATATAAACTAAATGCATTAGCAGGGATTGATTTGATGCTTAACAGAGAGTTAGTCAGACAATAAATATATATTAAACACTTATTATGTTCAAGAATGGGTTATAAATCAAGAATTGAGTTGAAGGAATAAGAAATCAAGAGGGAGAAATTATAGAAAACGGAATGGAGACAGAGAAAAATCATCTGATTAACAAATCAGTTCAAAGGCATCTCTGACACATTCAGGACAAATGCCATAGATTGCTAACCCTGTACATCAATAATATAACTGGTTGATTAATTTCACTTTATGCTTTCCAATTAGAGGTTTTAACATTTTGAAGATGCATCTTTTATAGCTCACTGAATGCTATTTGTTTTGATTTTTTTCCCCTACTCAGAGAAGAATTGGAGATAGTATATATATTTGCAAAATAATTCTAAAATCACCAAAAAGTATGCTCTGAATATTATGCTAAGTAACCTGAAAGGTTAGAAAGGACCTCTAATTAATTTCCCTGACAAATGACTGTTCAGAATTCTCTTAAAGATCTCCAGTGAGGGCGGCTAGGTGGCAGAGCGGATAGAGCACTGGCCCTGAAGTCAGGAGTACCTGAGTTCAAATCTGGCCTCAGACACTTAATAATTACCTAGCTGTGTGACCTTGGGCAATCCTCTTAACCCCATTGCCTTGCAAAAAAAAAAAACAAAAACAAAAAAAAGATCTCCAGTGACAGGAAACTACTTATCACCTCATGAAGCAAGCATTCATTTTTAAACAACTCTAATCATCTAATCTAATCAGGGAGAACCAAAATGGATCTCTCTGAAATTTTCACCCATTTCTTCCAGGTCTGTCCTCCAGAGTGAATTGTGCATTACCTCACCTTTCTCTAATCCCTCTTTTACATGACAACCCTTCAAATTTACATCCAACAGAACAATCATTCATTTTCCATTTTTTTAAACAAGGTACTAGATTTTGTGATATAGGAAAAAATCCCTCTGGCACAGAGATCAGTAACTGCATTTTAGCCCTAGATGGTAAATGGGATACTGGATTTCTCTATTCCCAAATGTCAGCTAAACCAAAGTTTCCTCTCAAAAAAAAATTATTCATAACTTTTCATATTTATATATTTCTGTCATTTCTTGGTACACTACCCTTCCATAATGTCCTCTCTTGTAACAAGGAAATATAATTATTCAAAACTATCTGAAAAAGCAACTTTATCTGTCAGAATATAGAACATCCAATGATCTCTATGCCTGTACCATTTCCCCAACATCCTCCATGAGGAGTAATGCATTGATCAACTATATTTTGGAAGTAATATTTGGCATTGTATTTAATCACAGTTTATCTTCTTTTTAGTTTTATTTTCATTTACTTAATTGCATTCTGCTTCCTTCTGTCTTCATTTATTCAAATTAATGCTATAGGGACATAGGAACATAAATCTGGGAGGAAAAGGCACCTTAAATGCCAGCTAGTCCTAACTCCAGGTGTTACAGATGAGGAAATGAGGTAATACTGATAAAGACTGATAAAGTCTAGAGACTAACTTGGGGCATCAGATAGGGCAGTGGATAAAGAGTTATAAGCATGAAATCAAGAAGGTCCATCTTCTTGAGTTCAAATCTTGCCTAAGACATTTAACTGTGTGACCTTGAATAAGTCACTTAACCTTCTTTACCTCAGTTTCCTCATCTGTAAAATGTGAAGGATAAGGAAATGACAAGTCACTCTGGTATCTTTGCCAGGAAAATTCCAAATGATATCAGAAAGTCAGAGAAGAATGAACAGCAACAGCAGGAGAGAGCAACTTAATCCAAAATCATACAGATAGTATGTGGCAGAGTTAGAATTAAAACTCAGGTCCTCTGACACCAAAAGAAGCAGTCTCCCATTGCAAATTCTGTCCTTATATTTCTTATATTCCTTATATTTCATTTTTTTAATGACATAAGGGTTATTTTATTAAATCCATATACCAAAGTTTGTTTAGTCATTCCTCAATAGATTAACAACCTTCTTGTTTCTTTTTTTTTTACTTACTACAAAGAATGATACACTGGATTATTTTAGTATTTTTTATTTATTCATTTATTTATTTATTTAGTATTTTAGTATTTTTATATTTAACTTGTAAAGTATTTTTTTCCCTTGGCATTAGGGAAAAGGACAATTGCTTATGAAGTGTCAACTATGTGTCAATACTGTATTAGCATGTTATAAATATTATCTCATCAGATCTTCATACCCTTTGACCCAGCAATACCAGTATTAGGTCTACATCACAAAGAATTCATAAAAAATGGAAAAATTTCAGACACTCAAAAATATATATAGCACTCTTTTTGTATTGGCAAAGAATTGAAAATTGAGAGAATGTCCATCAATTGGGAAATGTCTGAACAAATTATGGTATATGAATGATATGTAGTACTATTGTTCTATAAGAAACCAGCAATGGTGGAACTTTAGAGAAGCATGAAAAGAATTACTTGAATTGATGCTGAGAAAAGTGAGCAGAACAAAGAGAACATTGTACACATTAACAACAACATAATGAGATGATCAACTATGATGGACCCTGCTCTTCTCAGCAGTACAGAGATCAAGATCCTGAGAGACCTACTGTAGACAATTTCATTCACATCTAGAAGAAAAAAACCTTGGAGTCTGAATGCATGCTGTATTCACTTTTTACAAGACTTCGTTTATGTTTTTCCTTCCTTTCTCATGGTTTTTTCCCCCTTCTCCTCTTTCACAACATGATTAATATGGAAATAAATTAAACAGGATTGTACTTGTACCACTTTTACCAGACTGACTGTTCACCACTAAGGGGAATGCTGAAAATATTTCATAGCATGTAATTGGAAAATGTAAAATAAAATTTGAATTAAAAAAAAGTTCTTTACCACAATCCTGGGATGTGTTATTATCTCCATTTTGCTAACTGTGTGTCCAGGGTAAGTCACTTAACTTCTATCTACTTTGTTTTTCTTGGTTATAAAATAAGAGTAATGATAGTAGCTACCTTCCAGGGTTGTTGGGAGGATCAACTGAGATATTTGTCAAGTGCTTAGTATGCAGTAAGTGCTTATTATTTGCCCACCATAGAGGGGCATTTAACAGGAAATGTGGCCTCCTTCAAGTTCTCTTGCTTATTCAGGTCTCCCATCCAGAAAAGGATGGGGCTTTCTCTGACTCATCCTTAATCCACTTGGAGGAAGGTGGACCTCACCATGTGGCCTGATGAAGCCTAGCCCATGGCTATTTTTCTCTCTCCCTCTCTGTCTCTCTCTGTCTGACTCCTCTCTCTCTCTCTCTCTCTCTCTCTCTCTCTCTCTCTCTCTCTCTCTCTCCTGACCTGTCTTCAGTATGCTTATTGCTTTTCTTATTAATTTTGGCCAATGCAACTTGGAACAATATTTTGCCATAATAAAATCCTGGGCAGTTTTAACATCCCAGAGAGTTGCAACTTCCTTTGCCTTTTCAGTGGCCTTAAATCTTCTGCCTTCAATCTCTAAATCTCTAATAATCAGCAACATTAGGACAGAATAGCCATAAAGGCAGAGGTCACAGCATCTTCTCTGCCTTTGGGTGTAAGCTGGAAGCCAAGAACCTTGATGTGACCCAACTTGGATCCCTTCTTCCCCTCCAGAACAGTAAAGTCATGATGCCATAAGAATTTTCCTAAGTTTCAACCTTTAGATCTGCTGACAAAGGAAGTCAAATTTTTAAAAATCCTTTCTGACCTCTTCCCCAACAAGTCATTTGTTCTATGTTGTGCCATAGAATTTCTTGAAATTTAGCAAATTCTTGAAAAGAAAGATTTAATCTCCTCAGGAGGAGCTGCTAAAGATTTGTGGATGCCTATTCTTAACATGTCAAATGTGGCTTGGCTGCTAAATTTACTGGGACCTCCTACACAGCTGAGGATTTCTGTGACTCTGCTGGAAATAATGGCTTTCAGAGGCAACCAAACAGCATTAGAGAGAAATATTGGAGGGAAAACAGATTTTCAGGTTGCAGAAAGAGTTCTCGATTTGAAAAGGAAATTAGGTTTCCAGAAGCTCATTATATTGTTTTCCCTTATGTTTGACCCCCAAATTGGAGTTTGAGTTTCTTCATTTTCTCTCCTAAAATCATCTGCCAGGAATTAGGTAACTCAAATTTCCAGGCCTTCAAAGGCCACACAAAAATGGAAGTATTAATTCAAAAGTATTATTATGGAATAAATTGAATTTTGTTAAGTTGCCTTTTAAAACCCCCCATTTCTTCTTGTGCTTAATCATTACAGGTAATTTAGAAATAAATGCTTCCACAGGTGAACCAATAGAAATATTTCACTGTCATTGAACAAAAAGCTAAAAACTAATTACTGTATCGAGCACTCTCCTAGAGGTAATTTCTGTAATCTTTTGGGATCATTGCCCATTCCTTCTAGCTTCCATCCTCTTTCCCCACACAATTCTCTTAATTCCTAACTATGAATACTATTCCTTCTTCTTTCCTCTTCTTCAAGGAGGTAAAGGTGATAGTCTGTGACTCAATTTTATTCCCTGCTTCTTTTGAAACTGCATTAAATTAATTCCCCCATAAGCAGAATGGGTTACCCTATTCTATTCTCAAGTGGTCACAGAGATGCCAATGGCATTAAATATTCAATTACTCCTCAGCCACTTGGGGAAAAGTTTTGTTTATCTTTTAACTCACTGATGCTGGGAATCTGTATGCATAAAAAGTCCTTCTGGATAATTTGGTTTATCTTTCCTAAAACTCAACACCTATACCAAGGAAATAATTGTCATCTGAACATTCTGTGCTCTGGTGCTAGGTTTTTCTAGTAGACATCACTAAGTGAATACCTAGTTTAACTTGGAAGTGTACCCCCAAAGTGTCACTGAAAGAGTGTGTAGACCTTTTCTGTATCTCCTGCTCAATACTCTAATTCACTTTGGCATATGGTGTGAGATAATAAGATACATATTGAGAAGATGCTAAACATTGCCTTTTTTATTCCACTCCCCTTCTACACTTTAGTGTAAATATCATGATTCCTCTCTCTTTCTATCTGTCCCCTCATGGTACTCTCTTTAGCCTCTTTGATCTCTCTCCCTGACTTGTTTTCATGATACCTCTTGTGTCCTTTTTATGGAATCTTTCCTCTTTCTCCTGATCCTTTATCTGAATGCTTTTATGCTTTCTCTGGTCCCTCTGTCTCCCACTGCTCCATCTTTCAAAGTCAGTGTGGTACAGTGGATGGAAAACAAGCTCTAAAGTCAGAAGTCTGGCTAAGAGAGAGGTTCTCCAGATCACTGATCATTAGTCTAAAGATAGATCAATACTACCTGCTATTACTGAGGGGAACTTGCCTTTCCCTAACATGAATCTCATTGCCTAGTTTTGACTAGGCGCAAGAATTTCAACTGGATGCTGACCCCTTCAAGCCCGTCTCTCTGAAGATATCTCAGAGCATTATTCCATGGTGACCTATGGACCCCCAATCCACTTTGCTGGACCATCTAAATGGTGTAATTGGGACCTTGGTCACCTCCTACCAAAGCCTAGGTACCACTTAATTTTTCCATATCCCATGCACAGACTATGGAATAGGATCTTCCTGTGTGTGTGTGTGTGTGTGTGTGTGTGTGTGTGTGTGTGTGTGTTGTCTCCCCCAATTAGAATATCAGTTCCCTGAGAATAGGTTGTTTTAATTTTTTTTTGTTTGTTTTCAATCAGTCCCTTCACCTCTTTGAAGCTCAGTTTCCTTGCCTGTGAAATGGAGTCACCTCTATCTGCTTCCTGAAACTGTTGGGAGACTTAAATGAGATGCTGCATGCAAAGTACTTTGAGTTATATAAATGTTGTCAGCTATCAGAGTTATTATTCTTATTTCTATGCAGACAAAAGAATCAAACACAGTTAGACTTCGGATTTATGAAAACACTAGCCCCTCCTCACTTCCCCCAAGGACTTCAGGTGCATTCTGTCATTTTTCTCTTTGTTTCAAGTATTTCAAGAGAATGAGACTAGAGGAGTTTGAAAATGAAACATCATTACTTAGTTGCTCTATTGCCCAAACCCCTAGCCGAAAGAAACACGAACCCCAGACCCACACACATTCATGATGCTTCTGGCTAAAGGAATGCTGATACTGAGCAGCAGAGCTATCAAATTAACAGAGAGCACATTCTAAGACAATAAAGAACAGCATCTCCACCCAGAGCACAACAGACTGGAATGAAAAGCAGCCCCCACCTTCAACCAATCCCCCAGACATAAAACAGTATCAATGTAGAAATATTAAAGGGAAAATTAATAATTTATTTTAAAAATTCATTTGCTGCTGCACTTTGGTGAATTAATTACTTTCTATCCCTCTTCTCTCTTTTTCCCTTCCCTCCCTGCTAATGAAGGAGTTGCAGTGAGAGTGAGGAGGCAAAGGGTGGGGGCAGGGGGGGGTGGTTTGGGTGAGAGACTGAGACTGGAAGGTTTCATTGAAATGCAAAGAACAGTTTTCCTATAGGGACTTCCTCTCCTAGAAGAGCTATTGCTGTGTTGTGTATATGGGCAGCTTGCATGACCTAGAGAGAACAGGAGGGCAGTTTTCAATTAGTCCCTTCTTTCTCTGCACCTGGAAAGAAATAGGAAACATGTTCTATGTTCTATTTTGTATTATGGAGGAAGGGAGCAAAAAGCAAAAGGTCCAAGTTGCTGAAAGATGAATGCATTGCTTATCCTCCACTCTTTTTTCCCCAAGTCCAACACACTCCCTTGCATACTTATGCAAGAAAGATGGTGTGGAAAGCAAGTGAAGGGCTGCAGTATAAGCTTTTAAGTTTGCTTGGAGCTTTCTAATGGGGTGGGGGGAGGCACACTTGCCCATCAATGGGTAGCTAAATGGGGCTGGAATACTGTGATGGAATCCTGGCAAAGCTCAAATCCAAGGTCATTCAAGTTACTGTCAAGGCTTAAAAAAAATCCATCAGAGGAGTCTCACTTGCCCAAACCAAGGCAAGTGAGTGTCCCATTGCTTGCATTTTCCAGAAGCTTTTAGAATAATAAGACCTACACTTTCAATATGCCAGTCCAAGCCATCATTTTCAAGTACATGAAAAAAAATACTGTTTTCAAATACTTTGTATGGAGTCAAATCCTCCTCTCAGTATATTCCAGAATGAATGCTTTGAAGCAAGGTACTATATTTTCTCATATAAGAAAAGCAAAACAAACCTCAATAAATATCAGCAGTTATCTTAGCCCCAATTACACAAGAGGGTAGGGGAGGGGTTGAAGCAATGCCTATAGGCACTCCTGCATACCTATGCAAGATAGAAATCATCATAATAATATTTATCCTTAGGAGAAGACCATGACATCAGGGACATAATATGACAAGCACTTGAAATGATCTGAGTGAGTCATCAGCCTCAATTCTTCCTCCAGAGTTATCTGGGTCCAGTGGCCAGATATGAGTCCAAATGACTGGAGATGGTCCTAGATGGAGGCAATCAGGGTTAAGTGGCTTGCCCAAGGCCACACAGCTAGTAAGTGTCAAGTGTCTGAGGCTGGATTTGAACTCCTATTCTCCTGACTCCAAGGCCAGTGTTCTATCTATTGTGCCACCTAGCTGCTCGTCATGTAATCATAAGCAGAGATTTAAAAAAAGAAAGAAAAAGAAGGAAAATAGGAAGGGGGGAAAAAGGGAGAGAAGGGAAAGACAATTCAATTTTTTATTCAATTCAAAAGGAAGAGGAAAAGAGAAAAGGACAAAGTATATGGCAGGGCAAAGACAATTAAAATAATTGGTGCCTTTTATCTCTAAAATCCTATGCCCTATTCCTCAGCAATGGTATAGCAACAGAGGGAACAGTATTGGATTAGAAACAAAGCAACTGGGTACAAATCTCAGTTTGACCACCTATTATATATATGACCTTAAGCAAGTCACCTAAACTTTCTAGCCTTAGTTTTTTTTTTTTGTCTGAAAATGAGAAAAAAGGATTGGATTAAATGACCTCTAAAATTCCTTTCAGCTCTTTGATCTCTCCAGAATTCCACTATCATTAGCCTCAGGAGTCCTGAGTCATTGTTCTCTGTTTTGGCACCTTTCCCAGTTCCATTTTCAAATACACCTATCTTCACCATTCTGTCTAACTCAAAATTCTGTGTTCTGATGGTGGAAAGGGTAATTTTATCACTGTTTTCACCTTTTCTGAGAGGGTCAGAACCCTAACTATAACTTAAATAGAATTTTCTGGACAAAGGAGTGGAGAAGGCATTGTCAAGTGGTAAAACACTGGACTTAAAATCAGAAAGTCGAGTTCAAGTTCTAGTTTATTATGTAATTATTTCATTTTTCTTAGATGGTTCCCTTATCTAGAAATTGGGAACAATATTCCTTTCCTATTTCACAGAAATGTGAGAATTGAGATAATACATGTGAAAATATTCTACCTTTCACAGAAAGCCTGACCTAACTTCTCTTGAATCTAGTACTTTCTTTCCCTCTTTTAAGTATTTCCTATTTCTCTTGGTTTTTATACAGTTGATTACATGTTGTCTTCCCATCAGATTATAAGCTCTTTGAGGGCAAAGACTGTCTTTGGTCTCTTTTTGTATCCACAGTGCGTAGGACAGTGCCTAGTATATAATGGAAGTTTAATAAATGTTTAATAAAGTTTAATAAATTCCCACAGGAATTTGACTAAAATTTACTCCAAAAGGCTTTCTTTTTTCAAATGTTCTTTTTAAAACAACACTGAAAACTTAATGATTTAAATGAACATGTCTATGTTATAAGGATTGAATAAGTAGCTATTAAAACCCTCATGTATAAATATATTCATGTTCATATACATGTATACATATATATATGTGTATGCATATGTTCATGTGTACACATATATTCGAATTAACTTTGTAGGAAGCACCCAGTGAATTAACTTCCCATATCATTATTCTTAAAATAACCGAATATTCTACTTCCTACCAGAAAATTAAACAACTAAGTGATACAATGGATACAATCCTGGGCCTGGAGTCAGAAAGATGTAAATTCAAATCTGATTTAGTAGCTAAGTAAACCTGGAAAAATCACTTTAACCCCATTTGCCTAAGTTTCTTGCTCTTTATAATAATTTAGAGAAGGAAATGTCAAACCACTTCAGTCTTTTTGCCAAGAAGACTCCATATGGGGACATGAAGAATCAGACACAAGAAAAACAATTAAACAAGGAGAATTATGAAATTTTCAGAAATTTCCAAACTTTTTCTTCTTTATATTTATATTCTTTTTAAATTATTTTTTTTTTATTTAAGACAATGGGGTTAAGTGACTTGCCCAAGGTCACAGATCTAGGAAATTGTTAAGTGTCTGAAGTCAGATTTGGACTCAGGTCCTCCTGACTCCAGGGCCAGTGCTCTATCCACTTTGCCCCCTAACTGCACCATATTAATATCCTTAAGCAGTGGTCTGATCATATTATTCCCCTAGAGAAACTTTAGTGCTAAAGAAACTTTAGTGATTTTTTTTTTTGCCCTTAGCAGAAAATATACTCTTCTTTTATTTTGAACCCTCACAAGCTGACTCCAAAAAGATTTCACACTTACACCCTTCCCCATGCATTCTAGGTTCTACTCTGACCTTCTTGTTGCTACCCATTTATGACATAATGTCTCCTCTTGTCTGTGTCTTTGTATATATTGTCCACTATAGCTGGCATATTTTCCCTTCTTATGCCTGTCTCTTAGAATCTCCATTTAAGATTCAGTTCAAGTGCCACTTTCAATGTGAGGTCTTTCCTGATGCCCTTCACTTGTTAGTATTCTCACCAAACAAAATTAGCTTGTATTTGCTTTGTATGTATTATATTGACTTACTTGTATATGGTGTTGCAACCCTCCCACCAATAGAATATAAACTCTTTGAGAATGTTTCATTTTTTGCTTGATGTTTTTGTATTCCCAACACTTATTGCCTTAAGTGACTAATAATGAATCAGTAAATGAGCTTACTGAATTTTGTTTTTTTTAGACCAATATCTCATCTCTTTCTCCTCCCTTTTCCCTCTTAACTCCTCCCATTCAGAAGAGTACTTAACTAATGCTTCTTAGGTCAGAAGATGAAAAATGAGATGCTTTCTCATCATTGCTTCATCCTAGATCAAATAACAGGGACTAAATGGGATTCTCTTCATGTGCTAGTCCTCAAACTACATACTTTCTAATATCCCTTCCACTCTCTTCTCTCCTCCCCTCCCTCCCAACCCAGTTTTCTTGGGAAGAAAACACATATTTCCTCAATCCCCTGAGTAATGTCTTATTTTAACACTTGACAAATAATTTTTCTGGTCATTCAGCAAACAAAATGAACGAGCACCAGAAGTTATCAATGCAGAAAGAACCCTGGATTTAGATTCAGAGAAAGTGAGTCCTAATTCCAATTATCTAGGTATGTGACCCTGGTAAAGGTAGATGAGTTACTTTATAGGTATGTGACCTTGGACAAATCACTTAACTATATCAGTCTTGTGTTTTCTTATCTGTCAAAAGACTGATGCTGTGATTCTAACAAATATCTTCCATGGTCAAGACACCATGCTAGGACACAATGTGAAAAGCAATGTTTAAAAGTCTCACCCCTCAAATATTGTACTGGATTTAACAAATATCTTTCTGTGATCCTAACAAATATCTTCTATGGTTAAGGCACCATGCTAGGACACAATGTGAAAAGCATGTCTAAAAGCCTCTCCCCTTGAGGAGTTTATATTGTTCTAGACATGTATGCCCACAGGTAGCTATCCCTTTTCTTATCTAACCCCATAATAGGAAACAGCTATTCTATGTCCTGTGAGAAAACTCATCAGTAGGTAAACAAAAAGCAATCTGAAATATAAAAAAGTATCATACAGACTCTGTGTTTGTGTTTGTTAAAAAGAATCATGGTATCTCTAATAAACAGAGCAAATTCCAACATAATTTGGCAGCTTGTTTGAACTGACGTTTCTTAGATGTCTTTTCCTCCTAATTCCTCTAGGATGCTATCACATTGAACTTTTAAAAATCTTCTGGGTCTGAAACCCCCGTCCAGCCTTGTGTGTTCAAAGTTTGGCTTCTGTTAAGAGTCATGGAAAGATACTGAGGTCTTTTGGTTACCCAGGACTGCCCTCGTGTGGACCAGAGACGTCAGACGCACAATGTTACCTCTCCATCTGTGACATTGGCAGAGGGAGATACAAGTCATGGTTGTTAATAGGCACCCTATACATTGATTCAAGACTTCCACCAGAAATAAAGCCGTCACCTTACCTCTCAGTGAGTCAGCTGAGGGGGCGGATGGAGGAGCAGGTCTGGAAGGGAAAGGGAGGGGAAGACAGTGGAGGGGAGGAGAGAGGGTTTAGGAATAGCAAGGCCAATCCTTTATCTCACTTGGGTGCCTTGTTTCCCTCTGCCCACAAGGTCAAATCTCAGTTGAAGCAATATGCAGATCACATACGGTGGCGACTTCAGCCCCAAACTAGGGGAATGTGCTAATTGGCTCACCAGGCATGGCGAGCAGGAGTTCTGGTTGTCTGACACACAGCCACCCAGGGAGGAGAAGCTGGCTGCTCCGCTGTACAGAATGTTCCCTTCATTCTCCTGCACTGTCCCCTACCTGCTTCTAGCAGACTGTCTGGGTATACGGGTGACTGAGATTTATCCTTGTCTGAAGCAAAGGCAAGACTGTTTCCTCCCCCAGCCAACTAGCCCACATATTCAAGCTCTCATTTGAATATACAATAGGTTTTAGAGGACATTAAAACCTATGATTCCTTTAATCGACTTTCCTCTTGTCTCCCCTATACCAGCAACTTCAACTCAATGTGACATGATTTCTGTATGTGAATGTGCAGTGAATAAGGTAAGAGAACTTAAGACTAAGATTTTTCATTGTGATCTTATTCATTTAACATGAATGACTGATTTCATTTTGTCTTTCATTCCAATCTCCTAAAGCATATAGGTCAGCATAGGAAACCATTCTAGATATGAGCAATAATTTCAGCTTTCTATTGCCTGTTATGTCAGTTCACAAATTATAAAGATCTGACTGTGGATATCAGGTATGAAAATGATTTGTTTATAGACAGTATATCTACTGTGCGATGATGAATACATACTTTGCACAGGAAGTTGTCCTTTATTTTCAAGGAAGACCATGACACCAGGAAGATGATGATGCTACTACAAGAACATGAACTGGATTTGAGCGAGGGGGTGCTGTGCTATGCCACCAGTCTCACTTTCTCCTCCAGAGTCATCTGGTTCAATGAGCCTATATGAATCAGGACAAGAGGAGATAGCCCTGGATGCAAAGCAATCAGGGTTAAGTGACTTGCTCATGGTCACAGCTATTAAGTGATCTGAAGCCAGATTTGAACTGTATTCAGAATCAGCACTCTACCCACTTACCCATCTAGCCCTATCTAATGAAGGTCTCTATGAATGAAAATGTCTCCTTTTTATGTAAATTTATGTGCAGGACAAAGAGCAAAATGGGTGAACTTTGGTAGTCTTCAGATTGGGTGATTAATCAAATAGTTTTTCCTGAACTAATCAGATAGGGCATCATATGTTGTCTTTATTCATCAATGTGACTCTCACACATCAAGCTCCTAGAAGACATTTATTTAGTCCTCTAGCCATGGTGATTATGACCATGATAACTAAGATGAAAGAATGAGTCCTTGAATAGAACAACAGTTTAGTTCACATACCTACTTATGGGATAAAGAATGCTAGGCAGAATGCAGAGACCATTTAAGAGTCTAAGAGTTTTGTTAGGTTTTTTTTTTTTTAAACTGAGGTTAAACTGCTCAGTGTCCTAAGTCTGGGGCCACAGTAAATTTCTTGAGATTGTGACAACTTGAAAATGAAGCATCTCACCTAGGAGCACTGGTTACCTCATTCCTCACATTATAATACACTCAGAAACTTGCAAACGGAAGACAGTATCATCACAAGACTGATCAGTTTTCTCTATTTGGGGTAGGGGAGAGGTAGCTATTTTTAATATTCAGATACTGAAATACCCTTATATGAGAACTAAGTGGTCTAACTAAAAGAGAACTGTCAACCCAAACTAAAGAAGAGACTTTTTTCCCCCAGATATGAAGTATAGAAAATTCCAATCATCCCCTTTCTGGTATTTTTCATTTTCATGTTTGTCAGGGCTTCCTGATTCTGGGCAGGATGAGACGTGAAGATGTCAGAAAATTCAAGGAAACCTCTATTTTGCACTACTCAAAAAGGTTTGATGAGAATATGAATTGTCAGATTTGCTCATCATTCATTTCTCAAATCTATACTCAAAACCTTTCATGTCTGTCTCATCCCTCAATGGCCTCAAACATAATAAAATCAAAATAATCCTCTGATAAAAACCAGGTATTAAAATGCATACCATGGGTTTCTTTTCTGTTTGCTTCTTCCTGGTCAGCACCAGATAATAACACAATACCCTTTTCCAGAATAAAATCCCTACTTGTCTCTTGTCTCAATGGTACTTCCAAAGAGGAAATATTTAAGATATTTCTGTCTTTTTTTAACATCCATAAAAGCAATATTCAGATTGTCTTTATAAATTTTCCAGATTTAAAAACAGATTATATTTATTTAGAGAACACAGCATAGGGCTCAACTTCAAAATTTGCTGTGATCTGTTTTCTCCTACACTTGGAGAACTTTGATTTCTTGACAGCTCAGTGATGCTATTCTCCCTTTGCTTTTATAGCTTGCTAATGTAAGTCTAATGGGCACATTCAAGCTTGTAATGAAGAGGGGAGTGTAAAGATAAAGCTCATGGGTTTTTACTCTCCAGCTCCCAACCCTAGAAGATAGCAGCATGTCAGGTTTCAGCAGAATGTTTGCATTTTTTATTCTTAGACATGGCAAAAGGAAATTATAGTGTATAGTGTACAGTGATGGTCATCTATAGGATCATTATGATGTCTTCAATAAGGTCCCTGATACTTCTTGAGCCCCCAAACACCTTTGTCACCCTCCCCCTCAAGCTCACAACCTGAAGATAGACATTCAGATAGACCTGTTCTGAAGGGTGAGTTTTGGCCATGTGGCGGTTTTGTGATGTGGAATGAGCTGAAAGTAAGCTCAGCTGACCTGACATAACAACATCAACATGTCTGCAGTCTTTTTCTGGCCACTGTAGATTTGTTTTTATCATCTATGGTATGAGCTGCAACTGAACCATTGATGAAAAAGAAGAAAGGTCTTTGACCAGGTCTTTAAATTCCAGCACCTTGTCACCAGTAATCTTCCTTTCAGAATGATGAAGTAAAACTAATGTTGAAAAAAAAGCAAAATACCTGCTGAGTCAAAGTCAACTTAAAAAAACACTACATAGATGGAATCTCTATCCATATATATATATATATATACATACATATATGTGATACACATATAATGAAATATCATAATATGAGGGGTGTATATTTGTTTGTGTGTGTGTCTGTGTTTGTAATGTGATAGTAACTAGACTTATGATCTCTTTGGTATTAGAGAACACAAAGGACATAATTCCCTTTATTAATATAGGTCATCATTTTCTCTGCAATTTATAGTCACAGAAAGTTGCTTAGAAACACTGAGAAGTTAAGTGACTTACCCAAGATCATATGGATACATATAGTAAAAGGCAAGACTATCCACTATTTCACATTGCTTGCCATCTATTTCTATGTCTCTGTCTATCAGTTTTTTTCTCTTTCTTCTCTCTCTCCATCTATCTCTCTCCTTCCTGTACAAATGACTCCTCTGAAAAAAATATACATTGAGCTAATTGACCCATCTGATCAAATAAATTTGATTAGATCCATTTAAACAGTTTTCCCCTAATACATTTAGGTACATTTATGAAGTCTTTTTAGTCAAATATTTAAATGGATCTGTGATTTCACTGATGTGGGATTGCTTCCAGTGGTATAGCCTATAGACTCCCTATCATATTTGTTTCCTGTCTGTTTTCTCAATAATTTGAGAGCTTTCCTCCATTTTTTCTTAACATAGCAAAGAAAGAAAGAAATGTAACACAAAATATCTTGACTACCCAAAGGAATATTAGAGTCTATGAAACTGTTGTTATTTAGTAACCTGAGCTGAATAATTACTAACATATGTACACATGTATGTATGTGTGTAATGGTGGAGAGCTATGATACCCCTCTCTCTCTCTCACATATCTTTGTATGCATGATATTACTTGTTTCTCACAAAAAACTTTTAAGTCATAAAACAGTAAAAAACCACTCAGATTTCCATTTTAAAGATTTCAAAGTTGTTTCTTTATAATGAGTGAGTTAGCCCATGTGAGAATTATTTTTTTGCATTTTATTTTTGAGGAAACTGAAACTCTAGAGAGGGTGACTTGACAAAAGAAATAGTATTAGTATATTAAATGAATGAGTCAGACAAGATGATATCCAAAGACTCTTCCATCTTTTAAGACTTGAGACTCCTGCTCACCCAGAACCTATCTTGCATTCTAAACTAAATCAAGATCCATGAGAAGCAACCTACCTGTCTGAACAGGCTTAAATCTTCCTGCTAAAGATCCTTTCCATTTTCCCTTTACTGACTGGGTGCTGATGCTTCCTGCTACAACTTCTTGAGAGAATCTAGAGATCTTACTCTACTACAATTGCCTGGTTCATTCTCACCTTCCCAAAAATATTAAGTTGTGTCTTTCCTTTCCACCTCCCTTTTGATGAAGGAGGATACTTGCTTAAAGAGCTTAAATGATCAAAGAACCAGAAGATGGTGATCTGTTTTTTCATTACCATTAGCATGATATTCAGTTTCCAACTCATCAGATCTTATTATCTGGCCTGTGATTAAGCCTCTAAATGGCAGTCATTGCCATTTTTGAATGCCGATGGGTCCTTAGGACTTCTGAGTCTTGCCATCTTTCCCATAGCTTTAGAATCATTGAGGCCTTCTAGCTATTGTAACCCAACCCTCTTCTCTAAGTAAACTCTTCCAATTAGAATGTAAAAATCCATAGGAGTAGGAACTATTTGCATTTTCCATTTTTATCCTCAGAAATTAGCTTGGCATTTCATAAATGCTTTTTTTTCACTAATTCATATTCTCCTTATATAGAATAAACTAAGAGACAGAGGCTGTCCTTACCAAGGTCCAGTGCTCACTCTACTGCACTTGGCTGTAACTATTAACAGCAAATATTATTTACACTGGTCTCAAAGAGTAGCACATTGCTGCTAACTGAAAGGCTGAATAATTTTCTAACTTTTATTTGAAAATGAAACTAAAAATGGGTTACTTTGTTCATGAATTTCTCATTACTGCTTAAGCAACTGGAAAGGCTAAAATTCTCCTCCACAAACCCACCCACAATAGAGAAGAGATTAAAAAAAGAAAGGAGGAAAAAAAAAAGAAACAATGCCAAAGAAAAATTACAAAAAGGACAACAGTTGATCCTAGTATATTCATAGATTCTCTTCATAGTCTGACCTACAGAGCATACTCTTCTCAGATTTGCTATTGCTTATTATCTGGATAAAAGGGGAAAGCAGAAATGAAAGTACAGACTTGGACATGCATAAAATTAGTTCCATTCTTTCTTTGGGGCCTTGTAGCATACTATAAACTTGTTTTCCTAGTCACTATTCATTTTTGCCCTTGCTTCCCAACTCTTCCTTGGAATTATATTCTGATTTTTAAATTTTTTTTAAATCAAAGGATCATAGATTTAAAGATGGGAGGAACCTCATAGTTCTAACAAGGTCATGCAGATAATAAGCAAAAAAATAAAATAAAATAAACCCTAGGATTTCAGCCCAAATCCATTGACTTCAATTTTAGTGCTTTGTTTTGTATTGCTTTTTCTATATTGTTGTGCTTCTGATAACCCATTTAATTTCATCCTACCCTGGCAACATGATATCCATCAAAAAAACAAAACAAAACTCCCAAATTTCTATTTCTTTTCTTTCCTGGATTGTAATAATGAAGTAATCATGGTGATTCCTATATAGAGCACCACAGTTTATAAAACATTGCTCATATATTAATGTGTTGCTATTTTCAAAGCAATAAGAAAAAAACTTTGGGGTTTCCTAGTACAAATAAAGTCAAACTCAAGACCCTTTCTAAGTGAAATAATGTTGGGAAATTCAGCTCAGATAGCATATTTTTGCTGCATTCAGACTTTAATATTGAATTCCCAAGAATGATAAGGCTATGTCTTAGGAAAAAAATATAACAATCCTGTTTTTAACTCTTTTCTTAACTCTAACTTCTTTTCTTACACCAGCCAGTCTCAAGTCATCTCCATATTCTCCTGCTGCTTGTTTTCCATATAACTTGATGATGAGACCATATGATGTTGGTGATATACTTGTAGATGTTCTTGTAACAGATTCTCTTTGAGTTTCCCCAGCATCTCACTCAGTTCCCTGGCAAAACTGGGAGGGAAAAAGAGGAGGCAATGATAGAGAAGTGTAATTAAATTTAACAATTACTTGTCAAATTCTTATTTTTTTAAAACACCTGATAAGTTATGGGAATTAAAAAATAAAAGCAATAAAGTAGTCTTTGCCCTCAATCATCTTACAGTCTAGCTGATAAAGAAAAATAGTACCACAAAATAAATAAACATAGACTATATACTAAATAATATAAAGTAATTCAAGTATTTAGGGTGAGGAGGGAACATTTACAAATGGAAGAGTCTAGCAAGGCCTTTTATGTCATGTAGTATCTGGCCAAGATTTAAAGGGAATCAGAGGTTTTAGGATGCAGAGATGAGAATGGAAAGCATTTAAGATAAGATCAAAAATCAAAGCAAAGTTCATAGAAAGAAAATAATTGGTTCATTCCCATTAGGCTTATTGATAAATTTTTGTAAGGTTTTTGCAAGGTAATGGGGTTAAGTGACTTGCCCAAGACCACACACCTAGGTAATTATTAAGTGTCTGAGGCCTGATTTGAACTCAGGTACTCCTGAATCCAGGGCCGGTGCTCTATCCACTGCACCACCTAGCTGCCCCCTGATTGAAAAATTTCAAGAATTATCCTGGTTCTTAGGGTAATACTTATGTTCATATACTTATGTTTTATGTTATAAGGAACACTTTATGAAGAGAGAGTACTTTCTGTCTGGCTAGAATGCTAAAGAATGCTTCATTGTACCCTAGTAGTCATAATAAGAGAAGAAATTTAGAAAAAAAATTAAAGTATAAATCCCTTTTGTTCTTGTCCTTTTAATTATTTGTTTTGACCACCAGTTCTTCATGAAGGGCTGAGAACCACATCAGCTGAGGAACACATAGTTCCTTGGTAGTTTTATTAAGTGGAATTCAAAAAATGATTTGAAGGGATGAAAACTGAAAACTTTTCATTGTTAGAAGGTAGAGGAATTTTCTAACTGCAAGCCAGAGAGTTGCCTGGAATCACAGGCTTGATGTCATCACTAAAAAAAGAATAACAATAAAAACAGAGTCAATATTAGTAAATTGTTGGCTTTCATTGATTACTACATAATGATTTTATTTCCTTGAGCTATGAATTAAAAGAACTTGTGTAGTTGGGTCAAACATTTGCCAGAGAAATGTAATGAAGCTGAAACAGCCAAATAGCTGAAGACAAGCAGATGGTAGGAGAGAGAGAGGGAGAGAGAGAGAGAGAGAGAGAGAGAGAGAGAGAGAGAGAGAGAGAGAGAGAGAGAGAGAAGCTCAGCAGCTACAAGACTAACAAATATTTTGGAGAGTGAAGACTTAACTTCCAGTAGAAATATGATGTTTAGGAAAGAATAGATAAAAAAGCAAAAATTAACAAAAAGAAACTAAATTACATTCAGAGGTTTCTGCAGTGTTGAAGATTTGGGTTGTCATGGTCATATGTATACCTAGGAATTTGGATGTAACCTTCATTCATCTACCCTTGGCCATACATGTTCTCTGCACATGGACCCCTTCATATATGTTCCTTGATCCTTTGTGCTTACTGTATGCATACACTTTCCCCATTAGTGGCTTGGTAACTTGGAAGAACATATTTTCTTGTTCTTTAATTACTATGCTTTTGATTAACTGTGTTTTTCTTTTCTTTTTCATGTGTATCCTCTGTTCTTATAAAAAAATAAATCTATTTGTGATTACTCATGAGTATAACTTTGAGTAGATGCTGATCCACCAAAAACTTGTATTGAACTTTAGGGTAGGTAACTTTCTGGAGGTTCTTTCGTAAAGAGAGCTCTGAGTACTAAATTTGTATTGCTCAAACTATTAACACCGTACTCTTACATTTTCAAAATGAGAAAAAGGCATGAAGGAAGTTGAAGATGTGGGAAAGCATTGACTACTTTCAGGACATAGTAAGTAGTTTCAGTTAATTGTATTCTAGAATACATAAAAGATAAAAAAATTAGCACTAAGACTGAAAAGACATGGTATATTATATATCTAAAAGCTATAAATGGTATACAAAGTCATTTAAATTTTTGTAGTATCAGTTTTCTGATTCTTTGCCCTCTGACCCCATCATTATCTCTGCCTTTTCTCCTTTCTTAGGTACCTAAAGTATTCAGACTTTCTCCCTGGGAGATCATTTATTTTTAGAAAGCATATGAAACACATTTACACTAACTTGTATATGACTGATAATTTAGAATTTGCCCATCACCTCTCTAAGAGCTTTTGTATTTTTTAACAATTCAAAATAAACAAAAAGATCTTCTATTGTAGAATCTCAGTTAACAGTGAGCAGATGGGGATATTTTCTTGATGAGCATTGGGGGATCCTTCTCTGTTCTGCCTATGCTATGTATAAGACTGTCCCTGCCCACATGGATTATTTGGTATAAATATGCTCTTCCGTGCATTACATAGCTGTTTGGGTTTTTTGTTCTTTTTGGGGGGGATAGAGTGTTATATTATATAACAAAAACAACTATTTCATTACCCAATCTCTTTCACTCATTCCTCTATTCCACACGGCCTCCCCATGACTATTGAATGTCTCAGTGGCTCTTAAGATGATAAAGGTTGAGAGAAACGATTATGCTCTCAGCTGATTGGGTCCCTCAGATGAAAACTCTACCGTGTCAGCATTACATTTACCATGGCTTGTAACACTGAGTTCAATAATATAGCTTGCAGCTACTAGTTGATTAGAACAACCTTCCAGTAATGGATCTCAGCTTTTCTAGCAGGCAGGGCCATGGTTCCACTTACTTTTTCATAGTGTCTGGAATGCACCAAATGTCCAGTGAATGGAATAATTTCAAAGGAGGAAAATGCTACTTCATTTAAATTTCATTTTAGCAGTAAAGTTACCCAGTTTTGAGCACATATACCAGAGCAACGTTTTTTGGAAATTCTCAAATACCATGTTATATATTAGAGACAAAAAGACCAAAATAACCTTCCCCTGATTAAAATACCAGAAGTAAATGCAAACTCAATACTTAGAAATAATTCAACTCAATTCAGTTCAGTTTAATTTATCAACCACTGATTAAGCACTTAATAAATTTAAGGTACACAGGGTACTAGGGATAGGTCAAAAGAACATAGTGCCTACCTTCAAGAAGCATACATTCTACATTCTACCTAAAATATACTTTAAATGTATATATCCTTGTGTCCTATTCTGTGTAGAAACCATGGGACTTATGAAATGTTTCCTAGATAAAACAGACTACTAATGGAATTCCTAATCCATAGTCTATATAGTATTTAGAATCATAAAGTTTATAAAATTTATCTTTGGATTCCAGTCTTCTCACTCATAGAAACTTCATGTACTCACAAATTTTCACTATTTTTTCTCACCATACCTTAATGTAACCACAAAAAAATCTGATAATTTTTATCCTGGCTTGAATGAGTGATTGGTAGAGGAAAACTGTGATACTCATATGTATTTTCATATAATTATTTAAATGCAAAAATATAATAATGCCAACAAGAACAAAAACAATAAATATTGACATTTTTTATAAAGAAAGGCATTGAAGGCATTGTTGAGCAGGAGGGGAACATTTTTTGAAATCACATTGCACAGGTAACTAATGTGTTCCCAACATGAATTTAAAGCTCATAGGGTTATAGATTCAAAGCTAGAAATAATTTTAAAAATCATTTGAGTCCAATCTCATCATGCAGATAGCAAAACCAAGACACAGAGTAGTTACATGACTTGTTGAATATCACATAGTGTCTAAAGAAAGGTTTGAACCCAAGTCCAAGACTAGTTTCTTAGTCATTATACCTTTGTCTTTGAACTCAATCACCCCCTGTGTCACTTGGAGAATCCTTCTCACAATTTATATAAAAGACTATTTTTCCCCTCCAACTGAAGCCATTCCACTCTTAAACTTTTTCAGAGGTCACTTCTTCAAAGATTTTTAAATACTTTATTTCTAAAGGAAGATTTAGAGAACTAGGCAGAATGACCATAATTCTTAGAAAGGCACTTGTGACATTCTGGGGAGAACTCATAAATGATGGTTTAGAAAAGGTTACAATACTCATTTATTCTCTCCTTAAACCTGGAATTGAAAAAGGCCTTTAGATCAGTTTATTGTCCTGTTAACTGAACTAATTCATAGAAATGGTGCAATATAAGGATGAGTGGTATAGCAGAAGAGACTATTTCAAGTAAAAAGAAGCATAGCTCTGAGGCTCAGTTTCTTCATCTATAAAGAAAGGATAAAATATCTACATAATATTTATGAAGTTGCTGTGTGATTCAAATCAGATAATTAATATAAATCTTTGTGAATTTTAATGCCCTAATAAATGTAAGACCTTATTTACCATATTATAATGACAATCTAGTTTTATGAGTATTTTCATATATGCAGAATCATGGAAAACAAAGATGGCAAGGTAGATGGGAATAAATAGTTTAGGGCCTTATATGACTGGAAAAATTTAGACTTAAATCTATAATTAGTAGAGAATCAACCCAACTGGGTAATGACAAAGTGAAGTTTTAGTTCCATTTGGAAGCATTGCCAGGAAGAGAAAGAGCAGCTTTATTCTCAAGGGCTGTATGACCTTGGATAAATCCTTTAACTTCTCTAGATCTCACTTTGCTCATCTGTAAAATAAGCATTTAGACTATAAATAATTTTATCTTTTAGGGCTCTTCTAATTTAAAATTCAAGTTTATATAAATCTTTTAAAACTAGAAATAGCTAATAGTCAAGTAAGTAACTGGATAAGAACTAGATGATTTTTCCACTCAAATTAGTCAAATTCTAGATGATGGAAAGAACAAGAACAATGGATACATCTCAGAGTGACTAAAGGGCTAGACTTGGAATAAAGAAGATCTGAATTCAAATCAAGAGACTTGTTAGCTTTGTGATATTGGGTAAATCATTTAACCCTTGTCTGCCTCAGTTTTCTCATCTATAAAATGATAATAATAAGAGCACCTAACTCACTGGATTGTGGTAAGAATCAAAGGACATATTTGTAAAGTGCATATATAAATCTTAGTGATTATTGTTATTGTAATGATTATTCTCTTTTCTGAAGAGTTGCCTGAAGGAAGAATCAAGAAGAATAAAATTATCTAATGCATCAAAATCCAGTTCAATTCAACAAACATTTATCAAATTCTTGCTTTCTCTATATATCCCCAGTGAATAAAGTTCATAATAAAAGCTGCTGCTCTCAAGGATCTTGGAGATGTTTGTCCTTCATTGTCAAAGAAGACCATGGCATCATGGAGGTGATGCCACAATATGCATACAAATTGGACTTGAGTGAGAGAGTGCTATACAAAGGTCACCAGTCTCATGTTCTCCAGAACTATCTGGGTCCAGTGGACAGATTTGGATCAGGACAACTGGGAATGCTCTTGAATGCAATTAGGGTTAAGTGACTTGCCCAATGTCACACATCTAGTAGTGTCAAGTGTCTGGAGTCAGATTTGAATGCAGGTTCTCCTGACTCCAGAGCTGGTGCTCTAGCTGCCCATTATAATGGAGGGTGGGTGGGAATACACCGGTTACACAGATAAAGAAATTTGAAGTTAATTACAAAATAATTTCATAGAGAGAAATCAGTAATGGGGTTTAGGGCCATCAAGCAAAGTCCCTGGAACATTTCATCTGAAATTTAAAGTGAACTAAAAATTTGGAAAGGCAGAGAGGTGAGAAATAAGGATATTGCAGGCATTTGAACCACACTGTAGAAAGCCAGAGACTAGAGTAGAACACTATAAATGAATATAATAAGTGAACTAGTTTGGCCAAAATGTAGTGTGTCTGATGAGGAATAATGTGAAATCAGTCTATAATGGTAAACTGGGGCCAGATGGTGAAGGGTTTTAAATGCCAAAGAGAGGCATTATAGTTTATCCTCAAAATAGTCAGAAACCATAGAAGCTTTTTAAGCAAAGGGGAGACATGGTCAAACATGTGCTTAAGGATAAGCAATTTGGCAGAGGTCTGAAATTAGAATTAGGAAGACAATTAGAAAATTATTGCTGTAATATAGGCTAAAAGGTGATGAGTATCTACACTAGATTAGTAGTCATGTGTTTGAAGAGGATATATGTGAAACATATGCATTGGAGTAGAGTGAACTGATTAGATTTAAAAGGGTTAAGAGAAAATATGGATTATAGAATCAAATCAAGATTCCAAACTTATGTTTTTAGACAGAAGGTTATATCCTCCAAAGAAAAAACAAAGTTAGGAGGAAAGATTTAGCAAGTTATCTCTTGAACTTGGCAGCTAGATGGCATAGTGGATAAGAATAATAAAAGACCTGGAATCAGGAAAACCTGGATCAAATCTGTCCTCACATACTTACTCTCTTGACCAGTGACCCTTGGCAAGTCACTTAATTCCATTTGTCTCAGTTTTCTCATCTGTAAAATGAGCTGGGGAAGGGTATGGCAAACCACTATAGTATCTTTGTCCAGAAAACCTCCAAATTGGGTCATGAATTGTCAGACATGACTGAAATGACAGAGCAACAACTTGGTTTTTAAATTGGTGATGCAAGTAATAAAGTCAGACTAGAATTTAGGATATCCAGAGAACAAAGACCAGAATATGTAAATTTGGATGTCAATGAAAGGGAGGTGATAATATTTAAAGAAACTGATGAGATCAACAAGAGAATGAAAAGAGAGAAGGGGGCCTAAGCCAGACCTCTGTGTTATATCCACAATTAGAGTTCAGGACATGGTTGTTGCTCCTTCAAATGACACTGAGTGAGGGAATATTTGAATTGTTTCTTTTTTCTGAAGAAAAAACAAAACAGAACAATAATAAAAAGGAAACCATAACATGTTTATGTAACTATTGTCTCATTTAACTTCACATTATCAACATGTTGTTAGTTACAAGTGATTTCTGCCATTTAATATATCTGAGCTTCTAGTAAAGGTATTTTCTTTTCCTAGGTCTCAGTTTTCTTCCTTGTAGAATGAAGAAAATGGACTCAATATCCTAGTAGGTCTTCTAACTCTTAACTTTTGAGTAAGTCATAGTGAAATAAAATTAATGAAATCAAATGAATTAACATTAAAACTATTGAATGGAATTCAGATGTCCATCTGCACCCTCTTATTCATTATATTCTGATGCAGTCTTAGTTAAGACTGTAATATGGCGAAGGGATGTATGTGATATTTAGAGAGGAGTAGCACCTCTGGTATGAGGGCTTGTAGAGTCTTTTTGAATACCGCTCATCCCCCTTTGGTGTCTACTTGTCACACAACTCTCACCTATAGCTCCAAGAAGCTGTTGTATTCATAACTGCAATTAGACAGGCTAAGCTAGATTGACAAGCCTCCAAACTGCTGTGAAACTTGTAGGATAGCTACCCCACCATATGAAAATTTTTTCCCTGGTTGAATTGGAAGATGAGAACAGTTTGCTCCAATAGCCATAGAAGGTGTTGTGGGACACTTAGAATTTGTTTATACATCAATTTCTCCAAGGATCCATCCACTGAATCCCAGGTCATTGTCAGTCATTTTGATTTTTGTATTGTCATTAGACAAGATGACTCTGGAAAAGAGAGTGAGGGTTATGACTTGGTGCAACTCTCCTTCATTTAAATCCACACACAAATCAAAACATCATCTGGGCCCTATCTTTGACCCTCTTCATAAAAAGAACACTGGTCCAGTTAATAGTCCTGTACTCCATTCTCAGCCTTTCTGTTCTCATTATATGACCTGGGAAAGTCATTCAGCTTCCTTGGATTGATGTCTTTTTATCAATAAAAAGAGAGGAATTGAACTAGATGATCTCTAAAGTCACATTGCTCTCACACACTGGTGATGGATATTTTCTCTAGAGAAATCAACATATTGAACATTATATTTTTCATTCAGTAACTAACTACCAGATTTGGGGGTGGATTTCTCAAACTATCATTTCCTCATACTGAGAAAATGTTAGTGTCTGTTTACAGCGATATATTAATAGAATAATCTCCTTCCGGATGGATCCATGTACTTGAACCACAATCACTCTTCACATCTACAATTGTTCTTAATTAGCATCTGATTAAAATGTCTTCTCATGCTCTTCAAACACAAAAGTTGTCATTGAGATCAATGAGAGTACTTTTATTAGGGGTCCTACTTGGAGAGCTGGAGGTAGGGGATCCATAGTGAAGTACTGAGACCTTTTAAATACTTTCCCTCTCCTGATTCTAATCAATCTCTGTCTAAACCCAGAAATTATAGTACTCAGGTAGCTGAGACCCCACAAATAGTCAAAGGATCATAGATCTAAACTTGGAAAGAAACAAATATGTTCTCTAGCCTAAACCCCTCATTTTACAGATAAAGAAACTGAGGAGATTAAGTGATTTTTACCTTTTTTTAAATTACTTGGGGATTTCACATATGCACAGCAGTCTTTATATCCTAATAAGTGGCTCACATAACTCAATTGTTCTATTATTAAACCTTCCCTTATTTATAGATGTTTACTTGTCTTCATTTAGTGGTTTTCCTCTTGAAGTCAAAAATGTACTACTATTAAACATAAAAAAAGCAACCCACAAGTATAGTAAGTTCACCCCAGCATCCATTCCATGGCAACACAAGCAGTGTTAGTTTCAAAGATGAATTCTTGTAGTATAGATTGAAAAGAGAGGCAATCTGGAATAGTTTCTTTAGAAGTCAGGAAGACTTGGGACATAAGTTGCAGAACACTAGCTTACTCAAAATGGTAAAGGGAATTTCCTAATCAAGAGTTCCCTATATGAGTGAAGTCATAGATCTGGTAAAAAACCAACAGACTAAAAATCTCTGAATTATTTGATGATGCAAACACTTAAACTATTTTGGTTTCCTTATCAGTGTTTGTGACTCCCTCCCCACCTCTTTTGTCCCTGTTTCCCTGTCTTTGTCTCTGCCTCTATCTCCTTCTATCATCTCCCTGTCTCTCTGTCTCTGTCTCTGTCTCTGTCTCTGTCTCTGTCTCTGTCTCTGTCTCTCTCTCTCTCTCTGTCTATCTATCTCTGTCTCTGTCTCTCTGTCTCTGTCTCTGTCTCTTTTTCTCTGTCTCTCTGTGTGTGTCTCAGTATCTCTCTCTCTCTCCCTCTTTCTGTCTCTCTCTCTCTCTCTCTCTCTCCCCCCTCCCTCTTTCTCTGCCCCCCCCATTTGGATTAAATTAGCTGGAAGAAGGTGACACTCTATCTTCAAATAAGCCCTCAGTTATGCATGACATGGAAGCTTTTTTTCCTTTGAAAGGACATTTTTTCCTTCTTCTACTGTGAATGAACAGGAGGGAGCAATTCAATGCCACTAATTTTCAGCATGGAAACCAAGGTAACAGGAGAAAACAATACAAGAGAGGTGCTGATTTTAGATGGCTGATGAATGCAGAAATTACCCATCTTTGTTACAGTCTTACTGCACTTTACTTAGGCATCACAAGTGCACATGAACATGCTATTCAGACCCTTCCTTGGGTGAGTTAGACAAATTAAAAACTGTAAGGAACACACCATTACAGAACTTCTCCTCTCTCTGGTTACCTGTCTACCCTTAGGCTATTCATTTGTTTCCTGCTTTCCCAGACTAGGTTCATGGCAATCTGGATAAGTAGCTTGCAACAGGGTCAATTTTGTATGTCTGTGTCAACATAAGTTCAAAAGAATGTTTTCAAAACTAATAAAGATTAATTGAAAAGCCAAAAAAATTTCTAAAAATAAACTACTATAGATTCGATTAAGCCAAGACACAAACTAGGATCATAGATTTGGAACTCAAAAGGCTCTTTGAAGTCATCATTCTAATCCTTTATTTAATAGATGAGAAAAATGAAGCCCAGGGAGATTACATTTTGCTCAGGTTTGAATAGCTAATAGTAAGTTGTCAGCAGATAACTAAACCAGCATGGCTCTTTGGAATCAAAGGAATGCAAAAATAGGAATTAAGTGTTTTGGCAAACCTGGTATCATCGTCCCAATTTCTATGCTTGAGTCTGTGAGATAGGTGCTACTATCCCCACTTTATAGAAGAGGAAACTACAGCTCAGCAAAATGAAGGGATTTATCCATGACCTCACAGATACTAAGTGAAGATTAAATCTCTATTTTTTCTGACTCCAAGTCTAGTACTCTATCCATTACTTCTGGAATGGATAAAATATTCCCCATTTCACTGATTGGGTCCAATTCTAAATCATCCTGTGTATCCTCATCTGTTTTTAAACAGAGACCTTAAAAAAATTGAAAGAGGTTTTACCTATGCAACCCTATTGAGTGTATCAGAGGAAGATTTGACTGATATTGACCACAAATTGCTTTTTCAGATTGGCCTGAGTGCCTCCTTTGCATTTTTTGCATCTCTTTTATAGGCTATAAGTAGGAAATAGCTTTTCGAACAGCACTGATTAGAAGTATGTGAAATGTCAGGCCAGATTTAGGCATTCAAAGATTTATGCTACATTCTTCTTCAATTTAGAGAATCAAAATGGAAGGAAAAAAGAGTCCATAATTTGGTAATGCAGTGAACCCAGACCCTATCATCCTACCCATTCTTCAGATGCTAATTTAGCGCCAATTTCAATTACAAATACCCCAACACAATAATGGGAGAGAAACAAATTAAACTATTCACTATTTCTGTAATATTCAAATACTTTATCAACTACAACCTTCTTAATTTCTATGTCATTCATTTCCTCCTATTGACTCTATTATTAGTTCTTCATCAATAAGTAAATTTGGGACCTGTAGTAACACAATGAATAGTGCTGGGTCTAAAGTCCGAGTCATCTTCCTGAGTTGAGATGTGACTGACTAACCATGTGACCCTAGACAAGTCATTTAAGTCTGTTTGCTTCAGTTTTCTGTAAAATGAATTGGATAAGGAAATAGCAAACCATTACTGTATCTTTGCCAAGAAAACCCCAAATGGGGTCATGAAATGTTGAATATTACTGGAAAATGATTGAACAAAAACTACAAATACTTTAATTCTCTCATTCTCCCAGTCCTTGAAATTTTTTAAAAAATGGATATTAACTACTTATCATGTGTCATTCATTACTCTAAGTGAAATGAATACAAAAACAGCTCCATCTCTCAAGGATCTTTTTTTAAATATCATTTTCATTTAATTTTTTTCCATTTATATGTAAAGATAATTTTCAACATTCAGTTTTGTTAAGTTTTCTCCCTCCCACTCTACTGTCTTCCCACCCTAAGATAGCAAGTAATCTGATACAAGTTATATATGTACAATTATATTACACACATTTCTATATTGGTTATGCTGTGAAAGAAGAATCACAACAAAAGGGAAAAATCATGAGAAGGAAAAGCCAAAAAAATACATTTAAAAAAAAGTGAAAATAAGGGCAGCTACGTGGAGCAATGAAGTCAGGTAGCCTTGGAGTTAGGAGGACCTGGGTTTGAATATGGCCTCAGACACTTAATAATTACCTAGCTGTGTGACCTTGGACAAGTTACTTAACGCTATTGCCTTGCCAAAAATAACTTTAAAAAAAAGTGAACATAATAAGCTTTGACCCACATTCTGATTTCATAGTTCTTTATCTAGATGTATTTGGCATTTTCCATCACAAGTTTTTTAGAATTGTCTTTGATTATCATATTCTGTGAAGTTAAGTCTGTCATAGTTGCTCATCAAATAATGTTGCTGTTAAAGTATACAACATTATCCTGGTTCTGCTTGCTGCATTCAGCATCAATGCATATGTCTTTCCAGGTTTTTCGTAAATCTGCCTTTTCTTAAAGAGCAATAATAGTCCATTATATTCTATTGATAATGGATCAGTTTGATAGGATCAGTTCACAACTGCACCAAGAGTGCATTAGTGTCCCAGTTTTTCCATAAGGGATTTTACTTCTAATAGGAAATAACTGCACAGATAGAGGTCAAAGAGGTGTGTGTGTATATTAGTCTGGAAAGTTTCCAAGATGGGAGTGAAATTGTAAGAGAATAGATTAAAAAAAAATTTTTCGGGAACAAGGACTGAGGTGATTTCATTGTGGTTCAAAATTTAGAAGGTGCAAAGAGAGAATGAAGTATTCATATAAGGCATATAAGGTGGCAAGGCAGTTATTTAATTTAAAAAAAAGTAACCACAGAATGAAGTAGCGTATCACTGAGGCCAGTTTAGATGGAGCAATTGCCTGTGGCAATCACCAGTCAAATTAATGTGTCCAAAAGGTAATCATTTCTCAAGGCAAATGATATAAATCCTACAGAATATGGTTTCTGTCCCCAAAGGGCATCATTCATATACTGAATTCCCATGTCAGCCTATCCATACTTACCTAGAAGAGTCCCTGTATCATCCTATCACATCATCAATTTTCTACTTTTGTTGTTTAATCAGTTCTTAGCCAAAGATGTCTCCCATTGTTCCCTCCTCTGCTTTCTGGCTGGAGAACATGTAGGACAAAGTCAAATATATGATATAACAGGGCCCTCAGAGATGTACACAATCCTTTTATGCATTTCTCCTTGCCACCTAATATTTTTTCTGACGCTCTTCACATCCAGAGGCACAAGAATATACATTCAACAAGCTGGTAGAAGTAGCACTGGATTAGACTTGAAGAGATAAGATCTTGAAAACCCCAAGTTAGAAAGGACTTCAGGGTCCATATAATTCAATCCATTCATATTGTTTTCAACATATCTAGTCACTGGCTGCTGATATCTTGATAAGGGAACCCACAACTCTCCAAGGTCTCTTTCCATGTTTAGCTAGTGGTCAATGTTATAAAGGTTTTTCCTTATATTAAGCCTAAACTTATGTCTGTGTAGCTTAAACTTGGTTCTACTACTTCTACTTGCTAGAATCAACTAGAACAATGGAAACACTCTAACATGTGACAGTTTTTCAAGATCTAGATTTTATTTCCATGGCAAAATATTCTAGTTTCTTTATCTGATCCTTAGGTTTTATAATCATAAGGCTTTTCACCATCCTATTCATTTGCTTCTGCATTCTCTTCAATACATCATTTCTGGTTTAGGACTGACTGTTCTACTAACTAAAGTTCTAATTGGAGTTAATCACTTAATTTCCCTGGATTTTGGTTACTTTTTTTTTTAACTAAAATGAAGTAATTGGAATAAGTGTTCTTCAAGATCCCATCTACCTTTAAAATTGTACCCTAAGCTTTTATACTCCTTTTAAGCCCTTAAACTCCTCCCACCTCCCCACCAACACTCTAATTTAGAGGATCACTTCTGTAGTGGTAGCTGAATAGAATATCAGCCTTTGAATCACGAAGAGTTGAATTCAAGTTGTGACTCAAATACTAGCTCCAAGATTCTTAACAAATTCACTTAGCCTCTGTCCACCTCAGTTTACTCATCTGTAAGATTGGTTTTTCTTAGAAACAAAATGAGTTAACATATAAAGTATTTTGCAAATGGACTTGTAATCAAAACAGTGATAAACATAGCAAACTCTCAACTGTTGCATAATGGTAAATCAAATTGTAGTATATGAATATAATAGAATATTAATGTGCTAAAAATGATGTGATGAAGACAGAGAAACTCAGAAAAATATAAACTAATGCCAAGTCAAGTTAAGCAGAACCAGGAAAGTAATAAATATGACTATCACAAGGCATGTGGAAAGAGCAACTACTACAAAACAATTGCGATTTTGCAGAATCACAAAGAATAGGTAGAAAAAAAATGTGAAAGAAGACATTTTTCCCCTTACTGTTTTGTCTAGGATGGAGGTCCATAATTCATTTATTATGAAGTTTTGTTGATGCATTTAGTTTAATTTTGGTTTTTTGCTGATTTCTTTGCTCTTACCATTCTTTACTTCTTTTCTTTTAAAATATCCTTTGCTATTTGGGATAGCTTTTGGGGAGAGAAAAGGGGAGGAATACTCAGAGAAACTTAAGCATGTAAAAACAAAAGATGGCAATAAAATTTACTTTTAACTACTAAATAAGTATTAGCCATCATCATTATTATTTAAAAATCCTTCATTTCCCCCAGTTTTAAGTGAAATAAGTTTCACTGAATTCACCTTTCATGTCCTTTTCCATTCTCCAGGACCTTGTGTCAACAATTATCCTCTTCTGTTCTATATCTTAAAATTTGTCCCTCATTCTGGCTCCTTCCTTTCTTGTTACAAATCTTTTCTGTTACTAAAACTTTCATGGTAACATTTTTGTTGTTCATCCTTCATTCTTGAGGATGGTAGATCCTCCATTCATAAACCCTCTAAAACTAAGCAGATTGTCTTTAAGTGTTGAATCCTAAAAATCTGTTACTTTCCAGCCAAACTGATATTGAAACTCTCTGAATAAGAGATGTGCCATCCATCAAAAGCCAGAACCCCCAAAATTTTCCAGCTTGGTAGAAGTGTGTGCTCCTCTGGTATGACATTTAAGAGTCCAGATTCCCTTATAGACTATAGTGAATTATTAATTTTCATTAGGACAAAACCATTTTCTTTTTTTTTTTTTTGCAAGGCAATGGGGTTAAGTGGCTTGCCCAAGGCCACACAGCTAGGTAATTATTAAGTGTCTGAGGCTGGATTTGAACCCAAGTACTCCTGACTCTAGGGCCAGTGCTCTATTCACTGTGTCACCTAGCCACCCTCAAAACCACTTTAGATAGAAAAAACATCAACAATCTTTTTTGTATTTAATAAATTCAGCTCAGTAAACATGTAAGTTGTCTACTATATGCCAGACTCATGGAGATAAAAAAAAAAAGAAAGAAAGACATTCCTTATCCCCAAACAGTTTCCAAACTAGTGGGGGAAGATTACATGTACAAGAAAACTAAAAAAAGGGGAGTGGGTAGAGGCCACTGTGGATCATACAGCAAGGACATGATATTCTGTGGAATCTAAACCAAGAAGAAGTGGTGAAAGGAAATGAAAAGTCGACAAAAAGTTCTATTTATGCCCTGAGTCCTCTCTAAAGGAAGGCTTTGGGAGGAATTTAATTCTCTATTCTCAAAACATCCATTTAGAAGGAAGAAGAAACTGAGGAATTTGGGGTGTTGAGTATTTAAAAACTCAGATAATCAACATAGTAGTATGTTGCTAGCTAGAAGTAGCTCAAGTAATCAACATAAATTGCAGGTAATCCCCCTTATCCTGCAACAAGGCAAGATATTCCATAGAGTCAGAGTCAAGCTAAGCTGACTACAAGCAATAGAAAATTACCTAGAAAATTCAAAAACTTCAGATTCCATTAAAAGGAGAGTTTTAGAAAGAGTTTACTACTTCTGGAGCTAAAGTTCATCCTCTAGCGATCAACTTCCTAATAAATATAGTTTATACTCTAGCAAAATCACCTAATCATCCACTCATTCTTTAACACTGTAATAAGAGGTCTTTCCCCCCACCCCTTAGAATAGAGGAACCTGAAGCCCAAAGAAACTAAAAGACTTGATCAAGTTCAAAGACAAGTTGTAAAAGAGTGGGATTTGAAAGCAATTATTCTGACTTCAAGTCCAGCACTCATTTTACAACCTCACAATTCCTCCTTCTAGCTCCTAGATCCTTAATATCATGTTCTACCTCATACACTAACTATAAAAAGGAATTTCTACTTGATATGGAAATAGCTGAAGCTAATTTTCTCCTTCCTTTATTTCTCTTTTTTCCTTCCTTCCTTCCTTCCTTCCTTCCTTCCTTCCTTCCTTCCTTCCTTTCTTTCTTTCTTTCATTTTTCCTTTCTTTCTCTCTTTTTCCTTTCTTTATTCCTTCTTTCTTTTTTATTCTTTTTCTCTTCCCTTGACTTCCTGTCTCACTAAATCTGGAAGGAAATAAAATGGCACTACTAGACCTGATTTTATAGTAATTAACACAGATGCTTTAATCAACTCCATTTCAACCTGGGCTGGTTCACCCCTCCTTGTCTAGTTTTGTGACCTCCCACTTCTTAGGTTTACTGTATTAGTACCTGACTAATTTTAGAACCACTGCAGCTCAGCCCTCCTGAACTGAAATGATCCACTAGCCTCAACTTTTTGTATCACAGGGATTGCAGGCATGTACCACCAATCTTGATTACTATAATTTTGACATAATGAATTATAAATTTATTTGAAGGCAGATATTGTTCTCCTTTCCTAGGCTTTTCCTGTGTCAACAAATTGCTAATTATTATTATGGAGGAAGAACATTTTTCACCAAGCCAAGTTGTTAAGGATGGGGGCAAAGATTGAAAGATGGTAAAATCCTTAAGATGAGATCATTTTGTTTTTGTTTTTGTATCCAGAAAAATGAGCAACCATGAGTGAAATTTCCAGAGAATCAAATTTGGGCTTGACCTAAGGAATAGAATTCCTAACCATTTGATCTGACTAAAATTGGAATCAACTACCCTTGGAGATGATGAGTTATATCACTAAAATTCTTTAAATAGAGAATGGATAAACATTTGATTGGGATATTGTAGAACTAAGGTTCCTAGTCTAGGTTCATAAAGTTGATTTTAAAAATATTTTGCTATTTTAATATATATAGTCATATATATTTTCATTTATCAGATATTTGAAAACATGCATGATAAATGATATAACATATTTGAATGGATTTTTATGCTTTTATGTGGGTTTAAAATGTAAATATTCAAAATATTTTACCCCAATTATAAACCTATGTATTTTATTTTATTCATTTGAAAGCATAAGATTCATAGGCTTCAAAAGATTATAGAAAAATTTATTTGAAAAGTTGAGAGCTCCCTTTTCAGAAGATGGTTATTTTTCAGATAATGGATCTTACCAAAAAAGACATAAACATCATCAGCTCTGTGATTCTATGAATTCTGTGTGGTTCCTTCAACCACTCACCATCATCTCTAGTTTGAATGTCTCAGGAATAACATCAATTGTTTCATTACCACATATATATATATATGTATATATATATGAGGTCCTAGAAAAGGCAAGTCTTCACTGATTTCAATAATTTTCTTGATGCAGTAAAAAGATAATTTAAAAGCCATTTCCTATTTTCCCTTCTTCTATTTTTTTCCAAGAAAGAGTTATAAGATTCAAATTTTGCTAAAGCCTCATTTTGGTGGTCGTTTGGGGTTAGCATCCTAGCACGGGAATGTGGAATGTGAAGACTGGCATTGCAAATTGTGTGTGTGAGAGAGATCCTGAAATAGTCAAACAAATAGAGAGATGGTTGTTGGATACCTTAGTCTCTTCTCCAAACATAGTAATCTTCTGATTCCTCAGTGCTGTGGAAAACAATTTTCTATATAGACAGATCTGCAGTGGGGAAATAATACTAGCAGGCAGCAAAGTCAGAAAATTCTCTCAAATCCATCTAAAAACAGAAATTCTGACAAAAATCAAAGTATTGAAACATGCTATCACAGACTTTTATTCAGGGCTCAGCTCTCCTATACTAGGGCTGTTGTATTGTTTTTTAAAATGGATGATATTCAAGGTCAACTGTTGCAATATCTGTGGTTGCTGATGGCTTTAATAGAGGCTGAACTCAAAAAACTAACAGATTTTTTGCTGAAGAAATGCTTCAGTAAGTAAGAAATCATTCTTAGTGCTTTTGGTATGTATCCACTATGAAAAGAATAAGACTAATGAATCTGCTGAGTACTGATGGAAAGGATGTAATATGCATTTCCACAGAAATGTCTTGTAATTTGGCATTAATTAATGTCCAATTATTGTAAGCTGTTACTAATAAATTTTAAAAGTCTACTCTGCACTTCCATTTTGTAATGTTTTTATAAAATGGAACATTAGATGTTTTTTAATCTTGTCTGTTCTAGCAAAATACCCCAGATAACACTCTTGTTTTGCATTTCAAATAATATGTGCTCATTTAAATGCAAAACCAGGGTCCAATCAGAATAAGATGGCAATCAAATTACAATATTCAATGAAGAAGTTTCCAAGCTGACTTCATTAGTAAACTATCAAGAATTTCAAGATCTTACAAGGTTTCTATTTGTTTGTACAACTGCAAAGGGCTCAATTATGGAGCTTTGAGACAGCCTAAAAATAACATCAGACTAATTAAAAGTTTCAATTGGATTTGGGTGAGCACTGTTTTGAAAACCTTTTATTTATTTATTTTTTTAAAAATCCAGTTGACTTTTGAAATGAACTCTGGGGGAAGAAATTGGATTTTAAAAAGGTTGCAGGAGCTAACCCCCTTAAAAAAGGCTCATAATGAGTTGCTCTGGCACATCTAGAGAGCCCAGCAGCTCTGATGACACACTGCATCTGCAAGCTTAGTGCGACTTTCACATACTCATGGACTTCTAAGAAGGCTCACCTTCCTTTTCTGTCGTTATTGTTTGTGTCAAGAGCAAGCTGGGAGAGTTTGCAGCTTCAAGTTGCTGAATCTTTTTAAAAGACACGCAAAAGGTTCATTCTTTGAAGTCATTTTCCCTTTGGGAGGTAAGATACAGGTAATCAGGAAAAGCTCAGGAGGTAGGGCTATTATGATAATATTCTGCCAGTGCAATTGGTGCTCAAAATGTTATATAATTTGGATCATCTAACTTTGTGGAAACTCACACAGCAGGGCTCCCTCCTCAACAGGTGCTGGCTATGTTGAAAAAGAGCCCAGGTATTGGAGGAAGAATTTAGAATAATTCTACAGTCAAAGCTTTCAGTTGATCTGACAGTACACAGTACTCTATGTGGTTCATTGAAGGTGATGGACCTCTCTAGCACAGTGTGAGTATTATTTTTTTCTTTACATTTCTTTGACTGGAATCTCTTCTCTTCTTTCAAAAGCAAGGAGTTAACTCCCCTGAGCTTTTAATAAGATATGAATAAAAATATGTAAATTATTATCTTTAGAGGAATACTAATCTTTCACTCCAAAGAATCATACACTTCTTATACACACACACAAAATAAAATTTGAAAAAAGAATGATCTCAAAGTTTCCTAAGTTTTGCAAATACCTTCACTAAATTTCTATTCAAGAGGTTATATAGGTATCAATGCACCTGACATATTCAGGGAAGCCCATTAGCATTTGTTAACTGCTTGAGGAAAAGTACACATTTGTAATTCAGCTTTTATGACTGACTTATTAATGCACAAACTACTATGGAGATAGATTGTGTTTATGTCACTCTGCAGTTGAAAGAAGCACAAGAGAGATTAAGATAGAGACAACATCATCACCCTTAAATTGAAATTTACAATTTCACCCTTCGGGCTGTCAATTAACTCATCCAATTTTTTTTTTAAATTGTTGATATCTTTTTTTAATATCACCTTCATCCAAATATATTTGTTTTCTCTCCCCTACTGAGTGAAAAATACCTTATGTAAAGGAATAAAACACAAAGTAAGAGTAAAAAGGAGTTCAGAAACACTAACATATCACTGAGGACAGAATATTGTAGTATATGCAATGTTCCATATGCATAGTCCCCCTCACTTCTATTCAAGAACAAGAAGACTAATTATTGTTTTGATTTTGTCATATCCTGAGAATCATCCTTCCTTTTCAATATTATATGATTTAAATGATCATTATCAATTTAACTGAAAATAGGCACATTACAATTAGTGAGAACGTTAAATACCCTGAAGTAGTGGCATGTATTCAAATTTGTACAATTTGAAATTATAATTAATTAAAACTTGGTCATTTTTCCTGTTCAATGAAAATATACAGTATGAAGTCAGAAAATGTGACCTCTTTAGGTGATTCATTATTTATAGTAAGCAGGATGTTTCTGTAATTCAAAATGGAATGAACCTGAGATTTGAGGTTAATATCCTTTTTAAAAATAAGAAAATACATTTTCTTTTACATTCTGCAGGGACAGACTTCACTGCTATAATTACTTGCCTTTTGTTTTGATATCTATTGCTCTTTCCACTCGCATTGTTATAGATCTTATTTATATTTTTTCCTTAATATGTTTACTTCACTTTCTATTGGTTCAGATAAGTTTTTTTCCCCATGTTTCTCTGGACTTTTCACAATGATTGTTTCTTATAGTATTTGGATATTGCTATTTTATTGTCCCAAACTTTATTTAGTCATTCCCCAAATGATGGTCATCTACTCTGTTTCCAATACTTTGTTCTCATGAAAAGAAATATGTTCATTCTAAAGATAATTTCAGAGAGACTAAACCCTCTAGACTAGGGAATAAATTTCGGAGGTCAAATGCATTTTTTTAAATTAATATAATTGATTTCTTTTATAATGCTAAATATTTTATTGTATTAATAGGAAAAACATTAGAAGAAGAAAAAGGGTAAGGAATCTCAAGAGATCTTGATATGATAAGCAATTTTTTCTTTCTTTTTCTTCCTTCTTCTCCCTCTTCTTCCTCTTCTTCTTTTCTTCTTCCTCTCCTCCTCCTCCTCCGTCTCCTTCTTCTTCTTTTAAAAAGTAGGTGTTCCCATCTGAGAATATGACCATGTCATTGTTTTAAAACATCAAAAACTGTTCTGCTCTTTTCTGTTTAAAATGGGTTTCCACAGTTCGGAAGAAAAAAAAATTTAGAAATCACTTTTCACAACCAACCTCTGTAGAACTGGGACTGGGATGGGAGAAAGAAAACATGACAAATATATAGATGACTATCCATTAGAAAGGAGTGGCAAGTGTGGAAGTTGATCAAGTTGTTGGAAAGGAATCACAGGGATGTTTCTTCTGGAAAATAAAAGTAATGTTTGGATTAATAGTGGGAAGGTACAAAAATAATACTTTATTAAGTATACTGAGCTAAGAACTTTACAAATATTATCTCATCTTATCTTCACAATAACTCTGAAAGTTTGTGCTATTCATATCCAAATTGTGCAATTCAGGAAACTGAGGCAGAGGAAGATTAAAGTGACTTGCATAGAATCACACAACTTGTAAATGTCTGAGGCTGGATCTGAACACAGGTGTTTGTAATCCCAAATGGAATCCATTTTTCCAGACCTGTAGGGTAATTCTGAAACATAGGCATATATATATATATATATATATATATATATATATATATATATAATTATATATAATTATATATACATAAAATAACAGTGGGGGTTGAGAGAAATTCTGTTGTCAGAAACTGTCATATTTAGATTCTGGAAAGAAAAGAAAACTGGTATAAGAAGTTAGTTTGGGAACCATTGGTAGAGCTAGTATTATATAGCCCAGCCTTTCTTTTATAAGAGATAATTAGTACAAAAGTCTACCCTTAAGATTTTATTTTTATGTTTTTGTGGTGGTTTTTTTTAAATTCAATACTGTTCCAAACATAGAAACAATGTTGCCTACAATTAAAACAACCTGGAAAACCCTGAGACTCTAGGAATAGAACCAAAAATCAGTTGGTAACCCAAGAATGTTAAATAAAAATGGAAACAAATTAAAAAAAAAGATAAAAAAGATGCCCATCTGTGCCAAGGTGCATTGCTTATAAATATGAAATTCAAGAACTAGGAGGCACCATAAAAATTATCTAATCGAGCCCCATTGTTTGATAAATGAGAAAACTAAGTCCAAGAGAGCTGAAGGACTTGCCCACGATTACAACCCCATTGGTTCAGGATTTCTTTCAGTTCAGTGTTCAGTCAGACATCTAAAATTCTTCATTACATGGAGCCAGGGAACAATATTCACAATGATTGCAACACTACAAATAAAAAGAACAATAACCATAAAACAATCAAAAGTGAATGGCATGAAATTATAATGAACAAGCTTGGTCTTAAAAAAGAGATTAAAAAAAACACTTTTCCCTATTCCTTTACAAAGATCAGGATTCACAAATATTGAACATGACATAAAACATAAATTTTTTTATGTGCTGATTGGTTTTACTGAATTTTCTTCTGATAAACTATTTTCATCATCATTGCTAATACTATTTAGGTATCAAATATTATTTCATTCTTAATTTCTATTATTGTTGTTATTATTTTGTCATGAGAGATGACTGTCAGGGAAGGGGGGAGATATAAAGTGGAATTTAGATGATGTAAAAACAAAAGATAACATTTTAAAAATTCTGCTTCAAACTGCATTTTCTTTTAATGATAACATACAAACATAATCAGCAATTAATCAACATTTTTAGAGAAAAGAATGTGGTTCACTGGTTTGTGTTCATTTAACTCTCTCAATTATCTATATCTATTTTTAAAAAGCAAAAAGTAAAAAGCCCATGTCTTTGGGTCTAATTTTTTCATCCATAAAAATGAGAAAGTTGATAAGTTGATCTAAATGACATCTAATGGCATTATTTGCTTCTAAAACCTATGACTGTAACAGGTAACATTATCCACCTAATGTCAACTTTTTAAATAGCAAGAATTGAATACATGAGAATGTAATCAGTTGTAGTTGATATGCCTTGTTAAATCAATCCTATTTTAATGATACCAATTATAACCTCAAATTCAGGCAAAATAAGATATAAAAATTCTGATTCATGAAATATATCAATTGGTGATTGTTCACTTCACAAAAGAATTATATGCTTGACAGGAGAATTAACTATATAATTAATTTAATTAATCTCCTTAAGCATTTGAATAATAATTTCATTTCAAACAACTTTTCATAAATATATCTGTTTGATGAGGATAATAATAGTAATAATAATAATATAACTTCTATATAGCCCTTTAAGGTTTTTTGTGCAATTGTTAGTTTATTATTGTTAATCTCTCTTTTCCCCTTTTTTTAAACTTTAGACTTCAAACCCATGTTTCTGTTGCTATCTTATCCTGGAGCTTCCCTCAGAATCTGGGGGATTCTCATCTTGGAACACCCATCTATTATGCATCCTACTTGACCTGAAATATCTTCTACTGGTGAGTTCCTCTCTGGAACTTTATTGTTAAGGGGTTCAGACCAGCCAGTTCCTGATTCTGGACTTCAAAATCACCCTCTTCCCACAACCCTCATCAGATACCAGTCTATATCACCCTTTTTCAGCTTCCTTTTGTTGTGTTATCTTCCTGCTTTGGACTGTAAGCTCCTTGAAGACAGGGGCTGTCTTTATTATGGCTCATATTTGTAGCATCAGCTCTTAGCACAGTGTCTGGCAAGAATCAAGTGCTTAATGAATGCTCTTTTGTGTTCTTCCTTCCATTTTATAAATGAAGAAACTGAGGCAAGGAGCAGGATCACTTTGATAGGGCATAGTTATTCCTGACTCAAGTTTATTGCTCTATTCACTGCAGTTCAGAGGGTTAACTGAGAAATACCTGTATTTTTCATAGTGTTGCTCAAGATATGTTATTCTGTGTCTCTCCAAATACTTTTAAATGCAAACCCCTACTACTATATATTTTGCAGGTGCATTTTTAGATCAAGAAATTCTGAAAAGGTTAGGGTTTGGATTTGACCTCAGCAAAGTTTTAATCAAATCATCATTTTGTTCTCCACAGATCTTTTGTTTCTTTCTTTTGGGGGAATTGGGGGGGTGGGGGTGGAGTGGAAGGGGTTGTGCCATTACATTACCATATTTTATTAGGCTTAGGCTTTATTTTAATTTTTTCCCCCATAATCTTTCACTTTTTTTTTATAATGCAGACATTTTAGTGCAGAGACAGTTGATAGACTCATCAAAGAAGTCATTATCTTATGTCTTCCTATTTGGTTTTTTTTGTCTTTCTGCAACTCATCACTCATTAATGATATAAACAGAGTTGTCTTTTGACTCTGAAATTCCCTTTTTTATTGCTCATAATTTATGACGAACATGGCCTTCTGTGATAAAGACCCATCAAAGACATCATTATTCTGCATTTATCTGCATTGAACTGTCTGTTTCATCTATTAGTCTTTAAAAGGTTCCCAGTCATTCTGTATCCTGCTATAGCTTTCTAATTCATCCACTTTCTATTATCTGCTAGAATAAGTCTTTGCCTTAAATTGTGGGTCAAAAAAATCACACTATTCAAATTGGCTTTGACATTCAGAATCACGAATTCCCTGTGCTGTCCTTTTTATTTTGGTGAAGATGGTAAATGAATATTTTTTAGCACTTCTGATACTGATCTGACCTTATGTACCTATTGCCTCTGGTGATACTTTACTAAACAACATGTACTGAAATCAACAGATTTGTCCTTCAGTTGTTTTATTCCTGTGTTCTTTATCTATGAATGGTGTTCCACAAGCCTTGCTTTTCAACTCTCCTCAAGTCATTGGATTGAATGATAAATGCTCAGCTGATATCCTTTCTAAAGACCAGTCATTGTAATCTGCATATTAACAAGGAATGAGTTTTTAAAAAATGATTGGAACTGGGTGAGAATTAAAAATGAGCCCACAGCAGGGCTAAAAGAATGTGTTCCAGAGGCCTGGAAAAAGAGAAAATGGCTATTGTCAAATTTTCTCACAAACTTTGCCCTTTTAGAAACGACACACCTAAAAGTTAGGACTTGGGATGCAGAGTGGCTCCTTTCATTTATCTCTTTTTTAGAGATGGCTTTTACCTAAAGCACTAAGGTAACTTCAAATTTTGGTAAAGCAGCAAGGTATGGTGAGAAGAATACTAAAACAGAAGCCAAGGTTTGTGCTCTACCTTTGTGAGGTAGTGAGCAAGTGTGGTTAAAATATTGAGTCTGTAGGAGGGAAAATCTGAGTTCAGATATGAACTCAGATACTTACTAGCTATATGACTCTGACCAAGTTTCTTAAGCTGTTTGCCTCAGTTTCTACATCTATAAAATTGAGATGATCATAGCTCCCACCTCCCAGGGGAGTTGTGAGATAATATTTGTAAAGCTCTTAGCACAGTATAGATACACTGTCACTGTATTAATATACTATTATTATTAAAATGACAGGTAATGATCAGTAATATACCTTTCAGCTCTAAAGGGCTTTAAACAGGCATATTAATGCATTGTTGTTAGAGTTTTGAGTGATCTACTCATTTTGAAAAAGCAATTTGGAACTGTTGCCCAAAAAGTCATCAAACTTATACAATTTGACTCAATGAAGCCTCTACTCTACCTATACCCCAAATATTTAGAACAATATTTACAAAATATTTACAAAATTATTTAAAACAGTTATTTTGGAATAGCAAAAAATTAGAAACTTAATGGAATTTGGGGAATTGCTGAACAAATTATCTTATATGAGTATCATGAAATAATTTTCTGATGTAGAAAATAATGGAGATGCATGAACAAATGCAGAGAAAAATGAGCAAAATAAAAAGAACAATTTGTGCAATAACAACAAAGGAAGTACAAGCAATTTCAAAGAGACTCTAATCAAAGCAACGCTACCATTCCTCCCCTCTCCCACAGGATTAAGAATGAAACCTATCTTTTCAAATAGGATCCATATGAATTTTATTTGCATGATTGTGCATGTTATATGATTTTGTTTTTCTTTTAAATTGAGGTGGGGCTAAGAAAAAACAAATCCTTTCTTAAAAATGTCAAAATGAAAGATAAAATCCCATTAGCTATGATCATCCTAATTACCTCATTCTTTAAATGAAGTCCTCTATTATCCCTGCCTTCTTCTCTAAGTTCTCTAACATCCCTATAATTTATCTGATTATTCTATGATGCAATAAATTCTTAAAGCAGGGTATCTTAAACATTTTTTGTTATAAATACCTTTGTCATAGGAGTTTAGTGACTCCTATGATTCCTTTCTCAGAAAAAAATATTTATAAAAGCATAAAGTAAAATACATAGAACCAATGATGTTGAAACAGTTATGAAAATTAAAAACAAACGAACTTCACAGACCCCAGGTAAAGAACCAAAAACATCTGTTATGTAATTTACAATATAAAGGGTAAGGGCAGCTAGGTGATGCAGTGGCTAGAGCCCTGGCCCTGGAGTCAGGAGTACCTGAGTTCAAAACAGGCCTCAGACACTTAACTACCTATCTGTGTGGCCTTGGGTAAGCCACTTAATCCCATTGCCTTGCAAAAAAAAAAAAACCTCACAATACACAGGGTAGAAAAAAAAATGATCTCCCCCCCAAGCTCCAAAGTTTTCTATTTCTAGTTCTATGTTCAACCTACTTGATATAAGAGCTAAGCCTCAAACCATGTCATAGAAAGAAATATGTCATGCTAGTTGCCTTGCCTACTAACTTTGAATACCTTGACCCACTTTTACAAAACCACCCCCTACTTCCTTAAAACCCAAGGGATTTGGGGTAAGGAATGTTCAAGGTGAGCTAGAGGCCAACTATATGTCCTTCTGCCAAGTCAGTCAGAGAAAATCATTTCAACCTTCATCCAGAAATTAAATGGTTATTGATTGATAGAGAAGATACTGTAACCTTATAGATTAAATTAAGAAATGTTGCTGAACACAATTAAAATTTTTTCCTAATGCAGCACTGTTTTCAGAAAGCATTTTTGACTAAGTTCCATCCCTGGGGTTAATTACCATGTCTAAGGTCCAGGAATAATAGATTAAGTGGAAACTTGGCTCCTAAAGTTAAAGAATGAGAATGGGAAGTCAGCAAATGACAAAGAGGAACTCAGGGCAGCCTTCACAAATGATTTAAGTCCAACTGATGAATTTGAGGGAAGAAATCCAAACAGCAGCAATCATCCCATTCTATGCAAAAGAAAAGCCATCATTTTGCTCAGAACTAATGGTTATTCTACAGGATGTCTTTTATCTTCTAAAAGGGCAGAGACACTTTCATTCTAGATCAATTTGATTTACTACATGGTTTCTGGCCACTTTAAAGGTAGAGATCTAGTTATGTTTACTGGAAATTCCATAGGCAATTAAAATAATCCATTGAATATAAAAATGGTTCATTGGATTTAGAACTAGAAAAAAGGTCTTATAAATAATGAAGCAGATTCCTATGCTGGTGAATAACAGTGGAAGTGGCTTATCCAAGGTCACACTGGTCAAAAATAGAACTGGGGTTCATATTCTGGGTTTTAAATTCCAAAATGAACATTTTCCCCACTACAACCCTCTGCCATTTTTTACAAAGGTAGTTGAAGGGTGGGAGGGAAAGGCACAGGAAATATGTTACAATAGAACAAACCCTGGATTCAGCATTAAAAAGCCTCAGTCCTATATCTAATTGTGGCAATAACTGCCTCTGTAATCAGGGCCAGGTATTTTAGACTCCCTCTGTGCTTCATTGTCTTCATTTTGTAAAATACAAATAAATAAACAAACCTAACTAAACAAAATGAATAATGGAAAACAGATGATTAAATAAAAAATGGGGGAGAGGAATTGGGGTTATATTAGAAATTCCCCCAAATATCTTCAAACAAAAAATTTCTGAGATATTCAATACCAAAATCCAGACTTTACTTCAAAATTCCATACTTCAAAAGAATAGCATATCTACTGGTAACAGTAAGGACCTTTTAAAAATAGACCTTTCATCTCATCAGTTTTGAGCATTTTCAGTTTCCTCACTCAAGATACTATCTCCTGATTTAATTTTTACTGGCTTTCTTCCCTGCTCAAAAAGTTCTCCCTCTTCATCTCTACCTCTTGACTTCCCTGGTTTCCACCAAATCTTAGTTAAGATTCTACCTTTGGCAAAAAGCATTTCCTAGTCCTCCTTAATGCCATTATCTTCCATCTGAGACATCAGTCAATAAATATTTATGAAATGCCTACTATGTATATATATAAGATATTGGCTAAAGACTGGGAATAAAAGAATAAACAAAAGTTTAGTCCTTTCTCTTAGGGAGTTCACAAATAACTGGGAACAAACTAATAATTGAAATCAGAATTAATCAACAGAAGAAATAAACTAGAATTAAGAGGGATGATGAATGGTTTCCTGTAGAAAGTGGTATTTTAGGGGCAGCTAGGTGGAACAGTGGATAGCGCACTGGCCCTGGAGTCAGGAGTACCTGAGTTCAAATCAGACCTCAGACACTTAAAAATTGCCTAGCTGTGTGGCCTTGGGCAAGCACTTAATACCATTTGCCTTGCAAAAAAAAAAGGTGGTATTTTATCTGGGACATGAAGGAAGTCAAAGAAGCCAGGAGAGAACATGCCCTGTATGAGAGACAACCAGTGAAAATGAAGGTAGTTAGGAGATCATGTCTTATTTGAAGAACAGCAAAGAAGGAAGTGTCATTATATTGAAGAGTACATGGGAGAAGGAGGGCTTTGGATTGAAGATGTTGGTAGACTAGAAATAGACAGATTTTGAATACCAAACAGAGAACTTTATCTTGGAGGTGAATGGGAGCCACCAATTTGGCGGGGGGGGGGGGGGGGGGGGGGGGGATTAGAGCTTTGACTTCTCAGACCTGCTTTAGAAAGATCACTTTGGCACCTGGCAGGAAAATGGAATTGAATGAGTAGAAAGCAATTTCTCTGAGTATATCTTGTTTGGATGGATAATAGATACAGGAGATTGAGATGAAAATAAAAACATAGAGACAAAAATGAGAGAGATAGTTATTTTGATTTTGATATCCCCATAAGAGTATAAGAACAAAGACTGTCTTTGCCTTTCTTTCTATTCCTCTTATTATTAGTTTTATCCTATCTTCCATTTATTTGTATCTTTTATGTATCTGGTTGTTTGTATGTTGAGTCCCACACTAGCCTGTGAAATCCTTTGAGGCATTTTTTTTTGCATTTCTTTATATCTACAACACTTAGTACAGTGGCTAGCAAATGGTAAAGACTTGTTGACTTAATTATGACTTAACTCCAGAGGTCACTCATATAATCCTATTCTGATCATGTCTGATGGCTGAAATGCTCCCAGTTTTAAATGATTCCAGGTAAGTTCTAGTACATGTGGAATTCTTTATGTTTTATAAGGAAGGACTGTACAGAGCCCCTTTAAAATTCATCTCAATGTGAAAACAGAAAAGACTATTAAACAAAGTAAAACAAAACTAAAGCAAAAAAGACTAAAAAGCCTAAATGACACATTCAACTTTTACCAGTTAATTGGTGCATAAAAGGTTGTGAAGATTTATGTGCTCCAAAAATCAAAACTAAATTGAATTTTTGACATTTTTGCAAAAAAACAACCCAAAGAATACATAGGTGCCTTTTGATTTGTCACAGCTGGAAGACTCTGAATCATGATGCGCTCTAGGAGAGGCCATTAAATAGTGTTAGATGGTTTGTCAGTGTAAAGGAAAAGTAATTGAAGAAGCAAACTGTGTGTATGGACATTGCATTTTAAAATATTTACAAAACAGAGACAAAGTGAACCCTTTCTTCCCACAACCCAAGTGCAGGCAGTGTGTTGTTTATTAGGTAGTAAACAAGGGTGATTTAATAATATAAGTCTTGCCTTAGTTTCCTTATTCAACAGTGCTAAATGATAGTCACTTAAATCTCCTTTTACCCTGCATTTTCAAAAAATTATTAGGCATCCAAACTACTCTTTTCCCTTTTCATAAACATTGCAAGATTTCAAGAGACCAATGTGTTTGAAAACAGTAATTTCAGATGAGTAATGTATTAAGGGGATGAATGTTAAAAACAATTTGGAAAGTGAAAGGTAAAAAATTTTTATTGACAGACCAATAATACTGGTTAAAAACAGCAATAGCAAAATAAAAAAAAAAAAAAAAAAAAACACCTTTGCCTTTAACAAGTCATCTCCTGGTTCAAACTCTTACCATTAAATCACTTAAATATATAAAGAGATATTATGGTACAATGGAAAAAAAAACATTGAATTTGGAGTCAGATGAAGTGTTCCAATTCTGGTTTTGTCATTTATTCTTTGTGTGACCTTGGGAAGACATGGCTTTCTGACCTTCAGTGACATTTTTGTAAATTGGCTATGTAAATTTTGTAAAATGAACTAATTGATTTTAATGATCCTTCTAGCTCTACCTCTATTATAAGAGTTATTAGAGGTCATCTAATCAACTCTTCATTTTACAGATATGGAAAGTGTAGTTCACAAGTTAATCCAAGGTCATACAAGTGGTAAATGACCATTCTATGTATAACTGAGGGAAGTGGAGGAGTAGGTCATAGTATTTGAGGAAATTGAGTCCCTGGGAAATTAGGATCTTTGAAGGAGCGTGAATATGAATTATGTCTCTAGTATAAGTGTTCAAAAATTGAAAAGTACTAAAAATAGAAAATGTTAATGAAATCCTTAGTACTGAAATCTTTGAGAAAGAAGAAAGAATGATCTGGGGACCAGTAGACAGCATTACCATATATAGAGAGTGAGCAGTTTTAATAAATTAACTTCTAAAGAGTAAGAAGTTGCTAAATGATGGCAGCTAAGAAAGAGTTTAGAAGTGAAAGAAGAGAGCAAGGAGTATTCCAACTCCCTGTCAAGTATAAACATTTTATGCCTTCATTAGGAGACATAATATACATTCATATTATTCCAAGATGAAAAAAATGCATGCTTTAATATATTCTCCCCACCACCAGTTCTCTGACCTAAAATAATAAGATAAATTCAGTCTATCAGAGTCATTAAGATGCATGTTATACATGTTATAAGGAAATATCTTTCTCCTCATAAGATATGGGAATGCAGTAAAGCACTCAGACTATAATAGGTCTATTTTTTCATGCTATTTTATTTTTTCTAGTTACATGCAAAGATAGTTTTTGACATTTATCTTTTGTAAGATTTTGAGTTCTATATCTTTCTACCACCCTCTTCCCCCTCCCTCCTTCCCATATTAGTCATGTTGTGAAAGAAGAAACAGAAAAAAAGGAGGGGGAACCTTGAAAAAAGAAAAAAATACATAAAACTAGCTTTAAAAAGTGAAAAACAAATTCTTTGTTCTACATTCAGACTTCATTTTTGCTCTGGATATGGATGACATTTTTCATCACAAGTCTTTTAAAATTGTCCTTGATCATTGAACTGCTGAGAAAAAGATAAATCCATCCTAGTTGAACATGACACAATGTTGCTGTTAATATTTTCCTGTCTCTGCTCACTTCACTCAGCATCAGTTCATGCAAGTCTTTCTAGGCTTTTCTTAAGTCATGACTTTCTACAGAATAAGAACATCATAATTTATTTAGCCATTCCTGAAGTGATGAACATCCCCTCAATTTCCAATTCTTTGCCCCCCCTATAAAAAGAGCATCAATAAGTCAATCTTACTAGGTTCTTGACTAAGAAAGAACTGCTTTTAGCTTTAAAAGTTAGTAATCCTTTCTTTTAACTATAAGGAGGATTGATTGGGGTGGGATGGGGAATCTTTATTTAGTTTTAGGAATCTACCAATAAACTTGATTAGATTATAATATGCTGGAGTGCCCTGTCCAACAGCTTCATGTGCTGGAAGGGGTACTCTTCATGTAGGTAAAAATTCATCCTGGTCCTTTTGTTGAGAGGACACAAGGAACTCCTCTTACTATTCCCTAATGAATGAAGCAACCTCTTAGGTATAATGTTTATTTTATCATAGACTCTTTAAAGGTTGGACCCTTTTGCAGGAAGAGTTGTCTTTTGCCCATGGTCTATATAAGATAAATAGTGAAATACCTTAGTCTTTCTCTAACTCCCACTCCTTTTTCTCTACTTGTGATCTTCTAGTCTACTCCCTTAGAATTCTGCAAAGAAGTGATACTATATTTTCCCTTCATTCTATCTCCAACTATCCAATCCAAAACATGGCAATTAGAAAAAGAAATAGAAAGGAATTCATGAACTTCTAGTTGCTGGGTACCTTCCTCGTTTTTGTTTCCTTCTATGGGCACAGTTTAAAGACTAGAGTTCCTGCAAGTGAATATTTCCATATTTTTGGTATTATCTTTCAGCCAATGGAGAATTTGAGGTTTCCTGAGTTTGAGAGATTCTAAAAGGTGGAGAGCTTTGAGAGATGATGCCAAGACAAAAACAAAAACAAAAAAAATTCTTAGTATAATTCTAGGAGAAATAGATCCTTACCAAAGAGTCATCCTAAAATTTTCAAGAATTAAAGCCATACTATAGAGTCAATGAATCTTGGTGAGATCTGAATATTTCTAACCCTGATATTGCCATAATATTCTTTGACAAGAGAAGACATAGAGAAAGTACTATTATAGGCGAATTGAATGTTTCTCTATTTTAATTAATTAATCTAATTAAATTAAATTAAATTAATTGTTTCTCAATTTAAACTTTTATTTGTTTAATGTCTAGTTCAGCCTCTAGTGTAATGTAAAGTTGCTCTTTCTGCATGAACTCATGTGAATCATGCATCTTTGTGCCATATATCTTTTTTTGGTAAGGAAAATAAAGGTCATTCCATACCTGATTAAAAATATTGTATACGGAGCATACTGTAGTAATTGTGAACATTGTTAATTATTTTACAGGAAAATATAGTTAGAAATCATTTAATTTTTATCCAGGGGAACTTATCCAGAATAAAACTCCAGGATGGGAACAAAGAATCAGAGAGCAAGAGGATAATTTCAGGCTGTGAATCCTAACACTGAAATCAATTTATGTGATCGTAGAGTCTCTTGAAGAGCCCGGAGTCAGGGTCATATAATCATTTGCAAAGAACATTCAGTTTTATAAAAAGATAATTCAAAAATTGTAATTAAGATTAATAAAGAAAAATTAAAAGGCAAATCTAACTAGTTTTCTGATACTTCTACTCCATGCTCTAAGAAGTTCTATATTTAATATAACATTTACATAAGATGTTGCAAAGCTAATAAGAGTATAAAGAAACTGAGATACTGTTTTGTTTTGGTAAGTCATCTTTGAATGATAATAGTAGCAAAGACTATAAGGTAACAACTCAGTCCTTCTGCCTTCAAATCAAATTATGCCAAAATATTTATGGCTTCAAAATATTATTCAGAGATCTCCTGAGAAGAGATCTCAGAAACCCTCAGTAATCTATTCAATTTTTTCATGATCTGAACTATTAGGAAGTATATCTATATATCTACTTTTATAATTAAAACATCTTCTACTCTCCTACATGGAGAAAGAAAACATTGCATTAAAAATCCTTCTGGGACTTAAAAAAATCTTAATTTCTTTACCTTTGTACATAATAATAATAATAATAAACATTGTATGTGAAGTGTTCTTTTTTGTGGGGGATGATTAATTCAATTCTTAATTAGTTTGATGATCTTATAAGGTAATAAATTTGAGGGACATAAATCATAACTTCTTATAGAGGGTTTGATAAGGTCATTGACATAGTTATTGAGGTGACTGGGAAAAATCTATTGAAACATGATCAGTAACACTTTATCAAAGTCAAAAGCATCTCTTCAAGTTTTTATCTATTAAAGATGAATTAATTGGCATGGACAATTGTAGTAGGAGCCTTGCCTTTGTGCAAGATCAATAAAACAGGGAATCAGTTGCATAATTATCTCTATCCCCTCCCCCCTCCATTTTTCCCTGTCTACAATATCATGAGAACTCAGTATATAATTCACAGAAGTATCTTGGATATTTGTTCATAATCTGAATAGACAGACACTTTCAAACAGTTATTTGTGCATGAACTTTAAGAAACCATGTTTTGAAAATGAGTAAATGTTTAAGATCCATCCAGAAAAGAAAGTACAAACTGGCAGTCTTAAATGTGTGTGTGTGTGTGTGTGTGTGTGTGTATGTGTGTGTGTGTGTGTGTGTGTGTGTGGTGTGTCCCTGTACCCTGATTGAAGACTTTTTCAATTTGATGCTTGTTGCATACATTATATTCGTAATTTCAGGAAATATTAATGTTTATTTAAAGTATAATAAAAATAAAGATGTAATTATTTCCCACCCAAAATTATTTCTCCCTAAAATCTACAAATTCAAAATTATAAGAATCTATGATCTAAATTTTCATAAAAGTTTAAACTGGAGAATATCTGAGAACCATTCTCATGGATGTATACTGTGGACCAATAGCTAGATAGTTAGATAGCTAGGTAGATAGATAGCTAGGTAGATAGATAGATAGATGATAGATAGATAGATAGATAGATAGATAGATAGATAGATAGATAGATAGATAGATAGATAGATAGAGCTAGGAGAGATTTCATCTTGTTGAAGAAAATTAGACTGTAAAAATTAAAGTAACTTGCCTGAGGTTCAAAGAGTAAGTGAAATAACAGAATTTGAACTTTGTTCACTTCCTCCAAAACTTGAACTCTTTCCTAGTGTATTTAAACCTACATGGAACTATAAAACAATGGAGAAGGTATTCAGGGAAAAGGGTAAATGCTATGCTCAGTAAGTTCTCTGATATTGCAGAATTTTTGCAAGTTTCCATAGGCATTTGAAATTTGAGTTATAGACCAATATATCCAAGGCACAATAATTGATTCACAGGGCATATAAATATTAAACTAGGGGGACAAGATTTAAAGGGTTTATCAGTGTAACTTCTTCATCAACTACATTAACCTATAGGGTGGTGAGCCATTGTTTGGGAATGATAATTATATCTTTCTATGAAATATGTAGATAGACATATTCATCAACAAAATCATAGAAGCAATCTAGGTGTACATCTACTGTGATATAACTAGCATTATTTCAAAAAGAGCAAGAATATATCCAATGTCACTAATTGGGGGTGAAATTGTTGCCTCAACTTCTATTGGTCACTCATTTAAAAATGTTTGCTTCCTTTTTGCTGAACATATGCCTACAAAATCTGAATGAAACCGTAACCCTGAGGATCCCTTTTCTAGAAATGGTGTATGGCTGTATTCAGACAAAGACATATTAGAGTTTTAGGTTTTTCTCAGTAGCATGATTTAAGAAAAGAATTATTCTGAAATGGAATTTGTAGTATAAAAAAGAATTAGGAATCATTATTCAAGGGCAGCTAGGTAGAGCAGTGCAAAGAGCACCTACCCTTGAATCAGAAGGACCTGAGTTCAAATCCTACCTCAGACACTTAGGCAAATCCCTTAATCTCCCTCTGCCTGGCAAAAATAAACAAACAGACAGACAGACATATAGATAGATAGATAAGATTAAAAAAAAGAATCACTATTCTAGAGGAAAAAGAGAATCACCCACACTTCTTGAAGTTAGAGCAACAGCACATGAGACTAATTCATGAATTAGGGAGCAAAATCTGGGACTTTTACCCCTTCTTTTACCATGAGTTATTCAAAGTGAATAGGTCCTAGTTAGCCTAACTAGGAACCTCAATACTGTCTTCCTTCTGTTAGATCCTAAAAAAAAATCATCATAGACCTCTAAAACTTGAATCTATGTGAGCCAGAGAGAAAGAATTCAGAAGATGTCACCCAAGTTTCCACCTTGTCCTAGGTTGCTAAGTCACATTTTATGAAGCCTTTGATTTTTAAAAATTATCTTGCCAGGACTTCCAGCCAAGATAGCGGAGAAAAGACAAGCACAGTGCTAAAAATCTCCTGATCTTCCCTCATAAACAATTTGGGAAAAAACCCTCTTAACAGAAATCCAGTCTACAAAACTCAGAAATAAAAGCCAGGAGAAGAACATCTACCTCAGTATTTGTCTTCCGAGATCATGGGTGAGTCCAGGTGCAGAGGGCACTCTTTGCCGGGGGTACAGGACCGGATGAGTACCTGGGAGCCCAGATCAACCTGATTAGAAGCACGGCAGGAACTCGGGAGCATGAGAGCCTGAGAACCGGACTAACTTGATAAGCAGCTAGAGCCTGGTGGGCCATGGGGCATTGGAGGAACTAGGGAGCAGAGGAATTGGTTGTGGCACTGACTGGAGGGAGAGTTCTGGGTGCGGGAGAGCTACAGACATTGATCCCCAGGCTCCTCTGGTCTGGAGGAACTCAGAGTCCCTACCTTCATTTCAGCTGAAGCCTCTTCCCAGAACAAACACAACTATAGCCCATCTTCCACCTCAGGATAAGGCCTAGCAGCAGACCCATCTCAGTTGTAAATAGGGAGAATGATTACCTCACCCCAGGGAAAAGCCCACTTTTGAACAAAGAACAAACTTTTCAACAGCTTCAACCACTTCCACCTGGCCAAGGAAGAGGGCCTCAATCAAGGTTACAGACACTCCAGAGAAAGAAACCTACTGGCCAGATGGAGATACTACACTCAGTGAGTAAAGCCTCTAAGGATCCCAATACCAAACTTCTGTGATCCAGCCCCTCCCCAAAACAAGGTCTTAGGATAATGAAGAAAGGCCAGCCAAAAGGAGGGTCCATAGAAAAATTCTTGGAAGGAAGAAACACTAACTCAGAGAGACCTAGAATCTCTGAGGAGAATAAGACCTGCTCTTCGGCACAAAAAAGACTTTCTTGAAGAAATAAGGAAGGAGTTTAAAAATCAATTGGAAAATTTGGGAAGGAAAATTAACACCTTGCAACAAGAAAACAATTCTCGCAAAACCTCAATTGGTTAAATGGAAAACTCTTACAAAAATAGAATTTACCAATTGGAAAGGGAGTTGCAAAAAGTAAATGAAGAAAATTCTTCTCTAAAAAAAAGAATGGAGAATGTGGAAACTAATGACTTCATGAGACAGCAAGAGTCTGTTAATCAAAACCAAAAAATCAAAAAAATTGACCTCATCAACAAAACCACTGACCTCAAGAATAGATCAAGGAGGGACAACCTGAGAATTATAGGCCTTCCTGAAAACATTGAAGAGAAAAAAAAGCCTGTATTTAATATTACAGTTTTAGTGATGGAAAATTGCCCTGATATCATGGAACCAGAGGGCAAAATAGTTATTGAAAGAATGCATCAATTCGCTCTGGAAAGAGATCCTAAAATGACAAAACCAAGAACGTTGTGGCCAAATTCCAGGACTATCAGATAAGAGAGAAAATCCTGCAGGCTGCCAGAAAGAAACAATTTAAATACTGAGGAGTCACAGTAAGGATTACACAAGACCTGGCTGCATCAACATTAAGGGATCAAAGGACCTGGAATGAAATATTCTGAAGAGCAAGAGAACTTAGAATACAGCCAAGAATCCACTATCCAGCAAAACTGAGCCTTCTCTTCCAGGGGGAGAAAGATGGTCATTTAACAAAATGGGAGACTTTCAACAATTCCTGATGAAAATACCAGAGCTAAATAGAAAATTTAGACATCAAACAGGAGATTGAAGAGACACATGAAAATAAAACAAAAAGGTAAAGAGAAAAAACCCTTCTATCCAATAAGATAGTATGGGAAAAAAAATTCTCATAACTCCTCAGAATTGTAACTATCAGAGAGAATATACTTAGCCAGAAGTTATGGGCACTCATAAATTATCCATGAGAATGCTATCCAATGGGAAGAAACTGGCTATATCCCTATTTGGGAGAAAGACTCTAATAACTCTTGAGAACTGTAACTCTATTAGAGAGAATATAGTTAACCAGAAGTGATGGATATTCATGGCTTTCAGTGACTCAGATAGAATGATTTAAAAACACTACCTCCTTGAAAAGGGTGACAAGAAGGAGAAAGAAGAATGGAAGGGACTGAAAGGGATAAATATCATTACATAAAGAGGTACAAAAGACCTCTTGTAATAGAGGGGAAGAAAGGAGGAGATGAGAAACACCTGAATCTTCCTCTCATCAGACTTGGCTTAAAGTTAACTCACACACACACATCAATTAACTTAAGAAACATTTTACTTTTCAAATATTAAAAGGGGAAAAGGAGAGGGGGGACAGAGACAGGGAGGTGGAGAAAAGGGGAACTAACAGAAGTAAGGTAAGGAAAAAGGGAGAAAAGTGAAAGGGGAAAGAAAGGGGAGGGTTGGATATAGGAGGGCAAACACAATGAAGGATTCTGTATTCAGAAACAAAATACTGGGAAATATGGATCATGTGAAAGGGGGGAATAAAATAGGAGGGAAGATAGCATGGAAGGCACTAAAGAGTTAATGATTATAACCTTGAATGTGAATGGGATGAATTCTCCCATAAAATGTAAGCTGATAACAGAGTGGATTAAAAACCAGAATCCTAAAATATGCTGCTAAGGTAAAGGGTTGGAGCAAAATATATTTTGCCTCAGCTGAAATGAATAAGCAGGGGTAGCCATCCTTATCTCAGGCTGCAAAAATAGATAGCATTAGAAGAGATAAGGAAGGAAACTGATCCTCCTAAAAGGTACCATAGACAAGAAAGTGATTTCAATACTGAATATAAGCACCCAATGGAATAGCATCCAGATTCTTAGAGTAGAAGCTGAAAAAGCTACAGAAAGACATAATTAGCAAAACTCTACTAGTGGAAGACCTCAACTTCCCACTCTCAGATTAAGATAAACTGAATCATAAAATAAATACGAAGGAAGTTAAGGAGTTAAATAGATTGCTAGAAAGTCTAGATATGATAGACATATGGAGGAAATTGAATGGGGATAGAAAGGAATATATACCTTTTTTCTGCAGTACATGACACTTACACAAAAAATTGATTATGTGTTAGGGCATAAAAACCTATTAAACAATTGCAAAAAGGCAGAAACAATGAATACATCTTTCTCAGATCATAATGCAATAAAAATCATATTCAGTATTGGACCAGGGAAATATAGACCCAAAACTAATTGGAAAACAAATAACCTCATTTTAAAAAATGAGTAGATCAAACAACAAATTATAGGATGAATTAATTATTTCATCCTACATAAAGACTATAATGAAACAACATACCAAAACCTATGGGAATACTCAAAGCAGCTGGCAGGGGTTATATTATAACTTTAAATACTTATGTGAATAAATTAGAGAAAGAAGACATCAATGAACTAAATAAGCAACTAAAAAATTATAGAAAGAACAAATTAAAATGCCAAAATAGAAACTGTAAACTGTAAAAACTGTAAACTGTAAAAATTAAAGGAGAAATTAATAAAAGCAAAAGCAAAAAACTATTGAATTAATAAATAAAATCAAGAGTTGATTTTATGAAAAAACCCAAAAAAATTGATAAATCTCTGGTCAATTTGATTAAAAAAATAAAACAGAAAACCAAATTGCTATTATCATAAATAAAAAAGGTCAACTCACCACCAATGACGAGGAAATTAAAGTTATAATTTGGAATTATGTTGCCCAACTCTAGGCCAATAAAATTAATCTAAATGAAATGGCCAAATATTTACAACAATATAAATTGCCTTGGTTAAATGAAGAGGAGATTAAATACCTAAAGAGCCCTATCTTAGAAAAAGAAATTCAACAAGCCATCATTGAACTCCATAACAAAAATTCTCCATGGCCTGATGGAGTCACAAGTGAATTCTATCAAAAATTTAAGGAAGAATTGGTTCCAATTCTACATAAACTTTTTGGAAAAATAGGAAGATGCAACTCTGCCTAACTCTTTCTATGACATCAATATGGTGCTGATACCTAAACCGGGAAGAGTCAAAACAGAGAAAGAAAATTATAAACCTATCTCCCTGATAAATATAGATGCAAAAATCCTAAATAAAATCTTAGCAAAATGATTACAACAAATAATCACTAGGATAATACATTATGATCAAGTAGAATTTAACTCAGGAATGCAGGGTTGGTTCAATATTAGGAAACTGTTAGTATAATTAATTATGTCAATAACAAACTTATCAGAAATGATATGATTATATCAATAGATGCTGAAAAAGCTTTTGACAAAATACAGTACCCATTCCTACTAAAAACACTAGAGAGTGTGGGATTAAATGAATTGTTCCTTAGAATAATAAGCAGTATCAATCTGAAACCATCAACAAGTATTATATTTGATGGGGATAGGCTAGAGGCATTCCCAATAAGATCAGGGGTGAAACAACAATGCCCATTCTCAGCACTACTATTCCATATTGTATTAGAAATTTTAGCTTCAGCAGTAAGAGAAGAAAAAGAAATTGAAGGAATTGGAATTGAGAAGGAAGAGACAAAACTCTCACTCTTTGTGGATGACATGATAGTATACCTAGAGAATCCCAAAAAATCATCTAAAAAACTACTGAAACAGCTAGCAACTTTAGCAAACTCTCTGGATGTAAAATAAACCCTCATAAATCCTCAACTTTTCTATATATGACTAGCAATATACAGCAGGAGGAGCTAGAAAGAGAAATCCCATTCAAAGTAACTTCAGACAATGTAAAAATCCCTGGGTGTCTATTTGCCAGGGCAGACATAAACTTTTTGAAAACAATTACAAAACACTTCTCACACAAATAAAATTTGATTTAAATAACTGGGCAAACATCAACTGCTCATGGATAGGCCGAGCTAATATAATAAAAAATGATAATTCTACCAAAACTAGACTACTTGTTTAGTGCCCTGCTAATCAAAATTCCAAAAAAAAATTACTTTAATGTGTTAGAAAAAGCTATAAGTAAATTCATATGGAGAAATAAAAAGTCAAGAATTTCCAGGGATTCAATGAAAAAAAGTGCAAAAGAAAATGGTTTAACCCTACCAGATCTAAAATTACATTATAAAGCATCTGTCATCAAAACTGTCTGGTATTAGCTAAGAAACAGAGTGGAGGACCATTGGAATACACTAGGTGCAATGGCAGGAAATGATTATAGTAATCTGCTGTTTGATAAACCCAAAGAGTCCAGCTATTGGAATAAAAACTCTCTCTTTGATAAAAAAAAACTGTTGGGAAAATTGGAAGTTAGTATGGAAGAAACTTAGATTAGATCAACACCTCACACCCTATACCAAGATAAGATCAAAATGGATACAGGATTTAGACATAACAACAATATTATAAACAAACTGGAAGATAAAGGAATAGTTTATCTGTCAGATCTATGGAAAGGGAAGCAGTTTGTTACCAATGAAGAAATGGAGAATATAACTAAAAACAAACTAGATTATTTTAATTACATTAAATTAAAAAGCTTTTGCACAGACAAAACCACCAAGATCAAAAGAAATGTAGTAAATTGGGAAAGAATTTTTACAACTAGTATTTTTGACAATGGACTCATATACAGAGAACTGAGTTGAATTTTAAAAAAAACATGCCATTCCCCAATTGACAAATGGTCAAAGGATATGCAAAGGCAATTTACAGAAGGGAAAATCAAAGCGATCCATAGTCATATGAAAAACTGCTATAAATATTTCTTAGATAATTGCAAATTAAAGCATTTCTGAGATACCACCTCACACCTCTCAGACTACTCAATATGACTAGAAAGGACAATGATCAATGTTGGGAGGGATGTGGGAAATCAGGGGCACTAATACATTGTTGGTGGAGCTGTGAACTCATCCAACCGTTCTGAAGAGCAATATAGAATTATGCCCAAAGTCCGACAAAAATGTGCATGCCTTTTGATCCAATAATACCACTACTGGGTCTATAACCTGAAGAGATGATGAAAAAGGGTAAAAATATCACTTGTACAAGAATATTCATAGCAGGCCTATTTGTGTTGACAAAGAATTGGAAATCAAGTAAATGTCCTTCAGTTGGGGAATGACTTAACAAATTGTGATATATGCATGTCATAGAACACTATTGTTCTATTACAAACAAGGAGGGATTGGAATTCAGAGAAGCCTTGAAGTATTTGCATGAACTGATGCTGAGTGAGATGAAGAGAATCAGAAAAAAACATTATACACCCTAACAGCAACATGGGGGTTGATGATCAACCTGGATGGACTTGCTAATTACATTAGTGCAACAATCAGGGACAATTTGGGGCTATCTGCGATGGAGAATACCATCTGTAGCCAGAGAATGAATTGTGGAGTTTGAACAAAGACCAATGACTATTACCTTTAATTTAGGGGAAAAAAACCTGATATCTTATTATGTAATCTTGCTATCTCTTATACTTTATTTTTCTTCTTTAAGGATATGATTTCTCTCTCATCACATTCAATTTGAATCGATGTATACCATGGAAACAATATAAAGACTGGCAAATTGCCTTCTTTGAGGGGGTGGGGGGAAGGAAGTAAGATTAGGGGAAAAATTGTAAAACTCAAAATAAATAAAATCTTTAAAAAAGTTAAAAAAATTATCCTCCCAACAATATTACCTGACAAATAGTTATTTAATGTCTATTTTTTGAGAACATTGTGCTACCCACTGAGGTGGTTCAAATTCAGATTATATACAGAATTTACTCTCGTGATACTTACTCTGTTAAGTGGTATTTTTCCATTCATTTAAGTTACTGCAGCATAGAGAGTATAAGTAGTTTGAACCAAATGTCATATTCAAGATTAGAACATAGCTCTTTTAACTCCCAACCTAGTGCTGTGCCTTCTAGGTCTCTCTGAAGATAATATTTTTGTCTGACAAAATTGTGTACACAGAGTAAACTATGCTTAACTATAAGCTAAAATGGCCTGTTTTGAATGCTAAGCTTGGCATTATATTATGGAGTCTGAAAACCGTGATCTGAGTCATTTTTGTCCAAATCCCATCCTTTGCCATGGAACACTTAGACCATATTGCTTGAATCTGTTCTTCACAAGTAGGACTTACTTAGGTTTCTTTTGAAACAGTCAACCTGGGAAATGAAAAAGAGGCCAAAACAAAGAGCAGTCTTATTGCCAGAATTAAGGGAAAAGCCTGTCCTAGTGTAATAAAACAAGCTAGCAATTTTTTTACTTTAGGTTTATAAATATGTAACATGTACTAATTCATATATGTTTAATGATATATTTTAAAGTTTATGAATATAATATATATGCAAAAATACATATATATATACATATACATATACATATATATATATATATATATATATAGGCACAGGTAGACATATAAATAGAAAAAAGACACATAAGGGGCACCTAGGTGGCATAGCAGATAGAACACCAGCCCTGTAATCCAGAGGACCTCAGTTCAAATTTGGCCTCAGATACTTAATGATTGCCTAGCTGTGTGACCTTGGGCAAGTCACTTAATTGCATTGCCATAAATAAAATTTAAAAAAAGAGACACATGCACATATTCTTATGTATATGAGTATATATGCATGAATGTTTCTGTGATAAGTGTGCATATATATTTATACAGATATTAAAATTAGAATTAGCATAAGGAAGTCTGCATAGTGCAGTGAATTGAGAGAGAGGCTTAGCATCAGGATGACCTGGATTCAAAACATACTTTCAATTAAAACACACTAGCTGTCTAACTAAGAATAAGTCACTTAATGTCTTAGTAACCCTAGGAAATTGACTAAGACTACAACTTAAAGAGACATTACCAATTCATATCAATAAAGGAAGTAGATTCATTTTCAACATGAAAGTTAAATTCTACTCAACAAAAAGTATCTGCAGACAACTACATATCATCCCAAAAGAAAAGAAACTGAAAGAAAGAACTAATATTTTTTGGGACAGACATTGCTTGTGTAGGTAGGCAGGCTAAACTGAGCTCAGAAGGAGCATAATGAAGGAAAAGGCCAATTTACTAAGGTCTAAGGAAAAGGCTAAGGAGGAGTCGAATGAACATCATTTTAAAAATACATTTTTGCTGTATATGTGATGTCTCATGCTATTATTTAAAGTTTTGAGAGTGAATATGGAATTTATTTTTTTAATTTCCTATAAAAGATGTTTATATATCTTAAGATCCTCCAATTCCTCTTCATTGCATTCCTATTCACACCTGTTATCTAGCTTGCATCAATTGGAGGTATGTTTTGAATCCAGGTCTTCCTATTGCTAAGCCTCTCTCTAAATCCACTGCACTATGCTGATTTTCTTATACTGCTTAGCATTCCAATATTCCAATGTACATAATATATTCCAATATACACCATGTATCCCAATGTACATAAACATATACACAATATATATTCACTTATTGCATAAGCATATAAGAATATATGTGCAATCAGGGATAACAAACCACAGACAGACAGATAGATGAGAGAGAGACTAGGGGGAACCCTAGTTCATTGCTAGTTCTAGGAATATAGAAATAGAAATATGAAGTTTCTCCCCCTAAAAAAAGTTTTGGTTCGGGTGGCTAGGTGGTGCAGTGGATAGAGCACCAGCCCTGGACTCAGGAGTACCTGAGTTCAAATCTGGCCTCAGACACTTAATAATTACCTAGCTGTGAGGCCTTGGGCAAGCCACTTAACCCCATTGCCTTGCAAAAAAAAAAAAGTTTTGATTCTATTTGGTGATTTATCTACCTATTCCTGTCTGTCTGGTTAGCTATACCCATATAATACAAAAATACACATATTTATGTAGTTATAATTATTTATATATATATATATATATATATATATATATACATATTTGTAAATATGTGTAACATCTGGCAGGGAAAATAATTATAATGAAATTCAATGAAGAGCTTAATGTTACATGTCAGTATTTTTGAAAATTCCAGGAATTCTTATTATATTTTATATTTATATTATATATTATATTATATATATTATATTATATATTTATATTTTAACAGGTGGCTCTGGTTAAATCAATATGTCTACACTACTCTAAAAGTAGTGTTCAATTTTTGAAAGAAACAGGAGCTTTTGGAAATGGATAAATAAGCTCTTAGAGAACAGCATTGAAAGATAAAAGATGTAATTACATGTAGGAATAAATCTACAAATGAAACTCTGGGTTTTCAGACCATTATGTTCAATATCCTTATTCAAAAAATGTAAAAATTCGCCATATTTTGGGGACCCCACTTTCCTCTCCTAAACTCCAATTCCACAATTCCAGATCTCTAATTGGCAACTTCACTTTGTCACTATGTCCAAAATTTTAGCATCACTAGAGCTTTAAAGGATTTCAGAGTGAATGTATTTTACAGATATTGAAGCCAAATTCCACGGAGTTTAAGTGACTTGCCCATGGTGACACAGTTAATAAACACTGAAGGGAAATTTGAATGTAAATCCTCTGACTTCAGAACCAGTGTACTTTTCATGGCTCTTAACTTATCTTCCCCTCATCCCACCAAAAAGAAATGATTCCCCTCTGGAATTCCATGTTTTGTATACCAGTTTTGTATCTCATAGCTATTTAATAAATATTTAAAATCATAGAGAAACTAGACAGTAGTTTAGTCTCCACATATTACAGAGGAAGAAACTAAGGTACCTTTTTTTTAAACCAATTCTGAGGATTATGACAAGGGCTCACATCTATTTATTTTTATTAACTCTTGAAACTTGACATGGAAACCAAATAAAGGTTTTCATACACATTTTTATATAGAAGGAAACAATGTGATGTATGGAAGTAATAGACCTAAAATGAAGTACTCTACCACTTACTGAGGATTGCAACCTTGAGTATAACCTTCCTGGTCTTTCATTGCCTCAGAAGTAAAATAGTAATAATACATAATATTATTTTGCTTTCAAGAGCAAATGAAATCATACTTTAATATTTTAAAAAGCATTTTAACTATAACATATTAAATATGCCATTAGTATAGTGACCATTAGCAAATAAGACTATATTCTATGCACAGTAGGTGCTTAATAAATATTTGTTCCAGTTGTCTGCCTTTCCTCACCATTTATCGTGTCAATTCAGAGCAGATTCATTTTTTTCTCTTGTATTTGAAGGCTATAGTCAGGCATAGAGGTGTATCCTCTGAATCCCCACTACCAGGGAGGATGAGACTAGGTATTTGCTTGAGTTCCAGGTTCTGAGCTGCAGTAGTAATAAATTTTCTTGGGTCATAGAATTTAGTCTAGCACCAATATAGTGAACCCCAGTAGAACTGACACTTGATCACCTAAGGAAGGGCAAACTCATCCAAGTTGGTAAGAGAGATTTGAAATTGCTCAGCAGTGAAAAACAGCTCCATGAGTGGTTGAAAAACTTCTATCCTGAGGAAGATGGGAAGATCCAGTAAGAAAACAATGGGAAAAAAGGAAAAATTAGGGAAGAAAATAAAAGGGGAAGAGAGAAAGGGAGGAAAAAAAGAAGAAAGACAAGAAGGAAGGTAGAAACTTAGAGTATATAGTGCACATAAAAATTATTCCGTGATAATCAGGAGGAGGCAGAGGGAAAATGATGAATGTCTACATTTATTTATAATTTGTTCATTTATTATTCCTACTGCAGCTCAGAATCTGTATCTCAAGCACTCTAGTCCCATTCCTCCCTTGTAACAGGGATTCCACTGTAGCAGGCTTATGTCTAATGTCAAGGAGTTTGTATGGAATACCCTACCATTTTAGTGATACAAAATAAATTTATTAGCTCACATGTCTCATGGAGATATATCTCCACCCCACACTGAGATAGCAGAACTTGAGATTTAGCTATTATGTTATCTGAAAGATGAAGACATTTTGGAACTTTAAGCAAAGAGCTGGAGGGCTGATTAAGAAGTAGAAGGGGAGGATTGTGAATACTGATTAAAATTGTAGACTGCAGCAGTTGGTTTTGTCTTACTAGATGGAATATATAAAATAGGAAACATAACTATCTGAAGTGTTTGCACATCACAGATCATAGAAATTTGTACATATAGTATTATGTTTTGTCCCTTACTTCAAATGGCAGAATGGCATATGAGAGAAAGAGCTAAACTTAAACAAAGATCTCAGTTCAAGTTCTGCCTGAGTAAATTACTTCATTTCTTAGTAAAATTTTAGTTGTTCTAAGTGTTAACACTCTTTTACTTAAAGTTGCTAATACACATTGGCAGAGGGGATTTCCTCAACTGGAAGGATGTCAATAAATTCTTGGAGCTTATCCCTGTTCTTTCATGTTTAGGAACAGGGATTATGAAAAAACGGGGAGAAAATATTCCTAGTATTTTCTATAAATTTATGGGCAAACGGAAACAATGGAAACTCACATCTAAACCTTAATTACCCAGATCCTTGACTTGTTGGCATCTTAGCAGAAGGACACAGACTGTAGGCCTGAAACAGAGTCTGAGAACTGAAACTAAATTAAGAGAGTGATGGGCAGAAGTTAGAAACAATAGACAGACGGGCAGAATTTGAAAAAAGGAATTAAATAGCAGAAATGGAGGATCTCCAAAAGGAAGTCTTGAATTCCTGCATAAATAGGTAGGATCTTCAGTATTAAGTTCATTTAACAGATGAGAATACTTGAAGGGAAGAAAGGTGAAATGATTTTTTTCAAGATTTTACAAATAGCTATCTGTACAGTCATCAGTACAAACTAGTTCTCTGTCATTATAGGAATGGCAAATTGACTATCTATTAAAAGCACTACTATTATATTGCATTTGAATAAAAATATAATATATAATAATATATAATAACATATGTAATATATAATAATTATTATAACTCATAATATGAGTCAGGTATGATGCTAAATGTTTTATAAGTATTATCATATATTCCATAACATAGAGAAAATGCATAGGCCTGAGCATGTCACTTCTACAGTGGTCTATGAATCAACTGTCTACTAATGCATTTGTAAAAAATATGATGATGAATTCTGCATATTTTAATTTTTAAAGATGTGCTTAAAGAATAAAGAAGTTACTGAAATTGATGTCAAATGTATTTCTTCTTGAAAGCTACAGGAGGATTTAAAGAGTTTGATTCAATTCTGGATTTGAAGTTAGATGATTTGGATTCAAATCCTGACACATTTAACTCATTCTGTGACCATAGGCATATTACTTTATTTCTCAGTTGTGAATTAAACTCTGTATAATGATGGAGGCAAAACAATCATTAAGGCAGGCCAGCCAAACAGAAGGGAGATAAAGAAGCAAAGGTAGAATTTTATAGAGGGTCATATTTATACTTGTGCTATCCCTTTTTAATAGTTCCATCAATTTAAATAGTGGAAGGAACCTCAGGAGTTATCAAGCTCAATTGTACCATTTTGCAGATGAAAAATTAAGAACAAGAGAAGTTAAAATCTTATTTAAGATCATGCAGATTATGGAAGACACAGATAGGAGTTGAACCTTGCTACTTTCACTCCAAAATATAATCTCTTTTCCTACTGTGTCATTCTACTATAAGGCAGAAAACAGTAATGAAGTAAAGAGAACTGGATACTCATTACAGATATCTCTATGTGTACTTTTAGAACAAAAGATTGAAAGAAAAATAAAGTAGATAAAACTTTTCTGTTTTGTTTAGGATAAGGCATTTGTAATTAGCCTAGTTTTAAGTATATGGAATAGTAGAAAGTAACAAATTTGGAATCAGAAGAGATGGTTTCAGAAATTAATTACATTATTTATCATCCATGAGACCTTGGACAAATTACTTAAAAGCATCAGCTTTTTCATCTATGAAATGAGGACTATTTTTTAAAAATTTATTTAATTTTTGAATTTTACAGTTTTCCACCTAATCCTGCTTCCCTCCCCCTACCCCACACAGAAGGCAGTCTGATAATCTTGACATTATTTCCATGCTATGCATTGATCCAAATTGAATGTGCTAGAGAGAAATAATATCTTTAAGGGAAAAAATAAAGGATAAGAGATAGCAAAATTACATAAGATAATTTTTTAAAAAATTAGAGGTAATAGTCTTGGGTCTTTGTTCAAATTCCTCAATTATTTCTCTGGATACAGATGGCATTCTCCATCATAGATACCCCCAAAATTGTCCCTGGTTGTTGTACTGATGAAATGAGCAATTCCATCAAGGTTTATCATCAACCCCAAGTTGCTCATAAGGTGTAAAATGTTTTTCTGAATCTGTTCATCTCGCTCAGCATCAGTTAATGCAAATACTTCAAGGATTCTCTGTATTCCCATCCCTCCTGGTTTGCAATAGAACAATAGTGTTCCATCACATACATATACCACAATTTGTTCAGTCACTCCCCAATTGATGGACATTCACTCAATTTCCAATTCTTTGCCGCTACAAACAGGATTGCTATGAATATTTTTGTACAAGTGATGTTTTTACCCTTTTTCATGATCTGTTCAGGGTATAGACCCAGTGGTGGTATTATTGGATCAAAAGGTATGTACATTTTTATTGCTCTTTGGGCACAATTTCAAATTGCTCTCCAGAAAGATGATGAGTTCACAGATTTTCACATCCCTCCCAACATTGATCATTGTCCTTTCTGGTCATATTGGCCAGTCTGAGAGGTGTGAAGCAGTACCTCAGAGATGCTCTAATTTGCATTTCTCTAATCAGTGAAGATTTAGAGCAATAATTCATATGACTAGATCGCTTTGATTTGAAATGAGGATTATTTCTAAATTTCTTTTTTAACTTTAAATATTATGAACTATAAAGATTATTAATCAAGAAATTAAAGACTGTAATTGCTAATATTCAAATTCACAAGTATTTACTACAATTTTTAGTAGCAATTAATAAACTCAAACAGCAGTCCTTGACACCAACTGAAAAAAGCCTATCTCTAAATTTTACTTAAATAAGGGAGCTGTAAGCATAAGTTGCAAGTACATCAACAAATGCTTAGCTAATAGCAGTTGTGATAAAGTATTAATATATTGGTAAGTTAAGGCAAATACCTGCTATGACTACATATTATATTGTTTAACATTTTATTTTTAATTATTGAAGCTTACATTTTTCTCTATGCCTATTCTTATGAAATCTATTATTTTTTTCCTTATCACCTTATTCATGCATTCCCTCCTTCCCTTCTTTCGCAGTTGTTTGTCCTCCCTTTCAAATCTTGACCCTGTTGTGAAGCAACTCAATTTGACACAGTCTTTGATCATTGAACTCCTTGTCCCTTTGCTCTTATCATCCTTCAACCTTTTCCAAAAGCCAAACTGGATTATTCCAACCACTCACTCCCTCTACAACTAAATAATTATTGCTGAATATTGTTGGATATTCATGATAACTGATTCATAATAAATGATTCTTATGTAATATCATTTGAACCTTTACTTCCACTCACAAATCCTTATATATTTTTGTGACTGATTATTACAAATTCCTTTTCTTCTCTTGAGAAACATACACCTCTTATCTCCACCATCTCTATCATCAGAAGACTTTATCACAAATTATACTAGAAAACAATAAACAAAAAACAACAACCAAAAAAACTTAGGCCATCTGTTTGTAAGCTTGCTCTTCTTCCTAAATCCTCCATTGACATTTCATCAACAATACCCAATTCTATTCCTCTTTGATCTAGTCTGAGAAGAAGAGGATATGGCTCTTTTTTTTATAAATTCCAGGTTTTTAATTCCATATCACATCCATGTTGCCAAGGAGCTTGCCCCTTGAATTACTTCTCTCTCCCAAATTTTTAGACTTATTTTCCATAGACTTTTTTCCTACAATTTATAAAAATGTCAAAAATCATGCTTATGCCCCCAAAGTTCACCTAATCCTTTCGTCTGTTCAAGCACCCATTTTATAGCTCTCTTTTTTTTCAGAGCCAAGTTTCTTTTTTAAAAAAAAGCCTTAAATATTTTTTTCTCTATTTTCTCAACTCCCAATAATTTATCAGTCCCTGTTAATTTGAAAATCTTGAAGTCTTTCTCAATTCTTAATCTTTTTAAAAAATATTTTATTCTTCCAATTACATGTAAAATTTTAAACTTTCTCAAATTCTTGAGTGTCAAATTCTCTCCATCCTTCTTTCCTCTTCTCCTCTTTGTGAAGTCAAGCAATTAGATATTAGTTCTAGAAGTATTGTCATTGAAGATAGAATTCCATATTAGTCATGTTGCAAAAGAAAACACCCCCCCCAAGAAAAAGAAACCCAATTAGAATTAGGAAAGGGTTTTTTTTTAATAGAAATATACTTGGATTTGGATTCAGACTCTATCAGTTCTTTCTATGGAGGTAGATAGCATTTTTCATCATAAGTCATTTGGAATTATCATGGATCATTGTATAGCTGAGAATAGTTAAATCATCCATAATTGATCATGAAACAATATTGCTGTAAAGCAAAATCTAACAAAATAATATGAGGCTAGTTTATACAGTAAATAAAACACTAACCCTAGAATCAGAATACCAAGTTCAAATCTAGACTCAGACATCTAGTAGCTGTGTGATTCTGGAAGAGTCAATTAAACTGTGTTAACTTCAGTTTTCACATCTATAAACTGAGATGGAAAAGGCAATGGCAAAACATTCAATGTTTTTGCAAAGAAAATTGCAATTGGGGACACAAAGATTCAGATATGTCTCAAATTACTTAAGAACAACAACAAAATTAGAATACATTCAAAAGAATTTTGTCTCTATATTTATAACTAAAATTACAAGTTTTTTTTAAATTCGTTCTTTAAGTTTCTGTACAGAATAACAGCAGGACATAATTCTCTATTTTTACCTTCTATGTTCACACCTTTAAGAGTGAAGTGGTCTCCATGGAAAGAAAATTAGATCCAGAGAATTATAATGAAAAAAATTTATTCAATTAAATTTATTTTACATTGAATCTTGAAAATATACATTTATTTTGTAAATTAAATTAAAGGGCTCTATTTTCAAGGTCTTTTTGCATTTTCTTTCAGAGAGCTTGGTTTTCAAGTTAAGAAATGACCAAGGATATGAACAAGCAGCCATTAGAAGAAATCAAAATTATGCATAATTATATAACAATTGCTCAAAATCACCACTAATCAGAAAAATGCAAATCAAAACATTGCCAAGACACTATGTCACAACTACCTGATTGGCCAATATTGCAGAAAAGAAAAATGATAAATGCTATAGAAGATATGTGAAAACTGGGACAATGAACTAATATTTTTGCTTTGATTGTTTTTTTTAGGTTCTACGTGTACAATCATGTTAAGCATATTTCCATGTTAGTCTTGTTATGAAAGGAGAATCAGAACAAAATGGGAAAACAATGAAAAAGAAAAAAAGGGGGAAATAGTATGCTTGGATATTTATTCAAACTCCATACTTCTTCTCTGGATGTAGATAGCAATTTCTATCATGAGTCTTTTGGAATTATTTTCAATCATTGTATTGCTGAGAAGAGCTAAGTCTATCATACCTGATCTTTGGACAATGTTGCTGCTACTATGGACAATATTCTCCAGATTGTGTTCACTTCACTTTGTATCAGTTCATGTAAGTCTTTGCAGGATTTTTCTGAAATTCAACTATTCATCATTTCTTAATAGCATAATAGTATTTCATTACAGTCATATATCACAACTTGTTTAATCATTCCCCAATTGATAAACACTCTCTCAATTTCCATTTCTTTGCTACCACAAAAAGGAACTCCCTATAAATATATGTTTGCATGTAAGTCCTTTTTCCCTTTTTTGTGATCACGTTGAGATACAGGCCTCATAATGGTATTGCTGAATCAAAGGGTATGAACAGCTTTATAATCCTCTGTGCAGAAGTTCCAAATTGCTCTCCAGAATGATTGAAACATTTCACAACTTCAACAACAATGCATTAATTCTCCAATTATACCAAATCTTTCCCAACATTTTTCTCACTTTCATTCTCTGTCACATCAATGAATCCAATGTATGTGTGGTGGCACCCCAGTGCTATTTCAATTTCTTATGTCCTTTTCTGATAATGGGTTGCTTGGGAATGATAGGTATTTATAATAATTTGGCTCATATATATATACATATATATATATATATATATGAGAAATGAGGCTTTTATTAGAAATTATGGCTTTAAAACTCGTTTCTCAATTTTCTGTTTCCCTTCTTATCTTGGTTCCATTGATTTTTTTTGTGCAAAAACTTTTTACTGTGATGTAATAAAAATTATATCTATTACATTTGATATTGTTCTCTGTCTCTTGTTTGATCCTAAATTGTTTCTTTTTCAATTCATCAAGCAGGTAAATTATCCATTTCTGTCCTAATTTGCAGCAGGGACCTAATTCACTATTTTTACCTTCTGTGTCCATACCTTTAAGTGAAGCTGTCTCCATGGAGAGATAATGGTATCATCCTTTATTTCTAAATCGTGTAGCCATTTTGATTTTATCTTAGTATATAGTGTTATATGTGGGGTCTATACTTAGCTTTTGCCATATTATTTTCCAGTTTTCCCAGCAGTAATGTTTGATGATGCCAGGATAAGCATATGAATGGGATTTCAGTGGGGGGCGGGGGCTGTACTAAGTCACCAGTTTCACTTTCTCCTCCAGAGTCATCAGGGTCCAGTGGCCAGAGAGGGTTCAGAACAACAGGAGTTGGCCCTTGATGTGAGGCAATGAGGGTTATATGACTTGCTCACAATCCCAACAGTTTTAGTCATATAGTGAATTCTTATCCCAGAAGCTAGTCTTTGGCTTCATTGAACAGATTACCATACTATTTTACTTCTTTCTTGTATACCATACATATTCTACGAGCTTCACCACTCCATTTTGTAGCCAATATCAAATAGTATTAATGATTGCCTCTCTATAACATAGTTTTACATCTGATATGACTAAACCATCTTCTTTTACATTTTTATAATTGATTCCCAGGGCAGCTAGGTAGCACAGTGGATAGAATACTGCCCTGGAATCTAGAGGACCTGAGTTTAAATCCAGTCTCAGAAATTTAATAATTACCTAGCTGGGTGACCTTGGACAAGTCACTTAACCCATCTATTGCCTTGCCAAAAAAAATTGATTCCCATGATATTCTTGATCTTTCCTTCTTCAGATAAATTTTATTATTTTTTCTAATTCTACAAAATATTACTTGGTAGTTTGATAAGTATGAAACTGAATCAAATTAATTTTGATAGCATCATCATTTTTTATTATAGTAGCTCAGTCAACAATGAGCAATTGATTTTTTTACATTTGTTTAGATCTGACTTTGTGTGAAAAATATTTTGCAATTGTATTAATAGGATTTCTGGGTATATCTTGGTACATAGACTCCCAATTATTTTATATTGGCTGTAGGTATTTTAATAGGAATTTGTCTTTCTATCTCTTAACTGTTGGACATTTTTGGTAGTATATAGAAACTCTTATGATTCATGGGAGTTTATTTTATATCTTGCAGTTTTGTTGAAGATGTTTCAAGCAGTTTTCTAAATTTGATTCTCTAGGATTCTCTGGTTATTGCATCATATCATCTGCAAAGAGTGATAGTTTTATTTCCTTATTGCTTAGTCTAATTCTTTCATTTTATTTTTTCTTCTGTTATTGCCAAAGCTACCATTTCTAGTATAATATTGAATAATAGAGGTGATAACAGGCATCTTTGTTTCAACCCTGATCTGATTAGGAATGTCTTTAGTTTATTCCTACTATATACTTGTTGATGGTTATAGATAGATACTGCTTATTATTTTAAGGAAAGCTTCATTTATTTCTTCCTTGCTGGTATTTTTAATAGGAATGTGTGCTATATTTTGTTGAAAACATTTTCTGCTTTTATCTATAGAGATAATCACAGGATTTGTGTTTGTTTTGTTATTGATATGGTCAATTATACTTCTACTTTTTTCCAAATGTTTAATCAGACCTACATTCCCACTTGCTCATAGTGAATTATCCTAATGTTAAATTGCTATAACCTCTTTGCTAATATTCTATTTTAAATTTTTGCATCAATATTCTTTAGGAAAATTGATCAAAAATTTTCTTCCTCTTTTTTTGGTTTAGTTATCAGTACTGTATTTGTATAATAATAGGAATTTGGTGGGACTCTTTCTTCTCTCTTGTTCCAAATATTTCATAGAATAATGGAACTGTTTTTTTAAATGTTACATAGAATTTAGCTGTAAATTCATCTGACCCTAGAGTTATTTCCTTAAGGATTTCATTGCTATTTGTTGAAGATGTTTTTGTAAAATGGGATTATTAAAGTAATTTATTTCCTATTCTGCTAATTTAGGCAGATATTCATTTTACTTAGATTGTCATGTATGGCTTATAGTTAGACAAAACTGCTAATAATTCTTTAATATACTCTTCACTTTGTTCAATTTTAATACTGATAATTTTTTAAAATCAAATTAACCAAATATTTATGTATTTTATTTTTTCCCCATAAAATCAGTCCTTAGTTTTATTTACTAGTCCAATAATTTTATTACTTTCAATTTCATTAACCTCTCCTTTGAGTTTTAGAATTTCTAATTTGATGGGAGGGAGTTTAATATGTTCCTTTGCTAGCTTTTTTTTTTAGTTACATGACGAAATCATTGATATTTTCTTTCTTTCTTTGTTCATGTAAGCATTTAGAGATATAAAATTTCTCCTTTAATCAGTTTTGGCTGCATCCTATAAATTTTTTATTATTGCTATCTTTGATGAAATTATTATTTCTATGATTAGTTGTTTGATTCATTGATTCATTAGAATTGGAATATTTAGTTTTCAATTAATTATTATTCAATATTTCTATGTTCCTTTATTTATATTTTTTATTTGTAATTTTTATAATATACTTTTTAAATTTATGATTTTTAATTTTAAAAATATAAATTTATAATATAAATTAAAAGTTATACTTTATACAGAGAATTTTTATAATTTTATATATATAATATTATGATCAGAAAAGGATGCATTTAGTATTTCTGCCTTCTGCATTTGACTATGAGGTTTTTATGCCCATTCATGGTTAATTTGTGTGTAGGTATCATGTACCATTGAGATTAAATGTATATTCCTTTCTATCCCCATTCAGTTTTCTCCTGAGGTCTACCATACCTAATATTTTAAAAATTCTATTCAATTCCTTAAAATCTTTCTTGTTTGTTTTGTGTTCAGATGTATCAAGTTATGAGAGAACAAGGTCTCCCACTAGGATAGTTTTGTTATCTATTTCTTCTTATAACTCACTGAACTTTTCCTTTATGTTTTTTGATGCTCTACTACTTGGTGTATATATGTTTAGTATTGCTATTGACTCATTATCTATGGTATCTTTTAGTGAGACATTGTTTCCTTCCTAATTTCTTTTATTGTTTTTTTTTTTTTTTTTGCTTTTGCTTTGTCTGAGATCAAGATTGTTACCTGTTGGGGGTTTTTTATACTTCAACTGAAACAAAATATATTCTACTTCAGTCTTTTAAATTTACTCTGTGTGTATATGTCTGCTTCAAATGTGTTTCTTGTAAACAATGTATTGTAGGATGATGGTTTTTAATCCAATGTGCTATTTGCTTCCATTTTATGGGACAGTTCACATTCAAAGTTGATTACTAACTTTATATTTTCTTCCATCCCTTTTTCACTCTGTTTATACTTTTCTCTCTCCTTTCTGTCTGTTGTCCTTAGTATTTTATTTTGACCCCAATCCCATAAATCTGCCTACCCTTCTATTATTCCCCTCCCCTTAACTTTACTTTCCCATTTCAGACTCCTTTGATTTTCAGAATATCATATTCCAAGTCCTCCCATCCTTTAATATAGAAGCTGCTAAGACCTGTGTAATCCTAACTGTGTCTTCTTGATATTTTAATTGTTTCTTTATGGCTTCTTACACTATTTTCTCCTTGCCTTGATAATTATGAATTTTGTTCAAAAGAGAACTCATTGTCTTTTCCTCCAAAATTTCTATTTTGCTAATGCTGCTCTCTCTGTTGAATAGACAGCTATCTTTTTAGTCACTCAGGTCCTCAATTTTTGTATTCATCCTCTCCCTTATCTCTGTTGATTTTATAGTCATAATACATTTCACATCTTCCTCTTTCCATTTTAAAAATTTTATTTCTTTTATTTTTAATTTATGAAATAAAACAAGCATTTCTATAATATAGTAGAATTTTTAAAAATGATTGCACATGATGTTATGGAACACTACTCTTCTATATATTATGGAAAACTATTGTTCTATTAGAAACCAGGAAGGATGGAAATTCAGAGAAGCCTGGAAGGATTTGCATGAACTGATGCTGCACTTATATGAGCAGAACCAGAAGAGCATTGTACACCATAACAGCAACATGGGATTGATAATCAATCTTAATGGACTTGCTCATTCCGTCAGTGTAATAATCAGGCCCAATTCTGGGGTATCTGAGATGACTAATACCATCTGCATCCAGAGAAAGAATTATGGAGTTTGAATAAAGACCAAAAGCTATTACATTTAATTATAAAAAAAAGTTATCTTATTATGTAATCTTGGTTTCTCATACTTCATTTTTCTTCCTTAAGGATATGATTTCTCTCTCATCACATTCAACTTAAATCAATGTATAGCATGGAAACAATGTAAAGACTAACAGACTGACTTCTGTGGAGATGAAGGAGGGAAGGAAGATGGGGGGAAAATTGTAAAATTCAAAATAAATAAATAAATAAATAAATAAATAAAATATTAAAAAAGATTGCACATGAAACTGCAAAGTTATTTTGTGCAATTCACAACCTTTTAAAGATGTGATAAAGTTGTCTTGTAATTTCTTTTTATCCCCCTTTTTTCTTCCCTCCTTTGTTTTCTACCTTAAAGATGGCTACCATTAGACACAATTGTTTGTGTGCATGTGTGTGTGTAATCATTATATATATATATATATATATATATATATATGTCAAAATAACTCACTTACCTGAGCACTACCATAGTTTAGGCTCTCAGCACTCCTACTACATTATGGCAATAGTTTCCTGATTTGTCTTCCTGTCTCAATTCTCTTGTCTCAATAATCGACACTCCATGTAGCTGCAAAGTCAATATTTTCAAAGAACAAATTGAATCCTAAACAGAATAGTCTGCAGTTTGCCCTAGAGGGAGTTGAGTCTCTGAATATTCTTATGCAGGGAAATAATGTGGTCAGAATTTTTTTTTTTTATTTTAGGAATTCTGAATGATCACAGTTGGATTTCCTATAGTAAGTGACATGAATTCAAGGTAAACTTCCCTAGATTATTCTGTGGTGTCCCTACCTTGACACCATTGAGAACTAGTCTGAGATTTTAGCTATATGGAGTACATCTAATTCTCCATTCTGGAAAATAATGAAAGTCAGGAATACCAATAAAATTAAAGCACATAGGTAAAAATAGAGCAAACAGTTAACAATGATCATTCTCTATTCCTCCAATTAAGGGAAAAGAAGCTTACAGAAATTAATACTAACCTGGTGACAACCAAGTTGATCAGTGCCTCTTTAGTCCAAGTTTTAAATTTCTATATTGCCAATTCTCTTGGAGCCTCATTCAGATCAGGTTCTGAAACCCTGTGAAAGATGGTTCTACAGCTATAGAGACCTTCAGAACTCCTTTTTTTCTCACTAGTATTCAGAATTGGTAATGAATTAAATTCTTTTAGAAGGAAAGATACCACAAAAGAAAAGAAAATATAGAACTAATTATACTCATTAGAACAATTATGAAGTACTACTTCACACCTTTCAGAGTTGGTTAAGATGGCAACAAGGCAAAATGATTGATGTTGGAGAGGTTGAGGAAGTATTAGAATATTAATGCACTGCTGGAGTTGTGAACTAATCCATTCATTCTGGAAAGCAATATGGAACTATGAACAAAGAGCAATAAAACTGGCCCAATGCCAATATTAGGCCTATATCCAGAAGAAATCATAAAAAATGGGAAAAGTCCCACATACTCCAAAATATTCATAGTAGCTCTTTCTGTAATGGCAAAGAATTAGAAATTGAAGGAATTCCATTAATGGGGAATATGTTGTCTGAATATTATGGAGTATTATTTTTCTATAAGAAGTCAGGAAAGGTTGGACTCTAGAGAAAAATGGAAAGAACTACAGGAACTGATGTTGAGCAAAGAGAGCAGAACCAAGAGAACATTGTACACATTAACTAGAACACTGTGAACTGATCAACTTTGATGGGTCCAGCTCCTCTCAGAAATTCAGAAAGTTAGGATAATCCTGGGAGACCTGTTATAGACAACTCCATCCCACATCCAGATGAAAAAACAGAACAAAACAAATAAAAACCACATTACAGAATGTGAATAAACACTAAGTTAAAAAATTTCTCTTACATTTTTCTTTCCTATCACATGGTTTTCTTTCTCTTCCCTTAATCCTATTTTCTCATAAAGAAAATAACCAATACACAAATAAGCATGCATAATGTTCACTAGACTGTTCACCACTGTGGGGAGGGGGATGGGAAGGGAGCATAGAAGAAAATTATGTTGAAAAACTTTCATAATATGTACTTGGAAAAGTAAAATAAAATGTAATTAAGAAAAAAGGAATGATATAACTTTTTAAAAAAGAATTAATTGTGCTCAAAGCAACAAAGATCTAAAATTTTTACTTAGCTGTAAGATTAGACAGAATATTAAAATATTAAATAGAAAGAAACATTTTTTTAAACAGGAGATTGAGACACTCATATTCTTAAGCAATTGTTGTGTGGACTGAAAGAGATCAACAAAACTAAGTGACAATTTTTGATGTGGGCAAGCAATTAACAAAATGCCAATACAAACGAAGAAAAGTAAAGGTATTACTAAGCAAATGCATACTCCACTGAGCTAGGCAATGTATTCCAAATTCAGTTTGGGAATTACTATTTCTCTTCCTTCACATTATTCTTAACTTTATTCATCTTAAACACTGTGCTCCTAAAGAATCAATATTCTCTATGGACCTCATAACTGATAACCTGTGGTTCAGCTCAATCTTTATGAGATCTAACAGAAAAATAGTAGACACAAGTTATTATTTATTTCATTAAAATAATTTTCTTGATTAAAGACTTGGTGTCAATCAAGGCATCATATATGATATAGGGAAGTACCAAGACTTTGAAATCTCCCTATGAATTTAACCTATGAATAACATAATGAGCACACTGTGTCATAGAATTACATTAGGTTGTTGTTATTCTATCATTTTCAGTTAAGTCTGACCCCTTGTGACTCAACTTAACTTTTATTGGTAAATATAATGAATTGGTTTGCCATTTCTTTCTCCAGCTCATTTTATAAATAAGGAAACTAAGGCAAATGTATAAAGTGACTTGACCAGGGTCACATAGTAAGTATCTGAAGTTACATTTAAATTCAAGAAGATGAGTTTTCTATCTACAGGCCTGGCACTCTAACCATTATACTCTAGCCACTCTACACTAGCTTTGCTTTTAAAACTAATAAATGAAGAATACGCTTAATGTTACTCAAAAACTTGATAAACTTATTCATAAATTGATTGACCCAAATTGTGTAACAGCATTATTTATAGGATTATACCTCATCCCCATGTGTAGAATGGAATGTGTATCTGTATATATTTCAAGGTATATTAAGGGATGGTAGATTGCAAAATATGGAAACATGTATGAAATTAATGATCATAACTTTAATAGTAAAGTATTTTGAATTAGAAATAATAATAATCAAAGTTTGGGGGCATTCTACAAGAAAAACATTGGCAGGAATTGGTTACATAATAAGGGGATTGAAATGGGGGAAATAATATTGCAGTAGATAGCAATAGTATTGAGAGAGAACAAATCACTGGAAATCAAAATACCCATTTTCTTGTCTTAGATCTTTTATTAAATCTGTTGTTTCAGCAAGTCATAAATTTTCTAAACCTCACTTTCTTCCCCCTTTTTCTTTAAATGGGTGGAAAATTCTTTTTATAATGATTTTATTTGTTTTACAAATTTACTCTTGTTCTTGCTTCCCTCCCCCCACCCCCCACAGAAGGCAGTCTTAGTCTTTACATTGTTTCCATGGTATACATTGATCTAAGTTGAATGTGATGAGAGAGAAATCATAGCCTTAGGGAAGAAAAATAAAGTATGAGATAGCAAAATTATATGATAAGATAACATTTTTTTTTTCTAAAGTGAAGATAATAGTCTTTGGTCTTTGTCCAAACTCCACAATTCTTTCTCTGGATACAGATGGCATTCTTCACTGTAGACAGCCCAAAATTGTCCCTGATTGTTGCAATGATGAATTGAGCAAGTCCATCAAGGATGATGATCACCCCCATGTTGCTGTTAGCGTATACAGTGTTTATGTGGTTCTGCTCATCTCACTCAGCATCAGTTCATGGAAATCCTTCCGTGCTTCCCTGAATACCCATCTCTCCTGGTTTCTTTTTTTTTTTTTGGTTAATATGACTTTATTTGTACATTACTAAAATATTTTTGTTTAAGAGTAAACATACTATCCCCTCCCCCACAAAAATATAGACCCTCATAAGAAATAAAATAAATGAAAGAGAAAAAAATGTGTTTCAGTCTGTGTTCTGATACCATCAGCTCTGTCTCAGGTGGATCACATTCTTTATCATAAGTCTATCACAGAAATTACTTCTATATTTTTCCACAGTTGTTGTTGCTGATTGTAGTTCCCTCCATCCATTCCTCCCCACTACTATCTATATTTTCTCTCTCCTTTCACTCTGACCCTATTCTAAAAATGTGATATAAGGTAGCTGAGTGGTTAAGGGGACAGAGCACTGGACATGGGGCCAAGTGACCCTAAGCCTACATATCACCCCAGAGACCCAGCAACCACGTGCCCCACCCCCAGTCTCGGCCAGGCTACCCAATCCCAGCACCTTGCAAAAAGTAAAAAAGAAAATGTGTTATATCTGACTATCCTCTCCTATTATCTACCCTTTCCTCTATCACCCACATCCCCCCTCCCCCATCCCCTTTCTCTCCTTTTTACTCTAGATGTCCATACCCTATTGAGTGTGCATGCTCTTTCCTCTCTGAGCCATTTCTGATGAGAGTGAAGGTTCCCTCATTCCCCCTCACCTTACCGCCTTCCATATCATTGCAAAAAAAAAATCTTTTATATGAAATATCTTAGCCTAGTCCACCTCTCCTTTCTCTTACATGTCCCTTTTAGCCATTGACTCCATTTTTACAATATATTATATCTTCAAATTCAACTCTCTCCTGTGCTTCGTTTATAAAAGCTCCTTCTACCTGCTCTATTAAGTGAGAAGGTTCATAAGAGAATTATCAGTATCATCTTTCCATGCAGGAATACATGCAGTTCATCATCATTAAGTCCCTCATATTTCACCCTTCTCCTCTACTCTCTATGCTTCGCCTGAGTCCTGTTCTTGAAGTCCTGTACTTGAAGTCCTGTACTGAACTTTCTGTTCAGCTCTGGTCATTTCAACAGGAACATTTGAAATTCCCCTGGTTCATTGAAAACCCATCTTTTCCCCTGGAAGAGGATGTTCAGCTTTGCTGGGTAGTTGATTCTCGGTTGCATTCCAAGCTCTTTTGCCTTCTGGAATATAATATTCCAAGGCCTTCGAGCCCTTAATGTAGCTGCTGCTAAGTCCTCTGTGATCCTGACTGCAGTTCCACAATATTTGAATTGTGTCTTTCTGGCTGCTTGTAATATTTTCTCTTTGACTTGGGAGTTCTAGAACTTGGCTATAATATTTCTGGAGGTTGTTTTTTGGATCTCTTTCTGGGGGAGATCGGTGGATTCTCTCAATTTCTATTTTGCCCTCTGCTTCTAGGATATCAGGGCAATTTTCCTGTAGAAATTGCTTAAAAATTAGGTCATGACTTTCAGGCATCCCAATAATTTTTAAATTATCTTTTCTGAATCTGTTTTCCAGATCAGTCGGGTTTTTTTTTTCAATGAGGTGTTTCACATTTTCTTCTAATTTTTCATTCTTTTGGTGTTGAAGTATTGTGTCTTGATTTCTCATAAAGTAATCAATTTCAATTAGCTCCATTTTACATCTGAAGGATTTGTTTTACTCAGAGAGCTTTCTTTTCTCCTTTTCTATCTGGCCAATTCTGCTTTTTAAAGCATTCTTCTCTTCAATAACTTTTTTAAACTGTTTTATCCATTTGACCTATGCTGGTTTTTAACATGTTATTTTCCTCAGCATTTTTTATCTCCTTGACTAAGCTGCTGATTTCATTTTCATGTTTTCCTTCACCTCTCTCATTTCTTTTCCTAAGTTTTCTTCTATCTTCCTTACTTGATTTTGAAAATATTGTTTGAGTTCTGTCATAGCCTGAACCCAACTTCTACTTTTCTTGGAGTCTTTAGATGCAGAAGCTTGTACTTCCTCATCTTCAGACTGAGTACTTTGATCCTGCTTGGGATCACAAACAAAGTATTTGTTAATGGGCAGGTTCCTTTTTTTTTTCTTTACTCATTTCTCCCAGTCTATGCCTGGTTTTGGGGTGTTTCCTGGGCTTTTAAGCTTTATTGGGAACCCCACAAGGACCTCAGTGTGTGAGGCTCTGACTGCTCTCCTGGTTTTTGAATGACCACAAGTGCACCCCTCTGCCACGGGGCTGAGGGGAGGGGGGTAGTCCTTGTTCTACAGGGGGGCCTAGGATCTGAATGTGGTCAGAGCCCCAGAGTCCTGCTCCAGGGACAGAGGGCAGAGCTCAGAAGTCTCTGTCCACTCCCTTACCTTAGATGGGCTGAGCACTCAGGGCACAGTTGCCTAGAGGCTCCTGCTTGCTAGCTCCACAGACCTGCTTCTGTTTCCTGGATCTGGGCTGCCATCTGAGCTGAGTGCTATGAACATAGAATGTCACATCAGGGCCTGGGCTTCATGTTTGTTCTGGCCGAAGTCTTCCTGCTGATCTTCCAAGTTGTGTTTGGTTCTCCCTGGGGTGCAGGTCAGGAAACTGCTTCTGCTGCTAGGAGCCATGGTTCCAGGAGGCTAAAGCTTCTTCACTCTAGCAGGGCTGCCCCTCTAACCCCGTGGAACAGAGTTTTTCCACTATTTTCCAGGTTAACTTGGGCTGGAGAATTGCCTTACTGGGTCTTTCTGTGGGTTCTGTCTCTCGAAAATTTAGTTAGAGTCATAATTTTAAGATTTTTGTAATATTTTGGAGAGAGCACATAGGAGAGTCTCTTCTCCTCCTGCCACCATCTGGGTTTCACTAGCACCATCTGGGCCCCACCTCTTCCCTTTTAATGTAAAGGAATTAAGATAAAATCTAAAGACTATCTCATTTTTAATATTCTAATTCCAGTTTGGATTCTAGTAAAATATGGGTCTATTCACAGATGTTAGAAACTAGGGAAGATGATGAATTTAACTTCAGTCAAATTGATTCTGAGGCAATCTAAGGTCACCAGAAATTCTGGAATTAAGTATGAATGAAATATCAGGAGTAAAGATATATTATTTTGGAATCTTTAAGTCGAGGAAAGATGATGATTTCTCAGTGACGTTGAGGAAGGTGTTAATGCTCATGTAATGGCTGAATTCAATTATCTCTTAGACCTCTTCCAATCTAGAGATACTGTGGTTTTGTGAGCATGCAGAAGACTTTAGAACATAGAATGTCACATCTGGAAAAGATCTTAAGACCTATTCTAACTCTTATAAATAGAACATCCTCTAGTTTTATTTTAATTTTTAAATGAGTTGAATTGAACAATTTACTGCATTGCATAGATGGACTGATCAAGGTAAACTATATCAGAATTATTACATCCACTGGTCTTGACATTAGCCTAAAACAGGACTTTATTTTCTTAAATCAACAGATCATCTAGATTTGGTTTTGCCTAATAATATCATTTCCAGTGTTATTAAATAGGTCTTATCATTCTATGCTTAAGCAATTGATTTTCTGAACCCATGTGCAAAATTATGCATCTATACTTTTAACTTTATCTTGTTGGTTTCGTTGTTTTAAATTTTTCATTCTTTCATTCATTATAGTTCCTATTGCACAGTTTTATTGCAAATTTCAAAATGAGGAATTTGTTTTATTTCACTGAGGTAATTATAAAACAAAAACAAACAAAAGACCCTCATATTGAATAGAACAAGGACTAGAAAAGGATAAGGACAGATAAGTACCCTGCTACCAAAATTTGAGTAAAGAAGCTCGAATTCAGAAGATCATAGGGCATACATTAACAGCTTAAAGAAACCTTAGACTTTATCAAGTCTAACCCTTTTATTATAGAGATAAGGATACTAAGAATTTAAATGACTTGCCTTAATCAAAAATTTCTGAGATAAGATTTAAACCTGTTTTCCTTATTTCAGGACCAGTACCCAATCCACCAAATCAAACTGCTTTTCAATAGGTTTAAAGGAAGAATATATCATGATCAGGAGAGGTAGAATTCACTAAGTGGACAGAGGTTCAACCTTGGTAACAAGAATACTTAACTTCTAGTCCTGACTCTAACTATGTAACCCTGAAAAAGACTCTTAATGTCTAAGTGTCATGAGCAATTCTCTAAAATTATATGTTTCATGCAAGTAAAATCATGGCTCTACTTTCTCTTAACTCTCTCCCAAATATTAATAAGGGTTTAAGCAAGTAAGCATATATGGATTATGTTTCTCCAAATAAGTCATGTGCTTCAATGTCATGACATAGCCAAAAATATTCCAGAAAAGAGAAATAATTTTCTCATAGATTGTGATTACCTATTACCAAATAACTAGTTTCTTTTTTAAATGTCAATAGATCATATACTTTCTCTACATCCTGCCAAACAAATGATGAACATGGGAAAAATATTCATTTGTTTAGGCATCATGAAAATATATCCTTAATTGAATATACTTGCAAACTATAAACCAATATTTAAAAGTCAAAGTAAATGAGGTATATATTAAAACTCCTATTGCCATATCATTATTGTTTTACCACAAAGTTTGATAATAGTTCCCCTTACTATTTCAAATTTTACTTTAACATGCTCTTTCACAGGATTCCAGACATAGCCAGTTTAAGATTATGTTGACACTGTTTGACCTTGATCTTATTGTAGGTAATGAAGAAGTTCTACCTTTTATTTTTGTCAAAGTTTGCAAAGTTTCCCTCCCTTTTTAAACCATAGTTAATATTAACAAGAACCTGATCTTTATTAAATAGAGATGACCATGATGCATCTCTTGAGAACTCTCCCATTTCTATCCCTCATTTTCCCCATGCAACTGACCTCCTATGAATTTCCCTGTTAGTGTTATTCCACATAACTATTCCCATCACTATATCTTAAAGAAAGAAAAGAGGTCACCAAATGTGGATAAAGACAAGCGTTTGAATGCTAGTCCTATGATTTCACCATTTTTAAGCTTTGAGACCCTGAGCAAGTCAGTTTGTCTCAGTTTTCTCTTCTATAAAATGAATATAACATATTGTTCTCCACACCTCCCTAACTAGCTGCCATGGATAAATGAGTTCTTTGAAAATAGTGAACTGTTATATAAAAGTCATCTATTATTGTTCTTGTTATCTTATTCGTGTGAAAACGAGTTATTGGTCTGAATTGAATTCAGCACTAAGGCCAACTTTACTCATTTGAAGAACAATGAACCAAATACAGATATTAATTACTTTTAAAAAGTCCATTTTCATAAAACAAAGACATCTGAACCAGCTTCAACTGGAACTAGATTTGCATATTCTGCAAATGTATGGGAAAAAATTGTATTTGTTGTTTCCTGTAAAATGAGGTAAATGGATTAGATGTCCTCTAAGAACCTTTCCAGGGTTAGACTTCTGATACTTCGATGAGAGCAAGGATGTATAACTGGAAGAAGAGCATATTAGATACTGGACATGGGGAAGACAGTGCATGATCTCTATTTTCATTTGCATTCTATTACAAATAAGGAATATTAACACATTTGCTAATCCTGGGCAAATAGGAAGCACTTAATAAATGCTTATTAATTGATTATTTATTAGACAATCATCTTGGGAAGTAGCATTAAAATTGATAAAAATGGAGTTGAAAAGGCAAAAAAGATTATTTTACTCAATATAGAGGGGAACTTGGAGTGGTTTGCTATTTCCTTCTTCAGCTCATTTTGTAGATGAGGAAACTGAAGCAAACAGGGTTAAGTGACTTGCCCAGGGTCACACAGCTAGTAAGTGTTCTGAGGCTAACTCTGATCTCAGGTCTTTTTCACTCTAAGTCTAGTGCTCTATCTACTATACCCTTTAACTGCTAATAACATTAGCTGTTTGTATGTTAAAATACAAAAAGACCTTCACAATGTTACACCTATCAACTATCCAGACCAAATAGTTAACAATAAGGTCAAAGTTGATGTCTGATTAACAGATCTGTCTCTGGTGCATGGAACAACAATCAATAGCAACGCCAATTCTTTGACTCACAGGAATGTGGGAACATGTCAGGAAACAGGCCTACATCAAAGGAATTTCAACACTGCAATAAACATTCCTGCTCCAGGTAAGTGATATATGCCCAAACAAAACATTAATGAAAATCACCTTTATCTCCTTTGAGGAAGCCTGAGCTATAGCAGTCTAATGCTACTTCCTCATTGCTACTTTTGTACATTAAAGAGTTCCTTCAAGGGAATATGAAGAATAATGTAGAGGAATGCAATAATGTAAGGGAATATGATATAAACAACTCATCTTTAATGAAACTCTCCAACACAAAAGGAATAAATAACAGCAGAAGGAATCCTGTTACAAATAAATATTTTACCAATTAAGAATCAGAGGCAGAGGAGCGGCTAGGCACAGTGGATAGAGCACCAGTCCTGGAGTCAGGAGTACTTGGGTTCAAATTCGACCTCAGACATTTAATAATTACCTAGCTGTGTGGCCTTGGGCAAGCCACTTAACCCCATTTGCCTTGCAAAAACCAAAAAAAGAAAAAAAAGAATCAGAGATAGAGCCAGAAATTTTTCTTAAAATAAAATCAGTTAAGAGTTTGAAATAGTGGTATGAATATGAAATTTCATGAATCAAATCAATTGGATACTTGTGGCATATTCAACTTGGGGCAGAAATCTTTACTCACTTCCCCTAAAGCCTAAAGATCATGAAGGAGATAAGGGGCAAATAGGGTAAATTATCTGAGAAGAGAGAGGTGGTTTTCTCTCTCTTTACCCCAGTCAATTGGATTAAAAGTTGGGGACAAAATTGGGCAATATCACCGAAGCTTCCATATCTACCGAAATATTCCAAAACTGTCATCACCCTATGATCGATTGGACTATCCTGGACAAAGAAGAAGAGAATCCTGATGAGCAAATGTCTGAATCAGAGAAAGTAAACCTATTCTCTCAGAATCACCTTGAAGAGTTCATTCCCAGTTAATCAAGAAAAGAGTGAAAAAACTGAGATACAACTGAAAATTTTGCAAAAGAGTAAATTTCATTTAGCAATAATTATTGCATGATTTGGAATAAAATGTATTTTTGAAGTCCTCAGAAACAATAATTCTCTGGATATATATTAATAGTCATGTTAAATTCTGAACCCTAAGATCATTAATAAATTTCCCCCTTAATTCCATTTCTTTGTATTTTTCTTATATCCAAAATCTTGTTTTATTTTCAAATAAAGGCCAGTTCAAGAAATGCAAATTTAGATTTGCCATTTACTAAGTCATATATTACACACAGAACTCGGGAGGTTTTGATCCGCACTATATTCTGACTTGTTCAGACACCTACTAAAGTTGAGAGAGAATATAGTCTGATGGAAAGATTGTTACATTTGGAATAAGAAAGATTTTGACTTCCCAGTTCTGCCATTTACATTTGGAATGAAAATAGTCAGGCCACTTCAAGTTTCTTCTCCTATGAAATAAGTAAAATGAGAGATGTACTACCTTCCTCATGGATTTGTGAGATGACTGCTTTCAAAACATTGGTAGGGGAGGCTAGATGGAGCAGTAGATAGAGCACTGGCCCTGGAGACAGGAGGACCTGAGTTCAAGTCCATCCTCAAACACTTAATAATTACCTAGCTGTGTGACCTTGGACAAGTCACTTAACCCCATTGTCTTGCAAAAACAAAACAAATGAAAAAAAGCATTAGTTATTAAATATCAGATATTGAAATATGGTGGGGGGTAGTTCTAAATTCCACAATTGGAACTTAGGAAGAGTAAAATTGCTAATCCCTTTTCCTAATTCTCCCAAATGAAGTTTAAGATTATTTTTTCAACTAGCAAGTATTTTTCTCCCTAATAATCATTTCATAATGTTTAATGATAATTTATTCTTCTTCTCATTGAGGAAAAAAGACACAAAGAAAAGTTTTGCAATAAATATGCAAATAAAAGAAATTCTCACATTGGATATATCCCGAAAAGGATGTTTTAGTCTTCATATTGAGTCCATCATTTATGTATCTATGTGTCAGGCAATAGGAAGAATTCTTCATTACTAGTACTCTGGGATTACATAGTTGAGCATTGAATGAATTATTAGCATTTCTTTCCATTCCCCCCAAAATTATTTCATTTTCACAAAATAAAATTTGCAATTATTTACTTTTGTAAGTATTTATTTCTTCTAGTATAAAATAAGCCCTTTGAGATCAGTAATAGGTTTCATAAAAACAAAAATGAACCCAGTTACTGATGATTCTTGGCATATAATAGATACCTAAAAATGCTTGCTAACTGATTAATCACAGAATTTGGGAAAGATCCAGAACCACACTTTTAGACAAACATAAAATTAGATTAGTCTGTTGTCTGCAGACATTTACTACCCCCTCTCAGTTTGACAAATTTAGACTGGTTTCCCAATTCTTTTTCACCACTAACATAAAGACATAGAAAAGCAAGACTTTTCCATTTCATATCATGAATAATCCCCCTTTTCTAGGAAAGCAAATAAATAATATAACTAACATATTAGCTTTTACTTAATTTTAGTCTTTGATTTAAATTATAAATGTTTGTAATAAAGAAAACAGAAATTTCTTGTCCCAAAATAGGATACATTATTCTATTCTTTTAAAAAGTATGTGATGAACTAAATATAAAAGCATCATTATCATAAATATAAAACAAAATTCTACAAAATACACACTAGAATAATTATTTCATTTTACATAAGAATTGGATAATTATATTATAATTAAATAATGAAAAATATGGGTAAAATTGTGTTAAAACACGAAAAGCTATTTTATGAAATTGAAACTTATACTCCAATATCACATCTAACCTGTAAAATATTTGGAATTATTTTTAAACAAGTGATTAAAATTTCCCTGTATTTTGACCTAAGATATTATTGCTACGTACAAACCTCAAAGAACTCAGTAACAAAAATCAGGACCTTATGTAACAAAATAAACATAGAAACAACTCCTTTGATGGGAAGAAAATTTGAAATCAAACAGCATTTTAATTATGGGGAATAACTAAATAAGTTGTGATACATTAACATAATTGATTTTTTGTCTCTAAAGAAACCTCAAATTCAAAGGAGATAAAAAGATTTGTATGAATTTTCAAACTAATTTTTAACTAATTTCACTAACTCAGAAATGGAAAAAGTAATATAGATAGAATTAAAATTATGTAAATGAAAATACAAGAAAACTTAATCTTGACTCTAATGGAATAGCAAAAGATGCCAATAAAAAGTTAAGCAGAGACAGACTTATTTTTAAGAATAACTTGCTATCTTGCTTTCCATAACTATGGCTTGCCCAAATTGGCATTTATTATGAAAGTCACTATGGCAGAGCCATAGAGTACAAGGAGAGAAATAATATAAAGGGTTTTCACTGTCAAACAGAGGACTTTTTCATTCTGGAGGTAATATGGAACCAGTGAAGTTTGCTGAATAGGGAAGATGATTTAGTCAAATCTGTTTTTTAAGAAGATTACTTTGACAATTGTATGAAAAATGGCTTGGAGTTGGAAGAGGACAATCAAGATAAGAGGTGATAAAAGTCTGAACCATAGTGCTCAATATGCACAGTGAAGAAGAAAAAAGGTCAATAAAGAATACAAAAATGAAAAAAAAACAGCTAATTGAAACCAAGTATACCCAATGAGAGCCTGAACTGGAGGAAACCCATTTCTGATGACATAGAAGAATTGATTCTTAAAATACATGAAAGTGAGGAGAGTACAAATTTTTTGGAAAAAATCATAGATCTTGTTATTAATCCCCTTGTTATGGCTATAAGGAAATTCATATATATGTGTGTGTGTGTGTATGTGTTTTATATGTTTGTATTGTACATTATATATATATATATATATATATATATATATATATTTTATATGTATGTATAAGTATATGTAGGAAAAATATTTGACCATATGCCTATTTTAGTGAGAGTGTGTGGGGGGGAGGGGTGGAGAGAGAGAAAGAGAGACCTACAGACTAATTGAAGGAAACTTGTTTAAGTTTTAACAAGGGGATAGGCCTTGTCAAACAATATGTTATAGCTTGCATCTTTTCAGTTACACAGCTGATTGAATGATGTAAAAGACAAAAGATTATTCTGTGATAATTTTTAATTATAAAAACATTTGATTTGCTGGAGAAAATGCATCTTCAAGAGTTTTCCATAAAGTATACTCCATACTGATGTCAAAATCATATAAGAGGTTATGAGAGATATAACAAGATAAAATCTTTAAAGACTCCGATTATGAATATAAAATAAGGCATAAAGAAGAAGTTGTATGGTTACCAAAGGTATGTTACACTGTTGTAGAAGATGTCTAGAATAAAGTTAAATAAAATAATATAATGAGAATCTCCTAGTATTCTTGTATACAGTTGATTGCACTGTTTGTACCATTTCCTAGAACAGTGGAAGTCCACCCAAATGACATCTAGAATCATTCAATGGTTGTTAGTTATTCCCTGAGGATAATCCAAAATGTATTTAAAAATCCCTGCTATCCAGATCACAAGATACTGTTGGATGGATGGATCATAGAACTGGTCTGTCAGTATATGTGTATATATATATATATATATATATATATATATATATATATATATATATATAATATATACATATACATATATTATATATGTATGTATATGTATACACATATATATAGTATAAATGTACGTATGCATCACATATGTGTCATAGACATTTCAGACAGATAATAAATTGAACCTAGGATTGAGTAGAAGAAGAATAAAGTAAATTACATTTGGAGAATTGCATGTTTTTGTAGGCCATTTATGCTCTCAGATTTCCTTATCCTAATTTCAAGTTTAATTGAGTTGGATTCCCAGAGTTATTTTGGCAACACCTTATACACAAGATTCTAAGGATGCCTCTGAGGGGAATTGAGGTAGCTTTTTTCTAATGCAATTGGCTCAAGTTCCAACTTTTGTTCTATCCCACATATTGTTAGTTGAGAATCACTTATTTCAATAATACCAATTGGCACAAATATTTCTCCAAAATTCAGTCTTCCACAAATACATACATAATCTGGGGGAAAGTTTTTTCCAAGTATAAAGAGCACATGTGGCTGAGGGATAATTTTTTTTTCCCCATTGGTGGAGTGCTGAAGAAGCTACCCTTAATCATGATGACGTCTCATAGTTAGTCTACCTCAAAACTATGATTTTAGTCTGTCTTTTGCTCCTACTGATGCAGACATTGCCATGAGATGATTCAAAGATATCATAGCAACCTATAGAAGCATATAAAAAGATGGGAAATCCAACATCCTTCAGACATTTTGAAGCCAGAATGTGCTCTTTCATTCAAAGTAGATAATTTAAAGTCTAAATGAAAATTCACATTTTCGGGGGAAATTCCTTTTTTCCTAACTTCTTTGACAGTTTATGGAAGGGCTGTAAGGCATGATCAAATTCCCTCAGCTTAACTGAATATAATTCTTGTACAATATCATTCCAATTTGAAGGGTTTTTTTCCTTGCTGAATCTAAGTAGTTTTGATTGACTAATTGATTGAGGTGTATTCTCATTTGTTAAGGAATCATAGCTAAAATGAATTTTGATGGCTTCAACCTCACACATTTTGATGAGACCAAATTTCTTTGTAAAACAGAAACTAATTTTAACATCAATATTTAGTAACAGCAATCATAACATCAATATTTTATAGTAATGATGATGATGATGATAGTTAATATTTATATAATTCTTTCAATTTGCAAAATATTTTAAAATATGATCTCTTTTTATCTAAGTAAAGTTTTATTTGGTTGTTTTTTAATATATGTAAAAGTCTTTCTCCCTCTGTATTCTCAGCCTACCGCCTAAATTGAAGAATGGGACCTGGTCGCAATTTCTTGGGCAAATGGCATGTATTGGTTAATAAATTGATATGCTCAAGAGACCGAACTTTTGTTTCCTCAATCATTTCATCTTTTACCTGTTAAACCACTAACAAAAACCATAGAGATGGTTCCTATTATTATTTCTATTTTCTAATTAAGGAGACAATTTTAAACTGAGAACAATTTGTTCTAAGTCATAGAGTTATTAAGTCCATAATGTTGGATTTAAGCTCAAGTCTTCCCAATTCCAGAACCCATTTTTCTCTGGGATTTATATCTAATTATGAAACATATAGTATTACATTATCTGAAATTGATTTATAGGTCACCCAAATTGAAACAAAAAGTATTTGGACAGCTGACCAATTAAAAAAAACATTTATTAAGAACCTACTATGTGTCAGACATTTCATAAAGTACTAGTTTACAAAGAAAGACCAAAAAAAGATAGATGTGATTTGATTACATCATGTTACCTGTGAAATATAACTCAAGAGTAGTCATGTAAATAATAATATTAGAGATATGTGGTGGTAATGATTTACATTAGAATGTAATATTGCAATGATAATTCTATTGATGTTAATTAACTTTTGAAAAGGTTGTAGACTGGTTATATTGTGAGAAAGAAGAATGGCAAAAAAATCTATATTTCTATTGATAATTACATGATGACAAGAGCTCTAACATGCTAGAAGAACTTTACCATTTGATATGGTGACATATGGATTATTTACTGAAAGGCATGGGCAAGTACAAAGGCTAAACATTTGGTCATAAATGGATTGCAGTCTACATCATTGGAGGGATTACATGCATAACAGAAATATGTCCTTTGAAAATCTAAGTATAATAGATTATTATTAGTCATTGATTGCTGTGATAAAATTCCAGCTTCTAGTATCATATATTGGCTGGATGACTACCTTTCTTTCAGAATTTCCAATTTTCCAAAGGTCCCTCCATACTACATTTCCCAAGAGTCTTCTAGTTAACTGCCAACTTTCTGCAAACCAGAGTCCCCTGTTAGTCTCTAAGCATTCTCTTCTTATCCAGAGAAAGGTCATGATAAGCTGGAAAATGGATTCTAGATTCTGTAAATATAGAATTTTTCAGGGCTTGGTGACCTACCTAGGTTTTCCAGCAACAGAAATATAGAGTTTCAACTTTGTCAAATACATTTTCCATAGTGCTGAGATAAAATGAAATAATATCACTCCATCAGCACCTTCCTCATTTACTAGAATAAAGTAAGTACTTAACATATATTTATTGATTTATTGACTGACCAGTATTAGACTCTGTGCTAAAACTGGACAAATTAATCCTGGTTTAGCTGTTTCCAACATGGACTAATATCTAATGAAGTAACACTTTTATTTAATAGTACCTACTCAGGTCATCTATGTTTGAAAACTTCCTTTTCAAACTCAGAAGATCATATACTTTGAATTCTGAATTTTTTAAAATAACATTAAACATACATTTGGGAATGATTAGATGTGGTCCTGGAAAAAGCCAGAAGTAGATGACTTCCCCCAGATTCCCTAGAAGACTTTAAAAATACTTTCAAAAGATATATTTTAATAAAGTCCAACTGATATTTCTGAATATCATACAAAATTTCTCTTGGAATTACTTCTTTGGAATGATTCAATTTTTAGAAGTACCTTGTTTTAATGAGCCCCAAAACCCTTATATCATTACCTTCATTATATGGTAAGCAATTTTTTTTTGATTACATGATGGTTGATTATTTCCTGTATTCAATTTTGTGGTTTGGGAATAATGATTGAAGGAGGTTGCTGATAGCTAAGTTGTTTGATAAAGGATCCAGTGACAATTTCTAGGTTGAGAAAGCATGTGACTGAGCATACCACAAATGAGGCAGCTCAATTAGGAACAGAACATTTATGTCACTGCAGACAAAGGAGGCCAGATTCAGTCAGTGAGTTATCTTCTGTCACAGCCTGACACTATCTATAACCAGGTATTACTCATAGAGAGGAATTCCAGTAGATAATTTTGGTTGACTCATGAGATCTTCAAAACTATCCATCACCTTTGCAAAATAAATGATAAGGGACATGGAGAGTTCCCAGCTGTTATACAAAGTAGAACATATTGATTGAAAACAAGGATTCTACTGGTTTGAAAATGGGGGAGTAAAAATTAGATCCAGTTAAGTAGCTCAAATTATGTATAATGGACAATCATTTGTCCAAACAGAATTTTGGCCAATCAACATCATAACCAATATGCAGCATTTAGAACCCATAACTTAGAACATTAATTATGATATCTTCCAATGCCTCATCTTGCAATGGAGATGGCTCTAGGTTGTTGAAAATATGGCAATTGAATATGCCAACACCAGTAGAGGGGTATATGTAGGGAGCTTCTTCACACACACAAAACACAGAAAGACAGACAGACAGACACACACACACGCACACACACAAACACAAACACACACACACATATCTCCATTGGCACAAGGTACAATCTTTATAACTTCCATATTGATTATTTATATTTGAGTTTTCATTTATATTGTTTTATTTTCCCCAGTTCATGCAAAAACAAGTTTCAAGATTCATTTTTAAAACTTTGAGTTCTGAATTCCCTCCCTTCCTTCCATCCTAATTCTCCTCAATAAGAATCAAGTTATTTGATATAGGTTAGAAATGTGTAATCATGAAAAATCTTACCACAATAACAATGTTGTAAGAGTAAACATAATCCACCACCAAGAAAAGAGAACTCTCAATAAAAATATAGTGAAATATATATATATATATATATATTAATCTGTCTTCAGAGACAATGCATATTTGTATAAAAATTTTTCTTTTCTTATACCTATACCTACCATAGCTGTCAGCAACCCAGAGTCTCTTCATTGCATGATGAGGTATTGAAATATGATATATCTAACATTCCAAGATAAAGGTCTGAAATATTACAATTTGGTTTGATGCTGCTTGGTCCAAATCCAGGTCAGGAAGATGACTGTTCATTATACTTTATACAAATGCAGATACAAATGAAAATATATGTTTAAGTATGTTCTAAAATATAAGAATAAAGAAGTACATGAATATGTATTTTCTATATTCTTGAGAAAAAGAATTTGAGTTGAAAGAGATATTGGAAATCACTCAAACACATTAAAAAAACATTGATTTGGTTTTTAGTTACTAAAAAAGTGCTAAACTTTATTTTTAAATTCATTTGTTTCATTGAAAATCCATTAATTTTTCTACCTACTGAGGAAGCTAGGTGGTGCAGAGGATAGAGCACCAGCCTTGGAGTCAGGAGAACCTGACTTCAAAGCCAACCTCTGACATTTAATAATTACCTAGCTGTGTGAGCCTGGGCAAGTCACTTGACCCCACTGCCTTGCAAAAACAAAAAAAAATTCTACTTAATGATTATGAGTATGGGCATCCCCATACCCAGTGGAGAAAGGGGGAAAAAAGAAAAACTTTTATACAAATATGCAGTCTCTGAAGACAGATTAATATATATCTTTTTTAACTATATTTTTATTGAGAGTTCTCTTTTCTTGATTACAACATTGTTATTATGGTAAGATTTTTCATGACTACACATTTCTAACCTATATCAAATAACTTGCATTCTCATTGAGGAGAATTGGGGTGGGAGGAAGGGAGGGAATTCAGAACTCAAAGTATTAAAAGTGAATATTGAAACTTGTTTTTGTATGAACTGGGGAAAATAAAATAAGATAAATGAAAATTCAAATATAAATAATCAAGCAAAACAAATTTCCACATTTCCTGTGTCTAATAATGGATACTTAATTCTGCATATTGAATATATCAATTTCTTCTTAAATAAACGATAGAATTCTATTTTACTGATCCTCTGAAATCATTCTCAATCATTTTGTTGATCAGATTTCTTAAGTTTTTCAAAGTTCTAATGTTATTCATTTTCCAACCAGATAAAATCTAGAGACTTACATAAATTCCCAAAGACCGAGAACCAAGATACAACTTAAACTCAAATTTTCTTACTCTTACTGTACATCTAGTAAAAATTCTGCTGAATTACCTTTGCAAGTATTTATGAAACAGATACCCCACTTAAAATGCGTGGAGATTCTCCTCCTCCTACCCTATAAATTTTTTTTATTTTAGTCCCACAAAATCTAGCTACTTAGAGGGGCAACTAGGTACTGTAGTGGATAAAGCACTGGCCCTGGAGTCAGGAGTACCTGGGTTCAAATCTGGTCTCAGACATTTAATAATGACCTAGCTGTTGTGGCCTTGGGCAAGCCACTTAACCCCATTTGCCTTGCAAAAAAAAAAAAACCCTATAAAACAAAAAACAAAATCTAGGTACTTAGGTTCAGTCCAAGGATAAGGATAATGAGTTTTAGAGAGAATAGATCATAGAACCACAGAATCTAAGAGCTGATGGAGACCTCAGGAGTCAGTTCTACCCAGTTCTATCTACCCACAATATCATATGGCAGAGTGTCATCTAGCGTCTGCATGAAGTCCTTCAAGGAAAAAGAACTCACCATGTCTCAAAGCAACCCATTTTTCTTTTGATCAACTCGACTTAAAAAAAAAGAATGTCAATTTTTAAAAATCACTGTTAATTGCCTATATATCCATCCCCTCGTCACCCAGAGAATCATCCACATAATTTAAAAAACTAATAAAAAAGGAAAAAAGAGAAGTCAACAAAATTACTAAACACATTATACAATATTACATAAAATAAAGAAGTCAATGAAGTTTCCCACCTTGTTAATGAAGGAAGTTGAGGGACATGTGAACCATACTAATTCTTCATGTCCAAGTTTGCAGCTAAGTGGCAAAGTGGATAGAGCACTGGCCCTGGAGTCAGGAGTACCTGGGTTCAAATCCTACTTCAGACACTTAATAATTACCTAGCTGTGTGACCTTGGGCAAGCCACTTAACCCCATTTGCCTTGCAAAAACCTTAAAAAAAACAAAAAAACCCCCAAAAAACAAAAGACATAATGTAGATGAATTTAGCCTATATTTTTATTCTTTCCATTTATGTTGTTGTAGTTATTATGCACAATACTTTCTGGTTTCTTTTACTTCATATATTATTATTTCATAAATTTTCTCATGCTTCTGTATATTTTTCATGGTAGCCTTTTCTTATATCAAAAGTATCTCTAATCCAAAACATTTTAGGAAGTCTTTCTTGACATGAAGCTGAAATTCATCTATAAAACTTCAGCTTGTTGCTTCTAGTTCTACCCTCTGGGTTCAAACAGAACAAATATAATTCTTCTTCCACATATAAGTCCTTCAAATAATTGAACACAGTTGTCATGCACCTTTTGTGTTTCTTCTTCTCCAGGCTAAATATGTCCAATTCTTTCTACTAGTCCTAGAGTGATATGAAATTTAAGATTTTTACCATTCTAAACCTCCCCCACCCCAAATTCTCCAATTGATCATTGTCCTTCCTAAAAGTTAATGTCCCCAATTTAACATGATACTCTGCATATAGTCTGAGTAGGGCAAAATATAAAAGGACTATAATACTGTATTTTGTTTTTGATTGCTAGAAGTTAAATTTCTATAATGGAGCTCAAGTTAATGTTAGGTTTTAAGCTGCTATATCAAACTGCTGCTTCATATTGAATTTATAGTCCATTAAATTTCCCAAATATTTTTTTCAGAAAAATACTACTTTTTAAGTATGCCTCCTGAGTCTGTACTTTGAAAGTTGCCTTTTTTAGCCTAAGTGAAAGACTTTATCCCTATTAAATTTCATCTTATTAGATTCAGTTCAATGATGTACCTTGTCAAGACCTTTTTTAGATCTTGATCCTGTCACTCGGTATGTTAGCTTCCCATCTAAGCTTTGTGTCATTTGCAAATTTGATGAATGTAACTGTTAAACCTTTATCCAAGACACAGATAAAAATCTCAAACAGCACAAGACCAAGCAGAGATCCATGGATGCACTACTCAAATTCATCTTCCAAGCTCATTTTGACCTATTAACAATTACTATTTTTCTCTTGCCATCCAGAGATGTACAAAATTCATTTAATTGCATTATGACCCATTCCACAACACTTGATTTACTTTAAATGAATACTATGATATTTGTCCATGATTTTCTAAAATCTAGATAACAATATATTATAACTATCCCCCTACCAGTTTGGCAATCCTGACACAAATTTAAATAAGATTATGCTGTCATAATATGTTTTTGATGAAACCAGTTTACCTAATCTGTTTTTGATGAAGCCATACCAGCTCTTTCTAATCACTTCTTTCCTTTTGGTTACTCACCAACCAAACCTTTAATGAGCTATTTTATAATTTTCCTAAGAAGCAAACTAACTAGCCTTTTTAGTTTTCAGGCTTATTGCTCTTCCATTAAAATTCAAAACAACATTTGTCTTTCTCTAATAATTTGATATTATTCCTGTTTTCCACAGTCTTTTTAACAATTATTAACAGCAGTTTAATAATCACATTTGCAGTAATCTGAGCTTATAGTCCATTTTGGCTAGGGTACTTGAATTCAATAAGGGTAACAAGACACTGTCTACTTACCTTAGATATCAATTCTCTGTTAGCCATTTTTGTTCCCTCAAATCTAGTACAAAAGTACTTCTCCCTGGCATAGGAAAAAGATATAGTAAGATTGAAACAATTCTTATTTATCTCCATTTTCATTCATTATTTTCTCAATCATCCTAAATAAACTAAATTCTTTCTTTGATCCTTTGGGTTTTTTTCCTTAAAATATAACCACCACCACCACCACCACCACTCTGCCTCTGTTGTCCTTAGCTTCCCTCCCCAAAATCAATTTATTCTGAGTTTAACATTCCTGGCATTATTTACAGGATTGTGCCATGCTTTTTATATCCTGATTCATATATATACATATATATATATATAATATAATATTTTTTCATGGGTATACATGTATTACACATATAGTTATCATATCTTTAATAATTTTCAAAGTAGCAGGACTAAGAAATTAAGCTAGAATTTCTGACAACAAACACAATGCTATTTCTACTACACCATTGTCTCCTGTATCATTTTAATGTTTTCCAGGAGTAAATGGGCCATGAGACAAAAACCTGTTCATTTATATGTCTTTGAGGGTAACCACAGAGAATGGGACAGCTGTCTCTAGGAGAAAAAGGCAATGAGAATGAGAATTGGAAATGGGTTAGGCTGGTTTACATCTTGTCTCAGATTTCAATTTTGAAGTACTCCCATATCTGCCTCATTTATGTAGTGACCAGGGAAGAAGTCAAGACTATCACAAGTGGTAGATTACAAAATTCCTTAGATGCAGTATAGAGTTACAATTCATTAAGGAATTTGGCAAATTATTTCACAATATCCTTGTGGACAAGATAAAAAAACAAAAGCTAGTTTATAGTATAGAAAGATAAAATCATCATGGTTTAAAAAAATGCCATTAATTGATCACCGACAACAGAAAAGAAGATTAATTATATGAAACTGTGCTCAGGCTTTTCACTATTCTGTTCTGCATTCAATAAATATTTTTGATATTGGTTTATATTTATTTTATAATTTATTCAATATACATTCGATCAAAAAAATTTAATAACCAATGAAATTTAATAACCAATGAGTTTGATCAGATGAATTACAACATTCCTTCCAACTTTATGGTTTTATAATAAAGGTGTTGAGCTAGGTAATGAAGATACAAAAGTTTAAAAAAAAACAGCACAATTCCTTTCTTCAAGGAATCACCTCAAGAAGGAAGATGTGAAATATACACAAAGATATTTCAGGGTAGAACTCAATAGCCCCCCCCCTCAAAAAAAGGAAAAACTAAACAAGAATCTGATCGCTTGAAGAAGTGAACATATTCATTGGGAAAATAATAGAAAATGTCATGGGAGATGTAGCACCTTATAAGTTAACACATCCCAGACAAGGGTAGTGGTGGTGGCATGTTTGAATACAATGAGGTAGAAGATGATTGGATAAGACTGTGGAGCAATTTTTAATCCAGGTTGATTAAAGCACAGAGTATCTGAATGAAACTGGAAAACTAGGCTCTTTGGACAAAGTAGAGGATCTTAAATGACAGGGATTAATGATTTTTTATCATATTCCAGGGGCAATAGTGATATATATATATATATATATATATATATATATATATATATATATATATGTAATGCTTTTGATTAGGAATTAGCCTAATCTTATAGTTTCCTGATTATATTTCTATATGTGTTGAAACTGAGAGCAAAAGCAAATGCATTAAATGATACCATAAGTCCAAAAAGTATCTCAACATACTAAGACAATAAGATAAGCTTAACTATCCAGCATGACATTTAATGAAGAATATAAAGTCAAGGACGTGATGATTTTTTAAAAGTTGTGCAATTATAGAATTAATTCAATGTGACTAGATAGCAGCTAATTGTGGGTGGGGCAAGGGGAAATAGAAGAAGAGGAGATGTAGATGATATAGTTATCCAAAAATCCATTAGACTGTTGAAGAGAAGGATTCAATCTATTCTATTTGATGTTAGAGAGAGATAATGGTGAAATAAATTACAGAAAGATAGATTTCAGTTCAAAAAATAAGAATTTTCCAACTTCTCCAAAAATGGAATTATCTACCTTGTATAATAATATATTCTTTGCATTTAGAAGTTTAATAAGTAAGCTATTTGATCACATGGCTTCCCTGATGGAAATCTTTCCATTGATCCTTAAATTTAACTCATTCATCTTCTGGTTAGAACCAAGGTTTCTATCCTTAATTCACACTATTCCTCTTTAAGTATTCTATGCTCTGGTCAATTTGGATGTGTAAAATAAATCAGTTGGACAAAATGACTTCTAATATTCCTTCCATCTTTATGGTTTTGTTTAGATGAATCTTTAACTTAAATTGATTTAAACCATCAGACTTTTCAACAAAATTACAAAAGGTCAGTTTATATCAACATGGAAAAGTATTTTAAACTATTCTTTCTTCATTGTATTCCCTTCTTATTCTGAATGCACTCTCCAACACCCAAGGATAAATCCCTACCTCTGTATTGAAGCGAACAAAGTCAGCATGACATATGATGTTGTAATCCTATAAACTTTATGGAGATATAGTATATTTGTAATGATTTACACTGAAGAACATTTCTTTGAATAGATAAAGATAGGACTTCTCTTAGTGAGGTATTAAAGACTAGATGCATGACAAAGGTTTTACAATTTTCCTACCTGTCTGCGTGTATCTTAGTTGACTTTGCTAAGTGTTCATTAAAGTCCTGCTCCCCTACACAGACATATTGTCATTTAAACACCAGATTCTTTTCTAGGTTCTCTTTTCTGCTATCTCTCTAACTTTCAATGCTTTCTTTAACTCAATTGAGTTCAATTATACCTATACAGATGAGTTCCAAATCTAAATATATAGTCTTCATTTCTATTCTGAACAGGGTGCTATATTTCAAATTGACTTGTAGACATCTCTACCTGATTGTTAGATTCTAAACAAAACCCCTTATTGTTCTATCCAAGAACTCTATCCCTTTCTAATATCTTTATTCTATCAAGGATATCACTATCTTTCTAGTCACCCCTGTTTTCAAAAATCATAATGATACTTAGTTATTTCCTTCATTCCCCTATGTTCAATCAGTTTTTTTCTTTTCAATTCTCTATCCATAACATTTTTCATCTATCTTTTCTCTCTACCCATATAGCCACAACCTTCTTTTCTTCATTGTACTCTTTCACACTACTGGTGCAAATTGATATTGTTAAAACACAAGTCTGATGTCACTCTCCAACTTAATTTTCCTTAATCCTCCTACAAGAAAATACAAACTTATCTGTCATTTAAAGTTTTTCATAATCTGTTTTTAGCTTACCTTTCAAAGGTTATTATATATTACTTTACTTAATGTACTCTATAGTTCAAACTTGATCATGTTAACACAATACTCCATCTCCCATCTTTCTATAATTTGCTCTAACTCTCCCCTTTAGCTGGAATGCTCTCCTTCATGGCTTGAAAAGGCTATTCTTGCCAATTTTGAGTGATTTAGTCTTAATTCCAGTCCCTCAAATTACTTACTATTTTAAAAGTATGTTTTGCATTTATTCAATATTTTGCTTCTGTGTGTGTGTATATATATATACATATTATATATATTTATTTGTATTTATATATATGTAACTTTTTACATTTTATGTATTTTGCATTTATTCACATGTGGTTTAGCCTCTGAAACATAAGAGACACCTAGGATATAGAATGGATCTAGAATCAGGATGAATTGGGGTAGAATCTGGCTTTCAGGAACTTAGTAATTGTGTGACACTTTATTTCTCTCTCAGTTTCCTAATCTAAAATATAGAAATATTAATAGCATCTCAGAGTTACTGTGAGAATCAAATTATAATATTTATAAAGCATTTTGCAAATCTTAAAGTGACTTTTTGAGTGAAGGAACTTTTTGTCTTTATCTTTGTAAATGCAGACTATGGTACATAACTGTGGAACTTGTTTCGAGGATTATTGAATTGAACTGAAATCCAATGAAAAATGAAAAAAGAAGTGTTCACATTTCAATTATGATCACAGAATCATAAATTTTGTGATTTTGAATTGGTAGAAACCACAATAATCCAAATGCTTTCAAGCATAATTTGAGTCATGTACATGGCTTTTCCTATTGGCCTCCTCACTCTGAGTCATATGATCCTAGACCTTTGCTCCTTTCATTCTTGTGGTCTTTTAGATAGATTAGAGATAAATTGGTTTTGAATATAGAAGCAATAGAGGAAGCATAGAGAAAAGATGAAAAAGGAGAAGCAGAAGGAGAACAAAAGAAAGAAAAAAAAGATAAAAGAAATAATGTGGAAAGAAGCATCTTTGCAGATAAGGAAACAAAGGACCAGAGAATTAAAGTTTCTGTTTTCCCCAAATCACAAAGTAGTAAGAAGAAGGACCCAGGATTTGACCATGACCCTCAGATTTGAAATCTTGATTTTTCCACATTCCTCTGACTTTTAAGTGAATGTTCTACACAAACATGTGTGCATGCACACACATACATACCATTTCTGGGGAAAAGATGAAATATTTCCCATGTTTATTTTAAGACAATATCATGTTTCCAACACTGTTCTTTTTTATTTCACTTAATGGAATTCTTATATTCTACCCTTCATTTCTTTTACTTCTCAGTGAACCTATTATAATCTATGCTTGGAATAACCCCCCCTCCTCCTTTTTTTTTGTATTTTTTAAGGCAATGAATAGAGATACTTCACAAGAACAAACTTGTCTTTTTTTTCATGCAACAAAAATTAAAAGTTAAAAGGAGCTTAAGCCCAAAGGAAGCATTATGAAAAAAGAGTCCGGGCTACCCTGTGACTGTGCATTTTAAAAGGCTGCTTCTTCTTATAACAGAATTATCCAGACCCTGGTTTGCAATGAAGTTTCCCTATAGACCCTTTTCACTCAAGCTTTTTATTAAAAAAAGTAAATTGGGATTATTTTATTCCCTCCCTTTACTTTGTAAGTAGAAATTTCAAATTAATTGTGGTGTAACCTGAGAGGAAGCAGGGACTCACTGATACCAGTTGAGCAGCCTCTCTTATTTAGCCAGCAGAGAGTTGGCTTATTGCTGCTGGGAATGACTTGGCTGGGATATTTTTAATTTAGATTCTCCACCCCACCCCCACCTTCCTTTAATGAAAGACTAAATTATGACTTACTAGAAAATGTTTCAGTGTCATGGAGAGAGGGATATGTACTGAGTTCCTCTGACTCAGTTTAAGTGAGGTTATTTATTTGTAGTAGGGCTTCAAACTTTAGGATCAGAAATCTATAATTTAAAGAGCTACCACTCTAAAAAGGACTTGGAAACCCAGAGGATTAGAACAGGATAATTTGTATTGAAGAAAAGAATAATCAGTATCATTTGCAGGTCTATGTGAAGGAATTTGGCATTAATGGTGACTTAGGAAGAGGAGGAGGGAAAACAGAAAATGGGATATCCCAAAATGAGATGATGTCACCAAGTGCCCCAATATAAAAAAGAATAGAATTTCTTTCCGCTCTGGTCAATGTAAAGAGGCCCACAGTATCATGATTTGACTTATTTCTCTAAAACATTTCTGTAATACTAGGCAGAAACTGCAAAAGTGTCAGCAAAACACAAGCCTCTTTGAACAGATAAACAAAGTCAGAGGTTCTTAAACTTTTTTTAAAATCATAAATCCCTTTAGAAGTCTGGTAAGTCCTCTAGACTCCTCAGCATAATATTTTTAAAGGTATAAAATAAAATACAAAGGAATACAAAGGAAACCAATAATACTGAAATATAGTTGTCAAAATTTATTGTTTAAAAGTTAACAGATCCTCAAACTAATTTACCACTGCTCTAAAGAGCATCAGCTCCAATCACTTGTCTAAGGAGATATTTCAATTGAGTAGGAGATTTTAGTAAGCATAACTCTATAGCTTAACAATACTTCTCTTTTCCTGCTTCTAAGTGGAAACAGTAAATGCTGAATGTTCCAAATGATAATTACTGACTTGCCAGGTCTCCTTCTATGGCCATATGCTATGGTCAGGAGTAAGAAAAAGGGTATCATAGAAATACAAACCAATTGCACAATGGACTCAGGTGATACTCCTTGAAACAACTTTAGACAGTACTCAGCAATGTATATTAATTTTTTTCACTGAATCCAGACAGCTCCAGATGAATCATACTTTTAAAGACATTGGAGTAGATTTCCACACAAATCCAGGCTGTCTAGAACACTTTGAAGGGAGTATACTTATCAATCCTTTGTCTAGAATTTGTATATACTCAGTCAACAATTCTATAGGAATCAAGATTTTCAAGGAAATTTTCTCCCTCCCTCCCTCAAATTGAGATCTAAAGTTAAGCAAAATGACTTGAAATATTATTGCTTCTCTACCTTCAGTTCAAAAAAGTTTTCAATTTCAAAAATATTATTTTGAAGTTGCCTATTGGAGAAATTTTCCCTGAACCTAATATCAGTTTCATTGACATCATGTTCAATCAAGCACAATCTCAAATTTCAAGTTTATTTGTTTATATTCTTTTCACATATAAAACTACTGCTCTTGCCAGCCCTAAAACTGATGCAAATATTAGATTTCATGGATGTTCAAATTAGTCATATGGTGAAGTTTAATCTTCCTAATCAAAGCTATCTAGGATCATTTGAAAAATACTTTAAATTTCTATTGATTAGATAAATGAAAATTAAAACAACTCTGAGGTACCATCTCACATCTATCAGATTAGCTAGTACGTCAGAGAAGAAAAAATGATCAATGTTAAAGGGAATGTAGGAAAATTTGTATACTAACTTGGAGTAGATACAGTTGTGAACTAATGCAACCTTTCTTTCTGGAGACAAATTTGGAATATATATATATATATATAACATATATATATATATACATATATATATATATGTTATATACAAAGAACAATCAAATCTTTGATCCAGCAACATTATTAAGAGGAGTGTATCACAAAGAGATCATAAAAACAGAAAAAGAATCTACATGTACAATCAAGTCTATAGTTTGTGTGTTTGTCTGTGTGTGTGTGTGTGTGTGTGTGTGTGTGTGTGTGTGTGTGTGTTGGCAAAGAATTGGAAATTGAGGTTGCTCTGGACCCAGCTCTGGACCTTGGCCACCTATGGGCTAGGAGATGCCTAGGGGTGTGAACCCGCCCACATGGGTGCTGGGGACACCCATGAGGGAGGAATAGGGGAGCAGCTCGGGGAGGAGCAGAGGACTATATAGGGATGGGACTGGGGAAGAGGAGAGCCATTTTTCGCTACTATGTAAGCAATAAAGACCTGCTTGTTAGACTGCAACCGGGTGTTCTGTCCAGTTATTGCCTTCCGTCCCCAAAGGAGGGTCCGTGCTTCCGAAGACCGACGGTCCGTGACGTCCGAAGACCGGGGAAAGGTATGTATCCAGGCGAAGGCTCGGGATAGGTCCCCGAGCATGAGGTGATGTCTATCCATTCTGAAATGGTTGAACAAGTTGTGGTATATGAATGTAATATAATACTGTTATGCTACAAGAAATGATGATCAAGCAGGATTCAGAAAAACCTGGAAACACTTGCATGAACAGATGCTTAGTGAAGGAATAGAACCAAAACATTGTATTTGTAAATCAGCAACAGCAATATTGTTCAGTGATCAACTATGAATGAGAGATTTTTCTCAACTTTCCATATCCAGAGAAAAAACTGGAGCCTGAATGCAGATCAAAGCATGCTATTTTCATTTTTTCAAAAAAATTCTTGTTTTTATTCCTTTAATCCTTTTTCTGCCTAAATTTGACTAATATAGCAATATGTTTTATTTGATTGCATATGCAATCAAATAAAACATATATATAAAGGGAGAAAATTTGATATTTAATTTTTGAAACAATAATAAATTCTAAAAGTAGTCCTTCCATTCTAAATTTTAGGGAACCTAACCACAAATTGTAATAAGCCAAGAAAAAAAAAACTGGCAAAACCATTTAGTGATGTAGGGGAACATCCCCTATGATGTACAATGAAAGTTGAAAAAAATGGTTTTCTGGTCTTTTTTCATTCCTCTCATAGGATGTGTTACTTCAAATACAGATATATATATATTCAGATATGAAGATATACATACATTATATATATGTGTGTGTGTGTGTTGTGTGTATATAAAATTTATTACTGGCAAAATTGAAGTTCTTAAAGGAAAGAAGAGAATTGTAAGTGTGAATGGGATAAATTTTCTCATGAAATAGAAGAGAGAAGAGGGTTTCAAACATTAGAATTCTACAAATGCTTATATGAAACACATTTGAGCAGAGAAACACACAGAGTAAATGTAAAAGAATTAGAGGAAAATATATTACACTTCATTTTAAATAAAAAAGGGTAGCTATTCTGATCCCAGACAAACAAAAGTAAAAATAGATTTAATTAAAGAGATAAGGAAGAAAATTACATTTTAATGAAACAATAACAATGCTAAACATATAAGCACTAAATAAGAGTCTAAATTCTTAGAGGAGAAGTTAAGTGAGTAATAGGGAGACATAGAGATCAAAACTATATTAGTGGGAACACTTCCAGCCAAGATGGAGGAGAGAAGAGAGGCACAGTGCTAGTCTCCTGATCTTCTCTCCTAATCTTCCCTTATATATAATATGAGACAAATCTCTTAACAGAAATCTGATCTACAAAACTCAGAAAGAGAAACTAGGAGAAGATTTACCTCCAAGGTTTGTCCTTCGGGAGTGTAGGAGTTCCACTAGCCTGATGAGCAGGGAAGGCAAGAGTCAGAGAGTTCTACTAGCCTGATCAGTGGGGCAGACAGCCTGATGGGCCACAAGGGCAACTAGGGAGCAGAGGCACTGACAATCTGGAGCTTTCCTGCAGAGCTGGAGGGTGAGTTCCAGTGCTGGAGAGCTGCAGCCCTATCTTCATTTCATCTGAGGCCTCTTCCCAGAACAAACACAATTAGAGCCAACTTCTGCCCCAGGCTAAGAGCAGCAGACCTCCCTCAGTTCTGTATAGGGAGAGAAATTACTTTGCAAGGGCAAAACCTACCATTGGACAAAGATAAAAGTATTTAACAGCTTCATCCAACCCCTCTAGGCTAAGGGAGAGGGCCTATTTAAAAACAATGCCTCCTTAAAAAGGGGAGACAGTAAGGAAACAGGAGTATGGAGGAGATGGAATGGGGTAAATCTCATTACATTAAGAGGTACAAAAGACCTATTATAATAGAGGGGAAGAAGGGAGGAGCTGAGAATCACCTGAATCTTCCTCTTATAAGACTAGGCTTAAAGTTAACTTACACAAATACCAGTTAAGTTAAGAAACTAATCTTATATTTCAAGTATGAAAAGGGGAAAAGGGGAGGGAGGGGACTGGGAGGGGAGAAAAAGGGGAACTAACAGAAGGAAGGGAGGGAAGAAGGGGCAAACGGAAAGGGGAAAGAAAGGGGATGGGGCTGATATAGGAGGGCAAGCAAAAAAATATTGAGGAATATGGAAAAGGGAAAAAGGAGGAAAAATACAAACAAAGGGAAGATAGCATGGAGGGCAATAAAGAGTTGACCATTATAACTTTGAATGTGAACTCTCCTTTAAAACTTAAGTCAATAGAGTGGATTAAAAACCAGAATCCTACAATATGCTGCTTACAAGAAACTCAGAAAAAGCAGTGAGATACATGTAGAGTAAAGGTAAAAGGTTGGAGCAAAATATATTTTGCTTCAGCTGAAGTGAAAAAAAGAAAGGGTAGCAATCCTTATCTCAGACAAAGCAACTGCAAAAATAGATAGCATTAGAAGAGTTAAGGAAGGGAACTATATCCTCCTAAAAGGTACAATAGACAATAAAGTAATTTCAATACTGAATATGTATGCACCCAATAAAATAGCATCCAAATTCTTAGAGGGGAAGTTGAGAAAGCTACAGGAAGACATAGACAGCAAAACTCTACTAGTGGGAGACCTCAACCTACCACTCTCAGATTTAGATAAATCTAACAATAAAATAAACAAGAAGGAAATATATGTAGATAATTAGATTGTTAGAAAACCTACATATGATGGACTTGTAGAGGAAACTGAATGGGAATAGGAATATACATTTTTTCTGCAGTACATGGCATTTACACAAAAATTGACCATGTACTAGGGCATAAAAACCTAATAATCAACTGCAGAAAGGCAGAAATAGTGAATATATCTTTTTTTTTAACATTCAAATTTTTACTTCATTATAGTAGTTGGAATCAAAAGAAAATTTAAGGTTGTTTTGAGTCAAGTTCACTGAGAGCAGAAGGATTGTTAACAATTAACTTTACTGAGTCAAAACAAAATCTGAATCAAAACAAAATCTGCATCAAAACAGCAACGCAATGAAAATATACAGGGTTTTCCTGAATTCATTAATCAAATTGAGTTGTAGACAGTTGTTAGTTAACTCAAATTTTTTACAGAAAGGGATTTTTCAGTTTTTTTTCAAATTGTCAAAATTTCTTTGGAGGCCTGAAAACCAATTTTATCAGATCTTTAAATTTTACTTAATAATCTCATCTTTAGTCATCTCACTAGAAATAACCCCATATAGATGGTTCATTTGAATAGCATTGACTAATTTGTTATATATCTTCTATCTTAAATTATATAAATATATCCTTAGATGAAGAAAGCTTGACAATTACAATTATATAACTGCATCCTTATTTTGCACAAGGATTTTTGTCAGAATTTTTCAACACTGATACTCTTTTTTTTAGAATTAATTTATTTTTATTAAAGATTTTATTTGAGTTTTACATTTTTCCCCCAATCTTGCTTCCCTCCCCCCTCCCCCCCCCCACAGAAAGCACTCTGTCAGTCTTTACTTTGTTTCCATGTTGTACCTTGTTCCAAATTGGGTGTGATGAGAGAGAAATCATATCCTTAAAGAGAAGAGAAGTCTAAAAGGTAACAAGATCAGACAATAAGCTATCTGGGTTTTTTTTCTAAATTAAAGGGAATAGTCCTTGCACTTTGTTCAAACTCCACAGCTCCTTATCTGGATACAGATGGTACTCTCCTTTGCAGACAGCCCAAAATTGTTCCCAATTGTTGCACTGATGGAATGAGCAAGTCCTTCAAATTAGTGAATACATCTTTCTCAGATCATAATGCAATAAAAATAACATGCAATACTGGACCAGGGAGATACAAACCCAAAACTAATTGGAAACTAACCACATTTTAAAAAATGAGTGGATCAAACAACAAATTATAGAAAGAATTAATTTTTTCATCCTAGATAAGGACAATAATGAAACAACATACCAAAACATATGGAATTCATTCAAGGCAACTGTCAAAGTATATATTATATCTTTAAATGCTTACATGTATAAATTAGAGAAAGAGGGAATCAATGAACTAAATATGCAATTAAAAAATAGAGAAAGAACAAATTAAAAGGTGCCCAATTAGATATCAAATTAGAAATTCTAAGAATTAAAGGAAAAATTAATAAAACTGAAAGCAAGAAAACTATTGAACTAATAAATAAATAAAACCAAGAGTTGGTTTTATGAAAAAACCAATAAAATTGATAAACCTGCTCAATTTGATTTAAAAAAGAAAGAAGAAAAACAAATTACTAGTATCATAAATGAAAAAGGTGAGCTCACCACCAATGAGGAGGAAATTAAAGTAACAATTTGGAATTATTTTGCCCAATTCTATGCCAATAAATTTTAAAATCTAAGTGACATGGACAAATATTTACAAAAATATATTGACCAGGTTAAATGGAGAGGAAATTAAAAACCTAAACAACCCTATCTCAGAAAAATAAATTCAACAAGCCATTATTAAACTCCCTAAGAAAAAAATCTCCAGGATCAGATGGATTCACAAGTGAATTCTATCAAACATTTAAGGAACAATTGGTTCCAATATTATATAAAGTCTATGGAATAATAAGTGAAGATGCCATGTATATAATAAAAGGTACTAATGCCATGTATTGCCTAACTTTTTCTATAACACCTATCTCACTAATGAATATAGATGCCAAAATCTTAAATATAATCTTAGCAAATCAATTACAAGTTATCACTAGGACAATACAATATGACCAAGTAAGATGTATTCCAAGGATGCAATATTAGGAAAACTGTTAGTATAATTAATTATATCAATAACAAACTTATCAGAAATCATGTGATTGTATCAATACATGCTGAAAAAGTTTTTTGACAAAATAAAGCATGCATTCCTACTAAAAACACTAGAGAATATAGGAATAAATGGTTTGTTCCTTAGAATAATAAGCAGTATCTGTCTGAAACCATCAAAAAAGCATTATGTGCAATGAGGATAGGCTTGAGGCATTCCCAATAAGATCAGGGATGCCCATTATCACCATTACTATTCAATATCATGTTGGAAATGTTAGCCTCAGCAATAAGAGAAGAAAAAAAATTGAAGGAATTAGAATTGGGAAGGAAGGGACAAAGGGACAAAACTCTCACTCTTTGCAGATGACATGATTGTATACCTAGAGAATCCCAAAAAATCATCTAAAAAACTACTAGAAATAATTAGCAACTTCAGCAAAGTCACAGGATATAAAATAAACCCTCATAAATTTGCGACATTCCTATATATTAACTAGCAAGATAGAACAGAAAGAGCTAAAAAGAGAAATCCCATTCAAAGTAATCTCATGGGGTGGCTAGGTGGTGCAGTGGTTAGAGCCCTGGACCTGTAGCCTGGAGTACCTGAATTCAAATCCGGCCTCAGACACTTAATAATTACCTAACTGTGCCGCCTTGTGCAAACCACTTAACCCCATTTGCCTTTCAAAAAACCTAAAAAAAAAAAAAAATAGCCTCAGGCAATAAAATACACCTGGAATTTTATCTGCCAAAGCAGGCTGAAAAACTGAAAACATTTAGAAAACAGTTCTCACACAAATAAAATCGGACTTAAATAACTGGACAAACATCAACTGCTCTTGGATAGGCTAACATAATAGCTAGCTAACATAATAAAAATTACAATTCTACCAAAATTAAATTACCTGTTCAGTGCCCTACCAATAAAAATTCCAAAAAATTACTTTAATGAGTTAGAATAAGCTATAAGTAAATTCATATGGAGCAACAAAAAAAAGTCAAGAATTTCCAGGGATTCAATGGAAAAAAAGTGCAAAAGAAGGTGGCTTAGCCCTACCAGATCTAAAATTATATTATAAAGCATCAGTCATCAAAACTGTTGGATATTGGTTAAGAAATAGAGTGGTAGATCAGCGGAATAGATTAGGTGCAATAGCAGGAAATGGTTATAGTAATCTGCTGTTTAATAAACCCAAAGAGTAAAGCTTTGGGATAAAAACTTTCTGATAAAAAACTATTGGGAAAATTGGAAGATAGTATGGAAGAAACTTATATTAGACCAACACCTCACACCCTATAGCAAGATAAGATCCAAATGGATACAAGATTTAGACATAAAAAACATTATTATAAACAAACTTGAAGATCAAAGAGTAATTTACCTGTCAGATTTTTGGAAAAGGAAGCAGTTTATGACCAAGGAAGAGATGGAGAAAATCATTCAAAACAAACTAGATAATTTTGATTACATTAAATTAAAAGGCTTTTGCACAGATGAAACCACTGTAACCAAGATCAAAAGAAATGTAGTAAATTGGGAAACAATTTTTACAGCTAGTATTTCTGACAAAGGACTCATTTCTAAAAATGTACAGAGAACTGAGTCAAATTTTCAAAAACAAATGCCATTCCCCAATTGACAAATGGTCAAAGCATATGCAAAGGCAATCTACAGATGAGGAAATCATAGTCATATGAAAAATTGATCTAAATCATTATTTATTAGAGAAATGCAAATTAAAACTTCTTTGAGGTACCACCTCACATCTCTTAGGTCAATATGACCAGAAAGGACAATGATCAATATTGGAAGGGATGTGGGAAATCTGGGACACTAATACACTCTTGGTGGAGCTGTGAACTCATTCATCCTTCCTGAAGAGCAATTTGGAATTATGCCCAAAGAGCAACAAAAATGTGCATACCCTTTGATCCTTCAGTACCACTACTGGGTCTATACCTTGAAGAGATTATGAAAAAGGGTAAAAACATCACTTGTATAAAAATATTCATAGCAGCCCTGTTTGTGGTGGCAAAGAATTGGAAATTAAGTGAGTGTCCTTCAACTCAGGAATGGCTCAACAAACTGTGGTATATGTATATAGTGGAACACTATTGTTCTATTAGAAACCCAGAAGTGGGCGGCTAGGTGCAGTGGATAGAGCACCGGCCCTCGAGTTAGGAGTACCTGAGTTAAAATCTGGCCTCAGACACTTAATAATTACCTATCTGTGTGGTTTTGGGCAAGCCATTTAACCCCATTTGCCTTGCAAAAACCTTAAAAAAAAAGAAAAAAAAGAAACCAGGAGGGATGGAAATTCACGGAATCCTGGAAGGATTTGTATGAACTGCTGAGCAAGATGAACAGAACCAGAAAAACACTGTACACCCTAACAGCAACATGGGGGTGATGATCAACCTTAGAGGAGTTGCTCATTCCCTCAGTGCAACAAGGAGGTACAATTTTGGGCTATTTGCAATGGAGAATGCCACATGTATCCAGGGAAAGAATTGTGGAATTTGAACAAAGATCAAAAACCTTTATTCCACTGAGATCATTGTATACCGTGGAAACAATGTAAAGATTAATAGAATGCCTTTGGGGGGGGGGAGAAGAATGGGGGGGATTGAAAAATTCAATATTAATAAAATCTAAAGAAACGAAAACTATGGGGTGACTAGGTTGCACAGTGGATAGAGTACTGGCCCTGGAGCCAGGAGGACCTGAGTTCAAATCCGACATCTGACACTTAATAATTGCCTAGCTGTGTGACCTTGGGCAAGTCACTTAACCCCATTGCCTTAAACAAGCAAACAAACAAAAAACAAACAAACAAACAAACAAATAAATAAATGAGTGAGTGAGTGAGTGAGAGAATAAGAAAACTATATTAGTTGGGGTGGGGGGAACTCAATGTCTCTCAGAATTAGATAAATCTAAACCACAAAATAAACAAGAGAGAAGTTAAGGATCTGAATAATACTTTATAAAAGTTAGATATAATAGACTTTTAGAGAAATATGGTTGGGGATAAAAAGGAATATATATGTTTTCTAACTGATACATGAAACCTGCACAAAAATTGACCATGTAATTAGGGCATAAAAACATAGCAATCAATTGCAGAAAGACAGAAATAATAAATGCATTCTTTTCAAATCATAATGCAATAAAATTAAAATTATGTGCTAAAGCGCCATGTGAAGAAAATAAAAACTAATAAGATACTAAATAGCTTAGTTTTAAAGAATGAGTGAATCAAAAAAAATCAGGAAATATCAATAAAATTCATCTAAGACAAAAATACCAAAAATTGTGTGAAACAGCCAAAGCAATTAGGAAAATTTTATATATCTAAATGTTTATATGAATAAATTAGAGGAAGAGGAGATGAATGAATTGGGCAGATAACTAAAAGACTAAAAAAGAACAAATTAAAAATCCCAATTAAATGCCAAATAGAAATTCTAAAACTCAGAGGAGAGATTAATAGAATTGAATATTTAAAAACTATTAAAGTAATAAAACTGTGAGTTAGATTTATGAAAAAAAATGTATTAAGATAGATAAACTTCTGGTCAATCTGATTAAAAATAAGAAAGAAAAAAAACGATTACCAGTATCAAAAGGGGGTGAATTCACCACCATTGAAAAGGAAATTAAAGTAATAATTCAGGTCTATTTTGCCCTATCATATGCTGATAAATCTGACAATTTTAAGTGAAATGGACAAATATTTACAAAAACATAAATTGTCCAGATTCACAGAAGAGGAAATAAAATATTTAAATTATGCCACTTCAGAAAAAGAAATTGAACAAACTATTAATGAACTCCCTAAGAAGAAATCTCCACATCTAGATGTATTTAAAAGTAAATTCTTTTTTTCACAATTGATATTTTATTTTATTTTCCAAATTATATGCTGTGAAAGTTTTTCAACATTCATTCACATGCACTTGCATTTTTATAAGTTACAAAATTTCCTTCTACCCTCCCTTCCCACTCTCCTCCCTCAATGGTGAACAGTGTGGTAAACATTATACATATAAATTTGTGTTTAACATGTTTACAGATTAGTCATTTTCTGTGTGAGGAATCAGGACTAAGAGAAAGAAAAGAAAATCATGAAATAAGAACAAAAAAAATAACAGAAATTTAAAAAAAGTGAACATAAAGTTCATTCAGATTCCATAGGACTGCTTTTGTTTTGTTTTGTTTTACATCTGAATGTGAATAACATTGTCCATAACAGGTATCCCAGGGTTGTCCTAGGTCTCCAGACTGCTGAGAAGAGCTGCATCCATCAAAGTTGATCAACTCACAATGATGTAGTTAATGTGTACAGTGCTCTATTGGTTCTGCTCCCTTTGCTCAGCATCATTTCCTATGTCAATCCATGCTTTTCTAGAGTCCAACCATTCATGTTTTCTTATAGAATAATAGTACTCCATAACATTCATATATATGACTTTTTCATCATTTCCTAACTGATGGGCATCCCCTTAATTTCCAATTCTTTGCCACTACAAAAAGAGTTGCTATGAATATTTTGGAACATATGGGTCTTTTCCTATTTTTTATGATTTCTTCTAAAAGCCTAGTATTGGTATTACTGGGTCAAAGGGGATGATTGGTTTTATTACTCTTTAAGCATATTGCTTTCCAGAATGGTTGGATCAGTTCATAACTGCACCAATAATGCATTAATGTCCCAATCCTCTCACAACCTCTCCAAAATTTATCATTTTCCCTTTTTATCATTTTAACCAATCTGATAGGTGTAAGGTAGTACCTCATAGTTGCTTTAATTCACATTTTTCTAATCAATAATGATTTGGAGCATTATTTCACATGATTAAATATAGATTTAATTTCTTCATTTGAAAACTGTTCATATCCTTTGATCATTTATCAATTGGGAAGTGGTTTATAACTTTAAAAATTTGATTCAATTCTATATCTATATCTATATCTATATCTATATCTATATCTATATCTATATCTATATCCATATCTATATCTATCTATATGTTACAAATGAGACCATCATCAGAACTCCTAGTTGTGAAAATCATTTCCCAACCTTTTGTTTTCCTTCTAATCCTGGAAGCATTGGGTTTATTAATGAAAAAGTATTTTAATTTAATATAGTCATAATCATCCATTTTGCAATTTATAATGTGTGCTAATTTTTGTTTGGACAAAATTTTCTCCTCTTTCCATAGATCTGACAGATAGAGTATTTCTTGAACTGTTAATTAGTCTATGGTGTTGCACTTTATATCTAAATCCTTTACCCATTTTGACCTTATTTTGGTATAGAGTGGGAGATGTGGGTGTCTACCTATTTTTTCAACATAGTATTTTCCAGTTTTGCCAAGAATTTTTATCAAAGTGCTTATCCTAGAAACTACTATCTTTGGGTTTATCAAGCAGGAGATTACTATAGTCATTTACTACTATTTCTTTTGAACCTATGCTAATTCACTATCTATTACTGTATTTCTTAAACAGTATCAGGGAGTTTTGATGATTGCTTTTTATACTATAGTTTTACATCTGTTAGAGCAAGGCTACCTTCCTTTACATTTCTTTACATCAGTTCCCATGATATTCTTGATCTTTTGTTGTTTCATATGAATTTTGATTCTATTTTTTTGTAGCTCAGTAAAATAGTTATTTGGTAGTTTTATTGGTATGGAACTGAATAAGTAATTTAATTTAATTTTTATTATATTAGTTTGAACTAACCATAAGTAACTGACATTCTTCCAGTTGTTTATATCTGACTATTTGTGTGAACAGTGTTTCTGGATTTGTCTTAGGAGGTAGATTCCCAAATATTTATTGTTTTATACAGTTACTTTAAAAAAGAATTTCTCTTTCTAGCTCTTGCTCTTGGACTTTGTTGTTCATATAACAAAAAATGTTTATGATTTATGTGGGCTTGTTTTATTTCCTGCTACTTTCTTGAATTTGTTAATTGTTTGAAGTCATTTTTAGATTATTTTCTTTGGTTTTCTAAATATGCCATCATATCACATGCAAAGAGTAAAAGTTTTGCTTCCTCATTGCCAATTCTGATTCTTTCAATTTCTTTTTCTTCTCTTATTGCTAAAGCTAACATTTCTAATACTAGTAATAATGATAAGGAGCATCCTTATTTCACCCCTGATCTTACTGAAAATATTACTAATTTATCGCCATTATATATGATACTTGTTGAACATTTGAAAGAGACATTACTTATTATTTTAAGGAAAACTCCATTTATCCCTATACTGTTTCTAGTGTTTTAATAGAAATGTATGTTATATTTTGTGAAAGACATTTTTCAGCATCTATTGAGATAATATGTGATTTTTTGTTGGTTTTGTTATTTACATATTCAGTTATGTTGAGTCTTTTCCTAATATTGAACCATCTCTGCCTATCTGGTATCAATCCTACCTGATCATGGAATATTATTCTAGTAATAACTTGCTGTAATCTCTGCTAAAATTTTATTTAAGATTTTTGCACCAGTAGTCTTTTGGAAGATTGGTCTATTTTTTTTTGTCTTTTTCTTCTTCCTGGCTTAGGTATCAGCACCATAGTGGTGTCATACAAAGAATTTGTCATAATTCCTTCTAATTTTTTTAGGTTTTTGCAAGGCAAATGGGGTTAAATGGATTGGCCAAGGCCACACAGCTAGGTAATTATTAAGTGTCTGAGATCGGATTTGAACCCAGGTACTCCTGACTCCAAGACTGGTGCTTTATCCACTACACCACCTAGCTGCCCCCAATTCCTTCTATTTTTAAAAATAGTTTATGTAGCATAGGAATTAATTGTTTCTTAAATGTTCAGTAGAATTCTCTTGTAAATCCATTGGTCCTGAAGACTTTGTCTTAGGGACTTTATTGATGATTTCTTCAATTTCTTTTTCTGAAATGGGGTTATTTAAGTATTTTATTTACTTTTCTGTTAATCTTGGCAGTTTGTATTTTTGTAAATATTTATCTATTTCACTCAGGTTATCAAATTTATTGGCATACAGTTGAGCAAAATAGCACTAAATTATCTCTTTAATTACCTCCTCATTGGACTTCATCCTTTTCATTTTTAATACTTGCAATTTGGTAATCTTTCTTTTTTAAAATCAGAATACAAATGTTTATCTATTTTATTTTTAATAGATCAATTCTCAAGTTTTATTTATTAGATCAATGGTTTTCTTGCTTTCAGTTTTATTAATTTCTCCCTTGATGTTCAGAATTTCTAATTTGGCATTTAATTGGGAGTGTTTAACTTGTTCTTTTTCAAGCTTTTTAATTGCATACCCAATTCATTGATCTCTTTTTTTCTCTATTATATTCATATAAGCATTTAGAGATATAAAATTTCCCCCAGAAACTGCTTTGGCTACATACCATAAATTTTGATATGATGTCCCTTGGATGAAATGATTATTTATATAATTTGTTGTTTGATCCACTCATTATTTAATAACCCCCCCCCCCACCTTGTAGATCTCAGTTGGAATAGAATCAGTACCAGGGGCTTTGTCACTTGAAAGGAACTTAATGGCATCCAAAACCTCTTCTTCAGTTGGAACTTCAGCTAGGGACTAATTGACTTCAACTTGAGGTAAACAGTCAGTGGTTTCTGCATTGATTGATGATGGTCTGTTAAGAACACTATGGAAGTGTTCAGCCCAGCTCTAAGATCATGTCCCTATTGTTAATCAATGTGGATCCATCAGCACTGAGTAATTGAGATGGCCCATATGTCTTTGGTCTATAAGTAGTCCTCGAGGCATAATAAAAGCATTTTGATTTGTTACTGTTTGCATAAAATTGAATTTCATCTGCATTTTCACACAAATAAAGTCTGATTCAAACAATTGAAAAAATGAAAATGCTCTTGAAAGGGCTGAGCTTATATAATAAAAATGACAATTTCACCAAAATCAGTCTACTCATTGAGTGCCATGTCAATCAAACTGCCAAAAAAATATTTTATAGAGCTAGAAAAAATAGAAACAAATTCTATCTGGAGGAACAAAAGATCAGGAATATCAAAGTAACCAAAGAAATTCAAAGGAAGGTGATCTAGTCTTACAAGATCTAAACTATATTATAAAGTGGCAGTCAATAAAATTGTTTGGTACTGGCTAAGAAAGAGAAAGGTGGATCAGTTGAATAAATGAGGTACAAAGGAAATAGTAGTAAATGGCTATATAGTAAGATAATCTTTGATGAACCCAAAGATTCATCTTTTTAAGCTAAGAATTTACTGTTTGACCAAAACTATTGAAAAAAAAGAAAAAATAGTAAGGCAGAAATAAGACATTGACCAAGAAATAACCTCACTGTCTCTATCCCAAGGAAAGGTTAAAGTGGGTACATGATATAGACATAAGGGATGACCATAAGCCAATTAGCTGAATAAGGAATAGTTTATCTCTTTGATCAATGGAGACAGGAAGAATTTAGTACCATTATAAGCATTATAAAATGCAAAACAAATAATATTGATTACATTAAATTAAAAAAATTTTTGCACAAGCAAAATCAATACAACCAAGATTGGGAGGAAAACAGAAAGCTGGGAAACAATAGTTAAAACCAATGTTTCTAAAATAGGCCTATTTCTAAAATATATAGAGAACCAAGTCAAATTTATAAGAATACAAATCATTCCCCAATTTACAAATGCTCAAAGTATATGAACAGGCAGTTTTCAGAGGAAGGCATTAAAGGTATCTATGGCCCTATGAAAAAATGTTCTAAATCAGCATTGATTAGAGAAATGCATATTAAAGCAACTCAGAGGTACTACCTCACACCTATCAGATGGACTAATAAGACCAAAAAAGAAACTGAAAACAGTTGGAGAGGATGTGCAGGACTAATGAATTATTGATGGAGTTGTGAATTGATCCAACCATTCTGGTGAACCATGTAGAACTACATTCAATGGACTATAAAATAATGCATTCCCTTTCATCTCACAATCCCACTCTAGGTCTGTATCCAAAAGAAAGCATAAAAAAGGGAAAAGGACCCAATTGTTAAAAAAATATTTTTAGTGTTTCTTTGTTGCGGCAAAGAATTGGAAACTAAGTGGATGCCCTTCATTTAAGGAATAACTTAGCAAGATAGGGTATGTGAATTTGATGTAATAGTATTGTTATATAAAAAATCATTAGCAAATGGGTTGGGTTTCAGAAAAACCTGAAAAGACTTATATGAACTAATGCTAAATCAAGTGAGCAAAACCAGGAGAACATTGGACATAGCAACAAAAGCTTCCTGTGATGATCAGCTATGATAGACTTAGTTTTTCCTCACTAATACAGTGACCAGTGATAGTTCCAAAGAAGTTGTGATGGGAAATGCCACCTCCAGAGAAAGAACTCTCGAGTTTGAATACTAATCAAAACACACCATTTGCACTTTTTAAAAGCATTTTTGTTTTTTCTTTCTCATGTTTTTCCCTTTTGTTTTGATATTTTCTTTTTACAGTATGACTAATATAGAAATATGTTTAACATGATTGTACATGTATAATCTATATCAGGCCACTTGCTGACTTAAAATATTATAAAATTAATGTTGAAAATTATTTATGCATATAATTTGAAAACACAAATTTAATTTAGAAAATGTTGAATTATGAAGTATTTATTTTGGTTATTTTTATTTTAAAGGGTCAAGGTTTCTTGGGATCATGATGTACCTAAACACTAATGGAAAGGATAAAAACACTGAGACTGAAGTGAAGAAGATTTACAAATAGTATATAAGGAGAATATCTATTTGAGTAAATGTTTAGTCCCCTGTCAAAGCTAAAAACACACTTAGAAATATTTTTTTTTCTTATGTATCAATGCTTTAATTTTAAGGCAGATTTTATTTATTTTGAGTTTTACAATTTTCCCCTGTTCTTCCTTCCTCCCCCCACACACACAGAAGGCATTCTGTTAGTCTTTACATTGCTTCCATGATATACACTGATCTCAGCTGAATGTGATGACAGAGAAATCATATTCTTAAGGAAGAAAAATAAGTATGAGATAGTAAAATTACATAATAATAATATAACCCTTTTTTCCCCCTAATTTGATGGTATAGTCTTTGGTCTTTGTTCAAAGTCCACAATTATTTCTTGGGATACAGATAGTATTCTCCATGGCAGACAGCCCCAAATTTTCCTTGGTTGTTGCACTGAAGGGATGAGCAAGTCCATCAAAGTTGATCATCACCCCCATGTTGCTGTTAGAGTATACAATGTTTTTCTGCTTCTGCTCATCTTGCTCAGCATCAGTTCATGCAAATCTTTCCATGCTTCCCTGAATTTCCATCCCTCCTGGTTTCTAATAGAATAATAGTGTTCCATCACATACATATAACACAGTTTGTTAAGCTATTTCCCAATTGAAGAACATTCACTTAATTTCCAATTTTTTGCCACCACAAACAGGGATGCTATAAATATTTTTGTACAAGTGATGTTTTTACATTTTTTTTTCATAATCCCTTCAGGGCATAGACCCAGTAGTGGTATTGCTGAGACAAAGGGTATGCACATTTTTGTTGCCCTTTGGGCATAATCCCAAATTGCTCTCCAGAAAGGTTGGATGAGTTCATAGCTCCACCAATAATGTATTAGTATCCCAGGTTTCCCACAACTCTTCCAACATTGATCATTGTCCTTTCTGGTCATATTGGCCAATGTGAGAGGTGTGAACTGGTATCTCAGAGATACTTTAATTTGCATTTTTCTAATAAGCAATGATTTGGAGCAATTTTTCATATAACTAAAGATTGCTTTGATTTCCTCAGCTGTAAATGGCCCTTGCATATCCTTTGACTATTTGTTAATTGGGGAATGGTTTGTTTCTTTAAAAATTTGACTCAGTTCTCTGTATATTTTAGAAATGAGTCCTTTGTCAGAAATACTAGTTGCAAAAATTGTTTCCCAATTTACTACATTTCTTTTGATCTTGGTTACAAGGTTTTTTTCTGTGCAAAAGCTTTTTTAATTTAATGTAGTCAAAATTATCTAGTTTGTTTTGAATGATGTTCTCTATATCTTCCTTGGTCATAAACTATTTCCCTTTCCATAGATCTGACAGTTAATCTACTCCTTGATCTTCTAGTTTGCTTATAATATTGGTTTTTATGTCTAAAACCTGTATCCACTGGATCTTATCTTGCTGTAGGATGTGAGGTGTTGGCCTAATCTAAGTTTCTTCCTTACTATCTTCCAATTTTCCCAACAGTTTTTTATCAAAGAGAGAGTTTTATCCCAATAGCTGGACTCTTTGAGTTTATCAAATGGCAGATTACTATAATTATTTCCTGCTATTGCACCTAGTCTTTTCCACTGATCTACCACTCTATTTCTTAGCCAATACCAGACAGTTTTGAGGACTGATACTTTTTAATATAATTTTAGATCTGATAAGGCTAAACTGCCTTCTCTTCCACTTATTTCCCACTGAATTCCTGAAAATTCTTGACTTTTTATTTCTCCATATAAATTTATTTGTAACCTTTTCTAAGACATTAAAGTAATTTTTTTGGAATTTTGATTGGTAGGGCGCTAAACAAGTAGTTTAGTTTTGGTAAAATTGTCATTTTTATTAGATTAACTTGACCTGACCATGAACAGCTGATGTTTCCCTAGGTATTTAAATCTGATTTTATTTTTGTGAAAAGAGTTTTGTAATTGTTTTCAAAAAGTTTTTCAGTCTGCCTTGGCAGGTAGACTCCCAGGTATTTTATTTTGTCTGAGGTTCCTTTGAATGGGATTTCTCTTTCTAGTTCTTTCTGCTTATCTTGCTAGTCATACATAGAAATGTTGAGAATTTAAGAAGGTTTATTTTATATCCTGTGACTTTGCTAAAGTTGCTAATTATTTCTAGTAGTTTTTTTAGATGACTTTTTGGGATTCTTTAGGTATACTATCATGTCATCTGCAAAGAGTGAGAGTTTTGTCTCCTCCTTCCCTATTCCAATTCCTTCAATTTCTTTTTCTTCTCTTATTGCTGAGGCTAACATTTCTAATATGATATTGAATAGTAATGGTGATAATGGGCATCCTTGTTTCACCCTTGATCTTATTGGGAATGACTTAAGCCTATCCCCATTACATATAATGCTTGTTGATGGTTTCATATAGATACTGCTTATTATTCTAAGGAACAAACCATTTATTTCTTCACTCTCTCTAGTGTTTTTTTATTGGGAATGAATGCATTATTTTGTCAAAATGTTTTTCAGCATCAATTGATATGATCATATGATTTCTGATAGGTATGTTATTGATATAATTAATTATACTAACAGTTTTCCTAATATTGAAACAGGCCTGTATTCCTGGGATAAATCCTACTTGATCATAATGTATTATCCTAGTGATTACTTGTTGTAATCATTTTGCTAAGATTTTATTTAATATTTTTGCATCTATATTCATCAGGGTGATATCTATAATTTTCTTTCTCTGTTTTAACTCTTCCTGGTTTAGGTATCAGTACCATATTGGTGTCACAGAAAGAGTTAGGAAGAGTTCTGTCTTCATCTACTTTTCCAAAGAGTTTATATAGAATTGGAACCAATTGTTCCTTAAATGTTTGATAGAATTCACTTCTGAATCCATCCTGGAGATTTTTTTCTTAGGGGGATCAATGATGGCTTGTTGAATTTCTTTTTCTGAGATAGGGTAATTTAGGTTTTTAATTTTTTCTTCATTTAATCTGGGAAATTTACATTTATGTAAAAATTTGTCTATTTCACTTAGACTGTCAAATTTATCAGCATAGAATTGGGCAAAATAATTCTAAATTATTACTTTAATTTCTTCCTCATTGGTGGTGAGTTCACCTTTTTCACTTATGATACTAGCAATTTGATTTTCTTCTTTCTTTTTTTAATCAAATTGACCAGAGGTTTATCAATTTTATTGGTTTTTTCATGAAATTATTTCTTGGCTTTATTTATTAATTCAATTGTTTTCTTGCTTTCAATTTTATTAATTTCTCCTTTAATTTTTAGAATTTTTAATTTGGTATTTAACTGGGGGTTTTTAATTTGTTCATTCTCTAATGGTTTTAGTTGCATATTTAGTTCATTGATTTCTTCTTTCTCTAATTTATTCATGTAAGCATTTAAAGCTATTATATATCCCCTGACAGCCACCTTGAGTGTATCCCATAGGTTTTGGTATGTTGTATCATTATTGTCATTATCTAGGATGAAATAATTAATTCTTTCTATAATTTGTTGCTTGATCCACTCATTCTTTAAAATGAGGTTATTTAGTTTCTGATTAGCTCTGGGTCTATACCTCCCTGGCTCAGTATTGCATATGATTTTTTATTGCACTATTATTCACTGCTTCTGCCTTTCTGAAATTGATCATTAGGTTTTTATGTCCTAGTACATGGGCAATTTTTGTAAAAGTGCCATGTACTGCAGAAAAAAAGTATATTCCTTTCTATCTCCATTCAGTTTCTTCCATAGGTCTATGATATCTGGGTTTTCTAACAATCTATTTACCTCCTTAACTTCCTTCTTATTTATTTTGTGATTCGATTTATCTTAATCTGAGAGTGGGAGGTTGAGGTCTCCCACTAGTAGAGTTTTGCTAACTATGTATTCCTGTAGCTCTTTCAACTTCTCTAAGAATTTGGATGCTGTCCCATTGGGTGCATACATATTTAGTATTGAAATTACTTTATTGTTTATGGTACCTTTATGGTTCCTTCCTTATCTCTTTGAATGCTATCTATTTTTGCAGCTTCTTTGTATGAGATAAAGATTGCTACTCCTGCTTTTTTTTTACTTCAGCTAAAGCAAAATATATTTTGCTCCAGTCTTTTACCTTTACTCTCTATGTATCTCTCTGCTTCAGATGAGTTTCTTGTAAGCAACATATTGTAAGATTCTGTTTTTAATCCATTCTGCTATTTGCTTACATTTTAAGGGAGTGTTCATCCCATTCACTTTCAGTTATAATTATTAATTCTTTATAGCTCTCCATGCTATCTTCCCTTTGTTTGTATGTTTCCCCTTTTATTCCTTTATCCATATTCCCCAATATTTTGTTTCTGAATACCGGCCCCTTCAGTGTGTTTACCCTCCAATATCAGCTCCCATTCCCTTTCTTTCCCCTGTCCCTTTTCCCCTTCTTCCCTCCCTTCATTCTGTTAGTTCCACTTTTCCTCCCCCTCCCCATCTCCCTTTCCCCTTTTCCCCTTTTAAATCTTGAAAGGTAAGTTTCTTAACTTGATTAAGTATGTCTAAGTTAACTTTAAGCCAAGTTTGATGTGATGAAGATACAGATGGTTCTCACCTCCTCCCCTTTTCCCCTCTATTACAATAGGTCTTTTGTACCTCTAGATGTAATGAGATTTACCCCATTCAGTCTCCCTCCAACCTTCTTCTCCCTACTGCCCCACTTTTTAAGGAGGTGTTGTTTTTAAATCATTCTGTCTTAGTTACAGAAAAGTCATGAGTGTCCATCACTTCTGGCTATGTTTATTCTCTCTAATAGAGTTACAATTCTCAACAGTTATGAGACTCTTTCTCCCAAGTGGGTATATAGCCAGTTTCATCTTATTGTATAGCAGCTGTTTTTTTTGTTTTGTTTTTTACCTTTTCATGTGTCTCTTGAGTCTCCTTTTTGATGTCCAAATTTTCTATTTAGCTCTGGTCTTTTCATCTTCAAATCTTGGAAGTCTTCCATTTCATTAAATGTCCATCTTTTTTCACCTGGAAGAGAAATGCTGAGCCTGGGTAGTAGATTCTTGGCTGTGTTCCAAACTCCCTTGCTCTTCAGAATATCTCATTCCAGGCCATTCAATCCCTTAATGTTGCTATGGCAAGGTCCTGCGTAGTCCTTACTGTGGCTCCATGGTATTTAAATTTTTCTTTCTGGCTGCTTATAGGATTGTTTTCTTTTATCTGATAGTCCTGGAATTTGGCCACAACATTCTTGGTTTTGTCATTTTAGGATCTTTTTCCGGAGGGGATCGATGTATTCTTTCAATAACTATTTTGCCCTCTGATTCCATAATATCAGGGCAACTTTCCATCACCAAATCCTGTAATAATAAGCCCAGGCCTTTTTTTCCCCTCTTCAATGTTTTGAGGAAGGCCAATAATTCTCAGATTCTCCCTTCTTGAATGGTTCTTGAGGATAGTGGTTTTGCTGATGGGGTATTTTACATTTTTTTCTATTTTTCCCATCTTTTGGTTATGTTTTACACAATCTTATTGTCTCATGAGTCGTTAGTTTCCACCAATTCCATTCTTTTTTTTTTAGAGAAGGAGATTTTTTTCATTTATCTTTTGCATCTCCTTTTTCAGTTGGTCCATTTTATTTTTGAAGGACTTTTCTATTTGCCTGAATGTAGTTTTGAGAGAATCATTTCCATTTTTGCATTTGCCCAATTGAGCATTTGAGAGAATCATTTTCTTTTTGCATTTGCCCAGTTGAAGATCTGAGAGTTATTCTCATTTTGTATTTGTCCAGTTGTTTTTGCCAAGGATTTGTTTTCTTGTTGTATGTTGTTAATTTTCTCTTGAGTTTCTTTTCCCAATTTTTCCAATTGATTTTTAAACTTCTTGATTTCTTCAAGGAAGTCTTTCTGGGATGGAGACCAATTCATATTCTCCTCAGCAGTGCTAGATCTCTCTGGGTTAGAGTCTGTCTCTTCTAAGTATTTCTCCATGCCCCCCCCCCCTTCCTCTGGCCTTTTTTCATCTTGTGTTGGCGGGGAGGGAGCTGACTCTCAGAGGTTTGCTTTTGAAGATCCTAAAGACATTGTTCACTTGGCTTGGTAAATCCAAGGGCCTGTCAGTAGGGGGTGCTGGTTGCTTTCTCTGGAGTAAGATTCTCAGCAGCAGGATCTGAATTGACCTTGAACACTAAGCTGGGCCCTGTGGGAAGGAGTTAATCCCTTTCTGTTGAGTGAACTCTGTTGCCCTGAGCAGGTAGTGTGTGTGTGTGTGGGGGGGGGGGGAGTTGTTTATTGTTTGTTCTGGGCAAAGGGCTCTGCTGAAAGTATGGAGCTCAGGTTTGGGGTCCAGCTGATTGCTTTCCAGGTGTGCTCTGAGACTCAGTCCTGGAACTCACCCTCCCATAGCTCCTCTCCCCCACACCAAAGATTCCACACCTAAAGTTGGATCTTGCACCTGCCACTCACCAAAGTCTCTATGTTTGAGGCTGGTCCTCTGGTATCTCCCAGCTGCTGTGCCAATGCTCATCCTCTGCTCTTGTCTCCCATTTCACCTAAGGTTCCCCTGAGACAGACCTTCTTGGTAGGTGTTCTTCTCCTAGCTTCTTTTTTTGGGTTTTGTTTATTGAATTTCTTTTAAGAGGTTTCTTTCATATTATTTTTGAGGGGGAAAGAGAGAGCACCTATCACAGTGCCTGTCTTCTCTCCACCATCCTGGCTGGAAGTGGAAATATTTATTTTCTCATCAATCAGTTCCCTGAACTGGGTTTGTAATCAAACCATCAACACTTCTATTACTTATTTGAGCAATTTTAGGAGTTCCATGATGCTATCTCTTGCTAATACTGAGATTTTGCTCATTTATTGAGGTAAAAATTATACTGTGCATCAGATTTAGAATCTTGACTAGCCTATAGTTATATAAATAACTGAAATTCATGATTCCAAGCATCTGTGAGTGACCCACTGTCTAATTGCATGCGAACTGGGTATCTTCCAGACAGAAATAGGTAATGAGAAATGGTCAATAGAGACTATTTCAAATAGAATGCCGTAGGAGGTGTCTATCTCTCTATGCATTATTAAATCTATTGTTGAGGCATTCCCCCACTAAAATCTGACCTAATGTCTTTGTTGGAATCTTTGGAACCCTGGGCTTATTTGGAATATTCAGCAGTTTAGATGAGCTTCACTCCTGCTTTTCAAAAAAGTATGTTGATGATCTCCATGGAAATGTTCAGATGCATCTTTGAATCCAGCTTCACTCACCAAATTAGTAAATGTTTTTGGAATACTTATGGCATGAAAGGCTATTAGGGAAATATTAGAGAAATAAAGATTAAAAAAATAGACTCTACTTTCATAGAAATTACAATCGAATTGGAGTGAGTCATAAAGCAATAAAAATAGCAAATAGCTGAATGATAAGGGCAAAAGAGAAGAGTCTAGGGCTTTGATAAATGGGAGCAATATGGTTTCACCTTTATTTAGGAGAAAGGCTTCATGAATGTGGTGATATGTGAATTAGATCTTGAAAGCATAGAAAAATTTTAACAGTAGGAAAAGTAGGATTGTGTTCCCTGACAAGAGAAAATAAATGTAAATACATGGAAGTTAGAAAGGGCAAGACAAAATGGTGACATGATTAGGGATCTAGTTTAGATGAATTATAGAATGGGTAAGGTATGAGATAAGGTTGTAAAGATAGAGTGGAGTCATACCATACAGGCTCTTAAATGTTAGGCTTCTTGTTCAGTCATTTTCAGTGATATCTTGACTCTTCATGAATCTATTTGGGATTTTCTTGGTTATTGGAGTAGTTTTCCATTTCCTTCTCAAGCTCATTTTACAGGTGAGAAAACTGAGGCAAATAAGGTTAAGTGACTAACACAAGATTACACAGCTAGTAAGTATCTGAGACCAGATGTGAACTCAGGAAGATGAATTTTCCTGAGTCCAAGTCCATCACTCTATGTGCTATACAAACCTAGCTGCCCTAATGCTAGACTAGGAAGTGTTTCTGTGATAGAAGTAACAAGAATCAACTGAAAATTTTGGAGCAAGTTCTGACCTGGCCAGATCTGTGCATTAGAAAATAAAAAGTAAAGTTTAGATTGAACATACAGAAATCAGTTAAGAGATCATTGCATTAATCCATGAGACATAATGGCCTCCTGAACCAGTGTATTTCTATAAGAACAGCAAAGGAAAGAAAAAAAGATGAATGTGAGAAATATTAGGGATAGAATTATCATCATTTAACAATTTATTGAAAAATGATGGATAATGGAAAAGAGAAAATCTGAGAGATGGTTCTACAGATTTAAGCTTGGGTTCTAGGTGGAAGATAGCACTGTCAACAACAGAAATTGGCAACTTGGGATGAAGACAAGATCTAGGGGGTGGCAGAATGGTATAACAAACCCATGTTTTATACAGAGAGTCATAAGATCTGGATTCTAATCCTATCACTGGCTCTTGGTATCTGGGTAAAATAGTGCCTCAGTAGGTGGTTGCTTGGGGTGAAGGGCACAGATGAATGAACAGAACTAAGTCAAGCAAATAGATTTCACCTAGTTCTGTGTTTATGATTCTAGGTTGAGTTTGGTTTTGGACAAGTTGAATTTGAATTTAAACTGAAAATGAAACAGAACTAACCTCAAGATTGGTATAAGGTTTTCCCTGAACTGTTTCAGAAGCATATAGTAAGTTAGCAAACACTTTGGCTATTCTCTTATACTTATTATATTCTTCTAAATAGTATAGAAAAGATAATGAAGGCTTTGAGTTTTCATTACTCAGTTGTCACCATTTGCATCCTGGACTTGGTTTTCTCCATGGAGAATGAATTACCAGTTACTTAAATCTGAGTAAATAGGGATTTTAATAAATCGGAGGAAACAGATGGATGCATGAGTCAGTTTGCTAAGTTAAAAGAATCATATGGGTTGTAGATTAAATGTTTATTAGCATGACTAGCTGCCAAGGCTCTGTATAACTCACTAATATGCATGAACTGTAGCAGCAAAAAAGTGACTACATTCTCTCTCAAGGACTTTCCTAAAAATTCAAGGTTGTTCGAACCTAACCTAGAGAATAATTACTTGTCCAGACGTGATAACAGACTCTAGCAGAACAAAAATGACAGCTTGATTCACAGACAAATATAAGTCGGTCTTGGATGTCTGGCTTCCATTTTTCTGTGGAGAGATAGATGTCTTTAAAAAGCCTCAGCAGTGAACATCCTGTCAGTTTAAAAGGTCAGACGCCTCAATGTATCAGAAGAGATGATGCTACATAGACCATCAAGAGAAAATAAAATGATTTCATTATCCTGGCTCATCTGGTATGTATTAATTTGGGTTCCCCTCATCTCAGCAATTAGGCTACTTTCAGAAGGGAATTAGCAACGTCCTGATGAAGTTGAACTAGAATGAGGTGACAGGGAATAACACCAGGGTGGACTATTACTTTGGATATGCTAATTCTAGTATTATAAGGAAAAAAAGTCTTCCAGAATAAATGCAGAAAGTGATTTTATTTGGCAAGAATTTTATTTGCTTGACTTAGTTTTGTTTATTCATCTCTAGCTTTCACCGTAAGCATTTTTCTTTTGAAGAAATAAGACATTTTCAAGAAAACTATTCTGTTAGTACTACCACCCCATCTCATCACTCCTAAACATTTTCTTCAATATAAAAATATATTTTTTGCTTGTAATATCATGAATATCATGCATGTGCTTAGGATAGATAGACTCTAAATTCCTTGAGAAGAGGGACTATTTTATTTTTGACTTTGTATGTCTGGCATCTTGCAAATTGTATAGCTCAATTTAAGTATGTATTTGTTGATAATAAGCTGTCTCAGTCATATCCACCTCTCTATAAATTCATTTAGATTTTTCATGACAAAGATACAAACATGGTTTGCCATTTTTTCCCCAGGTTCATTTTATCAATAAGGAAACTAAAGCAAACAGGGTTAACAGGCTCAGAATCGTACAGCTAGTAATAAATAGATGGAATTTAATTTATGTATATGATTGGTCAGAGGGAAAAAGTTGTAAGGAAAGTTAGAGATTCAGCCTTCTTATATAGTTGAAGAAACCAAAATCCAAAGAAGTAGAGTAATTTGCCCATAGTCACAAATACAGTGGAATGGTTGGAAGTGGCAGAGCTGGGAAATTCCAATTTCAAATTCAGTATTGTTAAATAAAATAAGTATTTTCTTCACCATGGGATGGTGTGGGAGAAAGATTGAAAAGGATTATGAGAGATACATACCTCACACCTATGTGAAAGACATACTTCAATTCCCTTAACATAATTTTCTGTGTAGTTCAAAGGTCAGAGTAAAAAAGAAAATCCAACATAACTACAGAAGTGACTTATGTCTTTGTAAAACTCAGATTGACCTTTATATTCTTTCAAGTTACATTTACTTTAAAAATAATTTGTATTGATATCTTTAAATTTTTGCCTTATCTAAATTTCTTTTTGTATCCCTTCCCCTTTAAACTAATAGAAAATATTTCTTATAAGAAAAAAATAAGGTTTTTTGTTTTAGAAAAAAAGAAAAAGATGTTTTAGAAAACAATCAGTAAAGCTTTTTTGATACATTTTAAAAATCCAACAAGAATGAAATATTTCACACTCCTGGAAACTCTTCCCCCACCACTCAGAAATGAGAAGAGGAATCTTCTAATTTTTTTGAAGTCAAGTTCGGTCTTTGAAATTTTACAGCATTCATTTTATTTTGGGGTTCTTTTTTTCCATTCATATTTTTATAAACATTCTATTTATTGCTTTCTTGTTTCTGCTGATTATTCCTTGCATCAGTAAAAATAAATTTATCCATGCTTCTCTCTATATTCCACATATCAATTATTTATTATGACATAGCAATATCCCATTATATTCAAAAAACACAATTTGTATAGTCATCCATACTCATGGGCATAGTTTCCTGTATCTGATTGTTAGTGTTAGAATTGCTCAGTAGATTTCTGATTTCACAGTTGTCCAGAATGTAAACAAGTTTCTCTGAAGTAATTCATGGACTTAAAACTCATTAGAAGTATTAAGTAATACTCTGTAACCTCAAGCTTTACAATATTATAAAGAATATCATGTTGGGAAAGGAGAGAGGAGGGAGGAGAGAGAAAAAAAAATATATATATATATATATGGAGAGAGAAACAGAAAGATATAGAGAGGGATAGAGAGATGGAGAGAAGAAAAGATTAGGGAGAGAAGATAGAGGGGAGAGAGAGACAGAGACAGAGACAGAAACAAAGAGAGTAGGAGAAAGTAGGAGAAAATACCATTCTGAGATTTAGGACACCACCACAGTTGAACCAAAATAAGCTCTAAGGTGATAACTATGCAGTAAAACCAAAGCAACCAGATTGCATGCAAATTACAGCTGTTTGAAGCAATATCGGTTTAATGCCGCTGACATTCACACACTGTTCAAAATGTCTTTCAATGTAGGCAGCCACCAAAATAGAAACTTTAACTTCTACCATTCCTGCTTTTAACTCTTTCTTCTCAGCAAAAACAAGGCTTTCTCCATCACATGAGAAGAGAGCAAAGATCCTCAAGCAAACTAGAAATTTGACATTTCAGGTGTAGACTGAATTCCCTTGAGTTTCAAGAAATAGGCAAAACCCAACAAAAATCAAAGTAGTTATACTGGACTGATTATTAGTTAAAGAGGCTTAAAAGAGGATAGATCCGTGGGATATTTTACCAATTAGTATAGAGGTTTGTTTTTTGCTCTGCCTTCCTTTACTAGTTTGTTTGTTTTTATTTTTTTAACCTAAATAGAAACTTTAAAAGATTATTGAATTGATTGGGGTTTTGAATGCTGTTGGGATAAGTTTGAAGGAGAAAAATACTATAAAAGTCATGAGGTTAAAGGTTCAGAAACAGTGAATAAGAAAAATAAGTCTACAACGAACTCCAAATTATTCTTCATAACTTCCCTTTATCTACAGGATGCTCTGTTGATTCTTTATTGTCATTCTATGCCAGGTTTTTCAGATAGTATACTGTGGAACTAATGTTTCTATTCAAAATTGCAAAGGTAATTTTAGACTCAGAGAATTTTGAATTGGGCTCCTAACAGATCTTCTAAACTATTTCTCTTGTTTTTCAGAGGGCAAACTGGGATCTAGAGTTCATTTCAGTTACAGATCATTTCATAATTTGAATTTGTATTCAAAGTACCCAATGCAGTACCTATAATATCATAAGATCTTAATAAATACCCATTGATTGATCAATAGCTCAACATCACAGGACTTGACCACTGGAGTAGTTTAAAGCTGGAAATCATGGGAAAAGCATTGATTTCCTTCCAAAATGTTTCTGGGGTGCTATCGGTTCTGAAAACAGGTACTTTATCTTTTTCTAGCTCAAAATTATGTATTTATCATTATGCTATAGCAGTACAATTTTTCCTAATTATAGTCAAGAATTGTACCAGAAATGAACACTTTCAGTATCTGTAATTGAAAAGTTAATACATTTTTAAACACTGATTGAGATCAAGAACATCTTTTAAAAGGGAGAACTTATTAAAATCCTCATAACTTTTCACAGCATTAAAATAAAAAAAAAAACTTCTGGTAGAAGAGTTAAGTGACATAGATGCCAGTTTTATCAACAGCCAGCACTGTCAACTATGGAACAGTCACTTAACTTCTTAAAATAAAAGAATTAAATGGAAAACCCTCTCCATTTCTTGAATCTATTTCTTGAGATCCACTCCTCTAATAATTTATTGTTGCTCTTTTTGAACTTTCATAATTTCTTACTCTACTTAACATGAATTAATTAATAAAATTAGTATTGATATATACTTTAAAATTAATTTCTTAATCAAGATACTCATTACAGAACTATGTGTTTATATATTCATTTTTCAGAATGTTGGAAAAAACCTGTCACATTTCCTAGAGATTAGTTTAGGGTGAATAGAGTTGATTTTATATTAATCAATAATCAAACATTTTACTAAAAAAATACTAAATGCCACTTACAGAGCTATGGGGTACATATGTATAATCCTACTCCCCACAAACCTGAAGCAGTTTTCTTGTCCTATGTTGAAGTGTGTTGTCTAAAGAAGGTGGAAGGTGTTGGGGATAGAGAGAGACATGTCTACTTATTAACTGAGAGAGAAACTGCTGTGAAAAGTAGATAATAAAATTCAAGAAGGGAAAAAAGAGACAGGTATCAATTTTTGATTAACAGCAGGGAACTCTTCTCAAATTCAAATATATGGGAGGAAGCTGGTCCCCAATATATCCCTTGATCTGAAGACCCCTCACCTAGTCTCCATGAAGGTGGAAATTATAGTCTCCTTTTGGACTTATGGAATTGGACATATGGAATTCCAGATCTAAGATCATATTTCTATTTATTATGACATGCATGGATCTTGCTTTATGTATTCATGTCTACATTTCGTTAGGTTGAGAAAATAAGTTCAGACTTTGACTAAAAAGTACAAAATTCCAGTGCCCTCAAGGAACTTATATTGTTTGGGAAAATACACATGTATAAGTAAATTAAAAAAAAAACTTGGACAAAGTAAGTAGAAATTAATTGGGGATGTGTACTAGCATCAAGAAAGGTCTCGTGTAGAAGGTAGCACTTCATCTGCTCTATGCAGGCAGCAAGATTGTCTAAAAGGTCCAGATAAGGAGTAAGAATAGGGATTAGAGGCAGCCTATACAAAAAATGTCATTTTGAGGAATAAAAAGTTAACTAATTTTACCAGAATGCAGAGTGTATAAATGGGAATAAGGGGTAAAAAGTTATAGAGAGACAGACTGGAACCAGATTATGAAGGACTTTCAGTTCCAAATATAGAACATTGCATTTTATCCTAGAAGCAAAAGGAAACCACTGGAGTTTTTTGAACAGGGGATGTGAGATGATTAGACTTGTATGTTAGAAATAGTTCATAGCAAAAAATTCATGTGGATGTTGAATTAGAGAGGAAAAAGACTTAAACCAAAATTTCTTATTAATAAGCTATTGTAAGAATCTAGGGGAGACAAAAAAAAGACTCACATATACGTGAATATTTAGAGCAGTTCTTTTTTGTGGTGACAAAGAATTGGAAATTGAGGGAATGTCCATCAGTTGGAGAATGAATAGACAAGTAATATATGAATACAATGAAATATCTCTCTCTAAGGAAGAAAGAGCATATTTTCAGAAAAATTTGGAAATACTACTGGACCTGAAACTGAGTGAAATGAACAGAACCAGGAAAACATTGTACACTTTAACATTGTGATGATCAAGTATGATTGACTTAACTCTTCTCAACAGCAATAAAAGAAAATTCTAAAAGACCTATGATGGGGGCAGCTAGGTGGCATAGTGGATAAAGCACTGGCCCTGGAGTCAGGAGTACCTGGGTTCAAATCCGGTCTCAGACACTTAATAATTACCTAGCTGTGTGGCCTTGGGCAAGCCACTTAACCCCGTTTGCATTGAAAAAAACCTTAAAAAAAAAAAGACCTATGATGGAAAATGCTACCACATCCAGAGAAAATTATATAATCTGAATGTAGATCAAAACATAATATTTTCATTTGTTTTTTGCTTTTTTACCTTTTCATGTTTTTTTCCCTTTTTGTTCAGATTCTTCTTTCAAAGTATGACTTATATGGAAATATGTATTATATGATTGTATTTGTAAAACCTATATTAAATTTCTTACTATCTTAAGGAGTAGGGAAGGAAGGGTTTGAGGGAGAAAAGTTTACAAAAATTGATGCTGACAATTATTCTTAATTATTCTTAAAAATAATAATAATAATAATAATAAAGAATATGAGAGAGATGATGAGGGTCTAAACTAAGCTATCTGAGTGGAGGGCAAGTAACGGATATGAGATATTTGTGAATGTAAGATAAAACCTGGCAATTGACTAGATATGAGAGAATGGGATAGTTGAGAGAGAACGAAGAATCAAGGAAGACGCTGAGATGATCAAAAGAATCACAGTTTTGACACTTTACTGCATTTTTTCCTACCAAAGGATTTAGGTTCATCAATTGTAAAATGAGGGACTTAGACTAAATGACATCTGTGACCCCTTCCAGCCCTACTCCTGGTAATAAGGAAGTCAGGAAGACAGTAGGTTATAGTGAATGTGAAAAATAATATATTTCTTTGCTAAAGAAACAGATGACAGGGGTAGCTAGATGGTTCAGTGAATAGAACCCTGGCCCTGTAGTCAAGAGGATCTCAGTTCAAATTTGATCTCAGAAAATAATTGCCTAGCTATGTGACCTTGGGCAAGTCACTTAGCCCCATTACCTTAAATAAATAATTCTTTTTTAAAAAAAGAAACAGAGGACAAGAAGCATTATTTGGCACTGGAAAGACCACCAGACTTGTACTTAGAAGACATGACTTTAAATACTAGTTCTCCATTATCTTTCAAGTGCCAATTAAAAGCTGTGCTCATCAGCTTATCTCTCAATGAATTGGGAATAATGACATTTATAATATTATGTCACAGGGCTCTTAAGAGATTCAAATTAGATAATCTATTGAAAGTCTTTTACAAACCAAGAAGCCTGACATAAATGATTGAGCTGTGTAAATGTATAATTTTGGGTTTCAATTTAAATAGTCTATCATTTATAAAGCAATTAAGCAATAAAGCTAGTACTGAGTTGATTGAGAATATAAAGGTAAAAATGAAAATGTCCCTTATCTTCACAAAAGTGAGATTGAGCTTAGAATATTTTTCCTCCTTTGTACTCTTGTTAATAACAGAAGCTGGACTAGATCCAAAGCCATAAAAAAAAGTCTCATGATCTTATTTCTTCTCAAGTCCTTTATTTCAAATGATAATCAACAAAAAATTATTTTATACAAAGAACTGATTTTATTTTTATTGATAATTTCTGTTTTGACATCTTTATTTCCAATTATATGCCTTTCCCTTATATACCCCAAAAACCATCTCTTAAACAAAAAAAGAAGAAGAAAAGCAGTTACAAAGCTAACCCACATATCAACCAAGTCTGACAGAATATGCAATTTTCCACATTCTAACCCCTTTAACTCCTCACAGAAGAGGAGACATTTTTCATTTTTTCTTTAGATTCAAGCTTAGTTTTTATAATTACACAAAGTTGCATTGTTGTATAATCTCTCACCTGACAATATAGTTTTCCAAGCTTTTTTGTATTGTTTATATTCAGTGCTTTGGATATATATATATATATATATATATATACATATATATATATATATATACATATTTCAAAAACAAAGTTTGAAAACTAAAATTATATTAAAATACTTGATCTCAAGGCATCTTTCCTTACCCTCCGCAAATAAAAAATACATTATTCTGGCTTTGTATTTTTGTTTATTTCCATACCTATAATTTTTCATCAACTCTACTTCTAAATTTCAGAATATCACTTTATTTGAGAAGAAATACAAAATAAATTAAAGTATGAATTCTCTTTCATTAAATATGGCTCTAATGAGGAAGATTATAGGCAGGATTTTGTAATTCTAAAACCAAAAACTTTACCAACTTCATCAAAATTGTCATACAGATAAGGTTTCTATTTGGGTCATTCTCAACTCCTCTATAAGCATCCTGTTTTAGAGCCAGATGGTTCAAAATAAATGAGATGATAACCCTTCTGTACTCTTCCTTAGTTAGACCTCATCCAGAGGATAGGAGATTATAAATAATTGAGGTTTTTCCTGAAGAGGATAAGTTGATTATTAAGAGGAAAAAGGAACTGTTTATCTTCCAAGAAATCATAAAGTAGAATTTAAAAAGTTGTCAGGTAAGAGATTATTCAATAGAGATAAGAAGAAAAGAACAAAAGATAGGGAATTCCTGCTTTGGGGACATTGAGACAACTTCTTTTCAAACTCATATTAATTATAGAAAAAACATATTATCTTACTGGGTCATTCATAAGGGACATTTTCAAAAGAAACTTCTGATGATTCTTATGGGCACAAATGATATTTCCAGAAGGAACCTCGAAATCTTTACCACATCTTCATCAATTCTTTAAAGATCATAAAAATACAAGTGGTGCTTTCCTCATTGTAGTTCACTGCATGCTATGTGATGATAAAAAAAAAGGAAAAAGGAGGCAAACAGCTAGTTAAGATACCTGAAAATTAGATGTTAATATCCTCATTGTGATTTATAATCAAGGAATACCACATACCAAACTATAGATAGAGTGCAGCTAACTTAGTCAGGTAAGAATGCATTTGCACATCAAATTTAAGAGGTTTTGAACTAAAAAAGAGTGAGAAAGAATGAAATCCACCCTTTGTATCCAATAAGTTAGATCTGAAAGAAGTTGAAACAAAAGTTCAAAGAAGAAATACAAAAAAAGAAATAAATCAAAACACAAAACCTCAAATATTTATATATTAATGCCAAAAATTTAGACAATAAACAAAATATACTAGATAAAATATCAATGTTGCTCATCTGGAATCCATGCATTTGTTTTTATAATACACATTTGAATTTATCTCTTTTATGTTTTACTTTATGGAATTAAATTCTATATATTTCATTATATGCAATTAAAAATATGATACTGAAAAGAGCTCCATAGTTTTCACATGAGTGTCACAGGGCTCCATAATACAATCAAAAAAGTTAAAACTCTCTGACCTATAACTTCTAATACAATGAGGCAAATTTATCCTCATGGTTAATACTGAAACAAGATGCAATGAAGATCATGATTGAATTAGGATTTGGGGTGATTATACTTTTAAAAAAAAGAATGAAAAAGGAGAGTATATTAAAACGTTATTATCCTATCAGAAAGTCCAGGAACCAGTTGGATAAAATATTCTGGAGAATATTTGGGTTGAAAACAATGGAAGGAGAAATAAAGAATTTAATTATTGAAGTATGCTACAGATCAATTGAACAAGAAAAAAAAGAAAATAAATAAATAGTTTGATGAGCAGATCATACTCCTAGCAGAAAGGCATGATATAGTAGTGATTGTATTCCATTCCCCAGGCATCTGATCTGCAAGAATGTGTACTCTCTGTGTCTAACTGTCTCTCCTGTCTCCCCCTCTTTTTCTTCCTGTCCCTCTTTTTTTGGCTCTCTCCTTATTTCTTTGTCTAGCTTTCTGTATTTGTATCTGTTCCTCTCTCTCTCTCTCTCTCTCTCTCTCTCTCTCTCTCTCTCTCTCTCTCTCTCTCTCTCCCTTTCTCTCTTCTATAGATTTATGGCTATCTAACTGATTTTTTTTTTCTGTCTGATTTGTCTATCTCTGTCTCTGTGATTCTGTCAATCACTATACCTGTCTTTTTTTGGGTCTCTGTCTTTGCTGTTTCTCTGTTTCTCTCCTAGAGCTATGTTTATCTATTATCTCTCTCTCTCTCTCTCTCTCTCTCTCTCTCTCAACACACACACACACACACACACTCATAGACAACAAATAAGCTATCTAAAGTCATATGAAAAAATACTCCAAATTATTATTGATTGTATCACAAATACATTTATTTTATTTTGTCCAGAGAGTCAATTGTAAAATATACAAGGGTGTGCATAAAGCATACATCTGGTGGAAAGCAACCACTTCCATTTAGACGCTGCTAAAAAGGAAAGGAAAGTCAGGCATAGTATTCCTTAGCTTTTGGAAAAGCATATTTCAAAATATGAAGAGGAAGAAATGGCAAAATTACATGAAGTAAGAAACTACGGGGGAAAGTAATCTAATAAGGAACGTGAAAATCCCGAATTCTGAATACAAAAAAGGTACATACATACATACATACATACATATACACACACACTATTTTGTATATATGTAAATGTGTGTGTGAATATATGTAGAAGAGAGAAATAAATGCAGGTAAAAGAAAAAATACAAAAATGTGCTATATTCTTTAAGAACTTGGTATAAATTTTTACATGTCTGATCCTCTAAGAACAGGATCAGACATGTAAAAGTTTATACTAAGTTGATACTGCTTACAGATAACCATGAGGGCACAGGAGTACAGGGACAGCAAAAAAGGTAAAAAAACAACGTATCTTGCTGCTGTTGTTTGGTTATTTTTTTTTGTTTTTGTTTTGTTTGCTGTTGAATTGTGTTTTCTTTGTTTTAGCTATATTTGGGAAGGAGGATGAAAAAAGAGATAGGACAACTTTTCATGGGTGAATAAGAAAGTGATAATTGACATTCAAAAAGAAGGCATCCCTGCTAACTTTTTTTTGTTCAATTTTCTCTGGAAAAGAAAAAATACCTAATAGAAAATGGAAACCCAAGGCCAATAATGAAATAGTAAAAAAGCACCTAGACACATGAAAAATCAACTCATCTGATCCAAATGAACTATATCTCTCATTCCTAAAATAACTGGCAGTTAACTTGCTGAAATAGTCAGAAATATTTGAAATATTATGGAAAATGGCTGCACTATAATACTGAAAAAAGGTCAAAATTGCACTTTAAAAAAAGAAAAATCCACTATATGATTGTATGACACTGTGTGACATATATTGTATGATTATGATTTTGACATATTTTCCTGAGAAAATTCTTCAATAGACCATGATAAAGATTCTAATAAATATCTAGAAAACTGTGCAGTGACTACAAAGAACCAATGGGGCTTCATCAACAAGAGCACATATTTCCTTTATTGACATGATTGCCAAATTGATATTTTAGAGAGGAATGCTGTAGATATAGTTTAGCTATGTTTTAACAATATATTTGATAAAAGTTCAAGAATCAGAACTGATTGAATAACTAGACTCAAAGAGGAATCACTAATGATCCCATGTCAATTGGAGATCTTAATAGTTGTGTGTGGCTCTCTGTTTGCTTTTATGCTGCTTAATCTTTGCATCAAAGTATTGGATAAAGACAGAAACACCATGATTATCCACTTTTAAAATGGATGAATGCTAGAAGAGATAACTAATTCTAGGCAAGTAGATGGTCCAGGACATAGAGCACTAGGCTTAGACATAAAGATGTTTGACCAGATCAGACCTCAGATATATTTAATAGTCAGGTGATTGTGTGTAAGTCTCTCTCACTTTCTTTAATTGTAATATGAGGATAATAATAAAATCAGCCTCCCAGAATTGAAGTCAGAATCTAATAAGATGAAATCTGTAAAGTACTTAGGTCAATACATGGAACTTAATAGATGCTGGGTTATTGTTATTATTACTATTATTGCTACTACTCTGAGTGACTTAGAATTAGCATACAAAAACTTCTTGTAGACAAAAACAAAGGTATGAATCTAATAAAATGTTATAAAGTAGGCATAAAGGTAGTCTTACAGGTAGTCTAGTTCTTACCTTACAAAGTATAATCTGGGGAAGGCATGGTTAGCCAATATTGTGTTTTTTTCTCAAAAAAATTTGATATTAGTGAATTATAAGCTCATAATTTATCATTGTAGTATGTCAGTCAAACAATTTATTGTAGTTGATTGTATTGAAAAATGGATAGCTTTCAGGAATAAGAAGGTGATATTTCTGTAATACTATACCTCTGTCAGGCTACATCTGGTGTATTTTGTTGATTTTTGTATGCCACAATTGGAGAAAGACATCAATAAGCAAGATAATGACCACTGAAACACAGTCAATAGAGAAATATCTTACATCCATGTCATTTAAGGATCAGTAGAAGGGAAAGGGAGTTTTTAGCATAGAGCAGGGAAAAAAAGCTATAAGCAGGCATACCATCTATCAACAAGCATATCTTGCAGAAATAGGATTGTTTAATCCCATTGTTCTGTTTGCTCCCAGAAAGTAGAACTAGGAGAAATAGATGTAATTTGTTATTGTTCAGACTTTTTTCATTCAGGTCCTACTTTTCATGACACCAGTTTGGGTTTTCTAGGCAAAGTTATTGGAGTGGTTTGCCATTTCCTTGTTCAACTCATTTTACAGATGATGAACTTAGACAAACAAGGTTAAATGATTTCCTTCAAGTCACAAAGTTAGTAAGTATTTGAGGTCAAATTTGAACTCAGGAAGATGAGTCTTCCTGACTTCAGGACAAGCACTTCTATCCAAAGGGTCCACAAGAAGCAGAAAAAAAAAGACAAGTCAGTACCCAATAGACAAGTGGTCAAAGGATATGCAAAGGCAATTTATAGATGAGGAAATCAAAGCAATCCATAATCATATGAAAAATTGTTCTAAATCATTACTTATTAGAGAAATGTAAATTAAAACATCTCTGAGGTACCACCTCACACCTCTCAGATTGGCCAATAGGACTAGAAAGGACAATGATCAGTATTGGAAAGGATATGGGAGATCTGGGATAGTAATACATTATTGGTGGAGCTATGGACTCATCCAACCATTCTGGAGAGCAATTTGAAATTATGCTCAAAGGGCAACAAAAATGTGCATACCCTTTGAACCAGTAATACCACTACTGGGTCTATACCCTGAAGAGATTATGAAAAACATCACCTGTACAAAAATGTTCATAGCAGTTGTTTGTGGTGGTAAAGGAATGGAAATTGAGGGGAAAGTCTATCAATTGGGGAATGGCTTAACAAATTGTGGTATATGTCATGAAACACTATTGTTCTATTAGAAACCAGGAGGGATGGGAATTCAGGGAAGCCCAGGAGTATTTGCATGAACTGATGCTGAGCAAAATGAGCAGAACGAGAAGAACATTATACACCCTAACAGCAACATGGGAGTGATGATCAATCTTAATGGGCTTGTTCATACCAACAGGGCAGCAAGCAGGCACAATTTTGGGGTGTCTGTGATGGAGAATGCCATTCTGAGAAAGAATTGTGGAGTCTGAATAAAGACTAAGGACTATTACCTTTAATTTTTAAAAAAATATTGTCTTATGTAATTCTGCTATATCTCATGCTTTGTGTTTCTTCCTTAAGGATATGATTTCTCTCTTATCACATTCAACTTAGATCAATCCATACTATAGGAATGATGTAGAGACTGGCAGACTGCCTTCTGTGGGCAGTGGGGGGGGGGGGAAGGAAGCTAGATTAGGGGGGAAACTGTGAAACCCAAAATAAATAAAACCTTTCTAAAATTAAAAAAAAAGTTAGTGGATTACTAAATCTTAGCTAGTATGCAATGATTAACTTTTAATAGAAAACTCTTAAAGTCAGAATACCTTCAATGTCCAAAAGAAATAATCTATCATTGAGAAATTGAAAATATTGTGGTATATGCTCAAGTGCATAGAATCTTGTTCTGAGTCCCCTTGTACCACACAAGTAGGTTAGTTGACTTTTTTTGTTCTTTTCAATGCTATATAGTATGTAGCTATTATTATTATGGTTAATATTTTATATTCCTTCTTGATTGTAATTTTTTTGAGTATTTGCTATTTGGAAGTAAAGTGTCCTTCAGCATTCTGATGAACAGATAATATTCTTGGTATTAAATTAAGTCATAGAGAAAATTTGAATTCTGATCAACAGATTGACTAATTAAACATTTGATTCCAAAAATATTCATAATGCAATTACTAAAAATAAATACCTCCCAACCTCTCCAAACATGTATGTATGTGTGAATGTGTATATATATATATATATACATATTATATAAATGTATATATATAGAGAGATATAGATATATACATATGCCTATATTTACATACACATTAATATATATGCTTATGGAATAAACAAAAAACCATATGATCATTAGCACAACACATATAATTCTGATTGTAGTAAAAATTTCTGATAAAAAAATAGAAGATTATTCTAGGACCAGTATATGAATTGATAAAACTAGATAGATAATGACAAAGACATGTAGATGGAAATCAAACCTAGAGATGAATCATTGTAGAAAATCAGAGGTATATATGCAGATTCATTTGCTTCTAATCAATGGATTCAGGGATTTAAGCTCACTATCTTTATTCAGCAGATGATATGCCCAGCCTTCAATCTGGCAATGGAAACTAAAGAAATGATGATGAGACACCAAAATGTAATAAAATAATATCTTGTGATGAAAATTGTCTATTGTGACATTATGTGATTTTAAGATAGGGAATAAAAGAGATTAAAGTGTGGCATTTGGGAAAATGGAGGAATGAGAAGTTCATATTCTAAAAAGTGCTGTGAACAGATGAGTTATAAAACAGATGAGTTGTTGTTATTAGCATTTTTCATAGTACTTGCTTTATGGTTTTGAATTCCTATTTATATCTATATGAAAGTTTTACTGTTTTATTCTTTGAGACTCAGGAAGAAATTCAATAGACAAAAGGACCACCTGTTCCCAGAGAATTGCATGGAATGGTTCTCACCTTTATATAGGACTTTCCCTGGAGGTGAAGGAATGGCTTTGTATAGGCAGCAAATACCTCATTCTCTTTTCTCCTCAGCCAAATAGCTATTGTATATACTTTTGGCTTTTGCAGGTACATACAATCTGTGTAGCCAGTAGCATTAGTTATAGTTGTGAGTATGGTGAACAAAGAGATGTGAGTTAATGTCAGAATAACTGCTTTTGGGGCACCATGTGGAAGCATTATGCTATGGTGTTGATAGAACAAAATATCAGCTATCAATTCAAGTGACAGCTCTCCTCAGCCTAAAGTACGGTGAATACTGAATATGACTGCTCATGAGAAATTTCTTCCAAAGGCTTAAGGCACACACAGACACACAAAAATAAGAACTCTGACCTCTGCTCCATTCCTGGCCAGCTTCTTTGCCAGATCTTGTGCAATCAAGTTTGATTGGAATTCTCTACATGTGTTCTGGGAACATTTCAAATGAAGTGACCTAAATATGCTTAACTGCATCTTCAATTTGGATTCAATAGGAAACTTACTTAAAGGATAATGTTTATGGCTGCAGGGGTATACATAGAAATAAATGGCTTTTCCAGTAGATTAAATGCCAAAACTAAGTTGAAGTATTTGACAGGCTGAAAAAAAAGTCATTTATTGTGAGTGTGCCACAGATTGCTGTGAAAGTTCCAGTAATAATATGTCAATGCTGTTGGATTTTAATGACAGCATTGAACTTCTTTCTTGATTATTCAAATTTCTCTTTAATTAAATCTTATTGTTTTGCTGATATACAGAGCATAAAGCAAAGCAGAATCTTCTGATATATCTCAGATGAAAAGAAACAATGATTCCCATAGATTCTTTACAATGCTTTTTTGCTTTCTACTACAGTCTGTTTTAAACTAGCAGCAGGCTTCCCCATCCATGTAGAAACACAAGTTGATAATCTGTCTTGCCTTCCAAAGTCTTCTTTGAAAATTCAACATAAAGGCAGTGTTATTTAATGAAAAAAAAATGCATTGCTTTAGAAAGCAGTTCTGAGGTTGAGTCCTGGAACTGACATCATGGAATAAAGGCAAAATGGCTGGAGTTAAAGTCAGAAGACTTGGGTTCAAATTCTATTTCTGATATTCACCACATAGTCAAGACCAAGTCATTTAACATCTCTCACCCTCAGTTTCCTAATCCATAAAATGAACATAACACCTGCAAGACTCAACTCATAGGTTGTTATAAGGATCAAATGAGTGAACATAAATAAAGAATTTATTAGCCTTTAAAGAACTATGTCAACTGTTACTATCTGGAAGACTTCTGGAAAATCACTTAACTACTCTAGGGCCACTCATCTTGTAAAGAACAAGTTTGGGAAGGGGCAGCTAGGTGGCGTAGTGGATAAAGCACTGGCCCTGGAGTCAGGAGAACCTGGGTTCAAATCCAGTCTCAGACACTTAATAATTACCTAGCTGTGTGGCCTTGGGCAAGCCACTTAACCCCGTTTGCCTTGCAAAAAAACTAAAAAAAAAAAAAAAAAAAAAGAACAAGTTTGGATTAGATTAGCTCTAAAATATTTACCAATGCTAAAGATGAGATCATGTTATTATTGACTCACTGCAATCAACCTACAAGCATTAATTAATGCCCACTAAGTATAAGGCACTCTCCATAGTTCTGGGAATACAAAGTAAAAATAAAATACTTCCTGTTCTTAAGTTGCTTCCTTTTGGAATGGATATATATATATACATATATATATATATATATATATATATATATATATATATATATATATATGTCCCAAATACCTTAGTGCACTTTTAAACTACAATAACTTTAGAAATATAAGTGGTTCCAATATAAAAAAAATTTTGAAAAGCAAATTATTTCATTTTTAAAATGTCTATATGTTTTATATGTCTATAGATAGATAGATGGATAGATAGATAGATAGATAGATAGATAGATAGATAGATAGATAGATAGTTGATAATCAGCATAATCATTTTGTCCAGCAAAATGCTCTAGGTGATTTTTTTTTAATCTTTATGTAAAAAAAAACTTTCATCAGCTAATGGTATGTTTGAAAGGACTGAATTTTAATCCTAGTCTTAATATCATCCAAAGAATGGGGTTTTGAAATATATGTGATAGTTTTGGCATGACCCCAGAGAAAAATTCTAATGGTGATAGACCAGGTGACTAAAACGTTGAAGTAAGAGGACCTCCA